>NC_140588.1:893800604-894473104 GCF_964204655.1 Triturus cristatus
TCTAAAATAGAGGTTGCTGGTTTACGAATGGTTAATACATCTGGACATGGAAAGAACGGACAGTGATAGCTCTTTTTCGATTCTGTGGGTAGTGGTGCAGGTCCGTTCCTAGTTGGTGGAGTGATTTGTATGGCAATAACGAACAAGACTCTTACATGCTAACTAGTTATGTGACCCCCTGGTTGAATTCTAATACAATTACAGGAAAACTGCATACTTAGCACAATACACGGCTAATGCACTGTAGTGTAGTGTTCTTTAGAGATGTTCTTCTTCTACTGTTTCTTAAACTGGAGCAGTGCTGGGGCAGTCCTGGAGGATTCGGAGCAGTTGTTCCAGCTCCTGGGTGAAAAGTTCGATGAAAAAGGCCTGATGCAATTTGTTTTCTTTTTTTACACTTCTCCTTCTGAAGTTTTATGTCCTGGCAGCTGGTTTCATAAGAACTACCACGATAGTAAGCATGTCTGCAAGATAAGCTGAGCTGCTGGTAATGTTGGCTTTGTAATTGGTGTGAACAGCGCCACAACATCCCTCAGCTACAGTTTTGGTTCTGGAAATAGTTAAAGCTTAGGCAGGCGAAGATCCAAATAAAATTCTGTTACAAAGAGAGACTTTTTGGATAAAATAATTTGAAACCTTGACCCCACTGGGTCTCAATGATAAACTTGACATGAGTTGTTTTTTGTAGTCTAATAGTACGTCCAGATATAATCAATCTTAGTTGATACATTAATGATGTATCCACATACAACTATGCATGACTAAAGCTAACAGGGAAACATGACTTGCTGTCCCATTTTGTCAGCTGGGTTGAATATTCTAATCAGTAGTTAATCATCACCCACAGAGAGAGGTTATCACATAAACACACTAATACTTGTTGTAAACATAACGTAAAACATGAGTAATATGTTGATGTGTCAATGTACATTGAGTATAAACCATGTGTGATTTTTTTAGCACAGTTGTAATTAAGTTTTAATGTTAGGCATATTGACTTTTTATCACATCTGATTTTGACTTTCACTATTATGAGGTTGAGGTTGTTATCTAACACATTGATGATTAAACATCTTATATCAATGACCAATGCTGTATTAAGATGGCCGCCGCTTTCTACTTGCCTAAGATTGTTCTCACTTAAGATTGCCGGTCATTGCTGCTTGTAACTAGTGTTGATAGTCTGTGGTTGAACTCGAGTTGAAGAACTTAAACACCGGCGTTATGCGGTGTGGATTTGAGTATGCATAATTTCTCCCATCTTAGATTAATGACAAATACTGTATTAAGATGGCCGCCTCTTACAAGTCAACTGAGATTGGTCTCACATACATAGCCCGTCATTGATGTTTGCAGCAAGCATTGATAGTCTGCTGTTGACGTCAATTTGAAGAACCTAAATTTCTTGTGTGAATTTGAGTATTCGTCGGATTTTCGGCAGGGTAATAGCAGAATTCTCAGGTATGGGGGAGTTTTTGTATTTGTAGGCATACCATTGAGGCTAAGCTCATATTGTTTATTTGAGTTTAACGGCTACTCGTTTTTTATAGAGTGCCATTGGAGGAGGAGTAAGGGGGAACGAAGCTCTGTACAATCAAGGTAATTCTCGGTGATTTGGGTGTTACAGAAACACTATTGTAGTGGAGACATGGTTTTGCCTGCACACATTGCTATGTTAGCATAAGCGTTTTAGATGTTAACGCCATCTTCCCACTTTGCTGCTTTTGCACACGACACTACATGTAGCTGTTATTATAAGTAAAACTGCTTGCTTGCTTTTTCTTCACATGAGAATGTTCTGTTTTTCACATACATCCCTAGACGTGCACCGCGACCTTAGTCTGAACAGTGTGTGCAGAAACCGTCAAGGTCAAATAACAATGTATGCTGTTGAATTCAGGTTGATCGGCCCACGCTCTAGACACAACAAGCACACAGCTGCAAATATCCGAAACTCAGGTGCCTTTAATATTGCATTGCATGCATGATGCTGGCACTCTTAGAGAAAACCTTTCCAGACACAGAGAGCAGTGCTGATCCTGTGATGTGATTCACCTAAGCTGATCTTTGAGGTATGGGGTTCCCCATTCATACTTAGAGACCTTCTATTATTATTATATAAAACTAGCTTATTAGCCAGGGGTGGGTGGTACGCAAGGTATTATAAAACCTGTTTCCACTATCATTATAATATGATTTCTCCCTTTGTTTTCTATGGAATTGTAACAATGCTGCTGGTATTATTTCTAATCATTTGTTTGCTTATGTTAGCCAAAATACTGCATCTTAGAGCACGTAGTTAAAAATAAACATTTAAAACTTTTCTGTGTCTCTGATTGCTCACGTTGTGGACTGATATGAGAATAACAACGAAAAGGTGTTCTTGATTCCCACCATTCTTGAGAGTATTCCAAGTCGCTTGTTCTGGGTTGTCTAATCATTGGTAGCTTCGAGATAGTATGGAGAACGAATGAGACACTGATGCTAGTCGTATAGGGGTTCTAGGTACTGAGGTGAGGTTTTGGTACACCACAATTCACTGAGGTCCTGGTTTCCTGTGCATAGTTCTGTGCATGAGCAGAATCCCCGCAACATGGCACACCTAATGTTTTGGTCCTATGATTGAGACGCCTTAGTAGTGCCTATATTTGTCCACAACAACCTCACACTTGTTTCCGGTTGACAGGAGTGACAGTTTAAACCTACCTATATAGTTGAATTATAGGTTCAATCAAGCTTGACAATTAAAAAGGTTTCATTTTTTGAATTACTACCCCTTTTTGTGCTACGGTTTAATATAGAATGTTTTTCTTCTCTGCGTCCTTATGGCTGAAGTTGCTATTGCAGCGCATAGTTGCGCACCTCTCCGGCGTCATTTGACGCAGTTCGGGGTGCCAGATGACGGGATGTCAATTATCTTTGTAGTGAGTTCCGATGCTAAGTTCCCCTATGAGCTTTTTACTCCGGGAGTGAATGCGGATGATAAGACGGTCCACTCGTACACTCCTACGGCATTTCCAGCGAATTACACGCCGTATAGGACGCAAGAAATTCCTATTTCTGCTTGGCAGCATCGTATTTGGTTCAATGGTGCCCATCCCCACACCGTAACTCTGGCTCGGTTATGTCCCTTGTCCATTCCTGGGGCCACTTGGTCAGTCTTGGCCGGGTTCACACCTCATCCACTTTATTTGCAAGCCCCTGTGGATGACTTACGTCAACTCCATAACGCCTTGATCGCGGTGCTTAGGGCTTTGGTGCAATACATCTCTCGCAATGTCCAGGTGGGGGAACCTGGGGTTGCGGCGCAACCAGTTGGACCGGCCGGGATCACTATTAGTCCCGTCATGGTTAATTTGGTAATGGGTCAGTGCCCCCAGAATAAGGATGATATGCCTTATTGGCTTGCTGAGAAATTTGACCAACTGGAAGCGGTATTTCCTAATTCTACTCCTGTGGAAAAACACAGGATCCATACAATTAGTTTACAGAAAGACAAAGTCCCAGAAGTAACAGATTGCGAGAACTGGGGTTAAGTATTTGCAGCAGTCTACACGAAGTGCTTCGGCACACCGTCTATGACTGTATTGCCCTCCATGATTAAGCGTGTTCAGGATGAGCACGGTCCGGAGACGGCGGTTGAGTTGGGAATGAGGCTTGTCGGCGTGTTCGACGTAGTTGCTGATCTTATTCTTGCTAATGTCAAGGGAGATGTAGTTAACTTTCAAGTGTCGAATGAGCTGCGCCTCGTCGCTGACGTCGATAAACACCGGCAGTTACCGAGAATTATTGCGGAGGCTTATAAGACCATTGGCCGCAATAGTTTGGGTGTTAAGCCTTTTGCTAAAACAACAGCGCAACCGCAAATTCAGATGGTTAAGTCTACTAAAGATGACCAACCAGCTTTTCCTAAACAAAATTGGAAAACTAAGAAACAGGGGAAGCAGCAACAGAAACAGGGGTCTCGTCCCACGTCACCAATACCAGTGACTACTGAACGCACATATGAATAGCGCGATTGCACAAGAATTAGGTCTCCTGATAGATTTCAGGTTCCTGATCAACGTTCTCCTCGTTCTTCACAGGAAACATCGGTCTCACAGTCCGGTGGAGGAGAACGTGGCAGAGGTCGGTATGCCCCTCAAGGACGTGAGCAGCCCCGTCCGGCTGATGGTAAAGACAAGCAGGACGATTTTGCACGTCAACGACCGCCGTTTCAGAAAAAGAAAGTTGCTGCTCTAACAGCGAGGTATGCCACAGATAGTGAGAAAACAGCTTCGGAACCTGACATGGGCACTAACGCTGCTAGACAGCGCAGCGGAGGTTACAAAAGTGCGGCAAGCACTGCGTCCATATCTGAATGCGACAGCAACTGACACATGTATTACTGTAGAAACTGCTGACAATAGAGTGGCTCCCCCTGACAGACTATATGACATAGTCCTTTTAATTGAAGGTGACATACAACATACCATAAAAGGGATTTTTTGGGAGAATTTGACCTCTACATATGACATTTTGTTAGCAGAGGCGGACAGCCCCCAGCTTTAGCTTTGGCCGCTCCCAGAGGGGAGGAGGTAATCCTCCCATCTTTCGTGCACACAGTAGCGAAGGAGCATGCTCAGAACTTTGCAGAAGAGTGGGCACAAGTGCTTGCTCCGGCGTTGTACCATACTCAGGTTGGGTGGGATAAATTATCACCAAGGAATGAGATTCCGTTCCAGTCTATGCCACAGCCACAACCCCAATATCCCATGCGCCGAGATGCTGGATCTCACGTCGCAGAAATCCTTGAGCAATTGGAATATCAAGGTGTAATTGAAACATGTGTGTCACCCATAAATAATCCTATTTTCACTGTAACCAAACCTGATGGGTCGTACCGCCTAGTTTTGGATTATAGGCAACTGAACTCTCATTGTCGGACGTCCGCGGAACAAAATACCCACAGTTCTGCCCTCGTTGATAGTCTTGTGAGAAAAAGGTTTAAGACCACACTTGACATCTCCAGTGGCTTTTATAGCCATAACCTGTCCTCTATTAGTAGTTAATGGACAGCCTTTTCTTCAGGCTGCAAATAAAAACATCTTTGCCCTCCGTGTTGTCTCTCTGTTAGAGAGCATTGATACTGATGCGTAATCGTATGTTGATGATATTTATCTCACAGACGCAGACGAGAATTATGGCTGCATCTGTGTCGTGTTGACCGCATCATTGTTATGTTTGCAGACTTCGGTTACAAATTTAACTTTCACACATTGCAGAGTACACAGTGTTGTTTTTGGGCTGTAAACTCAACTATGTCAAGCGGATAATGAAGATTTGGCTGCTAGTAATCTTGAATGCGCCATCATACTGGCCCTGGACAAAGCCGTTCCTTTCACCAAGGTTCAAGTAAAAAATAATGCCTCACCCTGGTTTACAGCTGCACTAATAAGTGATAAACAATTAAGTTGAGCTGCCGAACGCCAGTGGAGGAAAACTAAAACCGAGGTAGATCGCAGGAACTATAGGCACCTCCACTCAACTTATATAAAAAACATTAAATCAACTAAAAAGACCTATCTTACTCAGTGCATAAATTACGCCGCACATTCGAGTAAAGAACTTTATAAAATATTGAAGGAATTTACCTCCCCCTGGGTTGAACAGTCCTCTTTTTCGCCTACCCAAGAGTGGGTTGACTCTGTTTCCTCTTTTTTTGATAATAACATTAAAACCATCTATGCCTCATTCCCTCAGCAGGTCAATGATTATAATCAGTATATTAATAATGTGATTAAGACACCCCCTCTGTTGAAAATTCATAATGCCCCCCTATTAATGGAGTTTGAACCCATAACCATCACCGAAGTAGCGGAAGGTCTAAGTAGGAATAAATCTGGTTCCCCAGCTGATCGTTTTCCTCCCCGCTACTGCGCTAAAATTTTGCCACTGTTCGTGAATGCCTTAACTATCATTTTTAACATGTCACAAAATCAAGCTAAGGTTCCGAAGAGATGGAAACATGCTCAGGTCAAGCCAATTCTTAAGAAATCTTCGGCTGACCCTAGCCTACCAGTAAACTACCGCTCCATTTCATTGCTTCCCTATTTTGGGAAGGTACTGGAGCACTTAGTTAACAAACGCTTTACTGCCTATCTAGAGAACCATGGCCTCCTCGATTCCTCGCAATCAGGCATCCGTGCTGCTCATAGTACGGAGACCACAGTTATCGAGATAGTAGATAACATCAGGCTTGCTTTGGACAAACGTGAATCTGCAATTTTGGTTCTCCTGGACCTGTCTGCGGCTTTCGATACCATCTCCCACAGAACTTTGAAACATCGACAGTGGGAGGTGGGTATCCGAGGGAAGGCCTTGGACTGGTTTGAGAATTACTTGGTGGACCGATCTACAACCGTCCTCATAGATGAAATGGTCTCGCGCACCTATCCAGTAACGGTCGGGGTTCCGCAGGGATCCATTCTCAGTCCCATGCTGTTTAATGTATATTTAACACCTTTAGCAGGTGTCATTAGATCTTACGGTATTGAGACCCTTTCGTATGCTGATGATACCCAGCTGCTCGTTACTTGTGACTCTGACCATGATGGTGTTCAATCCCGTTTTAAGAGCTGCATGGTCCAGATTAACAATTGGATGAGCTTAAATAAATTACAGTTGAATGGCAATAAGACTGAGAATATTCTCTTCGGGAAAGCTGAGGAGTTCTGGACCCAGGACTGGTGGCCCACGGAGTTGGGCACCTGTCCTTCCCCCAAGCTAGCAGTTCGTTAATCTAGGTATCATTATTGATAATTATTTGTCCATGAAAGCTCATATTAATCAGGTGCTAGGAGTGTGCCTTGGGAATATGCGTAATCTCCGAAAAATCTTTAAGTGGCTACCCATTGAAGCAAGGAAACCTTTGGTACAGGGACTCGTCATCAGTCGCCTTGACTATGGCAATGCCCTGTTTACTGCACTTAATCAAGATCTGCTTTCTAAACTTCAAATCCTTCAAAAGACTGCCGCTAGACTTATTCTTAACCTTCCCCCCCAAACCTCCTCGGTTCTGACTCTCCAAAGAGGACACTATAAAATCTTAAGTCTCACTCACAGGATAATGTATGGTATCGGTCCATGTTATCTGGCAAAAAAATTGAATTGCAATGGTATGTACCGGGACGTTTCTTAAGGTCCGGCACAAAGTTTCACCTTGCTCAGCCGCGTATTCGAACTGCCCGCAATGGTGGCCGATCATTTTCTTACCTAACTCCTATGCTGTGGAACAAATTGCCATCAGAACTTCTATCCATAACAGATCACTCATGTTTCTGTAAGAGGCTGAAAACCTGGCTCTTTTCTCAATACGTTTTTGTTTCCGGTATCCAGGTTACTGTCTGTTTCTCTGTCTTTGCTGCTAGCGCCTTGAGACCTTTTGGTGATTTGTGCACTTTATAGAAATATTTTACATTGACATTGGGCTGTGAACTCAACAACGAAGGACGAGATTTGGCACCTCACTTCCTGGAGAAATGCGCATGTTTGCGCGCTCCAAAAACTCTGAAAAAACTACCATCTTTGCTGATTTTTTAAAATTTCGGGCGTACTTACATTCCCGATTATGCCCAGCGTATCATGCCGTGGTGCAACCTACTTTTACCAAATCGAGCTGGCTGCCAGAACATTCAGCTATCCCGCAATCTTTGCAGGCTGATCTTCTTGCTTCTAAGTACTTATTGACATGTGATAACCATACAAACCTCGTAATCAGAATAGTGCCTGGCGCAGTGGGTTTCACGTACTTGACGTTTAATGAAGGGGACACCGTTCCCATTGCTTACAAGTCGCACATGTACAATTCGTCTGAAATGCATTTTTCCACAGTAGAAAAGGTGTTAACTGCTGTACAGATGGAGATTCGAAAAGAGAGCGTTATCACAAGGAAAACGCATGTTGGTTGACACACCGTATCCTGCCCTTGAAGAAGTGACGAAGGCCAGTGTACCAAATTCTAAAGCTTTGCATCCACGTTGGATACAATGGGCCACTTTTTTGACGTCTCTGGATGTCACATTCATCTTTGATGCCTCATTGCAGACTCAGAAGTATTTGCAGTATGAATTTGTTCATCCAGTTCTTCTGTCCTTGTGCCCACTTGAGGATTACCATTGTATCATTTACACTGACGGTTCGGCACAACCGGCGACAGAATCTAAGCATGCTTATTCAGCGGCCTGCGCAATAGTGGCTGGTACCATTGTGAATGGAGAATTCAAATCTGATGTCGTGCATATGCAGACATTGGGTGATTGTACTGCCCAGTTGGCAGAGCTACGTGCTCTGGTGCTTGCACTGGAGTTTGCTGATCCTCGAGTTACTACTCTTATTGTGAGTGACTCATACTACTGTGTACAGTCTTTTAACGATAATTTATTCTTTTGGTCTCAGAATGAATATCGTGATTCCACAATCAAACATAAAATGCTTTGGGTTCGAGTCGCAGAACTGAAACAATGTCTGCCAGCGAAAACAGCAGTGGCAACATATTAATAGCAGCAGTTACAAGATCCAAAAGTAAGATTGATGATGACATCTTGGCAGCTATTGCTGCCACAGAGAAGGGTGATAATTACCCTTGAGGTTTCCATTCTAAATACTCTTATCATTTAAGTCCTGATAAATTTCCCCATGTGAGAATTAACGACGTTGGTGACAAGTTGATTCCCAACGCGGACCGCAGACTTGCCTTGATAACAGCCACTCACAAAGGTATGGCTTCAGCCCATGCAGGCGTTTCAGCGACTGTCACTATCTTACAACAACATTACTGATGGCGCGGGTTGTATAAACAGACTCATGATTATGTTCTTACTTGTGATATTTGCCAGCAGATTAAACCTTCGACTGCTGCGCGTCCACCTCAAACACAGTTGTACATATCTAGTAAACCACTTGGGTGTGTTTATTTAGATCACTACGGTCCTTTCTCCTCTGATACTGCGTATAAGTACATCTTAGTTGCAGTGGATTTGTGCACACGTTTTCTATGGGTCTGGCCACAAATGAGTGCTGATGCTTGAACTGTCATCAGGGATTTGCGTGCCTTTGTGGGAATTTTTGCATGTGGCAAATACGAACAGGCCTGACATTGCCATCGAGATGCATACAGTTACTAATCCTTTATTGACTCTACCGGCTGGTGGTCCCCTTGAAGATACTGAGTATACCTATCCCACAGATGTGTCGTTGCCTGGTGTGCAATCAAGTGCAGTTGATCAGTCACGTTTTTCATTTGACACTAACTCTACAGTGCCCCATCGAAAAGTTCAATTTTTGCTGTTTGGTTTAAAAGGCATTTTATTTCCCTCTTGGACTTACATTTGGTTGGTGCTCATATCTATTTTTTAGTTCATGTCCATTGGATTTGTGGTTGTCTTATTTCGTCTAGTGAATGGACATTATCTAACCGAAAGATCTGCAATTAGATTAATTGATGGAACTTTGGCACCCCACTCCTCATCACACATCATGAAGAGTGACAAGACTTTTGTTAATATTACTGCCTGGCCTGTGTTAGATGGGATACTATGGGATGCTGTAAAGTTTCAAATTCATGGCCCCACAGAGGTGATTAATGTCCCCAATGTACTTCGTGTTTCTATGGGGGATGTTGTGAAACAAAACATACGCTCTGATGATTGGGATGTTCAAGCAGTAGAGGCTCTTTTTTTCTGATTTGAAATATTATGCTGCTTTTGATGCTGAAGATTTGTATTTAGACTCAGCAAATTATGGAGAGTTGTTGTGCTACCAACACTATGGCAATCATTTCCTGCACAAAGCAAATACATTTATAAATATCAATAATTATACACAATGGGAACATTGTCCAGCTCCCATTGAAGGGAGTTCCAAAACTTTAGTGAAGAAATTTACATATTTTACAGAATTCGGTGTAACTAAACCTGAAGCCTTTTATTTTAAGTTGTCTGCTGGGTCAGCTTCCAAAGTTAGACTTACACATATAAAATTACTGTATTCAAAGTCCTTTATGGATGAATTGGCTATAGGGGCTATGAGCGGTGGAAAAATACCATTGATCTTAAATCTGTTTGGGGTTCTAAAACCTGGCAGGTACAAGGCACTGAGGCTTTGCATCATGCATGCCTTATCCCGAACCATATGTTATTTTTAAATTCTACTATTTTTCAAACCACCTGCTTTGGATTGGCTACTTCTAAAAAGATGAACGCCCCAACTATTCCTGATCTGGGTGCTTATCCTTCCTGGGATAATCACACAGATCTGTCCATGTTTGAATTGCAGTCACTGATTACTATTACATCCTTCAATATTTCCAGCTTAGATCCCCAAGGATGGTTGATAAGGCAAAAAACTTTTGACTCGTGTCAACAATGTTTTCTGGGGCTGAAATCAGGCTACACACAGGTTAGGGTTGACCCCCGGTTTGAATCCTCCCATTCTGTTACTACCTATTCAGTAGGAAAATTATGTCAAAACTTGCTTAAACATCACACCTTGGCATCAGTTAAGCTTCATTTGTCCAAATTAACTGACGATGTAGATTTGAATGATTGTGTTAAGGACACTGTGGGTGGCAGGTCTAAAAGATGGGTATATGTTATTTACAACGAAGTTTGGAAATTGCGTTCTATAATGCAGTTTGCATGGACTTTACGAACATTGAAGGCTGGGAAAGTTCCCTGGGACTACATGAATACATCATCTTTATTCCAACCTTTGAATCTGACAGATAAACAACAGTTCATGTCTATGAAGGATGCGACATATTCACTATTACATATTATAAAGTTGGAACCTTTACCATTCTCTGTGGCCAAATCAAACTCAGCTGTGTGGCCTATCCATGGGTTAATCACGCTACCTTTTCCATTGTTTAAATTCAGCTCATGTATGAAACATTATGCCTTAGGCAGATATGAACCACTAGGTGCCACTTTCCTACATGAAGTTTGGTCACTCCCATTTACATACAGGTGCATGAGAGAAGGTAAAGAGGTTTATTTGAAAGGAGAGGAGTGCACTTCCACACCTGATCACTCAGTAGTTTGTAGGAACATCCAATTGCATGGCGCTTGCAACGTTCACGCCCCGAATTCAGCTCACATTTTGAGGGAAATCCAGGGCCAGCAATTACACCAACATTCACGTTATTAGCTAACGGTAGCTATTTTCTTTGAAATAATGAGGCGAGTTGCGGAATGCTAGCAGGGATTCCGTACATTGTAACTGTCTCCCAACGAGTAGTCTGTTGTAGAAATGTGCTTTTCCCCACCCCCGCATGGGAGACTCCATGTATCCATCTGGCCTTCCATCCCAACCTTGAAAGCAGAGTTCAACAAGATAAGCAGAATAAGGGCTCTATTGTCTCAAAAAGAAGTCGCCCTAACTTCCTCTCATGAAACATTTGTCCTTCACGTAGCTAACACCCGCACCGAGGTGCATGCTCTTTTAAATACTGATCTCCCACTTCATTTCGGTGCTCTGATTCACACTATATTCAATGCCTCGTCAACAACTGGCTTGGCACATTTTTTCAGAGTTGTGGGCTCCGGCCTTGTGACCTCATTCCAAACAATATTTGGTGGGATACCGGCATTTTTTCATTCTAAGTTTTTCCAGCGTCTTTGGCGGGCTTTCATTAATCCTCGCCTTGACTGTTGGTGTGCTGCTGTTGATTTGTTTGCTCAGCAATGGCTGCACGATCTGTGTCACATGACAGTCTGCCCCGTCTGCTCCAACTGCGCATCCGGTGCTTGAATACTATGGAACACTACCGCTGGCCACTTTGAGCGTAGCCTATGGATTGTCCTTCCAGTTCTCATACTTTACTTGCGTGCAACCTGTTTTCCATTGCCTAGATTGTTCATTTGAATGGCCTCTGGATTTGTGCCTGTCAAACATGGCGTCTCCTGCCCCGGATTATGATCCACTGATGAGTCTCTTAGTGGCTCATGAATAAGCCTGTTCTGGTATCGGGATTATGGCCTGTGCAGCTGCGCACGGAATCCTAGGAAATTGGGATATATATGCAGCAGCCCATGACTTCCTGGCACAAAGTTATCTCGAAAAACACGCAAGTTGTCCTCTGATAGTGCTAGAGGCTCCTGTTATCGAAGAACATGTATGTTCCTTTACTTTATTAGATTGGATGGCTGAATCATTTTCTGAAGATTGCAATGACTTCCTTTTGGAGGCTGTTGCGACATACTGTGCCTATACGTTGATGGATTAAATTGGTAGTTGCCCATCTTCCGCACGTTCTGACTCAAATTTTTTTACTTTTTATTTTTTACTCCAGACTGGGCTGTGTATCACCCCTGAGTGATGTTTTTGTTTTTTACTTTTTCCCAACAAACTTTTTGAACTTTCACTACCGATTATACGGATTGGCAATATATGAATTGTGTTCTGTCTCACTCGAACTTGAACTCTGTGTTCCTACATTACTTCCCTATTCTGTTTGTGGTCCGATCAAGGGAGGGTGTAGTGGAGACAGGGTTTTGCCTACACACATTGCTATGTTAACATAAGCGTTTTAGATGTTAACACCATCTTGTCACTTTTCTGCTTTTGCACACGACACTACAGATAGCTGTTATTATAAGTAAAACTGCTTGCTTGCTTTTTCTTCACATGAGAACTATCTGTTTTTCACATCCCTAGACGTGCACTGCGACCTTAGTCTGAACATTGTGTGCAGAAACCGTCAAGGTCAAATAACAATGTATGCTGTTGAATTCAAGTTGATCGAACCACGCTCTAGACACAACAAGCACACAGCTGCAAATATCTGAAACTTGGGTGCCATTAATATTGCATTGCATGCATGGTGCTGGCACTCTTGGAGAAAACCTTTCCAGACACAGAGAGCAGTACTGATCCTGTGATGTGATTCAGCCAAGTTGATCTTTGAGGTATGGGGTTCCCCATTCAAACCTAGAGACCTTCTATTATTATATAAAACTAGCTTATTAGCCAGGGGAGGGTGGCACACAAGGTATTATAGAACCTGTTTCCACTATCTTTATAATTTGATTTCTCCCTTTGTTTTCTATGGAGTCGTAATATTTTTTCTAATCATTTATTTGCTTATGTTAGCCAAAATACTGCATCTTAGAGCACGTAGTTAAAAATAAACATTTTAAACTTTTTCGTGTCTCTGAATTCTCACGTTGTGGACTGATATGAGAATAACAATGAAAAGGTGTTCTTGATTCCCACCATTCCTGAGAGTATTCTAAGTCGCTTGTTCTGGGTTGTCTAATCATTGGTAGCTTCGAGATAGTACAGAGAACAAACGAGACACTGATGCTAGTCGGATAGGGGTTCTAGGTACTGAGGTGAGTTTTTGGTACACCACAATTCACTGAGGTCCTGCTTTCCTGCGCATAGTTTTGCGCATGAGCAGAATCCCCGCAACACTATGGTGGTAGTATCAGCAACCAGTTAACTTGGTTGTCTTCCAGATAGTGAGACTGGGTAGCAGAGGATACAGATCAGCATCTTTGAATGAACCATCTATTTTTTGTTCGAGATAACAGTTCTGGCGTGAGTGTCATTGAGTTTGTTTCACACCTGGAGGTTTCAAATTTAAGGGATCACCATTTTGGGTGAATGGTCATTCAGTCTTTAGTGTTCTTAACGGTTGGTGGATTGCACTAGAATTATGACTGAAAATATACATAGGAATTAGGGTTTGGGGAATTTATTCCTCTTTGAAATATCAAATTGTATTTGGCTTACAACAGTCTTTGTCATTTCACTCAAGATTTGATTATTTTTTTCATTATTTCAGTGGCCCCTGAAGAAGGGATGTTGAGTCCCGAAATGCATTGGGGAGGAAACGACAGTCACTAAAGGAATTTATATTTAAATATGTGAATTATGTACAGCATGTAAACAAATGCTGCTTTTGTAATTTGGAAATATGTCTGTATAATGATAACAATGCAATCCAATGCAAAAAAATGTTTTGAAAAGGAAGGTTATGATGAGAGAATCATGTTATAAACATATTGAAACATTTATGAGTGCGTATCATTTATTTTTATTATACAAGCGTCAAATAAAGTAGAGTATTCTTGTGTATTATCACACATAACATAAGCAGTACACACTGGTTGTTTCAGGTCTCATAGTTCCTGAACTCTTACCCACATGAGGCTTTGTAAATTAACCATCTATGTGAATCTTACATGCAGATGCCGCTCTTGCTCTAAACACAAAAGCAGGAAAGGTTACCAGCAAACTGGTTACCCTCAGAGAAACTGGAAAGTTAAAGAAAGAGTCAGTAATCTTGCACACTGGTATACAGCTTCAAGGGAGAAACAACCCTCGCTGCCACTGATTACTGCTACAACCTACAGTCCCAATTTCGTAGAGATGTTGAAACAGTCATGTCTGGCCTCTCCCACAGCTCTGAGGCTTCCTTTGAATGCTACCAGAAGACAAGTCTTTCTTCTGCCATAGGTCCTGCACAGTCCACTGCTGTCCTCTCCCAACTGGGCACCTGGTTCTCCAATACAACATGCAATGAAGACATTCCCTAGCTTTTGGGTTTCTGAAGCAATCAAATCACGTTTGAACAGCACTTCCAGTGCTTTGAGGAGATACGTTAGTCAACTTCAAAGAAATATGTTAGTAAACTTCAAAGGAAGGCTAGAGAGGATCGTTTACTCTTCAGATGTTTCTTACTGGCCAGGGAGTGCTCTCAGGAGCTGGTGATGGAGTAACACTATTATCCGGTAACAATCTAGTGGTTGTATACCTCACCTGGCCCAGTACCTGAAGAAGGCCTACCAAAACAAAAAATACTCTTTTTCCACCCTTCCCATCTCATTTTACTCTAAACCTTTTAGAGAATTCTATGCAAAATAGCAGAAGGCAGGGTTTCATCACCCTCTGGAGCTCTGAGTCCTTTATGAGATTTAGCCATATGAAATGGACGAACCACATCTGTTACTGATTTTGAAACAACTTTCCCTCCCTCTGTGGGCAAAGAAGAATTCATGAGAACTCTCTGAACAAAAAGCATTCTGTCATTACAGCCCCATTATGATATCTTCATATGAAAGGTTTTAGTATTTGCCCTCACACAACAGTCAATCAATCAATCAGGGAATTGTGAAGTGCGCTACTCACCCGTGAGGGTCTCAAGGCGCTGGGGGAGGGTTGGGTGCAGCTCCGGTCAGTCGAAGAGCCAAGTCTTGAGGGTCTCCCAGAAGATGTGCAGAGTAGAGGCGCATCTGATGTTCATCGGGAGCTTGTTTTAGGGTTTTGCCACGATTTAGGAGAAGGTTCTTCCACCCGTTCTGGCTCTGCAGATGGGCAGGGTTTTGGTAAGGGCGAGGTTGACAGATCGGAGGTTTCTCTTGGGTGCATGGAAGGAGATTCTTTTGTTGAGATATTGGGGTCTGGTGTTGTGGAGGCATTTGTAGGTGTGGGTGAGTATCTTGAAGGTTACTTTCGTCTCAACGGGGAGCCAGTGGAGGTTTTGCAGGTGCTGGGTGATGTGTTCATGTCGCGGGATGCAGAGGACGAATCTGGCTGCGGTGTTCTGTTTGGTCTGGAGCTTGCGTAGCAGGGATTTGTTGATTCCGGTGTAGAGGGTGTTTCTATAGTCCAGTCTGCTGGTTATGAGTAACCCTGGGCATAGTTTGCGAAGTAGCGCTACGCGAAGTGCACTTCGCACTACGCGAGCTACGCGTAGCTTCGTAAACTGCATAGTGCACTGTGCAAGATGCTGTTCGCACTGATTGCACAGTGCCGGATGCTTGTCCGCACTGTGCTATCAGTGCAAACTGAATATTGCACAGTGCAAGCGGTCGTTTTCTGCCGCTCGAGTAGCTTTCTCAACGCGGACTGGTAGTTTCTCATCGCGAGCGGTCGCGAGCATACGCGACCACTCGCAATGAGAAACCTGACCTCCCCGCGTTGAGAAGCTCGCCGGGAGGTTTATTTTCCACGCTCGTGATCAGCAACTTGATGTTGCTGATCGCGAACGAGGAAAAAGTCTTGCCAGGATGTTATTTTGCTTGCTCGCGGTCACCAACTTGACGTTGAGGACCGTGAGCAAGCAAAAAATGACCGCTGCACTACGCTACGCGTGTTTGCACTGTGCTACGTGCTATTTGCATAGTGCGAAGTAGCGCAAACTTCGCAAACTACGTGAGCGTAGCGCAGTGCTTTGCCCAGGCTTAGTTATGAGTGTGTGGGTAACGGTCTTTCTTGATTCGTTGGGGATCCATTTGAAGGTTTTGCAAAAGATGTGGAGGGTGTTGAAGCAGATGGATGCGACGACGTTGATCTATCGGGTCATGGTGAGGGATGAGTCGTGAATGATGCCGGGGTTCCAGGCATGGTCCTTGGGGGTCGGGGGCTGCTGAGGGCAGTGGGCCACCAGGTATTGTCCCATGTAGAAGGGGAGGGTCCGAAGACGAGGACTTCTGTCTTCTCCGAGTTAAGCTTCAGGCAGCTGCTGCTCATCCAGGATGCGACATTCTTCATTCCTTCCTAGAAGCTGAGTCTGGTGGCGAGGGAGTCCTTGGTGAGTGAGAGGATGAGCTGGGTGTTGTCAGCGTAGGATTCTATACTGAGTCCATGCTGTCTGACGATGGCGGCGAGGGGGGCCATGTAGATGTTGAAGAGTGTGGGGCTGAGCGACGATCCTTGGCATACTCCGCAGTTGATATCTGCGGTTTCGGCGAGGAAGGGGCAAAGTCTGACCCTATGTGTTCTGCCAGTGACGAACGAGCAGATCCAGTCGAGGGCGGTTCCCTGAATGCCGGCGTCGTGGACTCTGGTGGTGAGAGTGTAGTGGGAGACAGTGTCGAAGGCTGCAGATAGGTCGAGTAGGATCAGGGCTGCAGTGTGGCCTTGGTCAAGGAAGGTGCGGATGTCGTCTGTAGCGGCGAGTAGGGCGGTCTCAGTGCTGTGGTTGCTGCAGAATCCAGATTGGGAGGGGTCGAGGATGGAGTTCTCTTCAATGAATTTGGTTAGTTGAATGTTGACGATCTCCTCAGTGACTTTGGCCGCGAAAGGGAGGAGAGAGATGGGTCAGTAGTTCTTGAGGTCCATCGGGTCTGTTGAGGGCTTCTTGAGGGGGGGTTTGATTTCTGTGCGTTTCCAGTCATCCGTGATTGTGCCGGCTTAGAAGGTTGCGTTGATGGTGAAGTCTCCCTAACTTTAGAAATTGATCTATTTTTTCCTAGGAGCACACCACTTCACACCCACTTGGAAAGTCAAGTACTGCCACTAGAAGAGAGGAGAAGCCAGCAGAACTGTGTTACCCCTACTGGAGTCTAAAAAGGACAAAGTGTATTGTTTAAAAGTACCTTTCAAGATCAGATATCCCACATTTACTTTCAGCACTGAAATAGGTTTATTATTGAAAGGAAACGCTGGCTAGGGAAAGAACAAAAAAATATCAAAAGTACAAGTAAATGAATTTAACCTGCAATGGGCTGGCAGTGATCATTCCACTCTGTGAACTAAGTATACTGACACTGACTCTCAAAGTCAGTCTGTGTCATTAATTATGTCTGTCCTGATGATGATCTTAAAAGTGGTTTACAGGGTTAAAACCTAATTGTGGCAGACAGGATTTGTCTTGACTTATTTGTTGTAGGCTATAGCAGTGGGAACATAAAATATTAATTTCCAGGACTGTGGCTGTCTGTTGTATATGCACACTCAAATAACGCTAACGTTTTCACTCTGTGATCACTTGTGACACAGTACTCTCTTTCTACTGTTATCAGATTTGTTTCTGTTTATTGCCTTCAATATTTGTGTCCATTGGCTGGTCTTTCCTTCTTAATCGTAACAATTGATTGTGCTGAGTAATGTTTCTGCTCACAATGCTAATCGAATTTCCTGTTGAAATGAGACCATAGAGTACCAATGTGCTGAATTTGCAGGTTCCTATTGCCATATTGGATTGTTCTTGCTTCCATTACTACTGGTCACTTTTCAGGCCAACTGTTATGCTTCAAAGACAAGACACCTGAAATGATCCTAGGAGAGAAGGAAAAACTCAGGTCACATACAACCACAATATAATGTTTCTTTCTGAAGGTGCCCTATCTAGGATAATCAGACACACAAACAGCATGTTCTGGGAGCGGGGGATTTAATTTGTCCTTGGTAGGAGCAACTAGTCCAGATTTAGGTGTGTCTTAGGGAGAGAGAGTGATAAGGGAAGGAAATACAATTTCTAAGATGCTGGTTTTGTGTATCAAAACAGATTCCATGCTAGCTTTTGACAGAACCTTTATTTCTGAAGAAGAAACTGGGTCCTTTTGATGACATTCTTTGGTGGCAAAAGATCAAAATTGTGATTTAAATCACAAATAGATTTTGGCTAATTTAAGACTACTTTCACTCTTTATATTGCCTCTACTGGAACATTTATATATGCCTCACAATGGATGTGAAGAGATATTGTTTCCTGCTTTGAATGTCCAGGGTTGGAAAGCTGCTCCAAGGACAATGAAAGCTAGCCTCTAGCTAGCCTCTAAGAACATAGGGGTAAGGGGCCTACAAACATATTTCCCCATAGGAGTTAATAAAAGAACATCTACACTCAATGGGGAATATTTTTGTAAATGATATTTAGCAT
The DNA here is from genome assembly GCF_964204655.1 of Triturus cristatus. Taxonomy (NCBI): domain Eukaryota; kingdom Metazoa; phylum Chordata; class Amphibia; order Caudata; family Salamandridae; genus Triturus; species Triturus cristatus. The sequence goes on from NC_140588.1 coordinate 893,819,257, forward strand.
TGAATACTTACATCAGAATATTTATGGATATGATATTCTGAAATACAAATGATTTGGAAGAGTCAGATTTATAGTTTCCACAAAGCCCACTGTGGAATAACGGGGGTGAGAAGGACTACAGATGACGCTATGACTCCTATTTGATGTTTAGTGTCTCAAATAACTTCAAACGTTATTGCTTTGATTCACCAATGTGGAATAGCTGAGATTAGAGGTAGTTAGACCAGCACTGGAAACTCCTTGAGACTGCAAGCTAAGAACTTAATGACTTGTTTCTAACTGTACACAGAAGAAGTGCAGCCTTTGTACACCACTAATGGCACTGCCAAAGTGTTGTCATAGTACAAGACTATAGAGTGATGTGTCTAAACATTTCTAAAAGGGTATAATATGTATGTAAATATTATATGAACAGTTTTCTTAAAACATTGTATTCCTCAGGCATTTCATGAACTTCAATACAAAAAACAAAGTGGAAGAAAACCCCCTTTTACTTTGCAGGACAAAAGGGCACAAAAAACACAATTATTGACAGAAAAGTCTTACAAAAATGTTTTGTGCAAAAAATGTGATGTAAAACGTGTTTTATTCCATAAAAGCTCTTCTGCAACCAAAGTTTGGAGAAAGTCACCAAACTAGGCCAAGAGTGAACCTTGACACATAAGCTGAAATTTGAGGACAAGTTTGATACATGGACTACCCAATTTAAATACCTGAACACGGTTAGAGTTATAAACCTCTCCTCAGACACTGTACTCCTGACAGGAAGACATTAGGACTTATTCATGAGGTCATGCAATTGAGTGGAAGTATCAGGAAACCAAACAAAATCTGTACTTGAACATCGGAGATGGCAACGTCTTTCCTATTGATATAGGTATATTCTATGGAAAGTGAGACCAGATAAATATTCAAAATTGATTCTCAAGAATACATTTTAATTCTAGTTTGTAACAATTTTGTGAATAAAAGTTTCTTCTATGTTTTTGGAACAGAGCTGGTTTGTAAATTTATAAATTAAAGATTTACCTGTTAAAGGCAATTGCGCCAATTAAGAATGGGATATTAACATTACACTGGACCAAGAATTGCAAGGTGGAAAGACAATTTTAACTCTTGTAGGAGAATGAGAAGTTGGTGCAACATAAACTTGGCAACAAGGTAGTAGGGCCATAATAATGGGACCATTTGAGTCACCGTCAATTGATAATTTGATTATGTCACCAATTGGTTTGGTTCCTAAAAATATGAAAACGGAATATAGGCTGATTTATCATCAATCATGGCTTAAGGGTAGATCTAATTATGATTACATTGATCAAAAAGATTGTTCAGTAGTATACACAAGTATGAATGAAGCAGTACGTATGAAAAGAGTTTGTGGGACAGGAGCGAAAATGGCAAAAGTAGACATTAAATAACTTTGCAGGCTCTTACCAATTCATCTACATGACATGTTAGTTATTGTGCAATTTCATGGACAGTGCTACATTGGCAGAGTAATGTCCATGAGTTGTGCAGTAGCTTGTATAGCCATGGAAAAATTTAGCAAACTTTTGGAATAGACAGTGACAAAGTTACCGAGGTCAGAGCATGTTTTGCACTACCATGATAATTTCCTCATGATAATGAACGGTGACCACACAGATGAATGTTTAAGGCTGTTTAAAATGTCTAGGGAAGTGACTGGTCATTTGGGAATACCACTAACCGAAGAAAAGACAGAGAGAGCCAATAATTGTTTGACATTCTTAACCATTGAACTGGATTTGGTAGCTATGGAGTCACGCTTACAGTGGTTGCTAAAAGATGCATTAACTAAGAGCAAATGTGAACTGCATCTAATTTAACAGCTATTAGGATATCTCAATTATTCATATAGAGTAGTAGCTCCAGACAGAGCTTTTAACAGGAACTTGGCTTTTGCAATGAGAGTGGTTTCTAGACCTCATCATAGGGTTCGCTAATAGAGTGAGGGAGGGTTTATGGATGTCAAAACACTTTTAGACAACATATAATAGGGTGATTGTGGCACCTTGATGACCAGCTTGACTCGACCCCTGAGATATTTTATAACACATCTGGAAAAGAGATGTTTAGGCTGTATTGAAAATGGTGTGCTGAAATAGACCGAGAAATTGGAGGAAAGAGCATTGAATTTCTGGAAGTTTTTCCAGGATTGGTGGCAGGTACATTTTGGGGCAAAAAGCTGTCAAGAAAAAAAAGTGTTATTTTGTATAGACAAGGAATCAATAGCACAGGCCATGAATTGACATCCTACAGAACATAGGCTTGTCCTTCATTTGTTAAGAGATATGTCCTGCTGTGTTTGCAAAATAACATTTGGCTCAGAGTGAAATATATTATGGGGTTACAAAACCAGATGCTCTGTCTCACTCACTATGGCAGAGTTTCAGTGGTTAGGTCCAGGAGCAGATATCAAGGCAACAGCAGTCACAGAAGAGCTGTGGGAACTTGGTTAAGAGTGAGAAGCCTGTTGGGGAAGTCATTACCAGAGTCAACCTGGAACCATAGACCAGCATGGCTTGAAATTGTGCAATCTCGAGCAAGGTGCAATGACAGAGATCAGTTGGGGTTAAGACTAAGACAAGAAGACACAGTTCAATATGTGGTAGAACTAATTGATAGAGGGTGCTCTGCAGTTAACAGACCTAGGAAAATAGCAGGCATTCCTCTTTATGGCATATGCTTTAAGGGTTATGAACTGGTGAAAAGAGAATTGGTACAGAGGATTTTGGAAGTTTGGGCAAGAGAGAAAGAATCAAAAGATAAATGGAAAACCATAATGGAATGGATACTGGAGGTGGTGGTAGTTCCTGTGAGACATGCATACTCATCTGTTTAGGAACACTTTTAGTTCCATTCAGTTTTCACTTAGATCTTTTTTGGGCCTTAAGAGAAAGTTCATTCACAAGCCGAAAAGGGAAGATGTATAGATACACAGCAGGGAGCTATGGCTAATTTTAAGAAGTCCTGGGGAGGGGCAGGGGGACAACAGAAGCACCACCTCATTTAAGGGGTACTTCTTGTTGCAGTCAAAAAGTCACCAAGGGTGAAATTTGGGGTATCATGGAAGAGTCCGAGGAAGGTTAAGAGTCAAGGAGTGAACAGAAGGATGACAGGCTTGGCCAAGGGCGGCCAAATCTGCCTGGTGTGAAGATCAGATGGTGCCAGGAGAAGCTACAGAACAGCCTCAGGGAGTCGCACAGATGGATATGGCACAGAATAGGAGAACCAGGGAAATTTAAAGGGGAGGTAGATTGGGTTAGTTTTTTTATTGTTTAGCTTACTGCTTAAGGCATGTTAGTCTGTACAGCAAGAAGCCAAGGGATGTTGCTGGCACGCCCAGATTGCTCCCAATAAAGGGACCTTTTTACACCTAAAGAGCGCCTGAGATTGCTTTCTTCTGTAATAAATGTAGTGCTGATTGTTATTTAATTTAGGTAATAGTCAAAATCCACTGAACCAATTACCATTTGTTATAGGATTATTTCTGATTTGCAATATTCGAAACATTGTTGAAATGTTGACAAGGTATGGAAGGTGTTCCACACACCACCCAATAATCATTAGAGATGTCTCTTTTAGCTTTTAGTTGCTGGAGTGGAGAAGCCAGATTGACAGTGTTTCTCAGAATCCTTCTTAATAAGGTGAAAAATGAATAGTAGTAATGACAACACTGGTGCAGACAATTCCGTCTTGTGCCTAAGGTATGCTCAACATCGGGCTTGGTCTGTCACTTGAAATACCAAAATAGTTAACTGATTTCAAGCTTTTGAGCTAGAATAAATACTCAGTGAGTTGACCACTAACTCTTGAAACATGCTGTAACGTATAGCTCCCAATTTCAAATTTCCACAATGATACCTCGTCATTTTATTGTTCTGAGGCTGGAAAACTGACCACCATTAAATTGGGCAATAGCTACTTTGGACATTTGCATGACTTTTAAACGGCAGAAATGTGGAAAAAAGTAATATACAAAAAACAAGTTAAAATAATAAAGTAGATGTTTTGTTACACTAGACAACTTTATGACCACACACTTGTTTTCATTGGTGTATACATTCTTTGATGATGAAAATCCAGAACTACTAAGGATTAAAACTATCACATATTTATTGTAATTGTTGTCATGCTTTACCTTGTACCAAACGACATCAGTCTCCTGCGTGGGTGATTTGTAGTCCTCGATATCGGGGCAGGTTATCTCTTTTCTTTTAGTGACCTCAGACTTTTCTATGTAGCGTATTCGACTGTTGTAACAGAGCCCAGAGTCATTCTCCGCCACTGTCAGGGACATGGACACCTTCATGCAATATGTTGAATTTCTGCAACAATAAAGCACAGCTTGGTGTTGACAACTAAGCTGTTATAGTGTGTGTTACCAGCAGTTATGGATGTTGTCATTAAGCATCCAAAGAGAAACAGTTGAAGTATTCAGGCAGAAGCACTGAAAGGTGTACCAGTTCACCTTTGCTGCTTTATGTGGGCAATAATGCTGAACAGAAAGCTTTATATAGCACACAATGTGCATTTGAAGGAGAAAGGTGGCTGTTTAGTAGAGTTGCTCTTTGACAGGGATTTTCATCAGCTATATGCAAATGCACATTAACAAACATACTGAAAAATGCAAATATAAAAACACAGGAGAAGCTTAAAAAAGAAATTGGAAACACACGCTTCACAGATCATGGACACACAAGGAAATATGTGCTTTTTTCAGTTATACAGGAAAGGATTCTCATCCTATTAAGACGCATGCGCAGAAAGGCCTGCCAATCTTGCAATGGGCTTTTGTATTGTAAAAAAACACCCACGGCGAGAAGGTGCTCAGCACTTATATGGTCATCATGATGATGCACAAGCGTGTACTGTAACACACAAGCATGCAGGCATCATGACTCAAGCATGTGTGGTGGCACATGGCAATTGTTTTTAATTTACCATTCTAGCATGGCGCTGCCTATGTTAGAGCAGCAAATAAAACAAATTAAAAATACTGAAAAGCCAGTGAGAGGAAACAAGTGGACCCGTAGCACTTTGTAGCTGCAGGTCAGTTGAAAAATAAATAAATACAAAAATTTAAATATTTAAATTAGTGAGCGGGACAGGGAATATCTGGGTAGGAAAAAGAGCATGCAGTGGGAAGATGTCAAAGTAACAAGCAGGGGTGAGAGAAATTACATACTCTCCCATTAAATGCATACTGAAAAAAACTAGAAAGATGAGTAACCTCAAGTTCGCATTGGAAGGATGCAGCTCATCCAGTCATAAGACTGTGAGACCAAAATGCTTATGGGCGGGACAAACACAGGAATAAGGAGGAAAACAATTGAATCACAAGCACGTGACTAAGATAGACAACACAGCCAACCGATCATGTACAAGTCTCCCTCTAAGTATATCATGTATTGAAAAAAGGTCTGCCAACATACAGCTGAAGCTGTCTGTAGCAGAGACTTCAAAATAAAAAGGTATCCACATTACAGAAAAGGTATTCAATGTAATGTGTTCCTCCTACTTGGACACTGCCAAATGCCCTTCCTGCCTAATGCAGCAGTATGAATAACAAGGGGACCCGATATGGGTAGCTTTGGACCCCGGGTAATTACGTATTTTTAAAGAACAAGGGTCCTTAGCTTAAACATAAATGATGTAACTGTATCAACATAGACTTAGATAAGACCTATGCACATTCTTCCAGTGTCCAGCCGGACAGGGGAACATTTATTTAGAAAATTACAAAAGGTTTAAACAGGATGAGAAAACACGATGGAATGAAACAAGAGCACAAACCTGTACCGAGTTTTAACAAAGGAAATGAAAAGAAGAAAAGAATAGCAGGCAAAAACTTTGGGAGCAAAAAGGGAGGCTTACAATACAATAAAGAACTCAAGTAAGCTCAGACCAACAGAGACCACAATACATTTTTCACAATGGATAAATTGTGGTACTGTTATGAAAAGTCGACGTTTCGATCCCTTGCTCCTAATACAGTGGGATCATCCTCAGGACTACAAATGAAATTATACCTGATGCAGGTATAATGTGACATAGGGCTTTATAACGTGACGCAACTCCCTAGATGCATCACGTTGTAATGTGTTGCAACGTGGTGCATTGTTTACGATGCCTCTGCGTCAGAAAAGTGATGCAACGGCGGTGTAAAAGTGTTGCAAGGGGCTTTTAAATATGCCCCAAGGCACTTTACCATCTTCTTCATAAATACGATCATGAATAGGATTTAGATACTGTCTCAAAGTGGATTCTTATGAGTTTGCCGGTCCGATGGACCACCAAACTCGCGATGGTGGTGCAGCTACCACCGCACCAGTGGTCTGTCGGCCCTATTACAAGTAGGGTGGTCAGACCGTCATGGGGTCACTGCTGCGTGTCAGAGAAAGCATCTTTTGAAGTATCCCTGATGTAGAAACCTCCTCTGTTGGTCCACAAGGCTGCTGAGGCTTTTTACAGAGCTTGGCAGTTTACTGATTATCTTCAGGGGTGTGTCACAGCACATGGGTAATTTGTTGTAGCACTCCATCTGTTCACCTCCAGGAAGAGCCAGTGCCCCAGAGAACAGGTCCAGCCCATTGGCACCATAGCACCATTTGGGAAAACTGTCCCAGAAGAGGGAGAACAGATTGGATGGTTTCCTATGCCTTAGGGGAGGTCCTATGTGAGGAACTGGCCATTTTGGCTCCAGTGAGCACAGCTGCCTTCCACCATACTAAGGAATTAGGCACAAGAAGGAGAAGAGAGGTGGAACGCATTGGAGTGGGGAGCACACAACACCAAGACTGCCCAACACAGTCACCATTGAAGTAAAAGACAGCTGCCTCCTGTCCTTTCACACAAAGTTGTCAGTCGGTTGGGGATCCAGCCAGGCCACACATGCTTGGGCTCTGTCATGGCCCTTGTGCTCACATACCTGTGTGCCCCACAGGGAACTGTGGGGCCGATTCACAGAACTAATCTGAGATAAAATCCTCAATTTACTACTTTTGGTATTCACAGAAGGCATTTAGTAGTAGTAAGGTTAGGACTCCTAACTTTACTACTATTACTAAACTGAGATAAAACCCTAAACCTACTACTTTTGGTATTCACAGAAGGCATTTAGTAGTAGTAGTAAAGTTAGGACTCCTACGTTTACTACTACCAAATGCCTTTTGTGAATACCGAAAGTTGTAAAGTTAGGATTTTGTCTCAGTTTAGTAGTAGTAAAGTTAGGAGTCTTAACTTTACTACTAATAAATGCCTTCTGTGAATACCAAAAGTAGTAAGTTTAGGATTTTATCTCAAATTAGTTCTGTGAATCGGCCCCAGAGAGTCTAAAACAAATGCTGACTGCAGTGGCATCAAAGGACTTGCTTCTGGCCCAATGGAGCCCAAGCAGGAAGGCAGGGACACTACCAGTGAAGTGTGTGTTTTCTCTGGGGGCTGCTAGTAATGCAGCAGACTTTTACTTGCCTTGGCCCTTCCAGGTACTTGAATCCAGAAACCCAGGAGAGTTTATGGAGTCTTTAGGCACTCCTGAAGCTGGTGCTTTTATGGCTTTGAGATGCAGAACTGTCATTTCTTGGCCTCGTTTTTCAGCAAGTGTACATTTATAAAATACTCATACACTATTGAATACTGAGCAGTGGAGCCTTTATTGACCATTTCACTGCTAACAGTAAATCACATAATATTGACTGTGAATGAAAGATGATACTGTCATGCACAATTCTCAGGTTGAATGCATCATGTATTGAGTTCATACCATGCTTTGATTAATGTGATGACATCCTGACAAAGCCAGAAGGCTTGACTGAGATTAACTGCTCCTGCTATGTTGTATTGTGGTTTCAGATTTCATACCTTGCTGGAGGGTAGACCCTTAGATGTGCCACCAGTGCAGGATACATTTAGGGGGTTACCTGATCTATATGACCTGGTTTTAGTGTGCACCCCCTGGTTGGTTGTGAGGGTCTTTTTAGTGTTTCACCACAGGCATTTGAACCTGCCATTCTGAATATATCTGGATTTGTTTGTGCAGTTTATAGTAGTGAGTGTTAAAAAGTGCTTTTCCTTTTCATAAGAAAAAGCATTGACTGGACAGTATTTTATAAAGTATTGTTTGTTGCACCGATGAGTGCTGAGTCTCTAGCACTCAGCCTCATCAGAGTGAGGCTTGGACTGTTCTGCCTCACTGTCCTGAGAGTAAAGTTCATAAAAGGGTACTTGTTTACCAGTTAAGGATTTTGCAGTTCGTTTCCACCAGGACACGAGCGGCAAAAGACCCAAGTTCTTATAATTAGGGCCAGTACTCCCTGTTTGCACTGACCTCTCCAACTCCTGAATCGATCTCTCTTTCTCTTTTTCAATCTTTCTCCTACTTTCTCTCTCGCTCTCTCTAATTATGTATATATCCAAACAATGCCCTTTTAGTGCTGCATAAATTAAGCAAACAGGAAAAGGGAAGCCTGGGTGGCTCCCAAGGCTTAGGTGGAGAGCATCTCCTTTATATCTGCAATGCTACCCTCAGTCTAAATCTGCTCACCTCAAATGTCTGTTTTTCTGGTAGAGTTGTTAAGCATTGGATTAGCAGAGTGCCATTTATGCTGAGCTAGTAAAGTTACAAAACCCTTTGTGCAGCACAGTGTCTTTAAGCACAGGATCTGTGCTCTCAACCTAAAACATGAGAACCCATGGTTTATTTTCTCTTTATACATACAGTGAGAGAGAGAGGGTTATATATTACATTGAGAATATATATAGTCTGCACATAATTTATATTATGCTCATTTGAAATATTATTTTACAAGATGTTGCAAATAGCTACTAAGGCTATCTACTTTCCTGGATAGGAGTTAGTGTTAGTCACATCATTACTAGCATTTCCTCGGAGAGGTAATTTCCACTGGAGTCTGTAAAGCACAATTTGCAATACTCAGAGCTCAGCATCATTTGAAATAGCAGTTTCAGCGTTTGGGCTGCGTATGTCTAAAGGATACTTTTCTATCCCCATATCGTGAAATTGATCGTGGGCTTCTTTAAAATTACTTTTCTAAATGCATCCGCTATTTGTTTATCCGCATCTTTACTTCATAAAGAATGTACGTTTTATACAGACCGAAAGGTCTTTGAATAAGCTGTTTTCCTTGTTTTTCACCTGCATCTAAAATTCAGGAATCTTTCTCCATAGACGTGATTTTACAATCGAAACGTTTCGTTCAATTTTTGCAGCCAATTTTTAGTCCCTGCCATAAGCACGATTGGAGTGATTTTATTAAATGGATTCAGCACTGTGGAAGTCTTAATTGTATTTCTGACTTGGCCTCTGCCATTCCACACATAAAACAAATATTAAATAAATAATAACCGTTTATTAAGCAATTACAAAATGTAACCCAGTCACACCCTCTGCCAAATAATTGTTTGTTGTGTAGTATTGTTAGTTGTTACTGCCCGCTGACATTTTCGGATAGTCTAACTCTGAGTGCAGCCCAGACCTGATGAAAAAACGGCTTGGGGCCTCCCACTCTGTCACAAAGGTTCATATTGATCAACTGTGCCAAATGTGTTTCCTAAAAGGACAAATTATAGGACTGCTGCTGATTCCGTAGCAATTCTACCAAATCTATCAATATTATAACAGATCTACTGTTGCCATTTCTGCTAAAAATACATAATTGGAAAAAACGCATTTTTTTTTTTAAACAAAAAATAAACTACACCCATTCATAAGATACATCTGTACAAAATTGGAATATTAGTTGAACAGGATGAGAATCCACTTCGATCAATAATCACAATCCTTGTCAGGGAGAACCACTCTAAATAAACCTCTGCCGAACCCTAATGTAGCTGGGCATAAAGCAGTCAGGCTTCACAAAGAGGCAGTGTGTAAATCTTTTGTGCACTCAGACAGTAATAAAGTAAAAACACAACACATGAAAAATCCTAAACACGTTTAAGACATAGACGACAAAAATGTAATAAGTAATACCAGAGATATGACATGTTCAATTTTGAATTAAAAAATAGCATCTAAAAGCACAAAGTGTAAAACATGGGCACCTGGTTGCCATTGACTGGTTCAAAGTAAAAATTTAAGGCTGACCACAATGAGTCGCCTATCAAATACAGGGACCAGGTTCAACACGGTGGAAAGTTTACCTTCTGACCTGCAAAAGTGGTCATTGATAAGCCATTGATGGGATAAGCTGCAAGCTGATATATAGCGGGCTTTAACAATGAAGGGCTGCTAAAATGCAGGCCCCCAGTGTATATGACGAAGATAGTGGTAAATCTCTGAGTAGTTCAAGTCCGTGCCAAAGAAGGTGTTTGCGTGGATTGGATCGTGCCTGGCATCAGTTCCAGTACAGTCCTCTACGTTCAGACTTACAAACTTTCTTGGAGGTTGGTTCTCCTTCTGAAGAGCAAACCAGCAGGTTGAGGCACGCGACTCGACTTGGTGGCCTCTGTCTGTTCTCCAGGCAGAAAGTTGGCAAAAGGTTTTTAAGTCCCACCTCTTGCAGTTTAGGAACAGGAGGAGTAAACTCTAACGCTAGCCAAGGATCCAGGTACATTGGGAGCCTCACTCCGACAGGTAGCCAGTAGCGGGGTCCATGGCAGCTCCAGATGGAACTAGTCAGCTGGGAAGTTGCAGGAAGAGAAGTCTCCTGAAGCTTGTTGTGTCCCTGTAGTGCAAACAGGAGGTCGGCCAACATACCTTTGGTGTCACTTCTGAGGTCTAGGTTCAAGGCAAGCACATCTGATCTTCCTTTAGGTTCTTCAGACAGCAGGGCAGTCTTTTTAATTCCTCACAGGTCCAGGAGTGTTCTGGGGAGAGGTCTATGGGGGTCCGCATGTATGCCCCGGGCCAGCCTGTGGATAGAGGACAATCCTTTGTCCACCCCCCAAACCAATAATGGTCAATTCTTCCCGTCCCACTGGTTTTGGAGCCAGCCTAACAAGAACAACAAAGGGGGCATACCTAGGTGTGAGCTGCATCTGCCAGTGACAGTATAGGCTTTCTTTGAAGCTCAGGAAAGAGCTGAGTACAACCCCCAGGCCTTCCTGCAAGGGAGGAGACCCTTTTCCACACCCAGAGCACTGTGGCCACACATCTCACCGCAGGGAAACCATCAGTAGTTAGACAATAGTTGGACATTGGTAAAAGGCCTTTTGGTTTTAAGCAGAGAGGAGACAACTTTCCAAGAGTGTATTTCCCCTTAACAGTAACATAAAACATGACTTTACCATTAAGTTGGATTTTGAATTACAAATTAAGTGGTCCTTGAATCCTTTTTCTAGCCACTCCTAAAAAAAAATTTAGCAATATAACTTATGTTGTAGCCCAATGTTTCCTAAGGGAGAGCCAGCCTTGCCACAGACAAAAACAACTTTGGAGGATTTTTACTGTCAGGACACGTAAATTATCAATTTCTAACTGTCCTACTTTTAAATATCATACTCCCTGCTTTGTTGCACCATAAGGCCTGCCTTGGGGGTGACTTATAGAAATTTAAAAGGAAGGTGTAGGTCTCTTAATTGGGTGATTTTGACAGATCGAAATTGCATTTTAACAACTGTACAGCTCGGCTGAAGTGTCAGGCCTGGTGGCATGCTTTACAGGGCTACTGCAGTGGGTAAGCCAACGAGTGCTGCAGCCCACTGGTAACATTTAATATACCAGTCCTGACTGTAGGTAGTACTATATACTATGAACGTATGTAAATGTAATGTGCCAATTAAGTGTAACCTAATTTTACCATGTTTAAAAAGGAGAGCACACGCAATCTACTTCTGGTTAACAGGGGTAAATTGCATAGAGTTCGGCAACCAACAAATGTCATCACATCTTTCCACTTCAATCTGACCAGTAGGTAGCTGTAAATTTTGGGCCCTAGCTCAGCCAGCAATACAGAATGGTGTGAGTTTCATGGCTCTCACCAGCTTGTTTTACCCAGAATCCCTTGCAAACCTCACATTTGTGACAAATGTGTATCTCACTTGTGTGGGTAGGCCTAGTGCCAGCTGCAGAAAATGGCCCAAAACACACATGGATAGATCATATTTTTCCACTCAAAATTGACCCCTTTTTTGCAAAGTGGGTAGCTGTGGATTTTGGACCCTAGGTCAGCCGGCACCTAGGGAAACCTAGCAAACCTGCACATTTTTTAAACCTGGACAACCTGGGTAGTTTAGGGATGTGTGACTTGTGTTGCTTCTTCACTAGGTTCTTTTACCCAGAAGCCCTTGCAGACACCAAACCTTGGTAAAAAGCATGTATTTTCCTCACATTTCTGTGACACCAAGTTCTGAAATCTGAGGAGAGCCACATATTTCCTACTAACCTTATTTCCCACTTGTCCCCAATAATAATGGTACCCCACTAGTGTGGGTGGTCCACAAGACCACGTCACAAAAAGGCCCTAAAGTGCTACACTGAGAGATAAGCAGCCACGGTAGCTACTGTATTTGGTTAATGTTAATGTTAATAAAAAGTTATAGAGCGCACGTACGCCAGGTGGCTTCATGGCGCTAAGGCTCGGAAAGCTGTTAGAGAAGACATAAAAACTAGACCTGTGCAAATAGCCACGTTTTCAGGGATTTCCTGAATTACAAAAGGTCTGCGCAAGACTGTATTTCTTGCGGAAAGGAATTTCACAATTTAGGAGCAAGGGTGGCAAACCTGCGGCCTCCTTGAGATACCCATTTGAACCCCGGGATAGAGAGAAGTGAGAGATGGGCAGACCTTAAGTTGCACGTGGGGGTATGCCTAAGTATCATGCTGTTAATGAACTCAGGACTGAGGCCATGCAAGGATTTAAAAATGAGGCACCCTGTTTTAAAGGCACAGCACTGAGAAATGGGGAGCCAATGTAGTTTCCTCAACAGGGGGGTAGCTGAATGCAATTTAGGTTGTCGATAGACCAGCCACCTGTAAGCGTTTAAGTAGGTAATGTGGCATGCCTAAATACACAGAGTTGGAGTAGTCCAGATGAGATAGAACCATGGATATCATGACCTGAGTCAAGGCATCATGAGTGAGAAAGCGATGTATTTTCCTGATTTTGCGCATTTGAAAAAAGCACTTGGACACAACCGCTCCAACCTGAGTTTTCAGGGAGAGATCGCTGTCCAGAGAGACTCCTAAGGTTTTGGCCGATGTGGAAGGAAGGGGTGGAGAGCCAAGCTCAGGAGGCCAATAGTGGGGGCCCCAATACTTGTGGCTATCCCCGGTGAGAACTATCTCTGTCTTACCAGGGTTTAATTTGAGATGGTTATGATCCATCCAGCTTTGGATGTATAACATGGTGGCCTGGAAGTCAGTGACAGAGTTGTGCGAGCTGTCAACTTTGAGAATAAGCTGTAGATCATCTGCACAGTTGAAGACTAACACATTCCTGTCTTTAAGAGACTGGATCAGGGGCGCCATATAGAGATTAAACAGATGAGGAGAGAGGGCCGAGCCCTGTGGGACCCCACAGATGGTATTACGTGGAGGCGCTAGAAACTGTCCCTGACGAACAGCCTGGAAGCGATCCTCCAAGAAGGAAGTGAGCCAGCGAGCCGCTGTCCCTTGAATGCCAGCCTGTCTGACACTGTCGTCCAAAATAGTATGGTCGACCGTGTCAAAGCCTGCGGAGAGATCTAACAGGACCAGGGCCCGGGGGTAACTTCTATCAGCGTTGTCCCAGAGGGTGTCCATGACCGCTAGGATCACGGATTCGGTGGAATGGGCTGGCCGAAAACCAGCCTGATGAGGGTCCAAGTATTTCGATGCCTCTAAAAAATTGGAGAGGCATTTAGCTGCGTGGCCCTCTAGAACCTTAGCCAAGAAAGGTAGCAAAGAGATCGGGCGATAGTTGGATAGGAGCGCGGGGTCAGCTCCAGATTTTTTCAAGAGGGGTACCACTACTGCTTTCTTAAAGGCCAGGGGGACTATGCCAGATGAAATAGATTCATTCAATAATGCAAGTGCAGGACCAGAATGTATTGTGAGGCAGTCTTTCAGTATATGAGGGGGGCAGCAGTCCGACGGGCGCCTGATTTAATCTTTACAAGCAGATCTTGAAAAATCTAATTACTGATAATGGGAAAGCAGCTAAGAGTCCTATTGTTTCGATGTACCACAAAGGAGTCAGGTGAAGAAAGGTGGTTAGGGATGCTGGCCTTTATAGTGATAATTTTATCAATGAAATAATCATTTAGTGAATTACATAATGCTTGGGAGGGCATGGCCTTCAAAAGAATTCGCTCAGGAGTAGATAGTTCGTCAATTATGGCAAATACTTCTTTAGAATTTTTATTAGATTTGAGAATGCGATTGGAGAAATGGGCAGCTTTGGCAATGAGGATGCTTTTCTTGTAGTCTTTCCGGACAGAAGTATATAATAGTTTTTTTTCAGGGGAGTACTTCAAACGTCATTGCCTTTCTAATTGGCGTAAGGCCAATTTCTGGGCCTTGAGGTCATTGGAAAACCATCTTTGTGCATTCGTACGACGTGCTAATTTAACTTTTTTTAATGGTGCATGCTTATTACTGGCATCAAGTAACCATTTGGATACGTTCATTTCCATGGTATTAACATCATTACCAGGGGGTGGGACTGTATTGAATAGTGTATCAAGAAAGTATTCTTTATTGATGGAGTTCCATCTCCTGGCAGGACCACCTTCGGCCACATTGATTTTCCTAATGGATAGTCGTGCCAGCGTGAATTTTAGCACATGGTGATCGGACCAAATACAGGGCGTAACTATAGGAGTAGAGGTAGACAGACCACTCGCCCAGATCTGGTCAAGGATCCGACCCTTCAGGTGGGTAGGGGATAGAACTTGCTGAGTAAAGTTTAGATTTCTGAGTAGATCAGACATCTCCACAGATTGTGGCCCTTCCTGAGGGTCATTATACCAGTAATTGAAATCACCCACGAGGAGGACCTTGGCATGCTCAATAACAAGCTTAGCCATCTGTTCGCTGAGTGATAGCAGAAAGTGAGACATCTGATTAGGTGGCCTGTATAGTAGAACACAGACAAAGGAGTCGTTGGCAGATTCCAATTTTATGACTATGCTCTCGGTGTCTATGAGAGAGAGACACGTCAAAGAGCAGAAACTGAAATTAGTATGGATGATGGCTGCAACTCCCCCTCCTGATTTGCCAGAATGCCGATTGGCATGGATGATATAGTAGTCAGGGGGAAGTGCTGCCAACATGTCTGGGACAGAGTCGTTGGTGAGCCAGGTTTCAGTTAGTAGCAGGATATTAGGTTTGTCGGTAAGCAAAAGTAGGAAGATATCCAGCTGATGTTTAACCAGGGAGCACGTATTGAGATAGTATATCGATATAGGCGCATCCCTAGGTTTAGCCTGATTCCGGGGACTGTGGTTAGGGACGATTGAGGTCTGTAATTCGGGGAAGCTGCTCCGTTTGATGTAAAGATTATGAGCAACTATAGAAGGCAGAGTTTCTTGTGCGGGGCACCAATTCAAGGAGTGCATAGTTTTCAAAGTAGCTGGAGAATATGTAATCAATTGGGCATGACAACTGGCCCCTGGGCCCGGAAGGGCGCGGACGGGCGCAGACAGGCTTGCCTTTGGCACGCCGCTGGCATGCCACCGGCGTACCTGCTGCGCGCGTCCACTGCGCTCCTGCGCTGCGTGCTGCATTTCACCGCCGTTCCCTGCTCTCAGCTCCGCCCTCTCGCAGCGTGATTGGCTGCTACCGGGGGAGTCACTCGGAGCACTAGGGAAGACGGAAGCAGCAGCCTGACGCGAAGAGTGAATGAAAAGTTAGTATCTAGTGCAAGTTTCAGCGCGCACCTTAGTGCAAAGCTACGAACCACGGATAACTAGACAACCAGGGGATTCCAGGGTGGTGTGCCTTCCATGGATCCCATGAGGTTTTCTTACCCACAATGCCCTCAAACATCAAACTATGCTTGAAATCTCATATTTGCCTTATATTTCTGTGACAGAGACCTCCAGAATCTGCAGGAATCCACAAAAATCCTACCACGCAGCGTTACCTCATGTGTGCCGATAAGAATGCTGCACCATCGGTGTGGCTAGGACGAATGTATGACGATACAACGTGGTAGGTAACAACGCAGTCGTTACAACGACCACATTGTTACCACGCGTGGCTTTACATTGCAAGTCGTTTCTACAACTTGCGCTAGATGGCACGCTGGATTTAGGAATAGAATAAATTACTATTCCTACTCCAGTTAGCGCAAAAGCAGGGAATGTGTTGGATTTCAAATTTAACACATTCCCTGGTGTTGCACGCCACCTAGCACAAGTTGTAGAAATGTTTTGCGATGTAAAGCCACGCGTGGTAAGGACCCGGTCGTTGTAACGACCATGTTGTTACCTACCTGCGTGGTAACAACAGTGTTGTAACCGCTGTTTACCGGTTGGGACCAGTGCCCGGGACAGGAATGGATCAAACTAATGTCAGTTTACCAAGGGAGCAGATTAAGGGTAACCATGGCATCTGCCCCCCGAAAGAGTGTCACCATATTTTTTGGGTGGTGGGACCAACCTATATTTATTTTTATATTAGACTACCATATTTTTTGGGGGGTGGGGCCACCCTATATTTATTTTTATATTAGACTATGGTGTCTAATAGGCTTTCTGCACCCAAGGGGGGCAGAACGGGGGTAATTACCCACATCCACCTCCAGGAGGAGCACAAATACAGCCTGGTTTCTTGTTGGGGCGGGATCATAGTCATGCCTATTTTGTGCAGTCCCGAACCCTGTATATATATTTTTTTTGAATTCCTGATGTCTAGTGGACTTTCTGCTCCGGAGGGGGGGGGGGCAATCACTCCCATTTGTCCTCTGGGGCAGAAAACTGCCACCATATTTTTTTGGGGGGAGAGCCCTGGCCATAGTGGGAGACCTATATGCAGGGCATGTAAGTTTGGAGTGAATACCTTGCAGTATAACACTCCTTTCAGTCCCTCTCCAATACAAATTAGGGGACATTACACTTGCCGCACGAATTTTGCAGTGTATGTCCTAACTTGCACCTGCGGTCTTAGATACGTAGGAAGCACTAAATTACAAGTTCATGCACGCATTTTACAGCACCTCAGGGCCATCGTAAATAATGATTCCACCTACCCTGTGGCCCGTCACTTTAGAGCTGTTCATGACAATGACCTTACCTGTCTCTCTTACTATGTAATTGATGCAATACCGAAATTAAAACAAGGGGGTAATAGAGAGCGTATGCTTAGACAACTGGAAACACGAATAATCATTGAGCTCGATACTAAAACACCTTTCGGGCTCAACACAACGGAAGATATGCACAACTTCCTATAAAAGTCCAGTGACAAAGATAGCAGAAATATCATCTTGTTGTGCCTCTTTTCATATTTACTCTGTGTCTAGGCATGGGTCTCTACCTCCTTGCCTCAAACCATATGCTTTGGTGGTTTTGGGTCTGGAGGTGTATGTTACGAAATACTAGCAATTCTATATTCTATGATTATCTATTTAGATTTGTTATATTAGCTGCTGCCTCACATCATGAAAACAATTGAGAGAGAAAAAAACACACCCACTTCACTACATTATTCCAATATCCTAATTTTAGGTAATATTGAGATCCTATCGGTATGTATTACTTGATGCATGAGTTTTATAAACAGTTTTATACTCAATATATTTATTGCGGATTTGCACAATGTCTTGAATTGCACTTTTGCACTTTAGTATTTCATTCATTGCACTTTTAGGCATTATTGCACTTTATGTAAAATATTTATACATATTAAATTACTAAATTATATACAAAAAAATATATATAATGTTTTTAAAAAAAATATATTAAAAATAGTTATTATTCATGTCGATAGGAAATATTAGAATACATTCGGGGAGGACTGGTATGACTAGATTCATTTAACACTTGCTATCACTGCGTTTTGGATTTTATCCAGATTATATCTATGGAGTAGTGTCAGAATACATAGCTGACTATATTTGCACGTATATCTATTATTCTTCTACTGTGTATGATTTACATTTCACACTAGATTTGTCTTGAATTGCCCATGTATCACATATGTTCTCATCTTCAACATAGATGATGGAAAACTTTTATGTATATATTATTTCTCTATGTGTTCCGAGTTTACTACAACAAAATGTATTTAAACTTTGTATATAGTGCTTAACTCGGTATACTGGGCCATACTTACTTCTGATTATGTTTGTAATTGAATTACGTGCATTTATTAAGAGTCTGTTTTTCCGCAGGAAGGTGCAAATGTAATACGATAGTATGTCTTCTATTTCCTCTCCACCATGTGATGGGTGTGTTTGCCTTTTTAAATCGCGTCATACGCAAAGTTTGTCCCATGTGATCAAGCCACTTCGGTGGCGAAACGCGTCATGACAGAAGGGAGACTCTTATACTTTTTGTAATAAAGAGTGTTCACCGACGAAGAGGAGTTCGTGTATTCTTGTTTGCGCAAAACTGAGGAATACTGCGTGCCTATATTCGTATCGTTTGGAAGTGGGTCTGCTTCCGGTTACGAACCCCCTCCCCTCAAGCAGGCAGCCGTTATCAGCCAACGTGTTCGAGAAGCGGTCCGGAAGGACATTGAACAGCGGCAGCCCCCTGTATGAAGATTTCCTCATCCGAACCGACGAACTGAACAGCAGACGGGTCGGAGGACGTGCCGGCAGTTGAGTTGGTCGAATATAAGTGGTGAGTGGAACTGAGTTAACTCACAGGTGGGGAGGTGTCGGTGTATATATACAGTTTCCAAGCGCTGTTGGACAATCTCGGCGCTGGACTCCCATTTGAATTTCAGTATGTCAATGGACGCTTTGCGGGATCGTGAAGCAGCAGCTGATGCTTTATTCAGTAACACGCCTGGTACTACAATACCAAGTTCGAGTACTGTCACAACTGATATGAATTCTGATGTTACTTCTTTGCTTAAGCGTTTGGAGAAATGCATGAAGAGTGAGATCACAAAATGGTGGGAACATAAATCTCTACAGAAATACGAGGAAGCGGGTAGAGTACCCCGCGGTCTAAGGATCTTTGTAGCACCATCTTATGAAAAACCCAACCCGGATATGTTAAAGGAGTGGGCAGCAAATAATTTAGCTGCATCAATGAATATGGTCATCATACTCATCAAATACGCCAAAATTGATCGTGAGAGCTTATTGAAAGAAATTGGGGATATCAATGAGCAATTGAACAAACTTGAACAAACTGAGTACATTATCAAAACTAAGAAAGAAATTGGCGAAAGGATGAAAAAACATGAGGACAGGATTAAAATACGTAAGGCATTCAAATATGCGAGGGACAAAACCGACTACGAGTTGGGACAAATATTCACGTTCTCCCGCAAGTACGATTATGCCAAGAAAAACATGTCGGGACGTACATCTCAAAAAAATGTGGTCCCCAGCACAGAAACTGCAGAAACCAGGAATGATAGAGGAGAATTGAGCTCAGAGACAAGCTCATTGACGAGCGAATACGAATCTGATGATGGCACCAACACAAATCAAAGAGCGGGTGATCAGATGAATATTCTTAGTCCGGCTGAGGAGCTGAATTTTTTAGAGGAGGACCGGCTGCAAACACTGCGACCACGGAACCGGAACCTGCCGCAAACAACAACAAGCGAAAAAACCAGCGTCGCCGAGAAAGGCGCAAATGCAGGAAGAGGCAGATCAAAAAAACAGTGGCGCAGGAAATAATGGTCAACAGCAATACGGTTGTCAATCTATCTCAACTTGTCCTCACCAAAGCGGAAACACAGATTCTTGCACTCGGTCTATCTTTTTGCCCGGAGAGCAGCTTCAATTATGCGAAAACTCGCATCGATATCTACAAATATATTAGGAAGCTGAAATTACAAAAATTCTTCACTATTAAAGAGGGCAATACCACTTCAGTCCTGCCTGACAATGCAAGTACTTCGGTCATTAGCAACCAGCCCAATCTTGCAGCATCTGATGCTTCCATTATGCTCACAATAAGCGAACTTAATAATGAAAATCATCTTACCGATGTCCCTACCATGAGCCAATTCTCCACACAGGAAAGACTTAGCATACATAATCTGACAGAATCTAGTGCTGGACTTAGTCCTTTCAAGGCCAAATCTAAATTTTATCCGATGATGCCTAAGGACGCCATAGACATTTTTCACGAACGCTTAATAGAGGACATCAAGAAACTATACCATCGAACTAATCACAACAAAACCAGACTTAAACACCACAATTTGCAATATGAGAATCTTGTTCGCAAATTAAGGGACAGAAAGGACATTGTCATTTCTATGTCAGACAAGGGTGGCAATGTGGTCATCTGGCCAAAGGAACAATACATAAAAGAGGCCCAGACACAATTGTCCAATACTGAGTGCTATTCCAAAACCACACTTAGTGAATATCATAAAGCCAAAGACACGATTAAGAAAGATCTCATGAACTGGAAACGACAGGGTCTTATTTCCAGTCAAGAAATGAACTTTATGCTTAATGACTTTCCCATCATTCCCACCCTGTATCTAATACCTAAGGTACATAAACAAATTAATCCCCCGCCTGGCAGACCGATTATTTCGGCGATTGGAGGAATGAGTGAGCATATCACCGAATATGTTGACTATTTTTTACAACCTTTTGTACAAGGACTGCCATCCTATATTAGAGACACGGGTGATTTTTTAAACAAAATTCAAAACATTAAATGGGAAGATGATTTGTTATTAGTGGTTATGGATATTGAGTCTCTATACACCAGCATTGACCATCATGCTGGTTTGTCAGCTATCAAGCATTATTTGGACAATAGACCCCTTGGCATGTATAACCACAACATTATGCTTCTAGAGATGATCAAATGGTGTCTTTTTAACAATTTCTTCATGTTTGAGAATTCAGTATACCGTCAGACAAGGGGTGTAGCCATGGGGGCTTGCTTCTCTCCCAGCTACGCATGTTTACATGTGGGCTGGTGGGAGGAGCAGACCCTCCATGGCACTTTGGCTAGAGTGGCGGATAGACAAGTGATGCATTGGCTTAGATATATAGACAATGTTTTTTTCATTTGGAGAGGTGATCGTGAGAGTGCTTTATTGTTTATTAATGAATTGAATAACAACACATGCAATCTTAAATTCACTGCATCAATTAGCGCCTCTGAGGTTCCCTTTCTAGATACTATGATTTACATCCAGGATGGTCGTCTTGCATCTACACTTTTTAGAAAGCCCACAGCAGGGAACGCCACCCTACATGCAACTAGCTCTCACCCCAGCCATCTGATTAGAAGTATCCCCTACGGGGAGCTTCTTAGGCTGAAACGAATATGCAGTACTGATGAGGAATTTGTTAAATGCTCTGAACAGGCATTATGCAGATTCAGGGAAAGGGGATACAAAAATAACATCCTTAAACAAGCCCAGGTGAAGGTGGCTCTGAAATCTCGAGAGGACCTTCTATCCCCTAAGACAAATGTTGTTACACCTGTGACCAATAATTCTCAAGAAGGCAACACACCCCGTCTTATCATTGCATATAATAAACAGCACAATCAGCTCAGGGGGATTGTTAATCGTAACTGGCCAATACTGAAAACAGACGCAGTGTTGACCCCCAGATTACCATCCACTCCTATCATTACTTTTAGACGGGCAGTTTCGATGAGAAACCAGTTGGTGTCTAAAAATGCTGAAACCATTACCAAAACAAATTGGTTGCAAAGAAAGGGTTTCTTCAAATGCACTTCGTGCAGGGCATGTAAGTTTGGAGTGAATACCTTGCAGTATAACACTCCTTTCAGTCCCTCTCCAATACAAATTAGGGGACATTACACTTGCCGCACGGATTTTGCAGTGTATGTCCTAACTTGCACCTGCGGTCTTAGAAACGTAGGTAGCACTAAATTACAAGTTCATGCACGCATTTTACAGCACCTCAGGGCCATCGTAAATAATGATTCCACCTACCCTGTGGCCCGTCACTTTAGAGCTGTTCATGACAATGACCTTACCTGTCTCTCTTACTATGTAATTGATGCAATACCGAAATTAAAACAAGGGGGTAATAGAGAGCGTATGCTTAGACAACTGGAAACACGAATAATCATTGAGCTCGATACTAAAACACCTTTCGGGCTCAACACAACGGAAGATATGCACAACTTCCTATAAAAGTCCAGTGACAAAGATAGCAGAAATATCATCTTGTTGTGCCTCTTTTCATATTTACTCTGTGTCTAGGCATGGGTCTCTACCTCCTTGCCTCAAACCATATGCTTTGGTGGTTTTGGGTCTGGAGGTGTATGTTACGAAATACTAGCAATTCTATATTCTATGATTATCTATTTAGATTTGTTATATTAGCTGCTGCCTCACATCATGAAAACAATTGAGAGAGAAAAAAACACACCCACTTCACTACATTATTCCAATATCCTAATTTTAGGTAATATTGAGATCCTATCGGTATGTATTACTTGATGCATGAGTTTTATAAACAGTTTTATACTCAATATATTTATTGCGGATTTGCACAATGTCTTGAATTGCACTTTTGCACTTTAGTATTTCATTCATTGCACTTTTAGGCATTATTGCACTTTATGTAAAATATTTATACATATTAAATTACTAAATTATATACAAAAAAATATATATAATATTTTTAAAAAAAATATATTAAAAATAGTTATTATTCATGTCAATAGGAAATATTAGAATACATTCGGAGAGGACTGGTATGACTAGATTCATTTAACACTTGCTATCACTGCGTTTTGGATTTTATCCAGATTATATCTATGGAGTAGTGTCAGAATACATAGCTGACTATATTTGCACGTATATCTATTATTCTTCTACTGTGTATGATTTACATTTCACACTAGATTTGTCTTGAATTGCCCATGTATCACATATGTTCTCATCTTCAACATAGATGATGGAAAACTTTTATGTATATATTATTTCTCTATGTGTTCCGAGTTTACTACAACAAAATGTATTTAAACTTTGTATATAGTGCTTAACTCGGTATACTGGGCCATACTTACTTCTGATTATGTTTGTAATTGAATTACGTGCATTTATTAAGAGTCTGTTTTTCCGCAGGAAGGTGCAAATGTAATACGATAGTATGTCTTCTATTTCCTCTCCACCATGTGATGGGTGTGTTTGCCTTTTTAAATCGCGTCATACGCAAAGTTTGTCCCATGTGATCAAGCCACTTCGGTGGCGAAACGCGTCATGACAGAAGGGAGACTCTTATACTTTTTGTAATAAAGAGTGTTCACCGACGAAGAGGAGTTCGTGTATTCTTGTTTGCGCAAAACTGAGGAATACTGCGTGCCTATATATATATATATATATATATATATATATATATATATATATATATATATATATATATATATATATATACCTACTGGCGATAGCCAGTAGGTAGTTATAGTTAGGACCACGTTTCCATAGGAAAACCTCAACATTCTATTTTGAATAACTTTGGCGCCGGTCGACGAATCCTCGCAAATTTTTCAAAATAGGTGGGGCGCTACGCTCCGCTCCTACCCTGAAAGTCTCGGGGGGATCCGTCAAGCGGGGGCTGAGATAAAAGGGGGGTCCCAAAACGCGTTTTTCCCATGCATTTTTCCATAGGACCTTTAGAACGAGCTACAGCCCGAACGGCTGAACAGAATTACTCAAAATTTGGCAGAGATGTAGTCCCTAGGTCAAGGAAGTGCATTTTGTAGGTTTGGTGTAAATCTGTTCAGTAGATTCTGAGAAAATAGCCTTTAAATCAATATATATATCTGAGCCAGCTTACGGTACGCTTACCGTACGCTTACGGTAAGCGTACGGTGGCGTGCGCGAGCGCGATTCTGATTGGCTCTTAGATCTTAGTAAACATTCGAATCGGCCGAAACCAGGAAGCGGCGGCCGCCATTTTGTCTCTCGCACTGAGAGTGATTTTTAAAATATCAAGCCCAAAAACATGTAAAGGGGCTGTTTTGACAACTCCCTCCCACATAGTCATGTTGAGGGAGTCCCCAAACATCCCCCAAGTGCAAAAACGGTTTTATTTTTTTTTCGGCAATTTCGCGGGGTACGCTTACCGTACGCTTACCGTAAGCGTACGGTAAAAAAATAAAAATAAAAAAAACACTATCCACACTTACCCCACCCCCTGTGCTTTTGGTGGCCGAAGGCCACCAAATGTACAGGGCTTATGTTAAGGGCAAAAAACACTATCCACACTTACCCCACCCCCTGTGCTTTTGGTGGCCGAAGGCCACCAAATGTACAGGGCTTATTATAAGGGAAAAAAACTTAGCATTTAAAAAACCGTACTAATTCACTGAAAAAACCATAGGTTTCACACACGTTATAGTTAGGAATTAGCATTTAAAAAACCTTGCAAATTCACTGAAAAAACCATAGGTTTCACACATGTTATAGTTAGCGGAAATTTTACTGATAAAAAACCAGTGAAATTCCCCCGTTATAGTTAGCGCAGGCAACTATAACTCACGCGACTGCAATCTTCTGCTGATGACATATGTGTCTTTATGAAAAAAAAATATTTGTAATATATGTATAGCTAAAAATGTATGGAAGAAGACATGGGCAAATAAGTGTCTAAATACAGTATTAGCATCAGCAGAGGATTGCAGTCGCGTGAGTTATAGTTGCCTGCGCTAACTATAACGGGGGAATTTCACTGGTTTTTTATCAGTAAAATTTCCGCTAACTATAACATGTGTGAAACCTATGGTTTTTTCAGTGAATTTGCAAGGTTTTTTAAATGCTAATTCCTAACTATAACGTGTGTGAAACCTATGGTTTTTTCAGTGAATATATATATGTATATATCTTCAACAAATCGGTGCTAGAGCGGTTTCCCCTCCTTGCGACGTTGGTGCCAGCCAGTGGCAGCAGCAGCACTTTTCTTATCATCAGTATTTCAATTCATAGCCAGATGGTTGAATTAAAAGGCGGCACACCAGGGAACTGCACAACAAGTTTATTGTGCAGCAAAACTTTTAGGGACGACACGTTTCGGCGTTTTGCCTTTGTCAAGTCAATTTCCATACTCCCACCATCCGTAGAAATAGACTCAATCGTTGATAGACATAGAAGAAAGCATACCATCATTGTCAATACATTACAGTGTGTACTCAATCAGTTCATCATTGCAGTAAAACTAAAAAACATGATGATTATATTTTCAATGAATTCAATTGAAATCATATCTTACTGAATACAATAATTCATTATATACCTTTCAGTAAAACCACGGTTTATAACTCAGAGTTCTGGTCGACTGCCATTTACTCTCGAGGCAAATCCACGCATGCGCAGTTCACTCCTTACCTCCGTTTTTTTTACTTCGCATTTTTTTACACTTCAATCTTACAGTGCTTTATTCTGCTGTTGCGCACAAATGCACAGCAGGACATAGCGGATAGCGTATTATATTACGGTCCCTATAGTGAACCTATTTTCACATTGTATTTGCATCCGATGGTCATATACCTACAGCACAGTGGCAAATCATTCGCCGCGGTTGTATCATCTGGAGCTCCAGTTGACGCATTAAGCAACTGAGAGCTTAGATTTTCACAATGGTATTCCTTCGCAGTGTGCCACTGAGAAGCCTTCTAGTCTATTATTGGTTAAAGGAAGTGTGGGGTAGAGGTGCAAAGTGTGTTGTATGTGAATGGAACTTATCATGTAAGTGCATAAGTGTATACTCAATTATCAGTGTTGTTGTGATAAGTGGCATGAGCGGGCTAGGAATTCCCCTGCAATATAACTCAACTGAGTTGTTGAGTCCGGCTCCACAATTGTGGTTGATGCCAGCTCCAATTCCTACATTAGAATCCTATCGCCTGGTCCTATTCCCATGCCTACCCATTACCCTTATTAAAAATGTGATTACCCTTATTACCAAACAACTTATTACACTACCTAAGTTAAAAGAATAGATACATTTAGAGGATCAGCATTTTTAATATTATTTTCAGCTAATTTTGACCTATATGTGTGGCAAGCTCCTCCCGCCATTCAGCCCATTTGGGACTTTGCAGTCCAGCTCAATAATATACCTGGACTCCAGAATTCTGAGGCGTTTTTCTCGATCACCCCCCTGAATGTGTTTGGGGATTTTGTCAACACCAAAAATTTTAGGCTGCTGTTGTTGCTTTTATGCTTTTCAGCGTAGTGTCGTGCCATAGGATAATTGTGATCCTTATTATTAATGGAACGTAAATGCTGCAGTATTCTCAGTTTCAGGGAAAGTTTTGTGCTGCCTACGTATCGGAGGCCACATGGGCACTCCAACACGTAGACAGCAAAGTCACTATTGCAGTTGACTCGTTAATGAAAATAGGAGGCAAACTTTAGTCTGTAATCGGCATTTGATTCTACGACCTTTAAAGTAGACGTATTTAAGCCTGCGATAAGGTGATAATGTTGTGCAATAATTGCCGACCATTATATCACATGGATATTTAGCCCTAGATGTCTGTAACTAATTATATAAAACTATGACGACCGTAAGCGGGTGCAACCTTTGCTGGATATCTTGTACCTTGCCTAACGATACTGGCGTACTGCGTAAAGACCACAGATAGTGACAGACCCCCACTTTAGAGCATAGCATTGAGGGAGGGCTTATAATAGATCCTCAAGTGATAGGATATATCTGGTAACACAATTTCTTGTGTTCTACCTTTACAGGCCGGCGAATGTATTTCTGGCGAAATCACATCCACCGACCATTTCAGTGTTTGTACATTCCACCTCTGACTACATCAAGCGATTTGTAATTCCAGTCACGACACATCATTTGGCGTGCTCTAAATTTTTAATAAAAGTATGAACTTTCCCATCAATATTTATTTCCCTTTAATTCTGGTCTTTTTTTGTAATTGGGAATATGACTTTCCTTTTCGTTTGTCATTTCTTTGATAGCTATTGCTTGGTAAAAATGAACAATTATTAAAACGGTGGCCTCCAACGTGCACAACATACCTTTTTCTGTTTTTATCTAAAGGTATGTAATCAGATGTTAAGAGAAATAATATGCCGATATGTATAATAGAAAGTACAAAAGTATCCATCTACCCCTGCAACTTTTTGTATGTATATCTTGAGCGAAGGACATCAAGATCCTTATCGTCTAAAGACCTAAAATATTTGCTGTTTTTTTTAAAAGAATAGAACGTTAGACCTAGTTCTGATGTCATAGGTATGTGATATGTACTTTTTTTAGAAATGTTTGTTGTATGCTCCTTGTTTCAATGAGTAAGATGTGTTTTTGATTGTTAAAAATTGTTTGTTTGTGTACGTCAGTAATCAATGAGCCTGTGACGTACTGTGATTTTGCAAATAATGAATGTTTGCTTGTTCTCTCAATGCTAAGGTGTGATTGTCCATTATTTTGATTTGGCACAGTCTCTGTGTAAACGGTGTCTTGTCAACACTTCAAACCAGGAAGTGTTGGCAGCCATCTAGTGCCTCGGTAGAACCGAGACACAAGAAATCAGTAAAACAAATGTGAAATACAAGAAAAGGGGGCAGGGTAGTAACACCCTGACCCCCTAGACCTGCTTAGGGGGTTCCACAAGGACCCCCAGGGCCCAAAAAAGCATTTTTAAAAAAAAGAAATCGCGAGATGCACAGAGGATCGGCGGATACGGCCGCGAAAATAAAAATAAAATTGCGCTGGCTCTCGTGCTTCGTTATTAATTAACCCCCTTGTGGGCCAAAAAACGGGGCCTGTATTAAACTATGTAATTGTTCTACAAAGGATCCACTCTGTCATTCCGTTAAGACACTAACCATTCAATAAAATCACGGCCTCCCTGCATCCAAACGTGCAGCTCCCTGTGGCGCATTTTACGTTGGGTAATTAAGTCCCCTTGAATCCTGAGGGTCCCTGGGGGCCAACTAACCCACCAGGTATGCCCAGTAAGTGCCACAGAGTTGAAATGCAGTGAGGTTTAAAAAGGGGCTTTGCCTGGACCACCTCTCTGCAACGCAGCTCTCTGGCGCATACTGGAGGTACCTGGTGGGCTAGTTGGACCCCAGGGACCATCAGGATTCAATGGGACTTTATCCCCCAACTTAAAACGGCCACAGGGCGTGTTTGCACACATGTCACCTCAGGCCACACCCTTCTTTCACCAGTGTGCAAACATGCCCGTGGCACGTTTTAAAAGTTAGTTTAAATCCCCCTGCCCTATTCTGTACTAGGGTCTTACAGAGGAGGTCATGCTAATCACAGGGGTACCCCAACGTATAGTGTTCCCTAGTGTATGTAGGTGTTTTCACTGTATTCTAAGTATCTTTTAGCATAGCACTGGCTCTAGGCCTGGTTAGTCAGAGTCAGTTACCTCTAGCACCCGTCTGAAAAGGTTATGGGCACAGGAGGACTTTCTGCTCCTCTGTTGGTTCTTCCTGCACATTTCTTCTTCTTCCTGCACTTTTCTTCGTCTTTGTGGACTTCTGTTGCTTCTTTCTGCATTTCTTTTTTTTCTTTCTGTGTGTTGTTTCTTCTTTCATCACATGTCCTACCTCTGTAGGCATAGTTAGAAACTAGCATTTAAAAAATCTTTGAAATTCAGTGAAAAAACCATAGGTTTCAGGCACGTTATAGTTAGAAATTAGCATTTAAAAAACCTTAGAAA
This sequence comes from Triturus cristatus, assembly GCF_964204655.1. Taxonomy (NCBI): domain Eukaryota; kingdom Metazoa; phylum Chordata; class Amphibia; order Caudata; family Salamandridae; genus Triturus; species Triturus cristatus. Next base: position 893,848,012 of record NC_140588.1, read on the forward strand.
TTCACAGAAAAAAACATAGGTTTAAGGTTGTTATAGTTAGTTGGGCATTTCCCTCGTACAAAACCATAGAAATTACCCTGTTACAGTTAGTTCAGCTAACTATAACTCACACCCCCGCAATGCACTGCTGATGACATCACATATTACATCACTCATGACATGGTCAGTGACATCACTGATGACATCACTGATGACATCATCCAGTGACTGTATGTTTCTGTAAAGGATAAATATGTTTAATATGTATAGGAAAAGGCATATTGAAGAATGAGTGGGTGTATAAGTGTCTGAATAGATGATTTAGTAGGTGCGTGACTGACTATAAGTGAGTGATTAAACTTATCTTACTGAATGCATGGGTTAGGGAGTAAACTGTGTGAATGTCTGTATCCGTCTGTCTGTTGGTATGTAAGCAGCTGCATGGGTTTGCGAATAGCTACATGAGTGTCTATATGGGTTATTGATTGGTTGTCTGAGTATCTGTATGGGTGCCTGAGTGTTTGTGTGGGTGGGGTGTGTGTGACTCTGTACATAGATGCGTGAGTGGGTGATTCACTGGGTGCATGGTTTCAAGAGTGCATCTGTGATGGACTGTATGGGTGGGTGAGTGTGTGTATGGGTGTGTTAGTGAGTGAATGCATGCCTCAGTTGTATATGTGTGAGTAACTACATATGTGAGAGGCAGTATATATGTGTGCTGGAGGATATAAATGGCTATAAGTGAGAGTGTGTGATTATGAGAATAGCTGTATAGATGAGTCTGTGCTTGTAGACATTGACACACTGAACAGAGACTCTGAGGTTCCTGCATGCAGACACTCCAGCTCGCAGTGGTCTAAAACATCCCTTTCGGGAGTCCAACTCGAGACCAGGACGGGGTCCCACAGTTTAACTTCAGGTAATGAGGTTGACTAAATCCTAAAGGGATACTTGTCTTAACACCTACACACAGGCTAGGTACACTTAGGTACATCTAGTTAGGGAGGCATCGTAGGAGTATGCATCTTTTTATCATGTGTTTCCTATACTAGAATGTATTCATGATTATTGTAAGATGGTAGAACTATACCATCCATTTACCTTTATAGTACTGCCAATCATGTATATCTTATACTGCCTAATGGTTGTTGCAGCACATCTATTCTACACCAGAATAACAACTGTTCAATAAATGCTTATTGAAAATGCCCAGCCTGTTTATTCTGTCTGTGTACCTCTCTGAGACAGACTAAGTAAGCACAAGAGAATGAACAAAAAATAGTATATTGTTTCCATAGTCCTGAGGGATCAGGGTTGTCATGTTCGATGGTTGCCAAGAACTAGAGGAGATTCTAGTGGCACTGTGAGCTAGTTGGTACAAAAAGGACCAACATACCCAGTGGGGATGATCCGAGTTCATCTGACACCAATCCTACAGTGTATGTTGTCTAAAGGTGCAGATCCTGTATACTTCTTATAGGAACTACACAACAGGCAGAGGTTAGAATAAGGGTGTGGTTTCGGGCATTATAACTGGGCTTGGACATTTTAGAAGTCTATTAGCTCAATCACTTTGAAGAGCGAGGAGGCAACATCTCCAACATCTGAGATACTAAACAATAATGTTTTGCAAGTGTGTGCTGTGAGAATATTTCAAGATTATTTTGATAGCCAAGTAAAGTTCAAGCATCATAAACATTGATGTTCACATTTTGGGATTTCACAGTGTTAAAAATAAATTGGGATATTGGTTGAGGGGGGAAATCCTACTTAAGCAGCAACCCACAATCTCTATGAAAGTGAAACACAAGCGAACCCATAATTAGCCGTACCAACTCATTGGTAGCTTGGCACAAAGCAGACAGGCATAGCTTAGAAGCAATGTGTATGGTATTTAGGCTGCACCTCAAACAGTAATGAAGTAAAAATACAACACAAGAAAAATGCCACACCAATTTAAAGTAAAAGAGTAAATGTACTAAATTATTTGAGATGCAAATGACAAAAATCTAATCAGTAGAACTGGAGATATGCAATTTTGAAGCACAAAACACCGGGGGTGGTTATTTGTTCCTACTGGACCGGCACAAAGTCACAAGCTCAGTCCAACTGCAATGGAGTGCAGACCAGATACAGGAACCAAGTTAGGCCAACTGAACAAAGTATCATTGCTGGATCCGCATCTAGAATGTGTTGCTCAGCAGCGGTACAGAGGAACTTTGATACGGAGTCCTGCATCATAGTCAAGGATACGGGCTCCGAGTCCTGCGTCGAAGATGCTTCGCTCACCGTTGGTTCTGCAGATGCTTTGGGGTTGTGATGTGGAGCCCTGCATCATCAGCGAGGATGCTGTTGATGAGGGGTCTTGGGATGCAAAGGCCTGCATCAAGGATTCATCGCACAGCAGCAGTTCCAAGGAGACTGCAGGCTGCTGAGAGGTTCAGCTTTGGGGATGCACTGTGCTGCTGCGGTACCTATGCACCTGTGAGGAGATACATTATGCTGCATAAGTTCTGCTCACAGGACCCCACCTGGGCTGGCAGAGCACACTCAGGCCAACTTTCAGTGGTCAAGGACTGGGATGGTACCACAGCAGACCGAGTCCATGGCACATGGTTCGAGGTAGTTGGAGCTTTTTCTATCCCTGAGGCTCTGATCAGGAAGCCAGCCAAATAGCCTTTGGAGTGACTCTGGTGGGCCTGGATACAAGGTGCAGGTCCAGTCCTTTCACTCAGGCAGGAAAGTAGCAGTCCTTCTTGCAGAGGAGCACAACAGTCCTTTCGAGTCTTCCACAGATCCAGAGGTGTGCTGAAGAGTTGGGCCTGAGGGCCAATATTTATTCTTGGTGTCTACATTGAAGCAGAAGCAGAAGAATGTTCTGGAGGTTTCCACCCCAGAGGTGTCTGACATTTCCTGCTCCCTTCCCTGTCTAGCGCTTGTCTGGGATCACAAATGACTAGTGCCAAACCCTTTGTGAGTGTGCTCAGAGCTTATGTGATGTGCAAGTGTGGTAGGTGGCAGCCCCCAATCAAGTCTGAGATGCCCCATTCTACTAAAATCTATTGCCCTTTAGCTCACTGTTTGTGAGGAATACCCATAGACCATCTGCCAACAACACCTAGTCATTTGACCCAGGATGAAGGCTGCAGGCACCAAATGGTTAGGACAAGAAAATGCAAACTTTCTAAAAGAATTGTAACTTAAAATCTGACATAACTATTAAAGAGGGTTTTAACTTATAATTCCTTAGACACCAAATTTCAGATTCCTATCTGCTCCAAATTGACACTTACCATGCGTTGAGTGTAATAAGGGAACCCTATGTTATCCTCTCTGAGAGGTAGGCCTCACAGTAGTGAAAAACTAATTTAGGGTTTTTTCACTACTGGGACACGTAAAACTTGAAAGTACATGTACAACTAGTAGCATTTAATCTACAGGCCCTGGTTACATATAGTACTACTTTACTGGGGAAGTGCAAGTAAATCAAATGTGGCAATTAGGTGTGAGCCAATGTTACTATATTTTAAGGAGAACGCACAAGCACTTTAGCACTTGTTATCAGTGGTTAAGTGTACAGAGTCCTAATGCGGGCAAAAATGAAGTCAGCAAAAGAAAGTGGATGGAGGGCAATGAGTTGGGGGAAAGCCACGCTAACGATATTGGGTCCACTGCATAGCTATTCAGAGAGCTTTACCCTAACTTGCCCAGTCCTGCCACTAATGCGGTTTCATATTTCAGATATGGAAAGGGGCATCCCACAACCATCGAGTTTCATATACGGTTTGAGAATTCCCACTGTTCAATCATTAGAAAGGAGGCCCAGAGTCATTCTCATCTTTGAAATCTCAAAATATTTCTGTATCTCCAAGTGACAAAGAAGCTGGAGGGATTGCTCTTTATAAAGTCCTGAACCCTAGGGGTAGATAAAACCTGGATTATCCAAGGAATTCAGGATTACATCAAGAGCCCACCCAAGAGCAAGTTACACATACACACAACATAATCTTTGTGAATGGTTTAGGCTACCAGTATTTGAGAAAATATTTCCTGAACATAAACACAAATAATGGATTCATTCAATTATCTTAATTCAGTTCAAATCTTTATTAGGTTTTAAAAAGGGTAAAACCGTAAAAAGGACACTTCATAAAAACATGTGATTAATAGAATTGTGTTAAAGAAGAGGGTTGAATTAATTTAACAGCTGTGATCATGTATAACTTAAAAAAATATCTAATTTAAGATTCTATAGAAAACTTAAATAATCTTTTCCCTAAAACATGCTGAATATATGTAATGACAGTTTTACATACAAGCACATCCTTTAATCCCGATAAGAACCTAAAACCTTCCAGATAATCAAACAGCTTCTCTCTCAAGAATAGTGGCTTTAAAAAAGGATTCCTATATACAGTATAGAATTTACAGTACACAGTTGATTGAGTTGATCTATTAATACATGTGTTGATACAACCATCTGATACCCACCACCCATTACTGGGAATGCAACTATATGATGAACTATGCCTGATTTTGGCATTTCACTTTGCCTTTTTTGCTCCTAGTTGATGCTCTTTTTTGTTGCTGCTGCTTCAATTGAAGCCACCAAGCATCCTTATCAGATTCTGTTTGCTGATCTTGCACTGGTCTCACAAATCAAGATAATAATAACAATTTCAAATCCTGTTTTAGGACTTTAAATTTACAATTTTGCTTTTTTATCTATATGTACTTTATTAACCTGCTAATAACATTTAATGTTCTAAACAGTTGTGTAGCCCCTGAGTAGACATAACGTACCCCCAGGGGTCTGCCGTCCGCAGGTCAAGAACCGCTGATCAACATCTTCAGGCTTTAGGCTATTTTTCATAGTGCCATGCAAAATCAAATATGGTCGCAAGAGGGATTTGGGTCGATTTCTAATTTCACACTCTAGTGCCGTGGTTCTTTAACTTTGGTCCAAGGACCCCTGGGGGTCTGCTAGTCCAGGGGGTCTGCAACTTTGTTAAAAAATTAAATATTGTTAAAATGAATACACTAAAATCAATAAAGTATATGCAAATAAAGAAAAAATATTGAAAATTCGAACACTTTTTCCACATTTGATTGTGAATTAAACATCTTTCAATATTTGAGCATTTGTTGTATAGTTGGTGTTTGTAATTTTGTGTATTGTTTGCAAGTACAGATCATAGAAATGGCATAGGCAGGGGGTCTCCAGCTTCAAATAATGACTTAGTGGGATCCGCAGATTACCGTAATGATTCTGTGGGGGGGCCATAGTAGTCAAAAAGAACTGCTGCACTGGTGAATATCTGGTGAAATGTGTGTGAAAAGATGGGAAATGTTGTCTGAGTGCTGCTCACAACTTCTGTAAAAACAACAGTTGATGGACAGAATGCAGAACAATGTCATACATTCACCCCAGTACAGAGATCTGGGCCTAAATCCATCATTGTTTTGCTCACCATGCCATTCCAGTTTGAACCCAGCCATATGCAAATCAGTCTTGACCCTGTGCCTCATGGGAACAGTCCAGCCTGAACTCCAAGCCAGGTCCTCCCTGGACTGGAAACAAGCATCCTAGGACCGGTTTCGGGGTTTCACCCCTCTTCAGCTTGATTCCAGTGGCATGGAGAGCACGGGACCCACCTCTGGGCACACCCGTCCCACTCGGGGTGACAAATGCAAAAACAACAGTTGATGGACAGAATGCAGAACAATGTCATACATTCACCCCAGTACAGAGATCTGGGCCTAAATCCATCGTTATTTTGCTCACCATGCCATTCCAGTTTGAACCCAGCCATATGCAAATCAGTCTTGACCCTGTGCCTCATGGGAACAGTCCAGCCCGAACTGCCAAGCCAGGTCCTCCCTGGACTGGAAACAAGCATCCTAGGACCGGTTTCGGGGTTTCACCCCTCTTCAGCCAGGATAGCTTGATTCCAGCGGCATGGAGAGCTTCTGTGGCAGAGTGTGAGAAGGAGACAGTATGATCCAGCTTAGATCTTAAGTGGTGTGGAGCACAGAGTTTTATCTTGTGTTACTGTGTCCTTTCGTCTGGGTCTCGTTGTTGCTCTTACCCAGAATAGAACTTGCATATGTAAATGTTTTATATCTTTTATGTATGGCATGGTTGTTTCTTCATATTTTTTTTCTCCATCCAATCCTAGTTTTATTTTACTGGAATGATGTTATTTGGGTCACTACATACTCAATGTTATCAATTTTGAACGTCTTAAGCATTTTTCATTAAATTTCTTCCATAATAGCTCTGTGTCGCCATTCCGTTCCATGATTTCATCAGGTACTTATAAGTACATTTTTATCATTTGCACCGGCTAAACTGATGTAAACAGATTTCCCGGCAATTCTTTGGTGCTTACTAAGTAAAAATGGAGAAAACAGATGTTGCTGCATTTGTTGCTTGTAGTATTAAATACAGAACACATTCCACTGCCATCTTCTATACTTTTAGGCAGCAAACCTGGTGTGAAATAAACTTGCCTCATTTTTGCCTTGTTTGCAAATTGTAGCATCACACGTGTGTTTCAGAGTACTAGTGTCTTGCATAAAAACAATCATAAGAAAGGAGTAGATTGTAAAACTGAGATGTGTGTGCAATTTTCATTTAGATAGCTATGTGTCAACCTTACCTGGGACTTTTTCGAAGCCATTGGAAAGGTTCTAAACTTGCTAAACAAATCTTGATTAAACGTTAATAATTCACGGATTCACTTTTTCAACCTGCAAATGTGAATGATCTTGTTTTAATCATTTTACGAAAAATTATGTTGAGTTTTGAGAGAATGGTTTCTTCTAATAATGCTAAGGTAAAAAAATTAAAAGTTCTCACACACAGTCTCAGAAAGTTTGTTCTGCAGAGCCTTCATACTTTAAGAATATTTACAGTACAGAACTGAAGCCTTTCTGTTAAAAACAGATCTATAGGCTATTGAAAAACATTGGGGGATATGTACAAGAAAATGTCTGAGCACAGTGAAATGCCAAATTTGGTAACGCTGTGCTCTGATATGTTCAAAACGCAAGGATGTATCGTATTTACAAAATTATGGCGGACCACTATGTTTCGCCTAACGCTGGCTGTAAAAAAAGCTGCCTAGTGCCAGCGCAGGCGCCTTTACGCCATGTTGAAAGGGTGCCTGTGCTTCAGGGGAGATTGTTTATGTGCTGGAAGGGGCACCTTTCTGCACACAAACAATATTCAAAGGCAATTCACTGTTTCAAGAGCAAAATATGAGGAGAAATTAACAATTTCTCCTCATATTGTCACCCTAAGACCAGGTTCTACCTGGCCTTCATTTTTGGTTCTGCTCCATTCTTGTAAATATGGGGCTGCGTCAAAAAGCAATGGATGTTGCAGTGGAACACACACTGCAACACCTATTGCCCATCCCTTTGCCACAGTGGACTGCTACAGAAAGGAGCATATTTATAAGTTGAGGCTTAATGCCACCTTGTAAATATGGGGTATGGAGCAATGCCACGGGAGTGTCAGAAAAGTGGTACTCCTGTGGCATTAGGGGCTTTTAAATATGCCCCATTGTTTTTCTTTGTGACAAATGTTCACCTATTGGTTACTAGCCATAAAAGAAAGATGTTCGCTCTGGGGGTGGCCAGTACATCTTCCTGCTGTAGGCAGTAGCGGGCAAATAAATCATCATAGTTTCAAACACTAGATCTTGTCCCAAATGCAGACTCGCATGTGAAGTTGGGGGAATGGGTATTTGCACTTGCAGGGAGGCACTCCCATTATTGATTTGATGTGTGTCAAAGGTCCCTTTGAAGACACACATCTTTAGGGTTCTTCTGAATGCATGTCGGTTGTGTTACATCCTCAGATCTGTGCCCAGTCGGTCCAGGTCTAGCAAAGAAACAATGTAATATATATTTTTTTAAAATATCTTTCTTATTAAACAATCATTCAAGACATCTTTTGCACACATAATACAAAGAGTACACATATTTTTGATACATTGATTCTTTAATTCACAAGTTGATTCCCCACGTATGCAGTCCAAAGTTCTTAAGGCTACTGGGTTTAGAGGCTTACACACATTTACTGATCTCACTCTATCCTCCCCATCCCCCTCTCAGTGTCCCCTGTAGGTTCTCCATCGTACTCTGGCTTTATATACTACTTTCTCTGCTCCAGAGTTCCGATCCAAGTCTTTCTCCCATTCCAATAGGTCTGGTGGTCGGCTTTCCCCCCAAATTTTGGCTATGTTTCTTTTGCCACTATTGCCGTAACTTTAAGCCATATTAGTGTATATTTGGGCCATTCTACCTCACCTGTTATGCATAGTAGCAGGAATCTCTAAATCAGTGACTTCAGGCATGACTCCTGTCACCTCCTTCCAAAAGCCATGAATTAATCTATAAACAATGTAATATTGAACAAAAACTGACATAGACACTTCTCTCATTGGTAAACGTGTGAGCTACTTTCAATAGTAACTGACTCTGTTAGTTGCCCTAGTTTTCAGAAATAAATATTTATTTTATGAGCTTGGTAGTTGCAGCCAGTTTGTGTTTCAAGCTCTAGGGACGGTTTCAATGTTTCATGTTCAGGATTAAGGCAAACTTTAATTTAGAATTTGAAGAGATCACATCAATAGTAGGCCAGTATTCACTCAATAACCTGGACATCTAATTAATGTATGCTCAAAGAAAAGATGACATGACTAAGAACAAATATGTTTATCAATGCCCTAAAAGAATACAGATATTCTGAGGATATACACAATCTCAAACATCTAGTAATTTATATAAAAGTAGAGACACATTTTCCTCCAGATCTGCTTTTTAGTATCCTACATTTCTACCAATTTGTATTGTCTTTTGGGAAGAGGCAAAAGAAAAAAGTCAGTTATTGCTCAATTCAAGACTAACCGGACAGAATTTACCCCAGAATAAATACTAAATACACAAGTTGAATACTTTTGATGTCTTGCTTGGATTAAATGGCAAGCTTGAAGATATGCTAGATATGATCAGCATAATTATGTAATATAACACTTTTTAGGGCTTTCAGCAAAACAACAGGTGTATTACACCTTATTGTGTGAGACCCCAAGATTACGCAGGTACAGGGTTATGCATACTGCACTCACTCAGGCACACACTCAGGGCTACACTCAAGGAGATAAATAGTTTGAAGGAGGTAAAGGCACAGTGAAGTGGTTGATGTCCAACATAGGCCTAAGTTTTTGCACTCCCCACTCACTCAGATACCCAAAGTCCGGGCCGCAGTCATGTATATGAATGCTCTGTTGGAGGCAAAGGTACAGTGGGGTTGTAGATGTCTGTAGGAAATGACCATCTTTTTTGTAATCTACCCCAATTTTGTCCTACCTGTTTTTGCTGGCTGTAGAACTGTGTTCATGTTACCCCTGCTAAGTAGTAATAAACTGCATGTGCTCTCCCCTTTAACATGATTGAATTGGTATATTGCTAACTTGCATATTTAACTTATGTATAAGTCCCTAGGATATGGTACAAGGCTTATAAGGGCCCGTACGTTAAATGCCACTAGTGGACTACAGCAACTATTGTGCCATCCACTATAGCAGCATTGTTAACATTGCTTTAGTCCTACCAATGTGGCATGACTGTAGCAGTAAAAACTGCAATCAACCTGTGAAAATAAACCCTTTTGACAGGTCAAAACCTTCCTTTTCAATATTAATAAGTCAAACCTATGTAGGCCTTATAGGCAGGGTTCATGGTATTAAAAAGTAAGAAATGTGGAAAGTCCAGCTTAAGATCCTCCACCAGGTCTATGTGACGGGGCCAAGGCTTCTACGTATGGGCTTAGCTGAGGATGGACTGTGTAAGCGTGGCTGTGGTGCTTTGGCAACTTTCTTGCATATTCTGTGGGAATGCCCAAAGGTGGAGCGATTCTGGCGTGGTGTGCATGAGGTCCTGCGAGTGGTTACGCGTGTCGTGCTGTTGCCTGAAGCGAGGAGATGCTTGCTGAATGTGTGGGAGCCAACTGACTACTCGGTTCCGCAGACGCGGTGGGTGACTCTGGGATACATGATCGCTAAGCGTGACATTGCTCAATTGTGGGGATCCCAGAGGCCTCCGGCGGTGTCGGCCTGGAAAGAACACATGGATTGGTGTATGTTTCGTGAAAAGGTGGTGTATGTTGCGAGGGGTAAGCCTGGGGCGTGGGTGAAAATCTGGGGCCCCTGGAACGCCTATCGCGGGGGTATTTGCGAGCCGCCGCTGTTGCCGGCTGCTTCACCAGCTCCGTCCCCCTAGCCGATCCCCTCCCCCAGCCATGGGCACGTGGTTCCCCAGTCCCTGATCTGTTCTCATTCCCCTCTTCAGAGTTTGGCGATTGGTTGGGGTCCCCCACTTAAGGAGCGCGTGCTGTCACTTGGGATTGCGGGTTGCCTTGCGGGTGTGGTTGTTTTTGTGTTGTTGTGTTTTGACAAAAGGAAACCGTATTGTGGGTTCGGAGTTATGTGGCCTGCACTACTGATATCTCCTGATTTACTCTTTTCGCACCGCCAAGAGATTTTTCTGTATGTATGTCATATGCTACTGCTACTCTAGCGGCCGGCCAGAAGGTTGTAGGCCCATACTTGTAACTATTTGAGATTGTAATAAACGGTTTCAAAAAACAAAAAAAAAAAAAAAAGAAATGTGGAAAGGCAATTTAAATCATAAGCTTTGGCATCAAAGGTCTCCAGGGGACAGGACAAACTTGCCAACCCGATTCAACCAAGTTGTGTTGCCACGGGGCCGAAGATTGAGGTTTCAGTTGCTCAGAGCTTTTTCACAACAACAAATCCTTGTTGGTGGGACCTTGTAAAGATGACATGCGGATTTGTGGAGCACTGTTAAGCTACAGCCTGCAGCATTGCCAACTGGAGTAATCCGAGCTCCTAAAAAGTGACTAAGTGCGAACAAAGAAATCTTTACTGCGCAAAGGCATCTAAGGTATCCACTGAGAAGGGACCTTTCCTGGCTGCGAAATTCATATTTCTCCTGCTCAGAGATTTTCCACCAACCCCAATAGCTTCACCAAGACTTTGCCCAATTGCTATTCAGCTTCATTGAGTCCTCTTCAGCCACAGCCTGGTGCCTTGCCCAGCAGAGGATATCTGCCCTGGGCTCTATGGTTGTCCGCCTCAAATTGCACCTAAGTCCCGGTCTACCCTGACCAGTTGACCACAGTTGGTGCTTTATGCTTTTTTTTTTTTTTTTTTTGAAAACCTTTATTTCAAGATGCAGGACACAGCTATTCAGCCGACAGCCCGAAGGTTCGGCAGCATAACAAGTTAGATACAGTGATGTGTCCCCAATGCAGTTCAAAGAATAATGCAAAAGGTTCAATTTTAAATACACACATAAAAACTAACAACAAACCCCAGCAAGGCAAGGACATTGTGAGCCCATGGCGGAGGCCCCCAGGGGAGACCGGACCCCACTCGTCTACTAAGTACAAGACTGTGTACGGAGGAAGAAGGGGAACAGCAGAGGCCCAGAACAGTTACTAAAACCAAGCTGTGCTGGAAAGTAGGTCAGGGGGAAAGCTGTTCCTCGGGAGGTTCCAGATCCGGGGCAAGACATATTCCCCCCCTGTATTGGTTCCACCGCCCCCAGATGGCATGCCACTTCCGGGGGCGACCTCTAGAGCAGTAGACCGTCTTCTCCCTAAACATGCTCCAATCCATGTTTTCCTTCCACGCGGTCAGTGTAGGGGGTCCCGAGGAGCCCCATAGCCGCGCGATATCCCTTTTTGCTACCATGTTACCCAGAGTCACCCATTGGGTCTGCGCCTCATCGAGGTCAGTGGGCCCCCAGACGTTCAGGAGGCAGCACCGCGCCTCCGGCTGTACCACAATGCCCGTCACCTCCCCCATAACTGCATGGACTCTCCTCCAGAACTCCACAATGACACCACATTCCCAAATGATGTGCAGGAAAGTGCCCACCATACCACATCCCCTTCTGCACAGGCCGTCCTCCGAGAATCCCATGCGGACCAGCCTTGGCCCCGTCACATACACCCGGTGCAGTATTTTAAGCTGCACCAGCCTCAGACGCGACGGGATCGCAACCTCCTTAGGCGAAGAAACCGCTGACTGCCAGTCCTCATTATCCAACTCAAGGCCATCCCTGGTCCACTGTTCTCTCAGCCCCAATAGCAAGTCTGCCCGGACGTTTATCAACTTCTTATATATGAGCGAGATCGTGCTCTCGGGCATATGACCATCAAGGACTCGGTCCTCAAGGGGAGAGGACTCCGGCACCTTCTCACCCTCCACAAGGACTGATCGGAGGGCGTGACGCAGCTGGATATACCTGAAATACTCTGAGGGCCCTAGCTCAAACTCAGTCTGCAACTCCTCGAAAGACTTCACCCTCCCCTTATGCAGTACATCTCCCACCTTGGATATACCTATCAGGTCCCACTTATCAAAGCCCTTCGTGTGCCAGAGTCTTCCCAATCTTTCCGATTCAAACAATGGGGTAGCGAGGGTTAGCCTCTCCTTCCAGCCCAACGAGTCAGTCGCCATCTTCCATACGCGCACCGCCACACCTGTGGGCCCCGTGAGGGACGAGTCTAAGGACCGCGAATACAACGCCCTGTAGTAGTTGCCGCCGCGCAGCAGCCACCTATCCATGGCATACCCAGGGCTGAGGGCAGGGCCATAAAACCCGTGGTTGATCGCACTCAGCTGCGTGGCCCAATAGTACCGTCGGATGTCTGGGAGCGCGATGCCCCCATCGTACCATGGGAGCGTCAACTTTGAAATAGCTATTCGCGGCCGCCCATCCCACAGCAACGTCCTTTGGAGGCCTTCGACCTCCCGAAAGTATTTGGCCGGTACCCAGTCCAGGGTGTTCTGGAGAGCGTAGAGGAAGCGGGGAAGAGACATCATTTTAAACAGGGCCGCACGCCCAACGAGGGAGAGCGGCAGCCTCCGCCAACCTTCCACATCTCGCCGCAAGCGTGCCAAGGGAGGGAGCAGATTCCTCTCATAGCGCACAGCAGGATCCAAGGATATAAAAATCCCCAAATACACAAAACCCTGCTGGGCAACCTGTATCGAACATGTTCTAGGGATCGGTGGGACCTCGCCACTAAGGACGTACAAGTACGATTTGTCCCAATTAATCACAAGCCCCGAGTTCCTACCGAACGATGCGAGTACGTCACAGACCACTATAAGTGACTTCTTAGGTGAGGCAAGATACAGGAGGACATCATCGGCATAGAGCGAAATACGGTCCTCATGATCCGACGACCACCGAAGGCCCCGTATATCCGGGTGCCAACGTATCCACGCAGCCAACGGTTCAAGGGTGAGGGCGAACAACAAAGGCGACAGGGGGCAGCCCTGCCGGGTACCCCTACCAAGCTGAAACGGAGTAGATGCCCGTCCATTTACCACCACATTCGCTAGTGGCCCCTCGTACAGCAACCGAACCCAACTCACAAAACCGCGACCGAAACCAAACTTGGCCAGCACGGCCCACAGATATGCCCACTCCACCGTGTCAAAGGCCATCGTGGCATCAAGAGATGCCACAACAGCCGGTTCACGCAGCGTGCCCGCCCTGGCGATGACGCCATGAAGACGCCTAAGGTTCAATGCTGTATTTCGGTGCGGGATAAAGCCAGATTGATCCGGGTGGACCAAATCGCCAAGTACCCTAATCAAACGGGTAGCCAGGAGTTTGGCCAGAATTTTCGGCTCAGCGTTGAGGAGTGAAATGGGCCGATAGGAGGAGCATCTATCTCGGGGTTTACCCTCTTTATGTATGACCACGATCGACGCCAGCCGCTGGTCCAATGGAAGGATCCCATCCCCCCGCGCCTCCAAAAACATGGCGCGCAGATGAGGGGCAACCCTATCCGGGAACAGTTTGTACAGGTCGATCGGCAGTCCATTCGGTCCAGAGGCCTTACCCGAGTTCAACGCGCGAATCGCCCCCGCCACCTCGTCAACCGTGATATCACCATCCAAATCATCCCTATCTATGTCAGAGAGGCAGGGCAACTCGATATCTCGGAGGAGATCAGCCGAGTCCTCGGGCGGCCTGTCCGACACAGAGGAATAAACCCTATGAAAATATTCCGCGAAACACTTCACAATCCCCTCAGGTTCCACGATCGCCTCTCCCCCCTCTCCAATCAACTCTGGCACCACTCTATTGACCCGCTCTTTCCTGTCCAGCCACGCCAGGAGTTTCCCTGCCTTATCCCCAACGTCATACAGGTGGCCCTGTTGTTCCCTGCTGAGGGTCTTAGCGGCGTTCGTCACCAGGTCCCTATACTCCGCCTGCTTCAGGCAAAGCTCATGCAATGAGGACTCTGTAACCTCCTCCTCCATATCCCCCTCAAGGGCCGCAATCTCCTCCTCCACCCGCCGCACCTCGCCATCCCTCCGGTTCTTGGCAGCCACCACAAGGGAAAGGGCTTCCCCCCGAAGCACGGTCTTAAAAGCTTCCCACAGCGACACCGCCGAGTCCACGGTTCCCAGATTGTCCTTAAAGTAATTATCTACCTTCTTTACCAGGGCGCTGCGCATCTTGGGGTCTCGGAAATACCAAGGGTTGATGGGGGCCACCCTCCCGACCTAGATCCAGCCGGATCCACACGGGCGAGTGATCAGAGATACCGCGTGCCATGTGCCTCGCCTCGGATATCAACGAGGCATGTGCGGCCAGAGTCAGCAGGTAGTCAATCCTGGAGAGGCTACCATGCGCCCCGGAGTGAAACGTGTATTGACTCTGTGTGGGGTGCCGGAGCCTCCAGCAATCTATCAGACCGAATGTATCCAGGAAGTCTGGAAGCCATTTTTGAGCCCCCCCTGTGTCCCTGGGCGGGTATCTATCCAACAGTCCGGAACCCACAGAGTTGAAATCCCCTCCCACTACCAGCATTCCCCCCGGGAGAGTCAGCAAAGCCCTGCCCAGTTCAGCAAATGTGGAGGCCTGCAGGGCCGGCGGGACATAAACTGAAACCAAAACCAAAGTCCTTCCTTCCCACCGCCCCGCCACCGCCACAAACCTCCCCCTATCGTCAACAATGGTGGAGTCCACCTCAAAAGGCAGCGATGCTCTAACGAGGATGCCCACACCCCTGGACCCAGAAGAGAATCCCGAGTGTGCCATGAATTTATACCCCTTCCTGTTCAGGGCATAGCACGTATTGCCTATGAGATGCGTCTCCTGCAGCAGGACAACGTCTGGCATTGAGCGTTTCAAAAATTGCAACACAATCCCCCTCTTGATGCGGTCCCCCAAACCATTAACATTCCAGCTTATAACACTTAAGCCTCTACCCCCCATCCTCAAACGGAAAGAGGCCCACCCCACACCCGAGGCGCCACCATGGAACAGCCCTGAGGATAATCATCATGCCTTGCAGAAATAAACCCCCCAACAACAAACTCAAAATCCCAAAAACTCCCCCCACCCTGCACCCCTGCTGCAGCTTAAAAAGCCCCCCCAACTTGCAGTGTGCCTGTCGCCATACAAAAACAAAAATCTACAAAAAGTACCCTAAGGGAGGAAAAGAGCACCCCTCGTCCTCCCGCAACCCTCCACAGTTACTGCACTCTGTTTAAATCTTCAAGTTTGGTTAAATCAAGCCAGGTCGGCTTTGAGATATCAGCCCTGTCCATTCCGGCCACTGTCTCCATGCTCGGCTGTGTCGTCCCCGGTCCTTCGCCGGGGCAAAGCGTCCAGCCATTCGTCGGCCATAACAGGAGAGTCAAAAAAGAATGTCCGATCTTCATGCACCACCCGTAGTCTGGCGGGGAAAAGCATGGCATACTTCAGGTCCATTTCCCGAAGTCTCCGCTTCACCCCCAGGAAGCTCTGCCTCTGTCTCTGCACATGCTGGGTGAAGTCCGGATAAAAATTCACCGACGCATTCTGGAAGGGGACTGGGCCCGTCACCCTCGAAGCTTGCAGGATAGCGTCCCGATCTCGAAAGTGAAAGAGCCGGGCGACAATCGGCCGCGGCGGGGCCCCCGCCTTGGGCCGCCCGCCCGGCACCCTATGGGCCCTTTCCACCGCAAAAAACTTTCCAAGGCCCTTAGGCTTAAGATGATTGAGGACCAAATCTTCCACAAGCAGGTCCGTCGAAGCCTCATCCGAGGACTCCGGGACCCCGATGACGCGCACGTTATTGCGCCTGGACCGGCTCTCGAAGTCCTCCAGCCGGCGGGCGGCGAGGTCACTCTCGGCCCTCAGCTTCCGGACCTCGTTCTGCAAATCCGCGACATCATCAGCGAGGCCCGTGGTCTTGTGGTCCAGGTTCTTAACTCGTTCGTTTGTCTTGCCCAGGTCCGAGCGGATCAAATTGACATCCACCAGGATGGCATCCACCTTATGCGCCAGGGCCTCGAATTGCCTCCCCATCGAGGTCTGCATTCCGTCAAGCGCGCCCATGACATCCTGCAGGGATAGCTCCGGTGTCCCAGGCGAGTCCTCCTTCTGGGCATCCGGCGCCTGGCTCGGTCCACTCGGTGATGTTTTCAGGAGGGCGTAGCGGTCCATACTGTTGACTTGGGAATACGTTCCCCGCCTGGTGGACTTAGTCTTCAACCGGTCCCCTTCTGCCTTGCCCGACATAATGGACTCCAGGCAGTCCAATGCAGTGAAGACCGCTCCCTCTCAGAGAGAGGAATAAGGAGTGAGAAAGTCCGCCTTGTGCTGCCAGAGTAGCCCGCCGAGCGTCCCTGGGGTTGTAAAGCCGCCCAGAGCTCTACAGTGTCCGGGCAGACAAAGGGAACGAAACCGAAAGTGAAAGAGCGAGGGCCTCCGTCCGACAGTTCACACCTCACCAGGCCGTTGTTGATCAACTAGGAGTCGGGCATCCTGCCAACTCTAGCCCCTGGCATCTCCGGGAGTTAGGCCGCAATCTTTCGCCCGTCGTAAGTCCGGTTCCCGATGGGCGATCCGACCGCGGATAGTGTCAATCGCCTCCCTGACAACTCAGCAACACGGTGCCATGCATACCGTCAGGATTAGAGACAGGATAGTCGACGGAGGGCGCGAGGGTCTCGGGAGCTCTAAGCTCACGCGGCCATCTTGGTCAAGCGCTAGGCTCCTCCCCGCTTTATGCTTTTTGATGGTATTTTTACTTCAAAAATTCAAATTCAAATCAAACTTATTAAACTTTACTTTATTTGTCTAAATTGGTTTGGGATTTTCCTTGTGTTGTGTTTCGACTTTATTACATTTTTGGTACTGCATGAATTTAGGTCTCTCTGCTCTGTGCCATAGTTATCATGGCGGTGAGCTCAGGCTAATTTAGTGACTTTAGTGGTTCATCCTGACAAGGATTGTGTTTACTTAAAGTGGGTGGTCCCCCCTTCACTAATAACCCAGTTTGCCTTATAGTGTACAATGTGGGTTCCAATTTCACCAAAAGAAGATTCATAAAATGACTGTGAAAGAGGTAGAAGATTGACGATTCTTCAATGTATCATTTGACCAGTCACAAAATGTTATTCAATATATATTTTAAGTTCAAAACATTGAAATGCATTGACAAATTGAGTTAATCTGTGGTGTTCAAACATATAAAACCATTCAAATTTACCACTTATGGTTCGCGGCGCAAATCTCAATTCAAGCCATCCCACTTTATTGTAAATGACATTAAACATTACATCAATGATGACATGTTAAGTGATAAGATTCATTACATCATTTGTAGCATCACAATCACATCACTGTTTGAACCACATTTGGCACTACCTGAACGGTATCAGTGCCAGCAAATGGGTGAACATAGGACCTGGTTGTGAGACAAAACCGTGAGGCCAAGCCCTACTGTGCATGGACTATGGCCTTGCGCAGAGGGGATAAGCACTTGCAGAGGGTTGGGTTCTTGTTTAATTTAATAATATGATGACAATATACAGAAAGGCACTGAAAAAAAGGTTAAAGAGGTTATAGTTAGGTGTTAAATAGGAAAATAACTAACATTTAAAAAACACTCAAAGACATCAGTTATAGTTTTGTTAATTAAGTATACCTTGCACCCCCAAAAGGTGCACTGGTTCCACTGCCAGGATACCTTTTGGACAATTACACGCTTAATACAGCTAAATAAATACAGAGTAATAAAATACGATGCAATATAAATAAGACATAAACAGACACATAACAGAATATTCCCCTCATGGCCATGCCAACCTCCTATGAAGCATGTTAACATTGTTGGAGAGTATGTGAATCATAACTCTATGAGCAGTTAGCAATTCAAAGACAGTGAGTTTGTGGTTGACAGTGAGGAGTATAAGAACGATTACACTAAACTGAGTGGCCAGTAGGGGGTTTAGATAGCCTATTTAGCTAAATGTGGACATTTAATGATTATTTTACAATTTGTTGCAGGTGAACAGCGATGAGAAAATACATTTTGACTTCATTCAAAAAAGATGAACATCCCATAGATAATGTAGTTTCAGTAAAGTAACACATTTGTGAACTGCTGTTTTGGGGAATATTTCACTTGAGGCTAAAAGCCCTACTGACTGTCTGACATATAGCCTTACATGACGATGATCAGCATCAAACTTGTGACAGACATGATGAACACTAATATGTTGGCTATCTGGATAGAAACAACCCCACTGCTTAAACAGTTACTGCATAAAAATGAGTATCAGTCGTTATAACGTTTGCATTTACAAATATAGACTTTAACAGCTGCTCATTTGAAATCTTTCAACTGCATGTGAACAGTGAAAATTATTTTTCAAATTGATAAATATTTTTTGCTTTGTGACATGAATGTTTTGCCTTTTTTGTTAAAATTGTCCAAACAGGTTTGACTCCATCTCTTATTTCTACGCACTCATAATTTCATCTATCTTTGTCTCCGCACGCAAATGAAATCCTCTGTTGATATGATGTTAGTGAACTCCTAAGAAATCATCTGTCAAATTATACCTGTAACAAAGCCTTTTCCTGCCTGTTTGCAGAAGGCCTATTAATTTTATGAGATTGTCATTGTTTTAAGTGTAACTAGATTTGTACTGTCACATCCAAAGAGATAAGGTCAATTCAGAACGTATTAATTTTCAATGGAACATGGTTTTTAGACTGGTGTTTAGTAGTTATATACTATATTCTGTACGTTGAGTCATTCAGCCATGTAATATTCTGATCACCTTATTGTGACTGTTTGATTTCACTGTGTATTTTCCTACAAAATGGGCTCAATTTGGAAGTGAGCCATGAGTTGCTTTCCGAATCCTGGAGAGTAGGCCTCAGGCAGACTGTCTCACACTGAGGGCTTAGAATTATTTAAATTTCTTCTGAGGTTTTGACTTTATGTCAAATCTCCTGCTGCATTTGACTGTGCCTTAGGCTAAATCCCTATACTTAAATTATTGTACATTTCAACTGATTTTGCGTCTAGCTGACAAACCATTTGTGCCTTTTGTAATGCACTTTATTTTCCCCAATAAAGTTTCATAGTTTCTAACTCGAACGCTGGTCTAAGAAGACTCATTTAATTATTATTTATTAACTATTTGATTTGCTAACAACGTAATCATATTGGGGCACATTTACTCCTATGTGCTGGGGATAACACCATCCCTGATACTGCGAATGTGCTTTATCTTCTATCTTATCAGATTCTCAAAAATAGCATCAGCACCAACACACCATTTTTTTTCTCTATCAATGGAACAGGGTATATATTGAATTATTATTGCAACTATATCTTGCTTCCACAGTCAGAATAATGCTAAGACTACTATACTGAGATATGCTTACTGCCCTTGCTCTAGTAAACAGTCATGCACCGTATTATATTCCATGGTCATAGGCACAGTATTTTAATAGTTTGCACGTTCCAATTCATCATGTTTTCTTTGAAAGTGTTGTGTTATAATAATTTTAAAATAACAGTCTCAATGGAAAAGTGAATCGGTCTCTTTATAAACATGTACCAGTAAAGAATTGATTCGGAATGAGCTGATCTAAGCAGACATATTGTTGAATTAAAGCCCAGGGCAATATATGATTTCAGTATGTTAATGTATAAGTGTGATGAGGAATGTATCACTGATGATTAACAAAAATTATATGTGGGAACAGAAAAGTGTTTACAAACTGATACCATATTTGAGCTTATCAACGCTCTAATATAAACAATTATGAAGGACGATACCTAGGATCGGGGCTGTCTACGTTTTCATAAGTCTAATCTAATGCCATTAAATGAAGCCTCCACAAGACAAAAATTCAAGTTAAAACCATACAGGTTTATTCAAAGTTATGATCATTACAAGCGCCACAAAGTTGTTAGGCATGTCATGGGTAATCAGCAATCATAATTCAAAATAAAAAGAAATGCAAGAAAATGAATATAAGGTAATATTTCTGAACCATCTTCTATCTTATCAGATTCTCAAAAACAGCGTCAACACCAGCACAGCATGTTATTCCACTATCAATGGAACAGGGTATTTATTGAATTATTATTACAACTATATCTTTCTTCCACTGCCAGAATACTGCCAAGACTACTATACAGAGATTTGCTTAAAGCCCTTGCACTACTAAGCATTCATGCACTGTAATATCTTTCATGATCATATGCACAGTATTTTAAAAGATGGCGCATTCCACTTCATCATGTTTTCTTTGAAAGTGTTTTCTTATAATAATTTAAACTTTAAAAGTCTCAATAGGAAGGTGAACTATGAGTCTCTACATACATATGTACCAGTATAAAGTTGATCACGAATGAGCTATGCTTTGCCGACATATTGTTAAATAAAGCCCAGGGTAATATAGGCTTTCAGTATGTTAATGTATAAAGGTGAAGAGGAATGTATCACGGATGATTACGACAAATAAAGTGTATGAACAGAAAAGTGGTTACAATGCTGATATCTTATTAAAGCTTATCAACACTCTAATTAAAACAATTAAGAGGGATGATACCTATGATTGGGGTTGTCTGATTCTTCATAAGTCTAACCCAATGTCATTAAATGAAACCTCCACAAGACAAGAATTCCAGTTAAACCCATAAAGGTTTATTCAAAGTTAAGATCATTACGGTAGGCAAAAAATTGTTAGGTATATCATGGGTTCTCGGCAATCATAATAATAAAAAAAAAATGCAAGAAAATCAACATAAGGTAAATTTTACTGAACCATCCACCAACAGTTTCCCTAACCCCAGATTCTCCCAAAGAATGAACCTCTTTCGCAATTGTAGTCATATAATGAATTAGTAGCCATACTATTATTAGGTACAAATGTGCAACCATGCTGAACATTAATTGAAAGGCACATTCCATTTCTTTCACTATAAGCATGGCTAAGGCTAATCTGTTTTGAATCACTATTGTATGAATGCCAATCCTCTCTTCATTAATTTTAGTTAATGCACCTGCAATATTAGTAGACAAACACTCCACTAAAGTAGACACCTGTTCTAATCATCACATCATCAAAGCCACACAAATAGAATGATTCAACACGCCACAGACATTCATAAGAAGTTGACCAAACCCATATTTCACTTTTTTATAACTCACTTTACTCATATCATTCAACTTGTTTACATGATCAGTTTTAGGAAAAGCTAAAGCTAAGTAACAAGAACCTACCCTGCTGCTTGGAATGTTAAAATAAGCTGTTTTACCACAGATGTAATAAATGACTCTAAACACAGAGTCCTCGCACAACATAAAATATTTATTTGCACTCTCATTTCATGATATTCACTAATACAATTATGCTCTGAATCAGTCAATTTACACATACTCTTCTCATTTGTGCTGTTAGTCCTTGAATTATAAACATAATCAGACTATTATTTTTAGTAGAAGAATCTAATCTTACAACGTCAGTTATTTTATCTATAGAAACATTATAATCTACTTTGTATTCTTCCAGAGATTCTTGCTGCATAATAAGGGCAAAATAAACAGCCCTTATGCCAAGGGTAACTTGACATACAACACTCCATCAGGCAGGTGTGCACAAATACAACAATTAGGAATAATTGTTTTGCTGGTATATTCATTATGCAGATTTGCATATGTATATTCCCCAAACTTTCCATCAAATCTATTCCTAAAATCTAATCTACTGACTCTATTGTTATTATATTGTATATTATTTATATGGATGGAAGCACATCCAACAGGGAAGTATAAGCTCACCAAGATTCAAATTAAGAATATTCTATCTATAAAAACAGTCTCTTAAGAAAATCTAATTCTGAAAATACACAAGGTACAAAATTAAACAATTTTAATAAAATGTTTGAATGAATATGAATTGGCATTTAACAAAAATAGTCTGTTAAACATCTAATGTGGGAACATCTTGTAGAATAATTCTTCAGAAACATTGTAGGAAGCATGTAAACAAAATAGATGCTGACATACAGCTCAGATATCCCCAAATAATTATGCACGCATTGGAAAAAGTTAATAAATAAGTTAATAAAAATAATGTTTGCACATTCAAAAAGATTATGCGATTGAGAAATACATTTCAGTTTGATTTTCACAAAGACAATGCAAGCGCAAAACTACCACTGTTTTCAAATGGATCCCTAAGTAGGCACAACATTAGATTTCTATGATTAAGGCATACTTTTGATATGTGGGCAAAAAAACAATATCTTACCTAAGAAAGTTACGCAGGCACACACAAAAATTAAAAAATCTGAAACATTTCTTCTCAACAATTCAAAAATTGATTTCTATCACTTCAGCAGGAAATTATTGAGTGTTGATCATTTCTATTCTCAGTTCATATGTTTATTCATGGAGGTTCTTCAAAGAAAAATCAATAATCTCTCATATCAATCTCTGTTTCTTCTAGTTCAGTCTTTGTAAGATATGCCCCTTCAGGAGCTATACACTTCTTGTTTGGCACTCTTACTCTTGCTGACCTTCTGACCTCAGGCCTTTCAAAATATTTTTCATTTGTTCATTTCACTGTAGCCTGATGAACCTTTGCAATGCTCTCTTTCTCTCTCTCATACCTTAAGACCATTCAACTTGTATCAAACATTAATTGCTTTACCTGTCTCATTTTCATCTTCATGTCATTCTTGATTTGCACAGCGTGCCACTGAAACACTTTCATTTGTTCTTTTTTCTTCTTGTTGACTAGTTGGCAAAGGTTTGAATGTGATCATCAAATCTTGCACTTTGATTTTTAGAAGATTGATTTTCTTGATTTGGTTGTTCTTGTTTTCCTCCGTCTTGTTCTTCATACTTCATAGTAGTCTTTATCACCAATATGACTTGATGAGGCCCCTTCCACCAAGGCTCAAAGCAGGTCTTTCAAACATGTTTCTTTACCACATCCCAGTCTCCATGCTCTCGGTTATAGCAGGGTTAATTTATTGCTGAAGGTGTTCTCAGTTTAGAGCATACCAAATCAGTCAAACCATTACAGTAATCCAGATCAGGAATCGTCATGGCTCTCCACATAAAGTGATCTAAAATGAGTATCCTCTCTGCTATGAATAGACGATCAAGAGAAAGAGGAAATAAACCATATACTTCCACCTCACTCAGAGGTGGAGAGGAAAGAACTATATTTTTTATTTATAACCCTCACCCACTCTGGTAGTGGCATGTGTCATCATTGGATACACCCTGACTCCTAAAGGTCAGGGTGGGCTCAACCGTATTCCAGGAAGCGCTTAGAAGACAACTTTTTATTTTTTTACATTTAAGATAAAAAGCCCTCACTCACCCCCAGGTACCTCTTTATAAGCGGGGTGAGTCGGGAAGTTAAAAATGATGGGAAGGGTAAATAAGACTGTTTTGGTCTTATGACTCTATAATAGCAGCGCCCACATGTTTCTGCCTTACTCTACTGGCCCATATGTGTCCACGGCATTCGTCACGGTGGTATTAAAGAAGAGATCCCCCAGAAATGTAACCTTGTAATTGCTATCAAAGAGAACGTGTGGTGCCAAAGAATTTCTGTGGCATACAGATTAACATAAAATGTAAAAGTACTTGCTGTGTTTGTGGACTTTCACAAGAGGGACAATAACATTATTAATTTCTCATTTCACTCTGTCATTCTTGATCACACTCGTAACAGATTATAAGTATATACATTTTGACATAATTTTTATTTCTTTTTCCGTTATATCATATTGTCAAAATGTTTTTGGGATTATTAGGTGTTTATAAACAACTTTCATGTCCATATTTCGGGATTTTCTTAGGGTAAGTGCCTAGACAATATCATATTTTTACAGTGTCATAGACTATTAAAAATGTGGTACCAAAGGGAATTGTACATAAAGAAAGGATTAGTGTAGAAATATACTGAGACTATGCTCATTAGGACTTGATGTATTGTGGCATATGATGTGTTTAGATGTTGTAGTTTAAATTTAATAATTCTAAATTGGACTGCACACACCAAAATTATATTCTGTTGTAGATATGTTGCGTGCTTCTGGGGTATCACCCTCTGGTCAAAGGGTGTGTAATGAAACGGGAGCAAGTGCCACCTGTATAGGGGACGTGCCCCTGAGCACGCTAAGACTTTTGCCGCAGCTGAGCGCTGGGACATATATTTGGCCCCTGACGAAGGGCTTGGATAGCCTGAAATGCATTGGGATTTGAATATGAATAATTCATTTGTATGAAATTGAATCTAAGATTGATATGAAGAATTCAATTTCAACAACGACCTATGCACATTAAAAACTCAATGTTTTCACCACTTTGTGCAAATCATTTTGACCAGGAATTGGGTACATCTTTTCTTACCCACATTCACGTGGGTTACAGCTGTGCTCTGGGGGATGTCCCCTATACAGGTGGCGCTTGCTCCAGTAGTTTAAATTTAAACATATTAGTCGCAGCGGGTGTATTTAGGTGCGTACACTCGGTTTACTTACCCCAGCTTCGAACAAGAATGACTTGTCAGGGGATGGTGGGGGCAGGATCTGTAGTCATTCTCTAGTTTAGGAATGGAGATAAAATGTTAGAGTTAGCCATAGAGCAATGCCGATGCCTAGTTGATTTTTAAAAAGACGTATCGTTCATTGTCGGCTCCTCTCGCATTGAAAGGAAGTGCAGGGGGCCATACTCACTATTACAAGGGTCCCAAACTGCCCGTGAACCTGAACGACCAGTCCGCTCCCTAGGCTGGTAGCCTGTAGTGGGAGCAAAGCTCCTTTTCACAGCCTGGCAATGATGTTCTAATTCCGGGTTTCCAGTCGCCTGATGTTTGTGACGCAATCGCGTAAGCGTGATGCCGTTGCCACATCA
The DNA here is from genome assembly GCF_964204655.1 of Triturus cristatus. NCBI lineage: Eukaryota > Metazoa > Chordata > Amphibia > Caudata > Salamandridae > Triturus > Triturus cristatus. The sequence goes on from NC_140588.1 coordinate 893,873,292, forward strand.
GCATTGCGTGTTTCAGCCGGTGATGGCTTACTTGCATAGATATATGACTACGGAGGCGTTAATTTATATTTTCAAGGTGAAATTCTCACACAGACTTATAAAATGTAGAGGGTGAGCGGACACAGATGGTGGGCATAGTATGCTCGATGGTGTATTTCAAAATAACAATCCTTGTGAAGAGTAGAAGGATGTGTTACTTAAACGATTATTATGTTGCCTAATAGGAACTGAAGTTCTCTGTGTAATTGTCTACAGAGGAATGCAGTCTTCACATTATACACATTTATTATGTAGCGATATTTTTATATCATTAGTTTATTTTTGAAATGAGCCTCATGTTGATATATAGTGTATATTTAAATGAGGCATAAAACAACATTTGTTTTTTACCGCGTGTTTTTGGATGTCAGCCACCACATATTGTGTTTTATTATGTTTAGGTATGCGTATTGCTTGGGCTCGATGTCTAATGCTAGATTCCACTCCCCTGGATTTCTCCTGGACTTGGTTATTATCTTTTGCCATCTAGGGGTTATCCATATTTTCCAGTGGGTACGACTTCTTTGTGGATTTGTGCATGTAGTGTTTAAAGATCAAGTTGGTGCCATGGGATATCATTATTCAATCCCAGTATATTCATCTGTAGCTTGTATACACATCTCTGTTCTTTTTCTAATAGTAATTTACATGCATTGTGGCTTGGTGTCAATTTCATAATAATGGCCCAATGTAGGTCTTTGTCTGAGTGAGTATTTTCAATAAAGTGTGCAATGAATTTAGTCGATTGTTTCTTACAGTGTATTATACTTCTGTGTTCACTGATTCATATTTTGATTTTCCTGGTTGTCATTCCGATGCAGCATAAGCCACAGGGCATGTGATTGTATAGACAGCATTACTGCTGTTGCAGTTAGTATGGTGTCTTTGCTCCCAGGCTTTTCTCAAACCCAGGTTGAGATGCATGTATGAGTGGTAAGGGCACAGGAAGTGCAGTTGCCACACGGATTGTGGCCTCTCACTTGGGGCAAACTCTAAAGTGTGCCCTGTGATTGGTTTTCTTTGTGTTGTAATTTGCTGTGGACAAGTCTATCACGTATGCTCCTGTTTAGTATGAATGAGAAAATTGGCTTTGGTAGGTTTAGTTTGCTGGAGGAGAGGATGTGCCAGTGTTTATTCATGATTTTTTTTATTTTGTTTGACATAGAGTTGTAGGTGCTTACAAAAATCAATGATTTGGTCTCGCTTTTTGTGTTGTTTTCGAGGAGTGATTCTCTCTGGATATTTCTGGCTCGTTTTTGGGCTTTTTTGATCACTTGCTCTGGGCAGCTTTTTCTTTCAGCTTGTTTGAAAGGGACTTTGCCTCTCATTTGTAGTCTTGTACATTTGTACAGTTCCTTCGGATTCTAAGAAATTGGCCCACAGGTAGATTTTGTCGTAGTGCTCTCGGGTGGGCACTGTTGAAGTGTAGGAGGACGTTCTGGTCCGTCAGTTTCTTGTACAGACTTGTGATTAGTCTCACCTCATTGGCGATAATGGTAACATCCAGAAACTATTTTCTGTTCCTATCTGCAGTTAGAGTGAATGTAAGGAAAGGATTTCTCCCATTGAGCCAGGTGAGGACGCTGGTGTATTCGCGTCCGTGCCATGCACGATCACAAAGATGTCATCAATATATCATTGCTATAGGAAAATTTAATTCTTATAGTGGGTATTGTTCTAAATATTATCTTCCAACGGCCGACGTATAAACAAGCTAAACTGGGGGCGAAGGTGCTGCCAATAGACGCACTGTGGCACTGTAAATATGTAAACTCTTCAAACTTGAAGAAATTTTCAGTAAGGGATAGTTTTGCTAATCGCATAATCCAAAGACTGGGGCTGTCTAGTCCCAGTCTTGTGTCATCAAGAGGTTGCTGATTAGTCTGAGGGTTTCCTCTTTTGGGATACTCATGTAGAGTGCCTTGAAGTCTAGACACAGCATAGTTTCCGTTATTGGATCAACGTCCATATCCTGCAGGATATTAAGGAGATGTTTTGTGTCATTTGCATGTGATGTAATGATCTTCACCAGAGGGCAGAGGAACCAATGTGTACATTGAGATAATGGTTCCAAGATGGAACCAATGCCAGACACGATGGGTCTGCTCGGTGGAGGAATATTGTTTTTTGTATTTTCGGTAGAGAGTAGAATTTTGGTGTGCATTGTTCTTTTACAACCTGAAAATCCTGCTCTTTCCTCGTGATCCATTAATACTCCAGTCCTTCATCTGTGAGAAGTTTGATTATGTTGTTCAGGCATGGGTGGGGTCTGTCTTCAGAATTGTGTAATTCCTTCTTGTTGGACTTGGGCCTTTTGGCAGAGTTATCTCTAAACCTTGTGGTTCTTCCTCCAATTGTTTCCTGACCTGTTGCTGTTGGCTAATGGACTCTGGGCGGTTTACTACTGCTAATCAGTGCTAAAGTGCATATGCTTTCTGTATAAATTGTTATCATGATCGGGTATCCATGAGTAGCATATTTGATTTACTGGCAAGTCCCTAGTAAAGTGCACTGAAGTGTGCTAGGGCCTGTAATTCAAATGCTATTAGTGGGCCTGCAGCACTGGTTGTGCCACCCACATAAGTAGCCCTGACATGGTAACTCAGGCCTGCCACTGCAATGTCTGTGCACAGTTGTTAACTGCCATGTTGACTTGGCAATTGCAGCCACTTGCCAGGCCCTAACCTTCTTTTTCTTACATGTAAGGCACCTCTATGGTAGGCCCAAGGTACCCCCCTGGGCAGTGTGCAGTGTATGTGAAAGTTAGGACATGTACTGGTGTGTGTGTGACATTTCCTTATAGTGAAATACTGCCAATTTCATTTTTCACTATTGAAAGGCTATCTTGCCCTATAGGATAGAATGGGAGTTTATTTATAACATCTTATACATATAACTTCCCATCGGAACAAGATAGATAAATAAAGTTTAGGCTCTCTGAACTCAGAGTTTAATAACACATCTTTCAGTAATAATGGGTTTTAAATTGTGTGTTTGAAAATGCCACTTCAGAAAGTGGGCATTTTATTGCTTAACCATTCTCTGTGTATTGACTGTCTGGTTTTGGAGTGACAGGGCTGGGGATGAGCATTCTCTCAGATGGCCACCGAGGGGGGGTGATGTGTGTCCTGCCTTTCCTGAATGAGTCAGAGCTAAGCTGAATAGACCTGGGCTGCATTCAGAGTAGTGGGGGGAGTTTTAACTAACACCTGAATAGGCCTCGTCTGCATTTAGAGTGGTGCGAGGAGATTTCCTGTGCACCTGAATAGAGCCTGTCTCCCTTGCACAACGCTTCCTCTACCCTCTGTGGTCATTCTACACCAGTGAAACCAGAACTGCACAAAAAGAACAAAGACAAAATTGGGTATAAATATTAGACCTATAGCCCCTGAACTTTAGATCATCCCTGGAATTCAAGAGGACCCTTTGCCAAGGAGAAGAGCTGGAGAGACTGAGGAGAAGTACTGCCCCTTTGCTGTGTGCTGTGTGGGGCTGACCTGCTGTTGCTGTTTCTGCCAAGGAAAAGAGAAGGTCTCTGCTGTGTGCTGTGTTCCCTGTGTGTAGGAGATCTCCAAGTGCCTGTGTGTGCTGGCCTCCTGTTCTGAAGTCTCAGGGACTCAAAAACTTCACCCCCAGCTCCCCTGAGTTCTGCTGATGTGAGTTCTGACCTGTCAGGAGGTGCCTGTGCCAGTATTGGACCTCTGGCGGTTGTTGCTGCTGTTTGGGAGCTGGAAGAGAGAAGAAACTTGAAGAACTACAAAAACGACGCATCGCCCTTTTTGCGGTTGTTTTTCTGATGCATCTCCACGGCGCGAGAAGAATTTCCATGCACCATCGTGACGCTACCAAAACCGGCACAGCGCCTGTTGCCACTGCAACAATCGCCTCATCGAGGGGTCGTGGCTGAAGAAAACCGATACAGCGCCGCTCCCGCTGCATCGATTACCGCTTCATCCCGGATTTCCATGCATAGCACCTGTTGCAAAAGTGTTCCCGATGCATCACCTGCGGACTGGAACCATCGCGAAGAATCGGCACATCACTTCCGGACCGGATTCAACGCATCCCTTCTCCTGTGTGCAGCAGAACTGTCGCATCGCCTCCCCAAGGTCTGAAGGTCTCAGGAACTGACGCATCTCTTTGTTTTAGATGCTTCTTCCCTCTGCGGCAGTTTGGCCTTGTGAAGTTTGACGCAACTACAGGTACTTTGTGTAAAAGTCACGCATCCATAGTGTTCTATGTTAGAAGTTCTTGAAACCTTTTGAAAGTCTTATCTTTAACTGTGTGTGTTGGATTATTGTTGTTTTGGTCTTGTTAAGTTTAGATAAAGATATTTTGTTTTTCTAAACTGGTGTGGTGTCCATTTGTGGTGTTTTCACTATGTTACTGTGAGTGTTAGTAAACATACTTTACACATTGCCTTTGGGATAAGCCTGTCTGCTCGTGCCAAGCTACCAAGGTGGTGAGCAGGGGTTATCTAAATTGTGTATCCTCCTTTCCCTGACTAGAAGCAAGGGTCCCCATTTGGGCAAAGGTACCTACCTCTGCCAACTAGAGACCCTCATTTCTAACACTTCTGTCTTTTAAGAGAGTCAGGCTTCTCTATTAGCAGCCTTACTTTGAATAATTATAGTGCCACTTTTGTAAGCCGGTTTTATTACCAGATGGGACTTTTTTTCAAGGGATTCCAAAGCCATTTTTTCCTGTTTAGTTAGGTTCTGGAATATAATTCTATTCAGTTGTAGTTCTTCAACCTCCTTTATGACTATTTATTTAAAGGCTAGAACTATGGTGGAATTGAAGTAGGTTTAGGTTGGAACCCTGATTTATTCTTCAAATTTGTATGGCAATCATGGGTTTCCATGTAGGGGGGTTGATGAAAGAATACTTTTATATGGATTTTCAAAATAAATTCAGCTATTTCTAATCGTATTTTGAACTTGTCCATCTGGGAAGTGGGGACAAAAATCCTAGACCTTTGTTGAGTACTGCAATTTCTGTTGTAAGTTCATCTGTGGTTAGGTTGACTACAATGTCTGCGGGCCGCTCGGGCCTGCTTCCTGGTTGTCCCATGTGCTGCTGCAAGTGTTCACTCCTTCTCCACTATTCGTTTCCGATTGGATCCTCTGTCCTCCTCTTCTGCCTCATCTGCCCCTCCTTCATACCTTCCCTAAAAATTGTTTGTATGGTTGGAAGAAAGGCATCATAAGTATTATTAACAGGCCTTGATAGGGCTGGGGTCCAAATGGCCCAGGACAGCAGATCATCTGATTTTGGGGGAACGTAGAGTTGTAAAAGTCACCTCTTGCCCCCGTCTGACTGATCGAGTTTGCATGGAGCTATCACTGGAACACTCGTCAGAGTCTGAATATGTGGATTCTGATGTGTTTTCCAATGAGGACTTTTGATCAGAGTCAAATTTCTTCTTGTAGTCTTCTTTAATATAGGGATAGTCTCTTTCAAGAGAAAATCTGTTGATAACTTTTCTCCACATTAACACCACATGAGGTGTTAACCCTGTGCCTTTATTTGGGGTGCTTTTCATGATGAATAGAACCCGAAGAAGAGCATCTGGCCATTCTAATGAGGTTGAACAGCTTACTTAAGTCACTTTGCTTCCATTGTACTGTTCAGTAACCTAAAGATTTGGGTTGGTAACTACAATTAAACCTTTGGTTTATTTCCAATGCCATTCATTGGACTCATATAACTTCATTTTACAATTATTTTCCCTTTCTAATTTTAAAGAAGATGGCAATCCAAATCTAGGGTATAATTTGGCTAGAGTGAGTTAATCAAAAAGCTTTGTTGGGTATGCTTCAATCCATCTACTGAACAAAGAAGTGACCACTCAGAGGTATCGAAGGGCATTGAAAATCTGCTTATAGCTTTGTGAATGGACCTCATGGTTTACCCATATGACTCATATATGCTCAACTGTTTCTACCATCATTAATCTGCTCACCTTTCACACAGGTTTTCAGCTATGTTCTAAAATGAGGATTAAACTAATACTTCTTGAATTTGGCTTATCATACCCCACATGTGTAGGTCCATGCATCTATCTTACCTTCTGTAGTAGCACTGAACCTGGCAATACAATTGTCCCATAAGTTGACATTCACAAAACATCTTTATCTGGAGTAGATCACACTTTTCCCCAACATTCCTATTCATCCCTCTGACACCGCACTTTGCAGGTTAATTCAAACCTTAAACTCACATTGACAAAACGTCATTCACATTTTCCACTTCTGTTTCAGAATCGTTGTTCATTTCTAATGTACCAGATAGAAGAACTCAGCATTTTATACTTTTATTTGCAAAGTTACTGCTCAATGAAACCATGCCATCTCCACTCTTGTGTGAGACACATTTCACAAGAGCAATTTTCTTTGGAAACTTTAAAGCTTTCAATGAATCTAAAATTCTGTCGGTTTTTATTAGAGTGACAGTGGAATGAAATGGTGCTGACACCTCAATTGGTCAAAATCATGCACCATGTTGCAACCATACTGGCTCTCTGTGTGGATTGTAACTCTCAATTCATTAGCCTCAAAACAAACATGCTCATGTAATGGAAATCAGTGCTGCTACTTGTTCTATAGCTACATTACACAAGTATGGGGACTCACCAACGCATCTCAAAGTGCAAACTGTACCTGCTGCCTGCAGAATTCCATGGTGGTCTCTCAGACAAGAAACATCCAAAAATAGAACTAAATCAGCTAACTCGAGTGGTGCATCTTGAATGCCTGGTCATCTTGTGGTGGATAGTTACATCACTACAATCATGATTAAAGGAATCAGTTCCAGCATTAGCTTCATCTGCTTCTTTATTTGGCAAAGGCCAGAGTGTGGGAGGATTCAGGGTAATACATTGTTTAATTGAATTGTTCTCTGCTGCCCGTATGCTCGTGCATACTAAATCAGGGGGCTAATTGTGAGATGCTGTATGCGTGTGAGAGTTAGCAATGCCTCAACTGATGTATTTGGCCCAGTGGTAACACACATTTGTAGGATTGACTTTGCAGGCTGGTCCCAGTCTTCAGTCAGTTTTCCAGGCAAACATCCTAGGGATACTACTTAGAGGTCAGGACTCTCTCTAGAAGAAGCCACCAGGAGGGTCCAGGGCAGGTCCAGTTGTAACTCATCAGCTGGGCTCTGTAGGAAAGTGAGCGTCTTGCAGCTCTTGTGTCCTGCAGCTTAACAGGAGGCCACACATTCCACTTCTCAGTCCTCAGAACCCTTGGGGGCAACCTCCCAGGGCACACCAGCAAGTGCACTCTGCCTATGTTCCACTCCAGAGGTGTTCTGAAGAGGGTACTGGTATTGCCCCAATTTATGGCCAGTGTGTGGTGGGTGGGGGAAACCCCAGACCACTCCATAACCAATGGGGTTAAAGATCCCATGATTGGCCCTACCTACTTTTGCAGCATGACCTGTGTGTTTTACTGTGACTGATTCCCACAGTGCCCCTCTCTATCTAAAACCAACATGGCACATTTCTTCCCGTTTGTAGAGCTCCTTGCGCCCACCAGGGAGTTGTGCTATGATTATGGGCAAACCCTCACAGGTGGTCAATCAAAACCAGTTCTAGGGGCACTCTGTCTCAAACTGGAATTGGTGACTGGTTGTGTATCAGGAAAATAGAGGTGGCAGGCCCCGTTGTGAGCTACATTTGCCTGTGTCAGGGTAAACACGCTTTGAAGTTTAGTTCCACGGCATAGCCTATATGGCAATCCTGTCAGAGAGAACATCTTTTCCCCACACCCAAGACCTTTGTCCACTGTCTGGGAGCAATACGCATTTTACCACAGGGGAGCCATCAACAGTCAGGTGACACTGAAAACTGTCTGAAAGGTACATTTGGCTCAGGCAGGAAAATGACAACTTTCTAAAAGTGTCATTATCTAAAATATCCAAATGATCTATCAAGTTGGATTTTAAATTACAATTAAAATGAATCCTTGAATCTTTCTTTTAGCTATTCTCAAAGTGAAGTTTAGCATTATAAGGTGCTATAATGCAACCCAGTGTTACCTGCCTTACCATAGTTAAAAATGAGATTATTTACTGCCAGAATATCTGAAACATAAATACATGTGCTCTGCTTTTTAAATACCACGTACCCGGCCCTAAGGGCATTTAGGGCCTACCAAAGTGGTAACTTACAAGTAAGAGAAATAAGGTTTAAGCATGTAAAAAGGTTTATTTTGTCAAGTCAAATTGGCAGTTTTATAACTGCTTACCCAGGGTCCAGGGGCAGGTTTGGAGACGTGCTCTTCATGGTCACTTTAGTGCTGGCAATATGTGCTGCAGTCCTTTTAGTGTTGTTTTAGACTGAGTTTAAGGATGGTATTCTTAATTTGTATTCCTTTTAATAATTGATATAACAGAAGCGATTATCATGTGTATGTAATTGGGCTATGGTAGCTACAAAATGTATAGTTGATTTTATGTACTTTTATAGGTTTTTTTCTCTGAAAACCGAATAAAGTTATCTTGATGATGATGATGATGTGCTGCAGTCCACTAGTGACATTCAACTTACAGGCCCTGGGTACAGCTTTGTATGATATACTACGAACTTAGGGCATATGTACAAGGGAAGTGGTGGAGAGAAGCATTAGCCTGCCAGGCTTAACGCCTCTCTCCGCCACTTCAGAAATGCAGGGCTGCACCATATTTACAAGAATATTGTGCAGACCTGCGTTTCCTCCACGCTGGTGCTACACTTAGCAGCCTCGCACCAACGTAGGCACCCTTGCCCCATAATGCAAGGGTGTCTGCGTGCAGGGAAAGATTTTATATGTGCAGGAAGGTCCCCCTTAAATGCTGTTTTGGGGACGTTCCTGTACATAAACAATCAAGGCCTTTTGCTGTTTTCATGTGTGCTGGCTTGTGCAGAAGAAACAAGGAGAAATGGTCTTAATTCTGGTGCTGCCTCCTATTTACACCTCCCTTGTAAATAGGAGCAGCATCAGAATCAATGGGTGTTGCAGTGGAACGCCCACAGCAACACCCATTGCCCCCCCTTTCACGCTAAGCATAGCATGAAAGGGGGCCTATTTACAAGGCAGCATTAAGCCACGTCAAGTGGCTTAACGCTCCCTTGTAAATAAGGCAAAGCCCCTATTGCCACGGGAACGCCGCAAAAAGTGACTTTCCTGTGGTGATAGAGGCTTGTACATATTGTACATATGGGTCAGAGCAAATGCCCTGGGGCCTGTTTATCAAAACCCCAGTGCACGGAGATAAAAAATCAACAGCATCAGTCCGGAAACAAAATTAGGGTAACCATACAAAAAGAGATTTTTTCCTGCAATCATCAAATAATCAATATATTGCATCAGTACTGAGTCACAATCTCTCTGTATAACCAAAATCTGAATTTAAAATGATTCTAGCTATTCTCATGATGAGGGATATAGAAAAATGCTTGGCACTAATCAATTATTGCATTCGCTGGAATTCAAAACAAAATAATTTCTGGATTCGATACAATCGAACAACATACCCTTGTTATATCATCATGATTGGGGCTGAAAGCACAGAATCCGGTAGGGCTCCGACCATTCTCGGCATCATTCCATTCTGTGCCGTCTGATTCATATTCTGCTGCATTTGAGGAACCATGTGCAACTCATATTTAGATTAAATCTGTAAGTTTGTTTCTAGTGAACTTCCTTCCCACAAATGGGACATGCTCTCAATTTTACCTGAACATTCCCACAATGGCCATTATTTTGAGCAAAGCCTCTATCATGAGGACCGCTATTCTCATCTTGCAGAAATTGTACATTTACAACCTTTTCCTTAGTTTATTTCTTTTTCACATCTTATCAATCAGCACAATACTTTTTAAAGGCAAACATTTAATCTAACAATTGTGCTTGCTAGCACATTACACTCTGCTGTATATGCACACTGATCTTGAGGAGCAACCCCAACACAAAAACCTAAACAGATCCTGGCACACCTTCTTTTGCTGGATCATCAACTCCACTATGCTTCCTGTAAACCCACATGAATCTCTCATAATAAGAATGCACTGACTCATTTGCCTTTTTCACCACTATCATGATTTTTGAGCAATTGACTTGTTTCTGATTAACTTTTCATTTAAAATGCTCAATAACCTGTTTATTTTTCTCCATAACAGTTGGGAAAGGCTTATTATTCAGAGCAACTCTATGTGGTTTTTCTTCAGACCACTGAACTACAGTTTTACACTCGGTCCACAACTCTTTAGATACAATAACTGAAAACAACACATCTAGATCCTCACAAAGCACATTTTGAAATAGTCACAATTCTCTCTCTCTCAGTAAACAATGTTCCTGGCTCCTGTCTGAGCTTCGGAACATTGGTTGTAAAAGTCCACAAATCATTCTATGACCAAGGTACATGCATATATGCTCATCATAGCACGTCTCGAAACAAACATTCCCCTTCTCTTCTGAATCAGTCACCCTCACATTTCTTTTTGATTTATCCTTTTTCGATTTTTCAGACTTGTCAGGATCTTCTGTCTATTCATCTCTATATCTTGTCACATTCTCCCATTCTCTAATTATATTGAGTAACTCTTTTAGAATCTCTCTTAAAAGCTTAATCTTGTATTTCTCCAATTCAGTTTGATTCTAAAATGCTCAAAAATTCTCTTTTTATTTAAATCAACTTTCAATTTTTCAGCCAATTTCAAGGCTTTCAAATGCACAAGGTGATCTCTTCCCTGCTCCTGCTTGAGCTAAGACTGGATGTGCACATTCCGCCACCTGTTGTTTTTGAGTATGATGAAAAATGCACTATTTGATTTTTACTCACGCTGCAACATGCATAGTTTACACATATGTAAATCCAGAATGTATGTCAAACAATTATAAACTATGACCATGCATTAGTTTTAGTTTTCATAAAATGTGAGATTTGCAGTAAAAACTGTACATGGTACAATTGCCTGCAACTGGTACATCAGTGCAAATGGTTAGAAGCATTTAAGATGGTAGGATGTTAGCAAAGAAGCTGACGTGTATTTATCTTGATTAGAAGATTGAAACTACAGTGAATTAGATCACTCCTATTGTGAAAACATCTTTGGAATGCTATTGCCAAGAAATTGATATATAATGTAATTTGGTGGCATCAAGTTTAATCGTATTAGTAAATTGTCTATAACATAATGGATACTCTCTGAAATTGATTCTTTTTTCACATCAACTGAAAGCACTGAAATCTATTAATTTGTTTAGCATGGTACACCTAACTGAGAAATGGCTTGATTTAAAATAACATACAATAACTTTCTGTGGATAATTCAATATTTTATCTGATACTCCAACCTGTACATATAAGGAGAGTTTACCAGAAAAATTCACTGAAGGGCAACAGGCCAAAATGATAAATCATGAGCACAGTTTTGAAAAGGAAGCCTTTGCTATGAGTGATACTATTTGTAAAACTTCCTGCAGGACCACCGAAGGATGTTTGTGAGGTGAAACTGTAAGCTATGATGCTGAATAGTCACTTAACTCACTGCAAAGTGGATATGTATAAGGGGATAGAGAAGCTGTGATGCTGAATAGTCACTTAACCCACTGCAAAGTGGATATGTATAAAGTGATTGAGAACATGTTAAATATGAATGCACAAGCTTATGCTCTTCCTTGCAAATCAGACTCTTTACCATCATAGCTTAAAGCTGCATGGAATATAGAACTGCGCATTACATGTTAGCACAGAGCAAGGCATGTTCACATCATGAACATATTTCAGCAAAATATGACATTGTTCTCAAATTTTATATTTGGAACCCCTTTTTAGCAACGGACCGGTGGCTCGAAAGGAGTATGGAAGTGAGGTGCAGTTTGTATATGCTTGGAGGCAAACTCAAGGAGATTTCTTCCTTCTCAACCCCTCCACTGGTCAGGAATCATTTACAGTTAAGGTATAGTATGTGTACTGACATGCAATTCTGAATTTCTGTACTGGACTGGCTCTCACTCCGGTGGTGTAATTTCTTTTTACTCAACACTTGCTGGAGAAAGTGTAATCTCTAAGTTGTTTCCTAACTTGTTGACAGGATAAAATAACTGAAACTGTACTCTTTAGGTCACTGGGGTAATTTGTTTTAAATCAATTTTGGTTGAGTAACATGTAGTAATGTCTGACTCATTTCCTACCTTCCTAGCAGACTGCAGTTATTGAAATCTGAATTCCTATATGGGGCTGTTAACCCAAATAATAGAAATCTTTTCTTTTAATTGTACCTTGATGGTTGCAACCAGACATACAAAAATAGTTTAGGTTGAGGAATGATTATAGGTCTTAAATAATTCAGACTCAAATCCAAGTTCACTAGACATTAACATTCTGAGCTGCCAGCTACCACATTCCTTGCAAATGAAAAATAGTGAATGTCCTCTTTCATAAACAAGGTGGACCCATCAATAAATCAGCTATGACAGCTTCCAATAAATGACAGTCTAGGAATCTATTAGATTTTAAATGTGATGGAGAATGTTTTCACCACCCTCCCCCAATAAACTACTTAGCATGATTTATCCAGGCCCATGGGAAAAAGCATGACATCAATTTGGTTAAAAAATCCTACATCAAATCTCCAATTGGAGATTCTGTAAACCCATGTGAAGAACTAGTCTATATTAAGCAGGACACTTTATCTTCAATTCATTTGACTTCACATGCTTCTCAACAAAAGTCTTTACCAAAACAATGAAATTGCTATTATTCTAAGCAACCACATCAGGGTTTACTGTACAAATGCCATTAAGTTATATCCTGCTGCCTTCACATAACTCATAAAAAGGTAGATCAGTACATCTCCTTTCCCCAGAAATTCTATAGTTGCTAAACTGATTAACAAGAAATGTTATGCTGCCCTGGTGGCTCTGGAATATTGTCCTCTGACCTGTGGGCTCCCTTCTTTGACAAAGATCATAAAGATTTAGTGAGTGTGCAACTCTGTTTACCTGGAACATAGCAGCATCCTTATTTGCTCCAGTCAATTTTTTGCCCTTGTTGTGGAACTAAAAACATCCTCCTCAATTACTCTGATGCAACTACACTGTCCTCAGATGTCTAAAAAGTCAGTGAAAGGAGGTAGATTTCCTTTAAGCCGTTCTTCAGAGCAAATGTCAGCAAATGTTTGTGAATCTGTCACATATTAATATAAACAATACCAAACTTTATATCAGAATAGTGGGCATCCCTGATAATCACTGACAGGTCAGTGACTGCCTCGGATATGTCCACCAAAGTATGAGGGAGGTTCTGATGTTGGGTCTGTTACCATTTGGTTGGCCTTAAACCATGTGTTACACTTGTCACCTCCGTGTAATATCAACATCATGGAAATCACCTTTTGGGTTAAATATTTTTAATTTCACAAGTTAACAATGCGGTCCATATTTATTGAAATAACCATTTTGCATCTGCTGACACTGGCACTCTAAATTGAACTAGTCCTTGTATTCGACCTTTCCTGCATTGATTAATACAATCGCTTTTAAGAAGACAATCCTGCCAACAAAATAAGAAAATTCCACATAGTGAAGAAGCATATGCTAGCCTTATATTGGTCCTAATGGATTTTCCCACCAATCACATTCTGCTCTGTCTCTGCTGACAACCAGTGATTGAGCGAATAGAGTTCATGCCCTATGTCTTGCGGGCAAAGCTGCTTATCCCATATCATCTGATCAGATGCCTAATACCTGGTGCTATATATGATTATCACTTCATATATAGTGTGATGCAGATGTATTTTTCAGAGAAGGTATTTGACTTTTGAAGTAGATCCCTATGAACCCTGTCCGTCTTAACTTTCTCTTTCAGGAAGAGCATATAATTACTAGAAAGTACTGAATGCTCGCCAAATATACATAGCAAATGGACTAGCCCTACTGAAATAGCTAAAAGCTCTTATCTGATATACTCGGTACCTCACTTGAATATTTACCTTCTCCCTACTACCTGTGATAGGGCTCTAATTCAGTAAAGGTTGCATTATCATTATTCAAAGCCAACACATTAAATAAAATAAATACATTTGATACATTTACCATAAGAACATAGCATTGACAGTAGGGAAGAAGACCATGGGCCACATCTAGAGTTTGATGGAGGGTACTCCTTTCACCACCCTTACTGTCTACCATCCACTAAATTGGCAATTATCTCTGTACTTTGACAGAAAGCACTGTTACTTATGTATGCAAGTAGGTTTGGGGATCTGGCTCTATATGAAAGAACCATCCTAGTCTCAAGACACATTTTATATGAGAAATTGCTGCCCTGGAAATCATTATTGTTACTCCCATTGTTTCACCAAGGACCGGATCTGCTCAGTATACATCTTGAGACCCAGCAGAAAAGAAAGCATTTGACCACACTGAATATCGTTTGAACACAATGACCTATGAAAATTAAAAGTGTAGGGTTGTAATGGAAATATGGTATTAATGTTTTGTTTGAGCTAAGACAATCCAGTCTGTAAAATGCATACCTCAATGTGAAAATGATAAAGACTGATCAGAGATATTGTCCTATAAAAAAATGACTGTTCTGTTTTAAGCTGTAAATTGATATACCATTGAAGTGCAAACATTGAGGCTGATTCACAGCACCATATATGAGTACAGGAAGTAGCACTGCCAGAATGCTACTGTTTTACATACGCTTGCATATCATTGTGAATTGGCTCCAAAACACCCCTCTCCTTTTTAGTAAAAAGCAAAGCCGACCTAGTTCTTTCTGTTTGTACTAACTCATTTGGAAGTTGTCTGAATATTACCATGTTAGTGTCATTCTAATGTTTAGGGAGCAATTCACAAAGGCATGTCTGGGTATGTTAAAGGGTACCACAGAAGTACTACTTTACCTACCCCAAAATGCTTTCTGAAAAGACCCCCATGTCTCCTATTAATCTTACACTAACATTTGGACTTCTATTATAGGGAAGCCCTATCATCCATTTCGTGAGTGGGTTTCACCTTATGCGTTAAGCCACTCTTTATCTATTTCTGTTTGTACTTATGCATAAATGTATACCTTTGAAAAATAAGGAAATATATATTTTTATAGAAACACATATTAAGCGGGTTCTGTAAGGATCTAACATCTATTTGCAATGGAAATTAATAATCAAAATGTCATTTGGGGGCTACAGAAGAAAACAAAGTTGAGGAATGTGTTTGTTGTAATCTTTTGAGATTCCTCGATAGTCACTTTCAAGACCTCCTGTGAAATAATTTAATAGTATCTAGAGATTGCCAGTTTCCTTCTCTAATCAATTATAATCATCACTCTTGAACCCAAACATTCCTGGACACTACCTTAAATGACAAGCGTGAATGAGCAAAACTATAAGGGACATCAGGAAAACATCACAGAATAAAGGCATGGCTAACTAGTTTTCAGTTTAAACACAAAAACTAACCAGACAACCTCAGATGATCAGTGAAGGGTCACACAGAACACCTACGTCTACACTTTACCAACACATTGTACTGCATTTTGATACACTGACAAAAACATTTATTAAGTGAAACATACACTGGTAACAGATTGGGTGCAAATATTTCATAACTGTATTTTGTATTAACTTCTGCACTGCATGCAAACTATACTGAATTCAGACTAAAAGTAAGTATTGGCTTACTCACAAATTATTCAATTAAAAATACATTTCTATACTAGCATTGTCTCACTTGAACAGCAGCTTGATTATATAGGAAATTATACCATTACAATTTGAAACATAAAAATTGTGACTAGGAAAAGTCTAAAATATGTCAACATACATGAACACAAACCACAACTCAAATACCTCATAACAGAAAAATTCAATTACAACAGTCAAACATGTATAAATAAACTGTAATATACAATGTTCAGTCCAAAAAATGTTCACCAACGTGTGGTAGAAGGCAAGTAGATACGAAGTGGCAGATTTATTGGTGGGTCCTAAAAGACAATCCTCCTATCGCTGGAAGAAAAAAAAGCTAAATCTAGAGGGAAAAAATACCAGATATATTTGCTCTACCATTTTCTTCAAATGGTGGAGGAAATTTGGATGGATTGCCTTCCTGATGTGTAGTTTCCAGCAGAAATGTGAGGAATTTCCCTTAGGGGTAATGTTTAAATCAGGTCTAGCAAGCCAACCTGAAACTCAAGTGAGACTGCATGTAGGATAGTATTACTATACATGTCAATGCCAACTTACCATGGCACCACCAGTCCAAATTTGAATGGATACTTTTAAGTCAACATCTTGACAATGAGGATATTTAAATCAGTTTGAGTGTAACCATGGAACTAATATTGATATTGTGCCATTGCTTCAAGTGTGGCATTTGATTTTAAGATTCTCAAGATATTGTTCCCTGGACAATGACATGAACAGCCATTCTTCAGGATTGATGCTAATTTTCCTACATTATTTGACAAGTAATTTCATATTTTTAAAAGACAGCTCTCACCCTATCAGTTGTGAAAGAATAAGTTCATATATGAGTAACTTAAGAAGCCAACATTGTATGTTTCACAAAACCTTGCAATTCATGCATTGTTTTATATTGTTATTTGTAAAGCGTTTTCCTAACAATTGTGAGAACATAGCTACTCCATTTGTATCTTTTTGAAAAGTTCTATTTGCCTAAAAAGTTAGTGAAGCACTGCAATTTGAACTGAGTTTCTGTGTGCCCTTTTAGAATGCATGGTTAAAAAATATTGTCTGGAGTTTGGTCTATCTGGGACATGTTGTGTCAGTTTTGAAAAACTGTGTGTTGCATGTCCCTGGCATAAGCATCCAGTGTTGCGAAGATAGTGAGAACAGACACAGCTTCTCGTGAACTTATTACCTTGAGGGTGAACCTCATACATGGAAAGGGGGCAGGTGGGGTCCCAAATGTTGTTTTCCAATATTAATTCCCATATGAAACTTGCCCTCCGATTAAACAAAATACTTCTGAGCACTGAACGACTTACAACTAATTTTGCAAAAAGTTAGAACCTTACTCCAAAAGTATGCTTTTTCTGTTTTTTTCATAAATCCATTCAGCTGTTTTGAAACTTTCACATTCAAAAAGGTGCTTGAGTTAGGCATGAAGGGATTACAAATTTAAGTATATCTGGACAGGTGCTTCTGCAGTACCACAAATGTAATAAATAGGGTCAACTGTTTGTACTGGGGATAACCCACATGGCACCTTAGTACAGTGCAAGCTTCTCCCCGAAAGCTTGCCTTGTGCCTCAGGCAATATTGGATTGAAGCTTGAGTGACAGTATCACAGGAGTACTGCACTACCTGCAAACTGATTTTTTTTAAATCTATAAAACAAAATGTGTGTTGAACATCTGTTGTGGCATGGTAATCCCTGAAGTACAGGCCAGCACCAACAGGGTTAAGCATAGGCACTGTGATCCATACCCCACTCCATAAGGCAAAAGAGGGTTGGCTGGCTGGTGTGGGTGCAGGATGCAAGGGCTGGCTGGAGAATGCAGGGAAGTTGACTGAATATGATTTAAATACATAGATTCAATGAAAAATCAAAAGGTTAAAGTGACATCATAGTTAGGTATGGTAAGACAGTCTCACCTCATTTTAAAACAGAAACAGAAATTTACTGACCAATTCAAAGTTTAAAACTATGTTTGGTTCTAAGATTTTAACAAATAAATAAAATCCCTAGAAATTCACTGGAAAATCCACGCCCTCTTGGGCTCTGCAACCTTGCCCCACTGGAGGTATCTGAGCTCCAAAATTATTATTGTGTTGTTTTATGACTTTATTACTGTTTTGGTACTGCCTAAATGCTTTAAACATTGCCATACATTGGCCTGTCTGCTCTGTGCCAAAGCTACAGGGTGTTGAGCTCAGGTATATCTACTGACTTTGATAGTTCACCCTGAGAAGGATTGTGATTATAACTCAAGGTGGGTTGTCACTCCCTTGACTAACAACCCAATTTCCTACATCTACTATTAGAACCCATATCCTCTAAAGATCCCAGCTCCACAACCCTACCCCATCGCATTACAATGGAATGGTCTTATTCCTTTGTTTGCTCATGGAACTCCTCGGTTCCCTGCTGAATTCTCATAGCATATGTAAGGTGACAATGTATGCCTCACATAACGCTAAACAAGCACCATATGTTTGTAATCTCTTCAATGAAAAATCTAAGGGCCCTAATGCACAACTGCCGATTTGTTTGCCACAGGACAGCAGTGAGAAATATGCACTCAAAATCCCACAAAAAGGGTGGAAAATGAGAGCTCCAAAGCATGAATTTCCTAGAGAGTTTGGGACACTCACAAACATGTATGATTGTGGGCATTGCAAAACTACTCTCCTTTCATTTTCCACACTGGCAATGTTTGTAGACTTTCTCCATCTAGGGGCTGAAGTAACTCAGCTTCTAGAGTGAGACAGGGAATGGATCATCCCCGCAATTGGGATGGGTGTATGGGAAGGGCTTTCTCTAGAGGGAACAATATTTTTTCTCTGGGGGAAAAGGTAAAAAGTGTTTACAAAGGGGTTATATTCCTACTGTGAGGTATTCTCCACTATTGAGATCTCTATACGGGGGAAATAGTCGCACGACATTCCCAGAGGAATGCCTTGAAACTCACATGGAGCAGCCAGGCAAACGTCTAAGAAAGTTTGTAGATTCCAAAAAGTAGTAAATCTGCTCCTGCGCATAGACATAAATCTAAGGTTGTAGATGTACAACTCTTTTGTAAATCAGGGGGTTAAGTCACAAAATTATTGATGAATACAGGAAGTAGCACTACAGTACAGTACTGCAGCAGCCAAGACGAATCATTTTATTCAGGCAATCTGCCCCTTCCTTTCTTAACTCCTCACACCTCAATTCCTCCACACAGTGGCCCCACATACATTTACCACTTGCAACATTTACCACCAGCATAGAATGGGTAAGAAATGTGTGCATTTAGCCCCACAATATTGGGAATTCAATGTAGTTTTAATGACTGGCAAATTCGGCTCCACACAGTACTTCTCCATTTCAAGTGGTTCAACCCATAATTGCATGGTATTGGTGAGGTGTTACTGCATGTTAATGCACATTTTCCATGCGAATGTACCACTCCACTAACACAATACAATTGGTAGTGAGACCCTAATTTGTAACGTCTTAAACGTCATTTTCCCTCAGTGCTTCCAAAATGTAAAAAAAAATAACTCTAATCATTATGAAATCAGGAAACTGATCGACTGAGACAAATATTAAAACTGAACATTTTTTTCTCTACTGAACCGGACAAATGCACCATTTAAATACGTTTGCTTTGCCTTACGTTATGTACAAAAATAAACACTATTGTATAATGCATTAAAGCACATCATCAGATTTCAATTAAGCTACAATTCACCAGCTGTGTTGAAAACAATTGCACTTCATTAAATTAGATTCATGGAATAGATTACGTGCTGAAACAAATGTAGTTGAAAAGCAACCAAAATCAATACCAGACTATCAATGCACATTTAAAAGCAATCACTGATTTTAATGCTGGGAATTCCCTCTCATTTCATTTCACCTAACCTAGTTACACATTTCCAAATTTGACCGAATGCTAGAACAAATCAAACAATGTACCAGACTGTCCTTCATTGATCTCATGCCCAATTGAAAGAATTTACATTCAGAAATAAGTGGATTATTTTAATATAAGGTATATGCACATTTTTTACACAATATGTACATTAGTTTGCTGTTAAAAATATCTTGAAGGTTAAGTAGAGAAGAAGGCTTCATATTTGTCTACCTGCTGCCAATAGATTGTGCTCAGTTCACCGCTATCGCGCTCTTTGTATGTTGTGAATCTACGCATCTCTGCGAATGACGCTCATTATTCCATTTTTGTTTCAGATGCATAATATGTCACGGCCGGCATGACTCGAGTCAGTCTTTCAGGGAGGGGGGAGTTGCACGGGGTGAGGGGGAAAGTTTAATTTAAAATAAAAAAGTACCTTCGCCGGGCCGGTCACGATTTGTCAAGTCTGCGTCGTCCTCTGCAACAGGAAGCAGGCAGCTTCCATCCCCTCCCCTAAGCCAATCAAAATGCTGCAATGGCAGCGTTGTGATTGGCTGGGATGCCAGCCACAAAGGCATCTATTAGGAGGCCTTTTCTCCATGTAGGCTACATGTAGCCTACATGGAGAAAATGGAGAGTGCGCATGACTGGTTTGGTTGGCCCCAGAGAGCCGACCAAACTGTCAGGCCCGAAGCATTGGGCTACTCACTCCTTCCCTGCCCTCTAGCAGACCCTCCTCCAACCAAACCCTTCTGCTTTCTCACAGTGCAAGAAGCAGAAACATAAAATGGTATTTATAATACCAGTTTATGTTTCTGCTTCTCGCACTGCGATAAAGCAGTGGGGCGTCGCTCCTCCGCTCACATGGAGGAGCCGCCTATGCAAATACATTCTTTAGGTGATTGTTTAATAATTTCACAACACTATAAAGCCGTCACCTGTTGATATGTGGACGGATACCATCCCAATCACCAAACAATGTGGGCTAATTGAACAAAACTTCAAAATTCATGAAAATGTAGGTGTTTTGCTAATCGCCAATAATGGACTGCAAACACATATGTACCTAGGTGGATCATTAACAGTTTGGCAGCAGCAGAAAATCCCATGGCAAAATAGCAATTCACCGATAGCAATTCGCTAGCAACCGCGAATAGCAAAAACAAAAATAGCAAATGGTTAATTGAGAAATCTAGAAGGGTGGCAGGCACTGATTATCTCATCAAACCAAGGCCAGTGCTACACACAAACACTGCACGTTAGGGGTGAAAACCAGTGCAGGACACATTTGCCAACATTTTGTGACCAAAAAAAGGTGGGATTAATTTGGTTTTTAAATGGCTTATTAGCATAATGATGAAATTGCAGGAACTTAAATCACAAAGCATTTCACAGTGATGATATTACATCATGACACTCAGGAAGGAGGAGTCATCCTGACCTAACACATGATGCAGAGAGCAGCTGCTGACAACAGTTGGTCTGGCCACAGATCATTTTAAACAAGGCAGAACAAAAAGGTCTAGGCTTGGAAAGAAAATGTTTGCAGGCATATGCACAAAAAGAAAAAAAGAAAAAGGAAACATGGCACAGCCTAGACGTGGTCACCAGATGTTTTCAATAACTATTTGAAATATAAAAATAATCATACAACTTTATTGGACTAGTTTGGGTGGTTCATATATGAAAGTGATCTGAAAACAAGTACAAACACCCCTTTTCAGTATTGAAGCACTACACAGGAAATTCAGACTGGTGTAAAAAACAAAACTAAAGGTACTACTAGCCCTAAATTACGGTTTCCGGTTAACACAAAAATGACTAGAAAAAAATAAAAAGGTGTAAAGAATGAAAAAAAAAATTAACTTTGTTTTCTCTAGACTTTTATGAGTCATGGAGGTCACAGGGATTGAATGTAAGTGTTGTGACAAATGGCAGATCCCAAGTGGTGGAAGCAGACAGGTAGCGGCTCTATGTTTAACTCTGCTTCAGTTAATGAAATCAAACAACAATTTAGCCTGTTACGTACACAGGCATGGCTCCTGACACAGGCAGTATCTGTCCCAAAGATTAAACATTATTTGTACCAAGATTTATCAGCTGGTACCTGGGCTCATAATGTATAATCACAACAATGGTTCACCAGGAATTCATTTAGATAAATGTAAAAATTTGCCAAGGCACATTATTAGCAATCAACTAATGCAGACAAGACAACCACACTGTGATCGTGATTTAATGTTGATCATGATTTAAGCTCAACATGCAGTTATTATGAAAAAGCATAAAAAACATGACATATACATAGAGATTCATAAAGAAGACAACAATTGAGCACAGTGTCCCAAAGTGAAGAAAAACACAGACGTAACCTTGTGTAGCCAAACATCAATTGAAAGGTTTGGATAGTTATTGAGGAAAATCTATTGCAAGTCTCTAAAGACACTTGCATAAAAACTATTAAAGGTCATCAATGCTTAATTTGCTGGTCTCAGCCTACTTATTATGCATACAGAATTGAGGAAAATCTGCGGAACCTTCAGCTTGCCAACCAGGAAGCTGGGGCAGGTCTCCCAGGGCAGTAATGCCTTCTCCTGTAGGTTCTAAGGCATCAGTCCCAGGATCATCCTTCTCCTGGGCCATAGAAATTTCTGGGGTGGAATTTCCACAACCCCTGCTAATTGTCTTTTTAGCAGGAGCCTGGCTCGCTTTCAGGCTCCACTTTCTTCTCCTCAGGGTTAGACTTGAATTCCCTGAAAACTCCTGTTGGGGAAGTTAGAGAACTCCTCATGGTTTTCCCTGTTCCACCCCTCCTTCTGCCAGTGGGGACCCTGTCCACCTTTCTTCATGTCCCTACAGGTACCTTTTTTGACACTGTGGCACCATCCCAGAGTTCAGCCTTCTTTTCAAGCTCTCTGGGTAAAATGAGCTTAGAAACAATCAGGTGTTGGAACAGCTCTTCAAAGTAACTACCAAACATGTTCTCTCTCATGCATAGATTACACAGCACATCATAGTCTCTCACTTAGCTGCCCTCCACCCACCCATCTAGTGCCTTACAAAAGTAACCATGAAATCCACCCAGGACTGATAAGACAGTTTCAGGCGTCCGCTCTGCATTAACATCAAATTTGAAAACAGTGGCTTCTTTTATGGGCGCATAACTAATCCCGTCGACCTTGTCCAGGGTCAAAAGGGTATTTCTCCCGGAGACTGGCCTATGCTTCCAGGGACTACCCCCCAATCTTCCTCTGTGACCCCGTGCATGCACAAGGCCACCTCATAGGCCTCAAAATCACCCTCCACCACAAAGCTAGGCGCCAGGTCTTTGGTGTTGTGGACCATTTTATCTCCTCTAGGTACTTGTATTGCTGCCACCATCTTCACTGGATTCTGTGATCTTTCGAGCTATCAGGTCTAGTTTCTTTTGACTCACTACATGTGGCAACAATATTCTCATCTCCTTCACAGCCAACATTTTCTCTTCTAGGACTCTTGCCTCAGTTTTCCTCTAGTTCATTGGCAGATTTTTCTCCTCCATGGCAAACTTTTTCTCCTCCATGGCCTGAGTTACTGCACATGTGCGCTCACAAAAAAATCCCGCACTCCGGAAGTCATGTAAACTAATTTGTTTATTTTAGCGTGGCTGAAGAGTTTCGACCAACTGGTTTTTGTCAAAGTAGTGCATGTGGTGGTCGCCAATGGTTAGGTATAGTTAGACCAGCGTTTCCATAGGAAATGCCTTTCTTTTGCATATACCATTGGCACTCTTTAACAAATCTTCACAAAACTTTCCGACATAGTGCTCTTATTTACGTTGTTTGTACACAGAAAGTTATGGGGTGATTCGTCAAGAAGGGACCCAAAAAAAGGTTGGCCCCAAACACAAAAACTCCATGCATTTTCCATAGACTACTTTAAGCAGAGCTACTGCAAAAAATGTTGTTATTTGGTGTAAATCTGTTTAGCAGTCTCTGAGATATTAATGTTTAAAAATATTCGTACACCTGAACAGTTCGGTTCAAGGAAATCGCCTGAGAGTCCTTTCAACCCAATTTAAAATAATGAAGCATTCTGATTGGCCCAGAGAGATTTTTTTCCCCTTGGACCAATTTACCGCTGAGGGAGTGAGATTCCCGCAGGAGCAAGTGCTCTGACTGGCTGCCAGCAACATGAGAAAATGTTGTTGCCAGCCATTACAGGACTCGGGGACTTAGTCTCCTGTCCTGAAGTTAACAAAATAATAATATAACAGGACAGGGTACAGATACCATGCCCCCCTGGGCCCGGTATGAAGGGTGGTACCCAAAGGGGTTCTCCATAAGGCCAAAATATCCGACTGGAGTCACCATCCCCAGAGCTGAGTATGCTAAACAAGGGGAGGGGACATTTAGAGCATTTGTAGGCCCCAGGAACCCCATTCCCACTGCAGATTTCTTTAAAAAAGAAAAAGGGATGGGCCAAATGGCTCTCACCCCAAGCCTGAATAGGCCCCGGGCAACCCATTCCTCAGAGCTCAAATCATTAAAAAAGAGGAATGGGCCGCGCAGCTCCACTCCCAGAGACTCTATACCTTGCGGCAGAAATCAATAAAAAGGAAGGGAGCCATGTGATCCACCTTCCTAAACCTTTAAAGGTCTTAGGGAGCTCAGTCCCCAGTGACTGTGTCCCGGGGAGCCCACTCCCAGGACAAGAAGCATCTCTGTCTGCACAAGCACGCGTAGGGAAACAAATGTTTGCTCCCGCCTGGCGGGAGCATTTTTAAACCTTTCACAAAATGGGAGCCTACAGCAAAAATGAAGCATTCTGATTGGCCCAGAGAGATTTTTTTCCCATTGGACCAATTTACCGCTGAGGGAGTGAGATTCCCGCAGGAGCAAGTGCTCTGACTGGCTGCCAGCAACATGAGAAAATGTTGTTGCCAGCCATTACAGGACTCGGGGACTTAGTCTCCTGTCCTGAAGTTAACAAAATAATAATATAACAGGACAGGGTACAGATACCATGCCCCCCTGGGCCCGGTATGAAGGGTGGGACCCAAAGGGGTTCTCCATAGGGCCAAAATAGAAGACAAATCATTATTATTTTTCTGTGATCCGACTGGAGTCACCATCCCCAGAGCTGAGTATGCTAAACAAGGGGAGGGGACATTTAGAGCATTTGTAGGCCCCAGGAACCCCATTCCCACTGCAGATTTCTTTAAAAAAGAAAAAGGGATGGGCCAAATGGCTCTCACCCCAAGCCTGAATAGGCCCCGGGCAACCCATTCCTCAGAGCTCAAATAATTAAAAAAGAGGAATGGGCCACGCAGCTCCACTCCCAGAGACCCTATACCTTGCGGCAGAAATCAATTAAAAGGGAGGGAGCCATGTGATCCACCTTCCTAAACCTTTAAAGGTCTTAGGGAGCTCAGTCCCCAGTGACTGTGTCCCGGGGAGCCCACTCCCAGGACAAGAAGCATCCCTGCCTGCACAAGCACGCGTAGGGAAACAAATGTTTGCTCCTGCCTGGCGGGAGCATTTTTAAACCTTTCACAAAATGGGAGCCTACAGCAAAGTCTGCACCCAGCCGGCGGGAAATTTAAACATGCTCCTGCCAGCTGGGAGCAGTCTTCATTCTGATTCTCTGCCCGAACTCCTGCAGGCAGGGAAAAAGTGCACATATTGCTCCTGCCTAGAGGAAGCAAGCAAGAAACAGCTGCTCCTTCCAGCTGGGAGCAATACCAGTTCCCGTACCATGTTGGGTTGTGGTTGGGGCCACAGTGGCCTTAGGCCTCCCCTGGCGGCCCCTACTGACGTGGTTGATGGATGCCTCCAGATGGGCACATGGGCACCCACCTATATTTTGGATATTCCTCAGGGATGGGGTGCCTGGGGCCAAAACAGGCTTGGAGGCAACACAGCTCGCTCTCATTTTTATTGGAATTTGCCCCTGAGAAATGATCCCAGGGGCCAAATAAGGCTCAGGGATGGGCTGCACAGCCCCCTCCCCTTAATATATGTGTTTTGAACCCAGGTGGTGGTGTCCTCCATGGCCCAAAGGCCAACACTATGAAGTGCAAGCCAAAGGCTGTGTGCGGTGTTGGGTTGGCAGCCTGCTGGGTAGGTTGGCCTGGTGAGATGCCAAGCCCTGGGGCCAAACCCCCGCTGCATATGACAAAAGCTATTTGCTGCAGGATTGTTGGCTGCCTGCAGGGATATGGACACAGGGCAAGGGTGCAAGCCAGGCTCCACAGCCAACCCCATGCAAGACCAAAGACCGTGTGTGGCGTTGGGTTGCCTGTCTCCGGATGGCTGCCTATGGGGAGTTGGACGCCAAGCCTGGCTGGAATCAAGGCCCTGCAGCCAACCTCATGCAATGCATGATGAAAGGCCAATGCGCGGCATGGGGTTGGCCGCAGGGTCTGGCCACGGAGGTTGAGTTTGAAGCATGGCATGGCTGCAGGCCTGGTCCTGTGGCCAACCCATTGATGTGCACAGCTGAAGGCCACATCAAAAAACTTAAAATACAAAACAAAGGATAAAGTAACGGTATAGTTAGGTGAAATGCTGAGTAACAATGTAACATTTTAAACTCCACAAATCACAGAAATTCACCAGTTATAATTATAGTTATATCACATTACTTTAACTTGTGCCCTAAGGTAACTATAACTCATGGCCTCTCCATGCACTGCTAATTACCCCATATATTACATCACTCATGACAACTTCTATGACATCATTGATAGCATCACTGCAACATTGCAATGAAATTATTGATGAGAAAACTGTGCATGGCAGGGGCTTGAGCTATTCTTACCTTAGGACATAGGTTATAGTTACTTGAGATAACTATTTCTGTGGTTTTTGAAGTTTCAAATGTTAATTTGTTACTGAACATTTCACCTAACTATAACACTACTTCAACCTTTGTTTTTTTCAGTGAACAATATATATATAGTTACTCACTATCACACATATATATACTCACATACACACATATATATTTATAAACACACAGAAATTTCTATACATAAATGCGGAGCTAAGAATAGTAAATTTATATTTATGTTTTTACATTGACCTTGCTGATGCTTTAATATTTAAACTATAGTATTTTGGCGGCATGATTTTGAAATTAGTATTCTGGCATGTTTCCTTCTAAATGAAGGAGTCGCTGCTCTCCTTTGGATGGACTGAGATATGGTGACCAAACATGTTAATGATCTGGGTCAGAAAGGGTTGGATATGGCTTTGAACTTGATTTAAGACAAATCTACAGTCTTTAAAAACGTTGGCCTTTTTCTGTTTAAGTCAAGAAAAGTTCAGAAACAAAATCATCCATTGCACACTTTCCGGAACAACAACAATAGAATAACAATGGAGGGTTTCTAAATGAAAATTCAGATAGTTTTTCAATGTACAAGTACTCTTACATCTACAGCAATAAAAGGTCAATACAGCTTTTTTTTGTGTGCAAAGTGAAGGGATGAATGACACTGGAACTTGCTCTATTTTGCCTAAATTTAAAATCTGTACTGTAGTTCACTGGCAGATAATCTGCCAGAATTAGTAGTGGTGGGGAACACTATAATAGTCATAATTTTCCAGTGTTACATCTCAGTGCAATTTTCAGAGTAGAACTCACCGCAGTCACATGTTACTTTGACTTTATGTTCAAAGAGACACAGTCTATGGTGCACATTTAGCATGTGTTGGGAGGTTTTTTTTCAGTCTGAGTTGCCTTTGTCAGTGTCTCTGTATTAACATCATGGGCCATTCTGAACCATGAGTGCATGAGACAGATGAGAAGGTGCAGCAGCATGAGGAATGTTAAGCATGAGATACTTCCTTTGCAATCCATTATTCGGAAACACAGTTTTCTAGGAGGAGTGTGTGAAATTAACCTTATGTCTAAGCCTATCTTTAAATGGATCCCTCTACATTGTTTGCTGGTGGGATCACAATCCAAGAGGGCATTTATTTTTTACTGTGATGTTATATGCAGTCATAAATATTTGTAAGTAGGTTAGGGATTGTGGAGGATGCATTGCAACACAATCCATATTGTTTGTAGTTCTCCTTGCCCGTGTTATTCTTTTTTTGTTCTTGATTTTTCCCTTTTTTACATCAGAATTCCTCATGGATTTGACCTTCAAGATCCTATTGAAGTCTTAGGCTTGGCTCCATCTCAACCCTGAACGAGAGTGGTTTTTGTGCCCTGCTTATCAACCCTAGTCTTGACCCTCAACTAAAACCAAGAATCATCAAGATCGCTTAGGAATTTTTTTAGTCCTTTAGTTTTTTCCCCCTAAATGGGACCCACTTAAGAAAGCACCTGACCCTTTTTGTGTGCGTTTTAAATTGAAGCGTGGTGCCTTGGTAACTGGGAGAATTCAACTCTTTGTTAACCAATTGAAAAGAAAACTATAGGGATCTTCTTTGGATTTATTCATTAGCTACAAACTACAAAACTAACATAATAAATAAACCAACATTTAAAATTTCACCCTTGGATGCTAGGCCTTTCTGGAGAAAAAACACTCATATAGAGCTTAGCAGTTACCATTGTTTTTCGGTAAAGCTGTTTAGCAAGTGTTACAAAAGATAATGAATAGGGAGAAAGGTTGAACCATTTCAGAGAGAGAGAGTTCAAGGCTATATGATGCATATAAATTAAATAAGCTGACCAGCGAATTGACATTCCTGGATCTTCTTTTCTATGAAAATATCCTGAAGAATTGATTTTCAAATGAAAAACATATAAATTAAATTGCGTGGCTACTAAACAGATCCTTTCCTGTTCACTTCTGCTGTATGGTGCATTGAAGCAGTGATGTAACCTTTCACAGATTAAGACATTCACAGAAACCTTCATTCTCAGTTATGATTTTAACCAGTTTAGTGCTGATCCTGGTATTTCAATTGCTTGACTTTAACTTTCCAATTGAAATAAACCTGCATATGTTATTAGTATCGTAAAACAAAGTCATTATTCTGCACCTACAAGTTTAATACCATCAATTGTTGTAGTTGCATTACTCTCAGGGATTCTCAAATGCTTCCAGATGTATGCTGGGTAATCTGCCAGATTAGCAAGTTTCCAGGACCACTCATAAATACCGTGAACTTCAATTTCTGCATGAACATATATACATTTGTCTATTTGCTCATGTGAACATTTGCAAAATAGGTGAAGATTCAGTTTCCAGCATTGTTATTATTTTTTTCTCCATGGGAAAAATATTTCTTAACATCCCCAATTTCGGTATGCTCTGACCTCCTTCCCAACTGAGAAAGGCATTTACACTTGTCCTTGTCAGGAGTAATTTTGCCATATATTCCAAAGTGGAGGATACAGTGTTTTCTGGGCCCTCTTGCTTACCATTGGTACTTCGATGGACCTTTTTAACACGTCTGAGAGGTGATGGGAGTTAGTATTTACATTCAACCAAAGTTCAGGTAACAGTACAATGCCATTTGGCTATGCAATGAGGACCAGTAATCAGTAGTCAAGTCCAAAAAGGTGTATTACAAATTAACAATCAAATTCAAATATACTACTCGCAAGACCATGCTGTAGAAACACAGAATACCAACTGGAATTCACAGTTGCCTGAAGAAATTGAGGCAAACTACCATTAAAAAAATAAGCAATTCTGTGACTGCAATACAAAATAGTAACATTAAATCTGGCACTCAGAAAACAATCTAAAACTCTCTCTTCCATACATTATTATTCAAGGATCTCAAAATCCAGAGAATGGTTAGAAAAAAAAGCCTCACAAATTAGGGAATTTCATGAAGGAAGTCAGGTCAGGACAAAAGAAATCAAGCAAGGAAGTGTTACCATCTCAGAAGCTCAGTCAAGATTCTTCTGCGGGTCAGGGAACGTTTTAGCCTAAACTACCTTTGAGCAAGAATCAAATAGGGAGGCACTGAGGTTTAAACCTCTCAAAGTCCATTCAGGTATTGAGGAATCAGGGACAGTATTTACACAGAACCTTTAAGAGAGATCTGTAGGGGCAAAAGCTAGGAAGGAATCTGGTTATTGAATTAATACTATGAGTAACATACAATCAATCTTTAAAGAAGACGGTATAAGTATTTCCAGGAATTATAATTGAAATGTATGTACTGGTAACATCTATGCACACATTACATAATCCTTATCGTTTCAATTAAGATCACATTCTACATATATGAGGATGATCTTCATCAAAGTTTCACTCATTATGTGTTAATCACAATTTACAGCACATGTTTAGGAAAGCCGGGTATCTTCTTCAGAGTATGTACATTCTTTCTTAAACAAGGATGGTTTTATATTAATCAAACTTTTTAAAACATCTTATTCAGCATGGTTAGACATATACTTATGAGTTGGATCCCTAATTCTACAATAAATGCATTCTTTATTAATAATGTCTTGTTGGAAATGGCCCTTTTTGCAGGGTTATCCCCAAACTTTTAGCTTCTTCCCCCTTTGTTTTTCCTGACCCGTGGTTGTTGGCTATAGGACTCTGGGCACTTTACCACTGCTGATCAGTGCTAAAGTGCATATGCTCTCCGTATAAATTGTTACTATGATTGGTTATCCATGATTGGCAGATTTGGTTCATCAGTAGGTCCCTAGTAAAGTGCACTAAGTGTGCCAGGGCTGGTGATTCAAATGCTACTAGTGGGCCTGCAACACTGATTGTGCCACCCACATGAGTAGCCCTAAAATGGTGTCTCAGGCCTGCCACCACAGTGCCTGTGTGCAGTTGCTAACTGCCATGCTGACTGGGCAAGTGCACCCACTTGCCAGTCCCTAAACCTTCCCTTTTCTGCATATTACTCACCCCTATGGTAGGCCCAAGGGCAGGGTGCATTGTAAGTATGTCAGGACATGCCCTGGTGTGTGTGGCATGTCCTAATAGTGAATTACAGCCATTTTCGTTTTTCACTATTGCAAGGCCATCTGTTCCCCATAGGCCAGAATGGGCAGTTTGATTATTACATCCTATAATCCTAACTGACCCAGGGAACATGGTAGAAATTCGAGTTTAGTATGCCTGAACTCAGAATGATAAAATACATCTTTTAGTGAAGTTGGTTTTAACATTCTGTGTTTGAAAATACCACTTTTTGGAAGTAGGTATTTTCTTGCCTAACCATCCAAACCTGTCTTTGCTAGGCTGTGTATTCCTTGTCTGGAGTTTTGAGTGACAGGGGCTGGGGAACTCCAGGGGGCTGGGGAATTCCCGGAGACAGGGTGAGTCAGCACAGGGCTGAATAGAGAGATCTGCATCTAGATGGGAAGGAGGAGTTGCACCTGGGACCTGAATAGGACAGTGCCTGCCCCCCCCCCCCACAGTGCTGGCTCCACCCCTGTGGTGCGTCTGATGTCTCTGCCCTGCACTGTGAAAGGAGAGAAGGAATCATGTCAACAAAGTGCTCCAGGGCTGTGCTTTCCCTCCACAATGCTGGCTCAGCCTCCTGTGGGGCGTTTGATGTTTCTGCCCTGCACTGTGAAAGGAAAGAAGGAGTCATGTAAACAGAGTGCTCCAGAACTGGTTTGGACTGGGCAAAGCCCCCTCTGCTCTCAGAGAACAAAGAGAATATTGGTAGAAATATTGGGACCCTGATCCCGAGAAATTAGATCATCCTGGAATCAAGAAGGAACCTCTGCCAATGAGAAAGCTGGAAGACTGAAGAGGAAGGACTGTCCTGCTGTGTGTTTGTGGGCTGACCTGCAGTTGCTTTGCTGCCAAGGAGAGGGGAAGGACTTTGCTGTTGCTGTGTCCCCTTGCTTGAAGAGATCTCCAAGGGCCTGAGGAGAGCTGGCCTCCTGTTAAGAAGTCCCAGGAACAAAAGGACTTCACCCCCAGCTTCCCCCCTGAACTCTGCTGACTGAGTTCTGCCCTTCCTAGAGCGCTTGATCCAATTGTGGGGCCTCTGGAAGTTGTGCCTGCTGTTTGGGGATCTGGACAAGAAGAAATGAAGATCTGCAAGTTTCACACATCACTCGCTTGCGGAGTGCATCGTCGACAGTGCGAGAAAATTCCCGCCGCCGTGAAGATCGTCGCAGCGCCTGTTGCTGCTGCAAGAACCTATGCATCGTTCGCTTGCGGAGCGCATCGCCCCAGTGCGGGAAGATTCCTGTCGCTGCAAGAACCGTCGCAGAGCCTGTCGTCGCTGGGTGAGATCGTCGCACCGCTTGCTTGCGGACCGCATCACGTTGCTGAGAACATCGTCACAGAGCCATCGCATCGAGGGGCCGCGAGAGGAGAAGATCGCCGCGCATCGCACCTGAGATCGTCGCCGTCCCGAAGATCGCCGCATCGTGCCTGTGCGAGACGCTTCCTACCGAACCTGCGCACTGGAACCCATACAAGGTATTGCATCCCTCCACATACAGACCGGATTCGTCGTAACACACCCGCTGCGTGCAGCGGGGCTGTCGCATCGCCTCCCCAGGGTCTCAGGAGTGACGCATCACTTGTTTTTCAACGCTGCAGCTTCCATTTGGAACTTTTGTCCCATCTACAGGTACTTTGGGCTAAACGTGACGCAACTGTGAATTATTTTGACGCACACCCTAGAACTCTTTTAAAATCATATTCTTGAACTGTGTATGCTGGATTTTTGTCGTTTTGGTCTTGTTTAGTTTAGATTAAATACTTTTATTTTTCTAAACTGGTGTGGAGTCCATCTGTGGTGTTTTCACTGTGTTACTGTGAGGGTTGGTACAAATACTTTACACATTGCCTTTGATAAGCCTGTCTGCTCGTGCCAAGCTACCAAGGGGGTGAGCAGGGGTTATCTAAAGAGTGTATCCCCCTTACCCTGACTAGAAGCAAGGGTCCCTATTTGGACAGTGATACCTCCCTCTGCCAACTAGAGACCCCCAGATCTAACATGTCTCATAAAAGAATCAGAAATAATTGACTCAAGTAAGAAATATGTGCTTAGTGCACATTTATGTCATCTATCTGTTAACATTTTATGTCATATTTTGTGATGTGTAAAGAGTGGGCAACTTTGCACTGCACCAATCCCCCCTCTGATGGCGAATCAAGCCATCACATTAATGTCTTATCAGATGGACAGATTACAATCTGGTTGTTTTCATCATTTTTCTAATGGAATCTTCATGAAACTTCATGGCATCATAGTATTTCCTCTATCTATCCTCCAGTTTCATATCTGCTCTCTTTCTCTTTACTCCCTTTTCTTGCTTGAGCTCGTTTGTATATCTTGAAGATTACAATAAAAAAAATCCACAAAAAGAAATTATCAATAAGTGTTTTAGAATGCTTCCATTAAGACCAGTACCTAAGTTTCCAAACCAGATCTATATAACAGAAAAATAATTCCCTTTTGCTTCCCAAGCACCTGTTGCTGTTAAACTTTGCAAATCTTTCTTTAAGTCTGTTACGTTACTAATGTATTTCTTCAGGTCTTTCCGCTCATCTGGAATGTAAGCATAAGATTATTTAACTTTTAAAATCTGACAGACTCTGCCTTCTTTTGCGAGAAGGACGTCTAAAGCAAGTACATTCTGCAAAACCATTGATCAGATTGGACCCATTTCTGTATCAATAACTAAGAATCCTCCAGCAGTACTGGTGGTCAATTTGTCAACTACAGAAGAAAGTTTTCTAATCTTGTGTAACTGGAGTGTCACAGATGGGTTCACAGCACCAAAAATATCTCCTACAATTTCACCAGCACTAGCACCTCTTTTGGATTTCATGTGTTATTCCCTTGTTGAATCATAAATTTGTCCCACATATTAAATCTTTGGAAAAACTACTCCAGTGTAGCATGTTCCTTACCATCTCTTGGGTAACCTTTAAAATGCATGTTTTCCACAATTGTAATAAGCTCAAGGAAAAACAGGATCTGCTCGATCTAGGTATAGCCCCCAATTTCCTCTAACTTGGAATGAATGGTCACATTCACTATTCCCTAAGAAATTTGTGTTAGTTGTGAATTTCCTAAGGAATAAGTTTGGTCAAAAGTCTTCTATGGGCCAGGGAAATTGTTAGACTATGCTACATTTGAGTAAGAATCAGAAGGAGAAGCATTGATGTTTAAACCTCTCAAAGTCCATTGATGTAGTAAGGATCAGGGAAGGCTGCAAGAGAGTTATGCCGGGGCAAACGCTAGGAAGGGATCTGAAAAGCAGCTGTCTAAAAAGTCCAAGGGGAATAGTATTTTAAAACATGCAAAGCCTAATAGGCAACACCCTATTGATCACACCATCAAGGGTCCATTGTCCTCGTCAAATCCCAAGTTGCAGACTACAACATCGATGGATTGTCCCACACTGGACATGGGAACAACACCTCTTTCTCAGACACGTGGATTGTAACATTTGTAGGTGGAGGTGGAGGAAGGCAAAATGTTAGCGCTCTGTTTCTCCTTGTACTTTCATAAAGGTCTTCTTCTCAGGATATTTCACCTATGTTTAGTACAGTAATGTATCTATTTTAAACTCCAAATTCATGGGAATATCTGCAAGAAATGTCATGTTAGCAAAAAATGGAAAACAGTATTTTATGAAAAGCAGCATTGCGAAATACAGGCCTGTAAGGGCAAGTTAAACATAAATTAAATGGTGCATGTGTGCATTTAAACATAAATTAATATACATTTTGAATGCAGATTTTGAATTCATACCATGTGATAGAAATGGGGTTTGTGGAGGGGTAGAGTATGCACCTAAACAAGGCAGAACCCATCACTCTTGCCAGGGCAAGTAAGTTACACACAAAAGATAATCTGAGCTCACCCTTTAGTTGCTTAGTGCAGAGCAGTCAGGCTTATCATTACAGGCAATGTGTAAAGCATTTGAGCAACACACTCACACAATAACCCAAAGAATACACCACAAACAACTCCATACAAGGTGTATTAAAATAAAATTGTATTATAAATACATAAGAACCAAATTGACATAATTATCATATACACTTTTTAAGATATCACAGTTATAAATTGTAATGGTTAGCCTTATACAAATAAGATAAAAACTACATAACTTCCATTACATATGCATCAGTTATCACTATTCAAGTGTAAGCATTCAGAATTACAGTACTTAACAAGATGCGGGTGCTCCGTTTATGGGAGTTACGGTAATGCCAATTTCATGCTAGAAGAGCACTGGCAACTGTTGGGCTGATGTGGTCTTCCGACAGAAGAGGTTTGCAAGGGATCGGCTTCCCTGAGTCCCACTTGGTTATGGACACACAGGGTCAGGAACACAAGGTGGCTACTGGCAAAACTGAGCAAATTTTTAGAAAAATTAGATTATGGTCCCCTTCCGAGACCAGGAAGTCAAATGTGGAGCCAACATCCACGAGGCAGTCAAGAATTGCAGCGCGAGGCTTAGCTGGGCAATTATAAAGAATGAGGTTGAGCAGTATGCTCCTTCATCTATGTTTTCTTGTCAGTGCCTGGACATTCACGTGAACCTGCACACCACAGTCAGGCTCAGGGTTGCAGTCCAGGAGGGAATCTCCCTCAGCGACGGGATCGGGCACAGTGCAGTGACAAGTTTCTTCAGGCGACTGGGCCCCACCCATTGCTGACGTCATTGAAGGTCTTGGCATTGCTTAGCAATGCTGGCTTCCAATGCCATGGTTCTCTCAGCACGACAAGAGGCTTTGGAGTGGACACAACCACAGCATTTTAGGCCAATGTAGAGTGATTCAACACACGCTGTTGTTTAGGATGCTGTGCAGCATTCAACACTCTCTGGTCTGACAGAGAAACACACGCTGGGGAAATCCACAAGGAACAGAAAGCGCACCTCAAGCACCAAGACTTGAGAAAGATAGGAGCATTACACAGTACTCCCCATATGCTGGGCTCCTGAGAGAACACTTTGGGGGGCACAAAGAAGGGGGCAGGAGGCAGGCCAGCATATAAAGCAGTGGCCAAGTGGCAGTCCTTCCTGCAGCCCAGCAGCGAGCATGTCAACACAACAAGAGATGCAGCCCAAATGGCGGTCCCTCCTGGCAGCACAACAGTCCTCTTTGTGATGGGGAACTGCAGAGCTAGCAGCATCCGGCTACAAATCCACACAGAGTCTGGCTGGGCCAGATTCAGGGAGCAGCAGGCAGCAGGGCAACAAGCAGAAAAACAGTCCAGTTGAGTCCTTTAAGCAGCACAGCAGTTCTTCCACCAGACGTTCAGTTACACATCCAAAAGTGCTTCAAAAACATGGGGTCAGAGCCCCTGTACTTATACTCCAAAATGTCTTTGATGTAGGGAGCGATTTCACAAGTAACTTTAGAAGTGCACAACAATCCCTTTCAGCCCAGGCCTGGCTCCAGACATCAGTAGGGGGTAAATCAGCACTTTGCATGAGGGATGAACACACCCTATGCAAAACTGTGAATGCACTCTCCCAGCCAAGGAAGGCTATCAGTATGCAGAAGAATGCAGATGTAACCCTGTCACACCCAACCCTTGCTATGTGGTAGCTGTCTGGAAAGTATGCACAAAGTGTAGCTGCTACCCAGGCCTAGCAGTTGATTGGAGTC
This sequence comes from Triturus cristatus, assembly GCF_964204655.1. Classification (NCBI taxonomy): domain Eukaryota; kingdom Metazoa; phylum Chordata; class Amphibia; order Caudata; family Salamandridae; genus Triturus; species Triturus cristatus. Next base: position 893,909,443 of record NC_140588.1, read on the forward strand.
GGGTTGCAAAGTACAAAGAGTCATAAGCATAGACAGTTGCCCACTCTCTTAAAAGTGACATTTCCAATATATTAATGTAAAATCTAACTTCACCTTTAAGCAGGATTTAACACAAAAATTCTAAACATACCAGACATGGCAATGCTACTCCTTTCAGATCTGGAATTACCACGTAAACATATATAAGGGAATTCCCATTGCCAACCTATGAGAGGACTGTGCCTCACAGTATTGGGAAACAAAATAGGCGGTCTGTCACTACCATGACATGCCACACAATAAAGGCACATGTCCTACCTTTTACTTACACAGCACCCAGCTCATAAGGCTACCTTGGGCCTACCTTTCGGGTGACCTGTGTGTAATAAAAGGGGGGGGGGTTAAGGCTTGGCAAGTAGATTTAACTGCCTAGTCAGTGTGTCAGTAAACTGCATACACAGGCCCTGCAGTGGCAGGCCCAAGACAAATTTGAAAGGCTACCTCTGTGGGTGGCACAAGCAGTGCTGCACAACCACTAGTAGCATTTCATTTACAGGCCCTGGATAAATGGTATACCACTTTACAAGGGACTTATAACTCACTTAACAATACCACACTGGTGTAAACCACTCATTCCAAGTTTTAGAGACGAGAGCACATGCACTTTAGCACTGATTAGCAGTGGTAAAGTGCCCAGAGTCCTCAAACCAACAAAAAGGTCAGAAAAATAGGTGGAGGATGGCTAAATGTTTGGGGATAACCCTGCAAAAAGGGCCAGGTCCTACACTATGTGTAACATACTGTAAATCTTAAAAGAAATCAGTGTAAGTATGACTAATAACTACAATTTAAATATATATACATTACATAACCATTATCGTTTCAGTTAAGATCGCATTGTACATATATGAGGATGGTTTTAATCACAGTTTCAACTCATTATGTGTTAATCACGCACTATAGCACACATTTAGAAATATTGGGTTTCATCTTTAGAGTAAGTACATTCTTTATTAAACAAGGAAGTTTTTATATTAATCAAACTTTATTAAAACATCTTAATCAGCATGGTTAGACACATACTTATGAGTAGGTTTCCTAATTATTTATTAAATACTCTCTTTAAAAGTAATGTCGAATAGAGTGCACGTTCATGTCATGCATCTGTTAATATTTTATGTCATATTTTGCAATGTGTAAAAAGAGGGCAACTTTGCTCTGCACCACTACCCACAAATGTTGTGGGTGTGTACACTCTCGTAGGGCGTTCCAGGCTTGAAGCAGGCATTTAACACTCACTCCACGCATCTGTGAATAGATGTAGTTACAAGAAAATCTTTGCGTGAGTAAATTCTTTTACAAGAACAACATCAACATGGATTTTAAAAAGTGCTTTGCCCTCCTTGATTAGAGATGATTTATGTGTGTTAGTTTGAGTGAGCTGGACCCAATAGATTTGCTGGACAATCTTGCAGTTGGTTTTCCAGCACATACCCAATGCAGTCTTGGTACACTGTAAATATGACTTGTAATTTTTGTGGACGATTGCTAACCTATACAATAGAATAATTACTGTGCATGGCTCTATATCAGTTATTGAAATGGTTTTATAAGTAAGGCTAGGTGCTAGAAATTATTTTCCTGAAAATGTTGCCAATAGAAAGATTGCAGTTACTGGTGTGTTATGAATTTTCTCTTTTGTGCATTGGGATATATTTTGTAAATGTATTTATAAAGTGCATAACATACATCATTGGGTATCTTCTGCTAAAATCAATAGAATGGTTTGCATGATGGTAAGAATAGACAGAAATATATCAAACGTTTAGTATTGTGTTATTTTGAAATTTATATCATTTTAGTGAATTATATTGGATAATTGGATGCAATGAGAATTAATCTTGGATACATTTATTGTTAAAATTGTTTATCTAGTGCTCCAAGATACAATCAGCAGTCCTTTTGTAGAAGGTGATGTCAACAGTAACACCGGGCGGAGACCTCCTCTCTGCCCGTGGAGTGTGCGGAGATTTGCCTCCTCCGTGTTCCGCGGAGAACGTGGAGAAGGCAAGTCTCCGCACACTCTGCAGGGGAGCAGAGTTAGCCAGCCCCCACCTCCACCTCCCCTATATTATCAATTAAATCTACATTACTTACTAGTAAATTTAAACCACTTACCTGGCATGCGCCGTCCCCGGGCTGGCCTTCTCCTTGAGAAAACTGAGCATGCACGTGCACATTTCTCATAAGAAATGCGCAGGGGCGGGGGCGCGCGCATGCACAGTTTTGTCCAGGGTTACTGATCGGGCAAGGAAGAGGAGGAGGGCAGCCCGGGAACACCGCATGTCAGGTAAGTGGTTTAAATTTACTAGAAGGTAATGCAGATTTTATTGATCATATAGGGGGTGGTAGTGTAGCGTAGCGGAGTTTCATGGAGTTTGTTTGCAACTCCGTGGACAGCCGTGTAGCCCCGCTACGTCCACTATGCCCGGGGTTAGTCAACAGCCCATTCTGATAGTTCCTTGATGCAGCTTTATGGTGGCTCAATCACGGAGTAGTTTCTAAGCCCTCCTCAGGTCCCCCATCCCTAGTATCTCTGAATCTCCAAATGGAAAAGTATAGGGAAAATTGAAAATAATTATTTTCCTTGAAAATAGAAAATACAATTTTAAAACAATTGTATGTTATATATTAAGGTAAATTCATTTTACATAGCTAGTTAAAAATATAATTCTAAAAAAGCTGCACCACTTTCTTTACTTTTAAGATAAATCTTTTATTAATGAAAATAAATTAAATTAGAAATATTATTCTGAAGTTTAAAATAAAAAATAAATTCCTACATAAAGAAAGCATTATGCATTAATAATTATTCAAAATGATGTATAGATTTTTTTTAATGAAAGTAATATTTCAATAAATATAGCTGTTAAGTTAATGTTTACATTCAATATACAATATTTAAATATTTTGTAACTAAATAATAATATTTACTATTGTTATTTGTTTATAAAGGTTATATTACATTTATTTCTTTTTTTAACTATTTTAAATAATTTCAGGCCTGATTGCGACTTCGGGGGTAAGTGAACTGCTGTCACATTTCGGCAGTCCAACCGCTGCTTACCTGGCGGTCTGACCACCCAATTACGATACGAGCAGGAATATCGCTACCACCACCACATTTCTGCTACTGCGGCAGCAGAGGCAGTCCATGGAGGCGGCCCATCAAGCTTTCCGCCGGTCAGATTACAACTTGCCATTCTGCCGACCTTTTCCTGTCGGGGACACCATTTCGGAGATTCGGTGGAAATGCAGGTAATGAGGGCAAAAACTGTCTCTTGGACAAATGTGCCCTTGTGAAATGTAACTGGTGCTCATGTTTTGAGCTTCAATGCCTTCAGGTCCAGCACACACACTATTTCTCCTGCACAACGTAATGCAAGGACGCAGTGCGCCCGGCTGGTTGGAGGTACTGTAGCATGGCCAGCAATAGCTTCTGACTCCTTACCAGTGCCGAAGCGTGCCGCTGCCATGACTACGCCGCCCACACACCGCCAGCCATGAGTAATGTCATAATGAGGTGTATAGGAATGCTGATGGCCTGGCGGTATTTTCTGGGTCACGGTAGGCTGTCAGTGAGACCACCACACTCTTAATCGGCCCCTCTATTTCATTTAACAATATTTCCTATGGGGTTTGATTTTGATTTCCTACCTCCATTATTTTCTATGGGAGGGTGTTGGAGCACCAGTGGTTGGCCATGTGTGGTACTGGACTTACTGCTGTTTTTCTTTTAGTAGTAATGTACACTCAGATTCGGTTTTTGTGAATAAGCAAAAACTCAAAAGTGTTAATTACTTAAAAGTGTAAATTAACTTTGAGACTCAGGTCCACAAATCACACTTGACTTGCACAGGTCAACAGTTTAACACATGTAGACTGAGTCATCAGCTGTATTTTTAGTTTAGCCAACTATGATTATTATCCAATAAGACATATGGTGTATGTTAAAATCAAGTAATTTTAATTGTATTGTAAACTATATTGGTTACTAGTCAGCTTTGAATTTGTTGGCACCTACATTTCTTCCTCTATTTTTTTAGAGCAAGTGATTTTAATTGTGTTTGCAGAGGCATGTATTCGAACTTTCTTTATAAAAAATATTGTTTGTAATATTGTTAATTTCAATATGATTGTAAGTAACATTTTATTTGTATATGTTATATTTTGTTATGTTTTTGCTTTTTACAGTAATACATTTGTGCTGATTTAAACCTGAGGCTCACTTACTTGCTAGGGGATCTTTCTGTTGGCCAGTTGCGCCTGTGTTGCTGCCGCCGCTCTCGGGCTGATCACGCTGTGTCTCCCCCGCCACCGCCATTACAGTTCGTGGCTGAGAGCGGGGGGAGACTACAGCCCCCAGGATACTTTGCGCTTGCTGACGCTGACGCCACCCACGCGCCCGGAGGTGCACAAAAGAGCGAGGCTCCCTCGGAGGAGCGGGAACTTTAAACCTGAGGCTCACTTACTTGCTGGGGGATCTTTCTGTTGGCCAGTTGCGCCTGTGTTGCTGATGCTGCTCCCGGGCTGATCACGCTGTGTCTCCCCCGCCGCCGCCATTACAGTTCGTGGCTGAGAGCGGGGGGTGACTACAGCCCCCAGGATACTTTGCGCTTGCTGATGCTGACGCCACCCACGCGCCTGGAGGCGCACAAAAGAGCGAGGCTCCCTCGGAGGAGCGGGAACTTTAAACCTGAGGCTCACTTACTTGCTGGGGGATCTTTCTGTTGGCCAGTTGCGCCTGTGTTGCTGCCGCCGCTCCTGGGCTGATCACGCTGTGTCTCCCCCGCCGCCGCCATTACAGTTCGTGGCTGAGAGCGGGGGGAGACTACAGCCCCCAGGATACTTTGCGCTTGCTGACGCTGACGCCACCCACGCGCCCGGAGGCGCACAAAAGAGCGAGGCTCCCTCGGAGGAACGGGAACTTTAAACCTGAGGCTCACTTACTTGCTGGGGGTTCTTTCTGTTGGCCAGTTGCGCCTGTGTTGCTGCCGCCGCTCCCGGGCTGATCACGCTGTGTCTCCCCCGCCGCCGCCATTACAGTTCGTGGCTGAGAGCGGGAGGAGACTACAGCCCCCAGGATACTTTGCGCTTGCTGACGCTGACGCCACCCACGCGCCCGGAGGCGCACAAAAGAGCAAGGCTCCCCCCGCGTCGTGGGACGCGCGCGGGTGGCGCCGGGCTAAGCCCGGGCAAAGGGCGGGCCGTCTGTGGCCGTCCGGGGTCGAAGGTGGTCGGGACGGGCCACCCCCCTTGGCTGATCGAGTGAGGTGTGGGACTAGCTGCAAGAGAAACCTATCTCTGTGAGTATATTACAACCTGTGGCAGGAAATCATTCAGTGCCGTGAAGTATATCTGGATATACACTGAAACTGGGGAAAAGACTACCACCTGTGCCTAAATCAAATCGCAAGCAGCCAATTCTATCACCTACTGCTACCACCCCATTGCCTAGTTTGACTGCCATAGATAAAATGCTCCAGAAGACAATTGGCGTTGTGGCCTCTGCAATCCAAAATACCGAAAGACGTCTTTCGCTTCCATCGAGTCTGCCACCACTCTTGCAGCAAGATAACTCATCGGACTCCCTGCTTGCAACATCGCTTGCAACATCGTACGTGGGGTTACCGGGTACAGACTCCAATGAGAACTGCGTAATTGTGGATAAAGCATCCCCTAACCATTGCTCGATGGTCAATAGACTTTCGCTAACTCCGACCATGTTAAGACCAAGCACAAATAGGAGCGCTGATTCTATTCCACCCCTAGTTAATGAGCAGGCACATTCTGAAGGAATAGAACTATGCTCAGATACTGACGTGTCGATTATAGACAGGGAGAAAAGTGGTAGCATACCAACGCAAACTAGGGGACAGAAAGCAAAGAAGCAAAAAGCAAAGCGAAAAGGGAAACATATAGAGCCAGCAGTAAATAAATGTAGAGACAAGGGTGGGTGTCATCAATCGTGGAGGCCACCTGCCCTTGCAGAGCAAAACGATGGTAATAGCGAAGCCCATTTTAGCAAGAAGGACCAACAAACTATAGAAACCAATGTAATGCTGGGGAACGAAGGATTTTGGGGGAGAATGGAGACCCTGATAACTACCCTCCTAGGACCAATTAACCAACAAGTCCTTAACATAGATAAGAGGTTGAGGGCATTAGATGATCATGTGTTAAGACTAGGCACAGGGCATAACCCTACAACTACACTACACCCTGGGATAATTAACACCAACATAGACAAATCCCAATACACTAAGGTTAGTAAGAAAAGTATAGCGCATATTAATGCCTCTCCTTTAACACCCAAACCGAGTACAAGCAAAGATCTATCAAATGCGGAACCCCACCTAAACAGGTATTTAATACCAAAACAATTAAGGCAGTCAGTTCTGGAGGAGTGGATCAAACCACTGCTAGAAGTAACAGGGCACCAACGACACAAGCAAATAACGTTGACCAAGACCCCCCGATTGCCAAGTCGGATATAATTGAAGTAACTAACACGAGACAGATTCCGGCTCGCATTAGTTTACCCCCAGAGTGTGGAGCATATGTCTTGGTCCTAGCCAATGTCCCAAAATTGAGAAAGGACCAAGAGGAAAACCCCACAAGCTTAAAAAATAGAACTCTTCATTGGCTTTCTGCAAACTGTAATTTCCCAATGGAGGGAGCAGGGGAGATTATCCACACCCAAAGAGTAGGGTGGGTGGGTCCACCGGAAAAAAAGTTTGAAGGGGATTGCATAATCATAAACTTTAGATCCCCACAATGGGTACAATCCACACTTTCAAAAGCCCCATTGCCCTCACCCTGGGAATTTAATACTACTCTGCTCCCCCTTGGGTATTTTTATAGACATTTAATTGATTTTAATCCTTATCCTGGGTCTAACCTCCTAGCATATCAACTCGGCCCGAATTACAACATTAGGAACGGCTATGGATACCCTTACCAGGATTTTAATTCCAATCCTAGGAATGGTCCTTTAGTAGGCCATCGGATTATACCTCCATCGCATCAAATGTCATATTTACCTCTCCCCACTCCCTCTTATTTCAACCCAAGGGAGAGACCTTATGAAAGGCTCAAACAAAACTTTAACATGCCCCAGAATGAGCTAAGGTACACATATAATATTCCAACGCACAATCGATTTGAATATGCTTTTTCCAACTTAGAATGTCAGGATTGACTGGGGAAAAGAGATAGAGAGAGTGAAGATGTATCCATTATCAGTGGGGAATATTCACATCACAAACAAATTAATAAAACTGAGATAATGGCAGCACATGTTGCTCCTGTTATATCCCCAGCCACACATGAGAACATAATCACCCTACCTACCCAACTTAAGCAGTCTCGGTGTTATAACTCTTCTTGTGCTCCTAGACGTTCTAAATTGTCAATTCTTAGTTGGAATGTCGCTGGGCTGGAACCAAGATTGCTGGACCCCCAATGGGCCCAGCTATTGGACGATAAAGACATCATTATGTTCCAGGAGACATGGGCCGTTGGAAATTTATTTATTGAGGGTTACCACTGCTTTAGTGTAACTTCAAGTAAGCCTATTTTTGGCCGTGCAGTGGGAGGACTATTCATAGGCATTAGGACATTGATGGGAGGTACTATTAAAGATTTATCAGAAGGGAATCCGAATATTCAGGTTCTTGAGTTGAAACAAAAATCCAGGATTTATATAATTAATTTTTATAATAATGATTTTCATTCCACACCTAATAAAAACTATATAGCACTCTCTAAGACCTTACGGAAATTGGAAGCAAATCTGGAATCAGAGGAGGAGATAGGGATTTTAATTGGGGGGGACTTTAACGCTAAACTTACAAAGAAATGTTGGGCTAAGGATATTAATATTATAGACCAAGCTGAAAGAAGGGGGTTTGAATTGGCAAACATACTAAGTGAGCACACCCTCAGTAATGCCATGGAAGTGTGCCAAACACTTGGTATAGATTATGCCCCTACGTTCAGAGGGAGAGATTGTTGCTCAACCATCAACTTTATTTTTATGTCCCCTTATTTAGTGGATCGCGTGATGGAATCCAAAGTAATAAAGACATCATTTGGCGATCATAATCCCCTCACAATCACCTTGCACCTAGGCTCCGGCCCTGTACATGCGAAATTTAATGGCGCAAGAGACATCACACCCTCTGGTGATGGCCTGCGGCTAAAATGGAGGGGAATTGATAGTGGTGCCATTTTAGGAAGTGTGCGGAATGAATATCCTGAACTAATCAATTCCTGTTTATTCTTAAATGGAAATAACCATAGAATAATTACTGACAGTAGTTGGGAGGCCCATTTCTCCAAAATATATGCCACCCCTTCCGAGGAAGTAATTATTTCTACCTCGGAACAGCCACGCAGCCTCCAGATTGACCTCCTTGAGGTAGTCACAGCTATTAGAGAGAGCCTTGGCAACAAGGCCCCTGGCCCTGATGGACTTCTCATAGATATTATCAAGTATAGCACGGACTTATGGGCACCAATTCTCCTTAATGTTTTTAACAGCCTGCCAATGGTGCCCATGCCTGAAACCTGGGCCACTAGCATCATAGTCCCAATTTTTAAGAAGGGTGATAGGTCAGACCCAGTTAACTATCGTCCAATCTCGCTCTTGGATAACACTTTAAAAATCCTTGGTCGAGTTATTTACAATAGGATGAGAGGGTGGACTGAAGATACAGACCTACTGGACCCGTGCCAGATGGGATTTAGGAGTGGTGTGGGCACGGTGGAGCAATGTTTAAACTTAAAGCTGATAATTGATAAGTATAATGTTGCTCGATCAAGCCCAATCTATCTCGCATTCATGGACCTCTCATCCGCTTTTGACCTAGTTAATAGATCTAAATTGTGGGCTATGCTTTCTAACTATGGTCTGGATGAGGCCCTTGTAAATTTTCTGGCTTACCTTCATACTGACCTCAAAGCACAACTTAGGATTGGGCCCGGTGGTGATGTATCTGGACCCATAAAAATAGGCAGGGGGGTTAGACAGGGGTGCGTTTTAGCTCCTCTGCTATTTATCATCTATATTAACGGTCTTGCCAAAGCCTTGAAACAAGTGACGAGAGATGTCCCAACTATTCATGGGAATTCATTACCAGTTTTATTATACGCAGATGATGCGGTCCTTATGGGCCGCACCCCTAATGCTCTTCGTCTGCTTGTTGGAACTTTTGTCCAACATATGGAGACATTAGATCTGCGTGTAAATTTTAAAAAATCTTTTATCATGTCTTGTGGACCTGGGAAAAGGAAGCTTAATATTATAAATGTAGGCTCGGATAAACTAGAATCCGTAACCTCTTTTCTGTACCTAGGGTTGGTTTTCGCTGCGAACGGCTCATGGAGTGGGCATTCTGCCCACGCCATGGGCAAGTTCTCGAAAGCCACCAATTCCATATTGAGCCTCCCACGCCCAAAGAGAATAGGCGCCACTAGAGCCATTTTAATTTTTTTTAAATTACAGTGCATCCCTGTAGCCACGTATGGGGCTGAGGTCTGGGGTTCGGGGAGAAATTCAGGGATTCAGCGTGAGGAAAATCGCTTTTGTAGGAAAACATTGGGCGCACCTTTCTCCGCTTCTGAATTCATTTGTCATAAAGAATTAAATCTCCCCTATGCCTGTGACTTTATTAGAGCTAGACCAGCCCTATTCTGGATTAGGATCTGGATAAATAACTCAGCAACTTTAACAAAAAACATCATAAAAGATTGCCTAAAATGTGACCACGGCCTGCTAATACCTTGGTTAGCTGAACTTTTTAACACATTGCGCGCCGTGGATAAAGGCGACCTTTTCTCCGAACCTACCAGAATCAAGCCTAAAGATAAGGTTGTGGTTAAACAAGCACTTTATGCACTTTTAAATTTAGAAAGAATGGGGAGGGAATCGCTCAAATCTTCTGTTGTCACATACATGGGGAATGACTTGTGTAGGTATCCACTACCACTCTACCTCACTCTCCCCATGTCTAATTGGGAACGATCTTTGCTCTTTCGTTTAAGGGCCGGTTCTGTAAATTTCTTGCTGGCCTTCCCCTTGGGTTATCATCATACAGTAGAATATAAACCATGTCCATGTGATGGCACCAGTAAACAGAACGATATCCACTTCCTATTCTTCTGTAAATTTTATTTAAAATATATTAATTGGTTTTTAACTCCCTATTTTAGAAAATTAAGACCCCTTTCTTTGGGGGAATCTTGTTCATTATTATTCTCCCTGGATACAGACGAACTAATCTTTCGCACTAGCACTTTTCTGAGATTAATAGTACGCGCACGTAAAATGATGGAAAATCCCTGAAAACTGTCTTATGAGAGTTGCATTTTTGAAAATGAATTGTTCTCACTGTGGTGTTTTTATGGATTGTTTTATTGTGTAAATGAATTGCGTTCTTGTTGTACTTTAATGGATTTTATGAAACCCGAATAAAGGTCTTTTGAACTTGAACTTGTATATTTTTTGAAACTTCTGTGTTATTTTTAAGTTAGTAATCATGTCATAATATATTTTCTGTAAAAAATGTGTTTTAATGTTATAGTATAGTTTTTTACAATTGTTTTTGGGTTGCTGGATTAGCTAAGAATTTGATATGAGTAGTTGGGTTTGTTGGCCAACAGGGTGAGAAGTTTTGAAAAGTTTACAAAGTGATATAAAAATGATATTAATTGTTTAATAATAATTTTTAATTAATTTGATGCTACATAAATATTGTTTTCTTTATTGATCAATTTTGGGTGGTTGTGTTTGAAAGGTAATTAGGGCCTTTTTACGAGTTTAGCTGTCTGACTGCCATAGGACTGCATCCACACCCGCCAGCAGCCCATGATGCTGGTGGTCCAAAGATCACCATTATACAAGTTGACCACCAGCCTACGTTGTGGGGGCAGGGATTCTGCAATGGTGGTGAGTAGTGTTCCCAAATAAATCTATGCCTGAGTACGCACCCTAAATCCTTCATCACCACCACCTTGAAGCTGGCGGTCGGACTGCTGCGATCCCCTCATGGAACTGGAAACTCGCAATACAGACAGCGGTGCAGCTCGTCTGTACTGCCCTATGGCAGCTGCCCTTCCCTGACTGCGAACCTGACAGTCAGCGTTCTACTGGTAGTCTCAGCGGTCCAGCGGCAGTCTTCCCAAAGCCGATCTGCCTAACTCGTAATATGGCGGTCGGACAGCCGGGATAACCGTGCTCAGACCGCCACCGCCAATACAGCGGTCCACAGGACCACCAAACTCGTAATAAAGCCCTAAGCATTTAAATTAAATTCATATGTAATTATGTATTTTAATTATTTGAAGAGATTAACTTATTTAATTAGCATGGTCATGTAATGGATTCACAAATATAACTGTAGTAATATGTTTTTTTTAAAAATATTTATTTTTAATTTTTGCTAATTAGTGATACAACACTAAGATTTATTATAGGTTTTAATGTATTATTTCTTGTATTGTTTTATTTTGCAATGTAACAAAGTATTTTTTATAAATAGTTTAGGCACTAATTAATTTGTGTTTTATTTAATTGACAAGCGATGAATGTGTTTAATTATTTTATTATATTTCATAGAAATTTTCTTCTAATGTTATTTTGGGCTTTTTATATTTTCTAAACTTCTATTGATTTTTGCACCCAGAGTCAGAATTTTATTATTTAACTGAGACGGGGTGTTAATTATTAAAATAATTCATTAATATAAATTAGCAAATAATTTTGCATTGTAATGTAGTAAAAATGTTAATTAATCAATTCAATTGTAATATGCATATTGATTAGTTACTATAGACTGATAATTGATTAGCTTCTCATTTAAAGTGTTTTCAAAATTACTATGGGCCCGATTACGATGTAGGGCGGTGGCCCACATATAGGGCAGCGGTCCTACTGGCAGGTTATGATACTGGCTGTCGGAGCGCAGTGGGCGGGGGGAAAGACCGCTGCCTCCGAAAGACTCAATGAGCCGTTTGGGACAGCGGTCAGAGTCTAATGCCTACAATGGTGGTGGTGCCTGCAGAGGCAACGCCATATGGGTTTGGGTTGTCAGTTTTCGACAGCCTTGGAAAGGCTGTTGGAAACTGACTTTGGCCCGTAGGTCTCCACTATGTGACCAGGGGGCACATGTGGTGCCCCCCGCACATCCATGCATCGTATGGCAGGAACCACATCGATGTTTTCAAAATGCTGTTCCTGGGCAGCTGCACAAACTGCCATAGTAAAAAGTATTTTACGACTGCCTGCCCAGCGTCATATCATATTTGAGCTGTCGGGATTGCCATCTCCTTGTCAGGTGGTCTCGTGCCCAAAATCGATAGCGGTCGGACGCTTTTCGGACCACCATTGTAATGAGGCCCTATGTGTTTTTGTTTTAATGTAGAAAATGTAAACTCTACTGAACTACTCAAAATTCAAATGCTTTCCACAATGAGAATAGTAAATCTGCACAGGTTAAACACTTTACCTAATGTAATTTAGTTGAGAGTTAAAGCTGAATTCTTCTAAATAAAACACTTTCCTCTAAGGTAGTTTTGTTGGAGTGAGAATAGTAAATCTGCACTCCACGAAATGAAACACCTTCCCCAGATGTAGTTGGGTTGGAATTAGAATAGTAAATCTGCACCCCTCAAAAAATAAAAAAACGTTCCTTATTGGTTTAGTGTCTGGGGTTATAATATTTATGTGCTGAACCACAAACTAAATAGCAGTTTGTAGGTGACATTTTTGAGGTTTCAGTTTAATTGCATTTGCAATACTTACATTACTATGTTATTACAAAAAATATGTATGTTAAGAATAAATTGCTTAAGTGTTTTTTATTATAATAATACAGCTGTTTATTGTTTAAAAACATAAAGGTTAATTCATTATTTTAACCTTTTCAAAAATATAAATAGCTAGATATGAGAAATGTATTAGTTGTGGAAAACAATTATTGTATATTTTAAATGCAATAAATGACTAACACAATAGTACACAGCATAAACAAAGCTTAATACCAACTCATTAAATTAAATATTGATGTATGAATAAATACTTCTGATAAATTATGTAGTCTTTTATTAAGTAAAATATATTAATAATCATTTTGATATATTTTATTATATTATAATAAACACTAATGTATTCATACATTTAACATGATATATTTCTTAAACTTGTATATCAATTTAATGAGCAACTTTACACTGAGTATAATTAAGGATATCTTCTTGTCTTGGATCTGATAGATTTTCACTAGTTTTCAAGATATTTTGTGTTTCTAATGCGACCTCTCCCTGGAGGCTTCCTTAAGCCAAGAGAAAAAGTCATTTGCGGTGTTACACTTGGTTGGGGATGTAAGAATTCCTTCTTTCGTTTGTGTCTGGGTTTTGGCTGTTTGCCCAAACCCTCATCTGAAGGCAGAGTCTCCTAATCCAAAATGTTGGCTCACTTTGTTACCCCATGAAACCTAAGGCATTACTACAGTGCTAAGCTTGGATCAGTGTATATTCCCAGACTTACATGGGTAATCGATGTAACATATGAAAGCTGAACTTGGACCACTGCGTGGTCATTAAAATATTGACAGTTTTCATAGGTGAATCAGAAGACAAATGGTAAAGAAAAAGAAAAAGATATATGCTAAAGAAGAGCTCTTATATCTGGCCACCCCTTCTATTTCTGATTCCTTCGAAAGGATAATGCGGGGTATGCAATTATTTTATTCGAACACATGGATAAGGATTAAAATAGGTGATGGCAGCAGATTATCAAGAAAGCTGACCACAACAAAAGGCCTTAAACAGGGATGTGTATTGGCGCCACATCTTTTTTATTTGTTCCTATCCGACCTTGCACAAAGGCTAGATTGTACTAACTCTCACCCACCGAAATTAGGTGAGCTAGCACTCACACACCTCTCGTATGCTGACGATGTGGTGTTAATGAGTCTAACAAAAGTCGTCTACAAAGACTTCTAAACGAAACATCAGACTATATCTCAGAGAACAACCTAGAGATAAATACATCAAAAACAAACAATGGTCATTAGAAGTCGGCAGAGAAGCAAACAGATCGTCTGGCTTAACGGCAGTCAATTAGAAGAAGTTAAGAACTACAAATATTTAGGATTTTACATAGACAGCCTCCAAAATCACGCTGAACAGAAAAAATATATGACTCAGAAAACTAGCGCACTTATATTCGCCTTTAGCCAATTGGGAAAGAAGTTGAAAGGTCCTTCATATAAACCATTTCTGGCGGTAATGACGGCGAAAATTCTCCCTAAAATAACATATGCTAGTGCAAGCTTTCATGGCAAGGATGTAGAACTTTTAAACCAACTAATCGTTTCTACGTACAAAAATGTTTTTCAGGTAGATCACTCAGCTTCGCCAGCCCAGGTGCGTCTTGAATTTGGCCTATTAAACAAATCAATAGGAAGAATGTACACGACCATAAAGCTCTGGTATAGACTGAAATTGAACGTGGGAGCATCACCAATTAAACTTTGGACCGAAGTTGAACATAACAGGAAATCACCTTACAACCAATACCTAAACAATTCCCTGACAATAACCTGTACAAAAGATTTATGGAATAAAAACTTGGCCTATTTAAGCTTCAAACAAACACTAAATAAAGTAGCAAAAATTCATTCATTACTAATTGATAAAAACATCTTCAGGACAAGGTTGCATGCTTGGATGGTGATTAACAACTACAAGACACTTGCACCAGCCCATTATCTGAATGTGACATTTTCCATTTACTTGAAAAAGCAACTAATGGCTATACGATTCGGAAAATTACCATCAGCTGCGGATCAGCCCACTTGGTTATATAAAGGGTCAAAATCATGTCGACTTTGCGGCTACCATAAAGAAGATTTTATTCACATTATTTGCATATGTAATCAACTTCATAATGCTCGAGTCGCTCATCTTAGACAAAATTTTAATGATAGAGGTGTCAGATCCTGTAGAGCTGCTGTAATAGCATGCTTAAATCCATCGGACAGACAACTAAACTGTAAGCTGATCATATTTTTGAAAGTTTTTGATCAGGGACACAAAAGTCACCAGGTCTGACATAAGAAAAAGGATAATAATGTGGTAAATTATCTGTGAAACAAAGTCATTTCATGATCTTTTTAAATTCCTTTTTCGTTTTTTAATTTTTTTTATATGTGTTTATATTGTTAAGGTTTTAATTGACCGAACAATAAAAATTTACTTACTTACTTACTTACTTGATTCCTCCCTGGTTTTCTTCTCAGCAACACCTCTCTGCTGCCTTCATTTACTCCTTACTAAAATATACTGAATATGGTCTAACTGTGTAACTGGAATATTATTTTCTAAAGCTCAGTTTTACCTGTATTGTAAGTAAGGCTGATGGTACCCTACCAAAGAGTCGCCATTCAGAATAGCCTCATGGGTACTTTCCAGACAGCCTTCCAAGACAGCTAGGAGGACTACTGTGGATTTCATAGATGTTTGCATTTCTGTTGTTTAGGGAAACATATGTGAAATATTTGTTGAGCTTGTGTGATGGGAATCTTTGATACAGAAGAGGGTGTGAGCTTAGAAGGAGGATTATTAATTGCTCTAGGCTTCGACAGCTTTCATTTATATGACTGGTTGATAATTTGACACCCTCCTTTGTCTTAATGCCCCACGCTTTTGGAATGCAATGCATACGGATCTTAAAATCCCCTGCATAAAAGAGAGCAAAAGGTACACGCACAACTGCGTTACTCAATTGGACTATTTTGACCTTTCCGAATTTCACTGTACGCCATACATTTTCTCCATGCAGATCTCAGAAAAATGGACAGAAGGACCTAGGAAAACTGGAACTTATGGTGCACAGCATAAAACACCAAGCATGCTCCATTTCTGTCCCCCACCACAACTCCTGTCCATCTCTCACTGGCGCAGTTGGATTTAGTAGGATGTACAGCAGTTTAGTCTGTGTTAGTCACACATGCTATAGTGCTCCTTCACCACACCAATTTCTTTCCTCCTTAGACCCCCTCACCACTGAGGTGCTAAAAGAATCCCCAAATCATAAAATTGCCCTTCACAGTGGCATCAAACCCCAATGGCACCAAGGCTTTTGCGTCTGGCACACTGGCCCCACAAGTCACATTGCACGCATTGGGAACCAATGAATGAGCATTCTCACGCAGCAGCTTTCATCAGCTACATCAGTGAACCACTACATTTAGAACATGTGTGTGAAATGCTTCTGTAACCCCCGCTGTGTTTTTTTTTTCAGAGGCTTACAACAAAAACATTCAAAATAAACTGAGGCAAATGGTAATTGTAAAGCTCAATTTCCATATAAATTTGCTAGATTATCTAGAGAAGCTAAAATGGGGGTCAATGAAATACAATAATGTTAAACTTTGACATTAGGCGGTTCATCGTTTCCAATAAAACTTTGACAAAATTGTGGCAAAATGTTGCATTTTGTCGGAAAAGTTTGCAAAAAAAGCACTTCAAACTTCCAAAAGGCCTGTCATCTTTTTCAAAATGTTTCTAACATCTTTGTTCACTTATACATTCCAGTTCATTTAATGTACCCACACTGCCCTTTCCAACTACATTCTCAGTTAAATATTTATGACGGAGCGTCTACTTGGAAGAGGCAGGGTGGAAAAATCAAAAGCTAAACAAATCTTACAATCAAAAATAGCAGAACTTGACAACGCTTGTCGGCTCACAGAGCAATGTTACTAACTTCATTTACAGCAACCTTGCTGGATCAGACTGCAATTTCATCAGCTCAAACCTCAGACAGCAATAGTGAAATCATAATACGGTTTATCAAAATAGACAGCTAAGTGTCTCTGCACGAGGCATCAAATAACCACCAAACAAGTAAGTTTCCTATTACCAAGGAACTGAGATCATCAGTAGGCCTTAAGAATTCATACGTTATCACTCATTTATCAGCTTTGAACGCATTTAAAACGTTGAACAATTTATAACTTGCACGTTCATAAACTTCCACACATTTTTCTATTAAATGCTGACTTCACAGTTTGGATTTAGAGAGTTCAATTCCAACAAAAACTTATGTCATTTTCATGGGGCTCATTAGGATGCCGGTCAGATAAGTGCCCAGCAGACATCACAGCGGCAGTGGAACCGCCCTACTAGTAGTCGGTGGTTCCACCCCCAGTATTACAATGCGACTGCCAGCACAGCGGTCAGAAATATGCGTTTTTCAATTGCGGCTTGTGCTACAGTCTGGAAAAGGGCCGCAGCACAAGCCGCAATTGAAAAAGGTATATTTTTAAACACCCAAGCGAGGCTTGCCAGGGACAGCAGCAGTGAAATCATAATAAGATTTATCAAAATAGACAGCAAAGTGTCTCTGCACGAGGCATCAAATAACCACCAAGCAAGTAAGATTCCTGTTATCAAGAAATTGAGATAATCCAGAAGCCTTCAGAATTCATAAATTATCACTCAGTTATCAGCTTTGAATGCATTAAAAAAAATTAACCATGTATAACTTGCCAGTTCATAAACTTCCACACAATTTGCTGTTAAATGCAGACTGCACAGATTGGAATATAAAGTTCAAAACCAACAAAAACGTATGTCATTTTCATTAGCAAAATTCGTATATGACCGACATCTCAGTGGGAGTGGAACCGCCTGACTAGTAGTTGGCGGTTCCACACCATGTATTACAATGTGACCACCAGCACTGCGGTCGGAAATATGCCCTTTTCAATTGCAGCTTGTGCTACGGACCGGAAAAGAGCCACAGCACAAGCTGCATTTGATAAAGGCATATTTGTTTAACCTCTTCAGTGCCCATGACAAGCTGGACTCGTCATGGGCCGCGGTAGCGCTGTGCCCATGACGAGTCCAGCTCGTCATAGACCCCGCCCGCTAATGCAACGGCCGGCACAGGGCGGGGAAAGGGGCGGGCACTGAAGGGGTTAAACATCCATGCACTGTGTGCCAGGCACAACATGCTGCCTGGAACACAGTGCATGGATGTTTGGGGGGGTACCACATGTGCCACCCTAGGTTTCATAGCAGAGGCCCTGGGGAGACGGGGGCCCTGCTATGGGCCCTAAAGTCCCTTTCTGTCTGCCTGTACTTGACGGTCAGACTGCCATGTACAGGCTGAGGGAAATGGACATTGTGATCCCTATGGCAGCGCCTGACAGGCACCGCCCCTATTGTAGGGATTATGGTCCCACCGCTGCCCCGACTGGCCTCTTGCGCTTGTCGGAAAAGTAGCAGGCAATCCCCCCGCCCGATGTCTCCGACCGCTGGATCATAATTCGGCAGTCGGGCCACTTCTGTGGATGGTGGTAGGCCTGCCACTGACTGCCTGTCAGTGGCGGGCCCACCAACATCGGAATAAGGTCCTCTGTTTCTCTGCCAAACATCACATTTTCGTTTTTAGTAAATGCTGGTTCTTACACTTAAACATCAGCTTGCTATTTCCAATAAATATGTGAGCAGATTCTGCCTTCTAGGACAATTCATTATCATCAAATAATAACTGTATCCACAATATGGCAGGAATGATACCACCACTATACCAGTAGTACCCAGAATTAGGTTAAAAATATCCACAATCTGTTGAAGATGGGTCATTATTTTGCGGTAATTATTCTAAGGTATCCATTGCATCATGAATATCCACAATTCTGTCAAGGATGTTCTCAATTAGTCACGAATGGGCACTGTTAATTGAAGGATGTTAACAACTATTTCAAGAACGTACCAAAATATCAAGGATAGACAACATTGTTTGAGGGTCACCATTATTCCTGGGATGTATTGATTTATGTCAAATTTGAAGAATCAGAATCAATAACCCTGGGACCACCTCTCGTCAAGCACCATAGAGCATACATTCACTCAAATGCATTTACTCACAGATCATGCACACATCTAAAGATGTGCACAGACATACACAAACAAACAAACACATACATGCAACACATAACCAAACAGGGTTTTCGCCTCTTTCCACACATCCAAAGATTTATTTTTGTCTAACTTGGTCCTTCTTCTGGGTTTTCCACTTATGATAGAGATTTACTTGCAGTCCAATGAAAGAAGTATAAGTTGGAAGATTTGTGGAAGTCGTTGCATTTATGAGGTCTGGTACATGATTCCTTTTTTGAGGTTAAAACAGCACTGTTTTACTTCAACACTGCTTTTGGAGGGGGGCGTGGCCAGCCGCCGACGAGGGCGGACGCAGGCTGGTAAAGCTCCGCACCTTCGGGAGGGAATGATCCTGTAACTCGCCAACACCCGCACTTTGATTATCTCCGCCACCCAAGCGCACTGCTGAGACTTCCCGGCGCAGTGTGAGGCTGACCCTGAGCGGCCAGCAAGCTGCGGGGGGCGAGCCTGGAGGGCCGCGGATGGCTGTGGCCTAACTGCTACACGACCTGCCGGCCGTGCCTCCTGCTGCCACCTGGGATTCGGTGACCCTGGGCCGGATGGAGCGGGGCCCCGAGAGATCCTGCCGGACCCCGCGCAGTGATGCGGCTGAATGGACCTGTGACCCGGCGGTGAGTGCGGGGAGCGGTGCTGGGGCCTGAGTGCGGAGAGACCGGTCCCCCTTCCCCCTCCTGCGCTGTGGCAGAGCTGGGAGTTCGTACACCACCCCCCTTGCTGCAGCTCTAAGGCTGAGGGGCAGCTGAGTGCCGGGGCCGCAGCGGGTGTAGCAACAGCCCCTTCCCTGCTTGGGGGGCAGCTGCGGAACATACGCCCCTGTCGCCAGGCTATGGCGGCGGCGCTGCCTCTGTGGAAGGAGCGCGTGATCACCCTGAGCCCCGGGCCACGGTGACCCACAGTAGCCGCCCCCTGATTGCTGGTTGCGGCCCGGTCTGCTCAACTTGGGAGAGCGCCCGGATGCCTTATTGCAGCATGTGGCGGGGGCGCACCATGACTGCCTAAGGGAGGGCCACATCCATCCCCCCGCCCTCATCATCGCCACAACCTGAGGATTGGTGGGGACCCCGGAGAGACTCTTGTGCTGTACACTGTGGGGACTGTTGAGCCCAAAGTCACACTCAAGGCGGTGGCACTGCCTCCTCACCACGTAGCTCTTGGACTGAGTACAGTGGCGCTTACTGCCATCGGCGGAGCTTTGGTGCTCCCGCTCCTATACCTCCACATCCTGCCCTGCCAGTGGGAGTGCTGGTACCCTGCTCCGTCCCTCGAAACCCACACGAGTCAACAATATACTGCAACCCACATGCTGGGGTGTGGGACGGGGGGAACGTGCAGAACGTGCAGGCTCTTTCTCCCTCCCCCACTTGGTCCTGCACATCTGGGGGCTCATCTCCTGGGTACGACATACCTGGTTCTCCAAGTGGTCGGGAAAACCTACTATGGGGAGATCGAGGGGCAAAACTACGGATATGAACTCCAGTATGGTGGACCCCCCAGGAGACTCTGACACCGCGGCTAGGTCCAAGTCACCGGATGCCTCATCCTCCGAATCTTTAGAGTCCCCCCCAGAAAAATTGGACCTGATTCTTCAAGAGGTGAGAGATTCCCGCAGAGCGATAGAACAACAGACTGGTACTCTCACCAATGGCCTCACCCTCCTCCAAGCGGACCATGGGAAGCTCGCAGATACGGCCCGGGAACATGAGAAAGTCCTGACTCATATTGAACCCCAAATACCGGAGCACACTGCACAGATACAGCAACTGCAACAGCAAATTATTGGTCTCCAAGGTAGAGTCGACGACGCAGAGGGCAGAAATCGCCGCAATAACATGTGTGTGATTGGCCTTCCGGAGCGCAGTGAAGGGTCTAAACCTGTGGACTTTATGGAGACCTGGTTCAAAGATTATTTTGCCCCAGACGGTTTATCACCCTATTTTTGCATGAAGAGGGAGCACAGAATTCCCACGGGAGCGCCTAAGGCTGGGGCGCCTCCGATACCTCTGATTGTTAAAATCTTAAACTACAGGGACCGCGATCAATGTGCTCCTGCAAAAAACAAGAGAGAAATCACAAATACAATTCAAGAACCAGCGGATTTCGGTCTACCCCTACTATACTATAATGGTACAACGCCAGCGGGCTTCCTTTCAAACTATCAAAAGAGAGCTACGAGCGGCCCAGTTGAAATACGCTCTCCTCTTACCAGCCCGCCTAAAGGTGATCCACGACCGGAAGACTTATTTTTTCGATAGCTCCAATGATGCGGAAGAGTGGCTTGTGGTGATGGGGATGGAATTAAGCCAGGATCGATCGCAGAGTTCGTCCCGACATGCCCCACAAAAACCAAAGACACCCGGGGCCCACCGGCGCACTAAAGGCACGCAAGACTCTGGAATACTCAGCCCGTCGCAAGAGCAGCAGCTGTCCGTTAGGAAGGAGGCACTGGCCGTGACCGGCTCGTTCCGTGAGAACCACGCCAAGACTGTGTCTGATTCGGAGGACAGCACCATTCAGTCGGACTCAGATCACAGCATTACCCTGTTCCCTTCGGTGATGACCCCAGACCGTGAATGAGTTGATAGATACTTGAGGGGCATGCCCTGCTGACGGTTCGCTGCTCACCGGATAGATTCCTCACGCTCTATTGCTGGACTTCCAATTGCAACAGTATCCTTTACAATGCTCTCGACAGTCACGCACTGTTGTGTTGCCAGTTATATCTTTCTGTTTCGTACCGTCATAATGTTGGTTTACTATAGGTACAACCCGTGACATTCCTTGCCCTCATGCCTTGAGGCGAATTCCTGAACATACTAAGTTATATAACCCCCCGAGTTCCGTTGAGCCACTGGAGCTATGTAACCAAGTGGACGAGTATATGAGCGGCGGCACCGACTCCCCAAAAGGCGAATGCACTGTTTTATGGTATTTGATTGTTGTGGATATTCGTTTGGCCCAGCATAGTTTCACAGCTGCGCCGAGTTTGTTTTGTTTGAAGGGAATGGGACACTCCTGGTCTGTCGCGGATACACAGCTCTGCCTTAGGGGGAGCTTCACTTTCACTAACCAGTCATGCCTAACCAAACCACCACCTTAAACTCCTATAACCTGCTGACCTGGAATGTGGGAGGGTTGGGAGCAGTACAGAAAAGGCATAGGGTCCACACACACCTCCTCCGGCGGAAGGCGCACATTGTCTTCCTCCAGGAATCCTACCTCACAGACACAGAAGCGGCGAAGACCTGCAAAAAATGGCGGGAACACATATTCTCTACTAATTACTCAGCCTTTGCATGTGGGGTGACCATCTGGATCGTTTACGGAGTTGGACCACCGAGTGGATACTCAGGGCCACTACATATTGTTGAAGGGTACACTTGATGTGTTGCCAGTGGTATTGGGAGGTGTTTATGCCCCTAATTTTGACCAGGATAAGTTTTTTCAATGATTGGGTACGGCTGTGACAGGTTGGGACACCATCCCCTGAATACTGGGCGGTGACTGCAATGCTGTTTTCGATACTGACTTAGACAGGTCCCACCCACCTCTCCACAGCGCTGGTGCTCGCAAACAAGCTATTCTCCTCAGCCTATGGATGGCTGGCTGCGGGCTGCGAGACGTTTGGAGACAGCTACACCAGACACATAGAGAATACTCTTTTTACTCACCAGTTCACCGACTCCACACTCGGATTGATAGGTTCATCTGTTCCCACACCCTCTCCACGAAAATCCACAAATCCACTTATTTCGCTAAAACCTTCTCGGATCACAACCCCTTAGAGATGACACTCTCCTGGGGCAGAGTCCCCACCCCAGTTCCCACTTGGAGACTCTGGCCCCAGCTCCTGGAAGATGCCCCATTCCGTGCCACATTACCTACAACCATTACCAACTATTTCTCCGACAATTGGAACACAGCCTCCTCCTGCTTCATTGAGTGGGATGCGTTAAAGGTGGTGATACACGGCTCTGCCATTGGCGCTATAGTCGGGGCTAGACAGGAAATACACAAAAGCCTCATTCATATAGAGGGCCAATTGACCGATCTCGAACAAGCAGCAGTGGCAGATCCAGACAAGCGGGACTCCCTGCGTGACGCTCGTATCAGACATGCTGAGACATTGGAGACTCCGAGTAATTGACTACCGGGCCTACACGCAACGGAAGCATGCTGAGACCGACAAATCTGGTACGTTGCTAGCCCGGATCTTGCGAGATAGCCCGGAAACACACGTCATTCCTTGTATACATGCCCCGACCCAGGACTTAGTACACATGCAACTTGAAATCAATGAGGCCTTTTGTATTTATTTCAGTAATTTTTATGCTGCGCCGACTTGCGCCACTGATACATTAATGGCCGATTTCCTCAATAGTATAGCATTCCCTGGTATTACAGCAGATGTGAAGCCCGCTTTGTCGGGCCCCATTACCCAACATGAAATACGTGCCACAATAAAAGGCCTCAATCGCACCAAAGCCCCAGGCCTAGATGGCCTACCCACGGAATTCCATGCCACCTACTCAGATAGCCTCGTCCCCAAGCTAGAGGAACTCTATAAGATGGCCCTGTTATCGGGTCACCTACCGCACTCCACTATGCAAGCCCTGTTTCTTTTCCTCCCCAAACCGGGACGCGATGGTACGGTCTTATCTATTGGCCCTTGTCCTTGTTAGCAACCGAAAATAAGATACTTAGCAAGGACCTAGCCAATCGATTGCCCCCATCCTCAACACACTCATACATAGAGACCAGTGTGGGTTTCTTCCAGCACGCAGCACCTCCTTAAACACCAGGCGCCTACACCACATTATGATGGCCACCCCGGGGGTATATGAGAATGCCGGATGCTTGGCATTGGACCTATGTCAGGCCTTTGACTCTATTACATGGACTTACATGTTCGCAGCCCTACAACGCTTCAGTCTCCCACCAGAGTACCTCCAATGGGTGAGGCTGCTCCATACAGCCCCCACCGTCAGAGCACACACTGGGAATTATATTTCCCGTGAATATACCATACACAGGGGCACGAGGCAGGGATGCCCCCTCTCCCCCTTATTATTTGTGCTGGCACTGGAGCCGCTAGCGATAGCTGTAAGACAGTCAGCTGAGCAGCTGGGAATACTAATAGCCAGTACCGCACACTTTATTTCCATTTATGCCGATGACATATTTATTTATCTGTGAGACCTAACTGCCGAGGCAGCGCCTCTCCCCGCCGTCTTTTCCACTTTTGAGCGCATCTCAGGCCTCACTATTAATGAGAGGAAATCTAATGCCCCGCCCAGATATACACCACTTCGGCATTTATAATATCCCTGTTGCACATATTACCTTTAAATATCTGGGGTCCACATATACCGGTTACCGACCGATCAATTGGACGGGAACCTCATGAGGGCAGTCACGGCTCTAGGTTGAGTGTCGCTTTCTGGATATCTCTACCCTTATCAGCAATGGGACACATTGCCATCTCTAAGATGGTGATGCTTCCCCGCCTCTTATACTTCTTTGTCAATTTGCCCCTGATAGTCCCACAATCCGTCTTCCGCACCCTGGACACACTCCTCTCGGAGCTTATCTGGGGCAAGGGTCGACGTAGGATTAGCCTCAAGAAGCTGCAATTAGAGCCCTGTAAATGCAGACTGGGAGTCCCCGACTTCCGAGCTTATTATTACGCAAGCCAGCTACAGTGGCTCTCATTCTGGACAGCAGGCCGAAACCTGCAGGAAATTGGGTGCGAACCTTGTGACCTAGATCGCGGAGCCCTGCACAGTCTCTTGCTTCCTCAAGCAAAAATTCCAGCAGATGGGGCCCCACTTCTCAAAACTGCACTCCAGTGCAGGAGGAGGGCCTTGCGGTATACCGCTAGTGCGGTCCCCTAGGCGAGCAATATACCCCTCGTGGGCCTGCCAACTCCAGGAGGTAGGCTCACGAAGACCCGGCTCCAGGATTGGGAGGAGGTTGGAGTGGACGAGGTCGGGTCTTTCTTCAGCGATGGCACCCTAACGGATCATGACACGTTCGTTCAGACTATGGGTGCACCAGACCGCCTGTATCTATTACATGCAATGATAGCCCACTACATCTGGGTGACATGGGCACCCCAACGTGCAGAACCCCCACAACACGACTTAGTGCGCATTCTCTATTGCATGGGAGAGGGCGGCTACCTGGTTAAGTGGCTATACACTGGCATACGGGCACAAGCTTCTACTACACTCACGGAGCTTCGCGCAAAATGGGCTGAAACCGTGGATTCAGAGATTACTGACAAAGCATGGGCAAGTATCCTAGAACACCCCAAACGAGTTTCTCGTAATGCTAAATTTAGATTCATACAAACCATGATACTTCATCGATCCTACCTAACCCCAAAGAGAATTCAACGCATGTTTCCGGAGGCCCAACATTGCTGCCCGCGCTGCAAGGCAGACGAGGCGGGATTCCTCCATATGATCTGGGCCTGCCCTCACCTTACTGACTATTAGGGTAAGATCCGTGTTACGCTAAGGGACATCACTGACCTAACGATTCAGGGCCATGCCCTGGAGTGTCTTCTGGGTCTCCGTAGGCGTACTAGCACCCTGAGGGTCCAGCTACGTTTCCTTGACCTTGCTCTCATATTGGCTGTCAGGGCGATAACCAT
Organism: Triturus cristatus; assembly: GCF_964204655.1. Taxonomy (NCBI): domain Eukaryota; kingdom Metazoa; phylum Chordata; class Amphibia; order Caudata; family Salamandridae; genus Triturus; species Triturus cristatus. The sequence goes on from NC_140588.1 coordinate 893,935,115, forward strand.
GAGATGGAAATCGCCCAGGTCCCCCCTATCCAGATGGCAGGACGACATGATTAGAAGGGGCAGTGCAGAAAGTGCAGCAATTAGACGGGAGAAGGAGAGAGGGCTGCGTAAACATCCCATATCGATGGACTGGGACATCATGCTGGAGGAATTTCGTCAGACAGACCTCCTACCCCTACCACTTGCCCCCTCTCCATGACTTCCCCAGCGGCACGTACAGCAATAGATCAGCGGACGCTCCACCGAGCCTAGTAATTCTATAATGGCACGTTAACACTACATACTAAGCAGTAGACACTGATGATGCAAGAACATAATAGGTTTTAAGGTATATAGGACAGGGCAGACCAGGAGGGAGGTTGGGAGGGGAGGTACGGTTTATGTTATTGGATTTGTTTATAATTGAATACTGCAGTAGCACTTCGAGATATTATGACAGACCGACAAATGTGAATCATCTGTTTAATAATAGTCTCCACTAAGTGGTTATATATGGACATAGGACCCTTAATGCTTAGTCTGTATTACGAAATGATGTGTGCACGATTGAAAAATACAAAATGTCGATATTGCAACATCCTTGTTGAGACGCATGGGCGTCATGATATACTACTCAATAACGTTTGTTTAAAAAAAAAACCACTGCATTTGGATAGATGGACATTGCTTAGCCACTCTCCGGTGCATGCAGTTGAGATTTACAAAGCAGGGTTTGGATTCAGACTGTCAGCTTAGCATGAGAGGCAGCTTGTGCTACCTAGTACCAAGAAAATAACATAAGCAATATATATCCACAACTCATCATGCATTGTCACTCAATCATTGGTGTTAAATATATTTGAGAAATTCCATATTTTGTCCTCAAACAACTGAATGCTAGCTTCTGAATATACAACTAATGACTGCAAAAAGTTCAATTGGGTCTAGTAAACCAAAATTCCATTAACTATGGTTTGAATTTCTTCAGATACCAGCTTCCAATTCTTGTAAATTCATGTTATTCTCCAAACATGAGCTTCTAATTTTCATCAGCTACAATGTTTTGTCTTACATTCCATACATGGACATGTTTGTCTTGCATGCCATACATCACCAGGGTATGCCAGTGGTGTGTGAGGGATTGCCATTCTTCTAAGGATGCCAACAATATGCCAGTGACAACCTGCAATATATCAGGGACACTATTATGGAAGGAATGGACATCCTAATGCCAAGAAGCTCCACAATATGACATAGGTGGCCACCATTATGTAGAGGCGGCAATCATTATGACAACAATGCCGATAATATGGTTCTGATGGTCATATACTTGATTCAAAGGTACAGGATTCACTGTAATCCTACAATAAATTAGGCAGCATATCTAGATAAAAAGTTGCCAGAGAAAAATACATTGAGACTGAATTATAAGAAAATATGGAATTAGCTGTGGTGCCAGTATTTTAAACAAGTACCATACTTTATATTAATTATTATGTAGAAGCTGGAAAACAGTATATTTAAATCTTTAATGCATTAACTGACATTTATGCTTGGCAATATGTATCTGGATGTGAGTAAAACATTCACCTCTGGGTTTGGTATGTATGCCAGTAAACAAATGATAAATTGGGGCTAAATCAAATTACTTGTCAACAGACCTCCTAAACTAGGTATTCAGCAAAGGAGTTTAGTTCACTCTGTTGACTGATTAGCAGCATTATTTATTCGTTCAATTATTAGATCGGTTTTGTATCAAAGTCGTATACAGAACTATATGTTCTAGTTTTGCATTGTTGCAGGTTCACCTGCTTATTCACAATTATGCTGCATCCTTGCAGAACACAGTGCTTACATGGAAAATAAACTGTTAATAATTGGATGATAAATGGATATAAAATGGTTGTATCATTATGCAAAATGTGCAGTAGAAGTATGATGTGTCTGCTATTATAATGCACTTCTTATGAATGGTTATGGAGGGTGTGCACATTTCTTGTGATAAAATTCACACCTGCCCTGCACTCTCTGATGCTGACTTGACTTCTATAGAAAGTCTAATGCAGGCACCACATTATACAGCATCTCACATATTCAACACTACCAGCAATCATACTTAAACCCATGACTTGCAGCGTTACTCTCTATAGGACCGCTACATTTGAGCTGTCAGTCTTATAATACTGATCAGTATTCATGAAAAGCTGCAGAGGTGCAGAAACTAGCAAGCATCTCTTATATTCATCAAGGGTAGTTTTTCTACTGTGTCTCTAATAGTATATTACACTTTTTTAAATGGTACAGTGCTGTCATTCATGGCACTTTAAAAATTATGACCTTGTTTGAGCTGTCAGACCAAGAGCCCATGATTACTTTGAAATACATGTAACACAATCTTGAAGAGAACCACACAAAAATGGACGTATGGACCAGCCGGCCCTTGACCCTCCATTTCTTCTTTTTAAAAACCTTGTGGCACTACGGAGCATGTCCTCCTTTACAGAGCTCAATCATTGACACGCATGCCTGGATCCCAATGCAAGCCATGAAAATTGGCCCCTCTAGCTCAGTCTAGGTGCTAGAATGCCCTACATTCACTTTCCTTTATGTTCATGCTTAGCACTCAGACCTCTGGGCAACTGTGTGCTTTAAAACTGGCTGATTAATGAACATCCTCACTGAGGTGCATGGCCTCTACAGGCCGCTGCACCCTGCTGCCAGGTGCCCTGCTGGCAATGATGGCTTCACCTCTCTATGTACATCTCCCTGTTCCCTTTCTTCCAAAACATGGGCCAGGACGTTCTAAAGGTCCGGAGGGTTGGTGAGCTCCAAATACTTGAAAAATTGAAAAAAATCAGAGTTTCATGGGTATCAGAGCATGTCAAGATCTCATCTGTTATCACTGGCATGATTTCTAACACGGTACTGTTTTTCATTGAGCACGAAAATAATATCAATAACCAATGGTTACCATATAACCATTTGTATGTGAAAGAAATCCAAAATAAATTGAGCAATATAGATTTTTTTAGAAGTTAAATCAATAGCACAAATAATGACGAATGTAACTGGCTATTCAATAACTAAAATTAAAAATACTTATTTTAAAGAGTCTTACTTTTCTTTAATGAGATTTTGTTTTTAAAAATGACATTTCAATTTATGCACACACCCATCAATAAGCTTTTTTACAGCCACACACACATCTAGATAGTGGTTGTGATTAAAATATAGCTTTTGATTCAGGTTTATTTGAGTGACCCTAAATGTTTGCACACTTTACCATACTATTTCAGGTATTACCCTACGGACAGTATTTAGAGTTTGACAGACAGAATACTTGTCAAAAACATGGCGGCTATTTGGTACATGCAAACTAGCAGCTACGTTTGTGACAGAAGCAGTTCCATCAGTGTTGGAAATGGGGGTCTCTGGTTGGCAGTGGATGGCCACTGTCCAAGCAGGGACCCTTCTTTCTAAGTCAGAGTGAAGGGCTGCACCCCTTTGACAACCCCTGCTCCACCCTGTGGTAACGTAGCACGAGCAGTTAGGCTAATCTCAGAGGCAGTGTGTTAAGCGTCTATGACCATCCACAGTAAACACAGTGAGGAACACTACAAAGGGACACAACACAGGTAGTTATAAAAAAATAGTTAGCTTTATATAGAGGCTTATCACAAGACCAAATAACGAGGAAACCACAATACTGTACAAAAATAATTCTCTCTGGATGCTGCAAAAATAGTTCCAATGGGGAATGCAAAGCCCAGCACCTTTTGTCCACTCACCCTTCTGTCAGGTCAGGCACACCACTCTGACTCGGACCCGCCAGCCCTGGGCCTGTATCCAACGGCTGGACCGGAGACTGGGGTGGGCTTTCCCACACTCGGTCCTCCTCCTCACCTTTGGACACCCCCTGTGCAGCATCTAACCTTAACGGGCTCACAGGTGTGTCCCAACAGTCAGACAACAAGCCACAGTGGCCACTGACAGTAGTCAGTGATGAGACCCAGGCCTTATGCCTCCCAGGGTTCTCAAACCTCTGCGGCATCAGAGAGTAGGGGCAGTAACCCCAGGTGCCTGGCATCTTTTGGCCACTCTCCCTCTCACCAGGTCAGGCAAGACACCCTGGCACTGACCCACCAGCCCTGGGCCTGTACCCAGCGGCTGGACGAGAGACTGGGGTGGGCTTTCCCACACCTGGTCCTCCTCCTTGGGGCTCGGTACCCTCCCACCTGGAGCGGTACCCCGTTCCAGAATTGTCAGGGCACCTGTGGCAGGTGTCCTGCACAAGTCGCCTACCAGTTCAGGGGTTCTATCGTGCAACTGGCATCCCAGCCTAGGGTCTGTACCCTTAGACTGGGCGGAGGTCAGGGGTGAGACTGCCATCTCCCCGCCCCCGTTACTGGGTCCCCGGCACCCTCCCACCTGGAGAGGTGCCCCATAACACAAACCGTTAGGGGCACTGTTAGCAGTGGCCCCTTCCTCCAGGTCAGAGGGGACACCCTGAACCTGGCCCTCCAACCCAGGGTCTGTACCCTTAGGCTGGACCTTTGCCTGGCAACACAGGACTTCTGAGGGAGTACACCAATTTCCCCCCCAAGGAAAACACACCCCTCTAGAGTTGTGCAACAGTCTGCCTGGCACACCAGGACTTCTTGGGGAGCACACAGGCCCCCCTCGAGGGAAACATACCCCTCCACCAGTTCAGGGCCTTGACCCTGCAAATGATCTACCAACCTGGAAAACCCCTCAGGTGGCACCGGGGTCAGAGGCGAGGACTCCATCTGCACCCCCTTGCTCTTAGAAAAAAAAATAGTCAGAACACTGCTTACAGTTGTCCCTCCCTCCAGGTCAGACAACACCTGGCCCTGACTTCCCAACTCCGGGACCAACCCCCACGGTTGAACAACTGCCTGGCGAACCAGGACTTCCTGGGGAGTACAAACACCCTCCCCGAGGGTAACACAGAACTCCTGTGTTGTGTGACAGTCTGCCTGGTGCAGATCTCCCGGTCCCTGTCCACCTGACAGGGCACGAAGATCTCCCAGGACAGAAGTGGTGTCACCATGGTCATTCCTCTGGAGCTCAGCCCTCCTGGCTGGCTCCTGACCCACTGGTTCTCCCACTGGGGGCTCCTTCCCCCTCTCACCCCTCAAGCTGGACTTCTGCACCCTTCCCCTAGGAGTGGCATGGCCAGACACAGGAACGGATGGAGGCCTGACTACGGGCACTCCCAGCTCACCTAACACGGGGAGACTCCCCACAACTGACGGTCCATCCGGACAAACTATATTCTCTACCAGGTGTTCCCTCATGGAACCATCCAGTACTGGAGACTGAGGTGGGGGCACTTCAGGACCTACCCCAGTCTCAGTCCTGCTCCCTCGAGACAGGCTGTGAGGCCCTATAACCTCCTCACAACAAGGGGACCTAGCTGCATCACTCCGGACCTCTCCCACCCCTCTGGGTTTGATGACCTCTGAACCACTCCTATTAGGGTAATTCCCTAATGCCTCTACAGAGCCTCTGGTACCCACCCAGAGGTCTGCCTCCTGTGCCATCTCCCGTGGATCACAGAGCTCGCGCTCTAACAGGTGTTGGTTTAGTTCTGGAAAACAGGAATTCACAATATGCTCTCCCACAATTGGATTACACAGTTCCACGCAGGAGCTAACCTTCAGCTCACAATCCAGTGCCTCACATACGTACCCCACACCATTCTCCTGAAAGGGGCGAGACATTACATGACTGTCTCTGTCACTCAACCCACACTCTTCTGGGCGATTCTCACACTCATACACCAGGACTTCAACCACGGGGGAACCCCTCTCCCTGCACCTCACATCTAGAGTCGGTAGGGTGTCCTTCCCCTCACTAGGACTATGGGAATCTGCGCTAATTCCCCAATCCACCTCAGGGACACTGCACACCAATGGAGCTACCTCATATCCTTGAATCCCCTGGTGTAGATCAACCCCCTTCTTCGAGTCAGGTGCCAAATCTCTGGGTGGGCGTACTACACTGTCATCATTACATAACTCAATTTTGCTGCCACCACTGGACCTCACCCTCACTGGTGAGTCCAGACAATTAAAACTGCGCTCAGGGAACAATCTACCCTCCCAAGCTAACTTCTCCTCTACTGCTATCTGCGCTCTCTTGTGGAAATCCTTAATAACCTCCTTATGAATGTATACTCTGCTCTCTGTCTGCACTACTGGTATGCTGCCACCAGAGGGGCTGGAGGTATCTCCATTCTTTGCCTTAATCTCCAGCTCCCTCAATGCTCTCTCATGCTCATGCTCAAGTTCCATTTTCATCATTTCAAACTCTAGCTTCTGAATCTCAAGGTCTCTCTCACTCTGATCTTCTAGTTGCATCTTAGCCATCTCCCTCTTATAGCGTCTCTCTCTTTCCCTGTCCTCCATCTCCTCTGGGGACAGACCCCTCGCCGACACACTCGTGCCCGGGCTGGAAAGCGCTTTACCACCTACTACATCAATCACTTCATCCACATTCTCTCCCTCCACCACAGGCTCTCCCATATTCCTAGGGGCATCTCTGGCTGCTACCCAGGCCTTCAGTGCCTTGCAGAATTCTTCTTTCCTGGTGAAACCTGTGGTAGGGACTGTAAATTTCTCACAATTTTTTTTTAGCTCCTTGGACATGTAGGTATCTATCTTCTCCTCCTACCAGGAGAACTCTTCTGGGTCAACAACTCTGGGCTTGGCCATTGTATCAACAACTGGCACTCTTAATCAAAAATAGACTAAAAAAAAAAACATCCTCAAATACGTATGTGGCACGTTATGGTCTGCACTCACTAGTAGTGTACACTATAATTACTGTATGCGGTCACAAACGCAAGTCCAGATCCCCACGCTGACCACCAATGTTAGAAATGGGGGTCTCTGGTTGGCAGTGGATGGCCACTGTCCAAGCAGGGACCCTTATTTCTAAGTCAGAGTGAAGGGCTGCACCCCTTTGACAACCCCTGCTCCACCCTGTGGTAACGTAGCACGAGCAGTTAGGCTAATCTCAGAGGCAGTGTGTTAAGCGTCTATGACCATACACAGTAAATACAGTGAGGAACACTACAAAGGGACACAACACAGGTAGTTATAAAAAAATAGTTATCTTTATATAGAGGCTTATCACAAGACCAAATAACGAGGAAACCAAAATACTGTACAAAAATAATTCTCTCTGGATGCTGCAAAAATAGTTCCAATGGGGAATGCAAAGCTCAGTTCAGGGCAATGGTCTCTGCGACCCTTTTTACTCACAGTTCTGGGGTGTTGTCAAATAATCCACAAAAAATGCCACTACTGCAGGTTATCGATGTTTTTCCTCACGCTCTTGGTCGCGGCCGCTAACTAACGGGGGTTAGCGACAATTTTGGGGCCCGCTGCCGGGCGGGGCGATGATCAGGCCAGCGAGCCCTCAGCGGCAGCGATGCGATGATTTTCTTGACGCTCCTCGGCTGCGGCAGCTCGCTAACAGGCCTTAGCGACAAAATGAAGTCTACTGGTCCTGAGACTTCAGTCAGGAGGCCAGTTCTCTCTCTAGCCCTTGGGTGATTGCAGGTTCAAGATTAAAAAGTTCTCTTACAGCTCCTTTTCCCTCCTATTTCCAGTCCAATGAAAACTACTGCAGGCCAATCCAGGGAACAGCACACAACGCCAGGACAATCCTCTCCTGCAGCTTCCTTCAGTTCCATGGACAGAGGTTGGTCTTGAGATCCAGGGGCAATACAAATTGTAGGGGTTTCAGCACAGATATTTATACCCCAAAAGTCTTTGTTCTCAGAAGCTACAAGTCACTGAACCCAGCCAGAACCAGTTCTGCCCAGTCCTGGAGCACTTTGTTTACCAGGCTGCATCCTTCCTTTCAGAGTGCAGAGCAGAGACATCAGACGCACCACAGGAGGTGGGGCCAGCATTGTGGAGGGAAGGCACAGCCCTATTCAGGTCCCAGGTGCAACTCCTCCCACCCATTTAGATGCAGATCTCTCTAATCACCACTGGGACACCTCACCCTGTCTCCTGGAATTCCCCAGCCCTGTCACTTCAGAACCAGACAGCCAATACACATAACAGCAGAGCACACTGGAAGGCTTAGGCAAGAAATTACCTACTTTCTAAAAGTGGTATTTTCAAACACAGAATATAAAAATAAACTTTACTAAAATATGTATTTTAATATTCTGAGCTCAGGCATACTAAATTCGTTTTTCTACCATGTTCTGTGGGTCAGTTAGGACTATAGAATGTAATAGTAAAACTGCCCATTCTGGCCTATGGAGAACAGGTAGCCTTACAGTAGTGAAAAACGAAATTGGGTGTAATTCACTACCAGGACATGCTACACACCCCAAGGCATGTCCTGCCTTACACATACAATGCACCCTACCATAGGGGTGACTTACATGATGCCAAGGGAAGGTTCAGGAGCTGGGAAGTGGGTGCACTTCACAGCCAAGATGGCAGTTCTGGACTGCACACCAGCCCTGGGCACACACAGGCCACGCTACTAGGGACTAACAGGCAAACCAAATAAGCCAATCATGGATATACCAATTCACATCTCATATTTACACAGGGAGAGCATATGCACTTTAGCACTGATCAGCAGTGGTAAAGTGGCCAGAGACATAAAGCCAACAGAAACAGGTTAGAACAAATCCAGGAGGAAGGCAAAAAGCTTAGGGATGACCCTGCAAAAAGGGCAATTTCCAACAATCAGTCACACTTTGATTAAACCCTTATGTAATGTACACGTTGAAATTGACAACTACACTTCTGATTACAAGAAAGCTGCTAAATTTCTAGCTTTGAAGATATTAGACCTGTCCTAGGCTCATGGCAAAACTTTAAGGTTTGGAATGTTATATTCTTTACCTGGCCTTACTGCCCTTTTTACCTTGTTGGTCTACCCCAAACCTGAGGGCTAGTGGCTGAATGAGGGGTGGGCTAAGGGGGTTGGGGGGCTATAAGATAATAAGTAAATGGGAAAGAATAGATATGTGTGTGCCTCATCAGCTGCAGGTGATCTTTGAAAGTAGTGGCACATAATACCGAGCTTCTAATACAGCTAAACAAAGTTAATGAATCAGGCTTAACTTTCTTCAGGCCATGTGGAGTACTTGTGGGGTGTCCTTTGAGAGCAGGAGGAAACAATGTGGCCAAATGCTGTATTTTAAACAACATTGTTCACAAAAAGATAAAAAACGGTGTGCCTAAAATGGCACTCATTAAATATTGCACTAATCTGATGGTGCCTAGCAAGATTAACCCTGGCAATGCTGCAGGTTCACCTACTAGAAGAATGCTTTGCCAAAGCAGTGGAAACATTGAGATCAGGTGGCCATATTGCAGCGCAATATGGCCACCTGATCTCAGTGCTCCTGGCTCCCACAGAAATTCTTGGTGGAGGGAGAGCGGACCTGCCTCTTGTTGGCAGTATTTGAGGATTAAAGTGGGCCGCAGGACCGACAGAGAGTGGCAGGGTGAGTCTTTAGACTTATTTCAAATTCTATATCACCCTTAACTGGCTGTCCCTTGAGTCTCCTCACGCCCCAAAGCTGCCATTTTATTTACAGTCCACATCGGCCTGAGAGACCAACTCACTGACCTCCTTAATTAAATCTGACAGGAACTGAATAATCTTTTCTTTCTCAAGAGGGCTTTCTGTTAGCAGAGGTATGCACCCTGTCTAAGTAGGGACCACATTCTTAGTCAGGGTAAGTCAGATACATAACCTAAATTAATCCGTGCTCATCCCATGGTAGCTTGGCACAAAGCATTCAGACTTAACATAAGAGGCGATGTGTGAAGTATTTGTGCTGTTTTCACCAAAGAAATTAATAGAATGGGCACTTCTGTTATCAACCTCAACTATTGGGGATTATTTTCACCTTACAGTGTAGGCGGTCCTTCATCAAGGAATGATTCTAGCTACTCAAACATTCTAATATTATGGACCAGCACAGTTGTGCGCAAAACATTTAACAGGATAGCTTCACACATCTCCCAAGTGTCAGGCTTCATCATTGGCCATCCCAGAATCACTAAAGAATCCTCTAATGACGAATGAGCCCATGCTAGGACTGTAGTTCCAATATTAGTAGGAAACTAAGGTGAAACAGAGATGAAAAGGGGGGGTTCAATAAAAATCCCCACCACCTGCCAGTCAGCAATTCTTAATGTTATTCATTAGTGGTGGAGGGATGATTAAATCATAAAATATAGGACAATAATACCCTGTTAAGGTGCTAGTAAATCAGGTTGACTTGTTTCAGCCCTGTCGTGGCCCCATACGGGGTCCTGGGCTTTCTTCAGGACCGTGATGAACCCAATATGTTCCTATGGTGCTTCCTGACAACATGCGTACAGATGTCACACATGCAATACCCGATTGACACCTGTCCAAACCGGGTCCTTCAGTGTCAGGAGGAACCTTTACTAGAAGATATAAAACATTTACATAATTCAATCAACACAAAAAACATATACATATAAATAAGACAGAAAGGTCTTTGTGAGTGGCCAGAGTTAGCTTGTAAAAGTAATTTATATGCGATACTACTTCCACACCGTTATTTAGTTGCACATTTAGATATACCAAGTAATTTCCATGCACTGAAATTCAACTGTATACACACACGTTCAACTTCCAAAACATTAACTGTGTTATTGCCCACGCCAAGGCCGGTGACTGCACATTGTTATCGTTTTTTGCCAATTAAGTTTCTTACCTTGTACGTTTAAATGTTGTGCCTCATGGAGGGGCGAGAGAGGGAGTCCTGGGGTCACACCCTAAAGCGGTGTAATAATAACAGCCACGTTAAATAATTGCATCTTATGGCGTCTTTAGAGAGAGCGCTAGGAGGTTAAAGAGTAGAGGGAGCTGGGCGCATGCTGCGTGTCTGACGTACTTCGTCAAGGTACTCCCTCACTGGATACCTTTCGAGTATCCCTATCCTCCTACCGACGGTGCCAACTTCCATGGATGGCACACTATTTCAAATGATTGACGCACAGCCGATGATGTCATTGGCCGCCGACGAGTTGGGAATCATGGATGAGGTAGTCCCAATGTTCCCGATTTCGCGGAGGAAGCACGTTATTAACGTTTTCTCTGAGTATTAATTGCCAGAATGCAATTAAAATGTAAAGAGATGTATGGATGACTGAAAAAGATTATTTTTTTAGCGATGACAGAAAAACAAAGGGTTAAGAAAAGAGGATGTACACATTGTTACTGCCATAGTCAGAAAGAAACGCTTGGCATCATGTGTAATGTCGTTTCCATGGGTGAATTCCAAGAAGAGCAATGTATTTCTAATATGTTGTATTTAGCCGTCAAAATAGAGACTGCATGAGAGTAATTAAACACCACTGTAGAGGGGGGTTCACATGGGTGTCTAAGGAAAACAAGACCATGGGGTGTCCTGCTTCGGGCCCTTTTTGAAAAAAGAGTTAAGCATTTCTGTTTCCCTGCAAACAAAGCAGAAGTGGGACAGGGGAACAGATATCCTTGAGATGGTGTCACCTTGCTATATGTGTTCCTATCCATGTCTGCATACGTTTTTTTCTGTTAACGAGTAAGTATGTCAGAAGTTGTTGTAAGAAATTAACAGGATTACACTTGCAACCATGGAATGTCATCATTCAGACCATTACAGTGTGTCTTCAACCGATAGACCCATCTTTGTTCTCTTTCGGATAGTCTCTCACTTAGATCGGTTCCTGGTCTGTGGTTGAGTGCCTCCAGTATGACCCAGTGCCTTTCTGCTTCTGTGTGGTGGTAATACATGTAATGTTTAGTTAGACATATAGATGTCTTCTTGCACCTTACAGTGCTGCGATGTTTATTGATTCTCAAACAAATCTTGCCAATGTATTTTTTGTCACAGCGGCAGGTGATTATATAGACCACATTTTCTGTGTTGCAATTGGTGTGTTGTTTTAATAAAACAAAAAGAGGGAGTATCCCAAGGACAAACGACGTTCTCATGAGTTTTTAGAGAGATGGAGAGAGATAGCATAGAAAAAAGTCTTTCCTTATTTAAGAAACCCCTCACTCACCAACCTAGTTGGTGACATGCTTCATCATCGGGATTCTGTGCTGGTCTCAGGCAGGTTCCACGGTGGGCTCTGGAGTTATAGAACAATGCAACTATAACCAGCCCCCTCCACGGTTTCCCTGGGGCGAAACTACAGATAGTTTCCTAATTTTGTTCCCCCCACACAGAAAGCTGTAAGGTTGCCTCACTGTAAGTACACGGTCTGGCTAATTGCTGAACCAGGGACGGGTGCGCCTTAGCATGCGCAGACCTCCCGGTTCTAACATTTGGTCCTGACGAAAATCTTGTATTACCACGGATAGGTTGAAACATGTTGACCGATAATTTTTTCCCTTAACATTGATACTTTTTGGTCAATCTAGCCATCTTAAGTATCACACTTGGTTTTAATCTTGTCTTATTGCTCCAAATAAAAAACCTAGGGAGTACAATAAAGACATTTGTAATCCACTCACTTCACCATTTTCACACTGTTCAAAAAAAATCTGCTCCGCTGTAGTTCAGGCGTTGAAGCACACCCGAGTGGCATTTGGCTACCTGGTTGGTGAGTGAGGGGTTTCTTAAATAAGGAAATACTTTTTTCTATGCTATCTCTCTCCATCTCTCTAAGAACTCACGAGGACATCATTTGTACTTGGGATACTCCCTCTTTTTATTTTGTTATATTGACCCTAGGGGACTGGCAGTCTGCTCCCAACTATAAAACCCTTATTCTCTCTTTGTTTAACGGAGGTGTTGTTTTAATAACCAACGGTGGTCTGTTCCAATCTCCACCTCTTTTCTTTGTTTTGTATATGGGCACACTAAGCAGTTTCCGTAAAGAAAATGCCCCATATACAGGTGGCATGTTCCACAGTGTATTGGAGATTCCATCCCTGCTCATATTGTTAGAAGTACTTGTGTGTACCAATCGTTCCTTCAGGCTTGTACTTTGTTTAAATGAAAAAAGAGGTAATTCCCAATCGATACCTGCTTTTTTTTAGTATCTTCCAGTTCTAGTAATTATCCATTTAATTTTGTTGGATACTGGATTGAAGGTGGTGACACAGGCAATCCTATCCTCTACATCCTTTGTGTAGGTTTCTGGTAGGGCCTCCCTGTTGTTGTTACAGGCCTGTTTCCTACCTTTTTTGTTTATGCCAGATGGATATCTTCAAGCCTTCAGCTTATCTGTTAGTCTGTCCATCTGTTCTTCAAAGGTGGCTCTGTTTGTGCTCGGGTGATGACTGTCAAACCTCAACAGGCTGTTCTTATCTGTTGGTTTTTCATGTACTTTGGTTATTATTACATCACCATCTATGATGATCTGAAGGTCAAGAAAGGTAACAGATATCCTGTCCAATATGTGGGTAAGTTGTAAAAATTGATCCCTAGCATTGATCCAAGAGCAGAATTCCACTGCTAGCGTTTTGTCACCTCTCCACACTATTAGCACATTGTCAACATACCTGCACCACAGCTTGATGTTTTTACGGGAGGGATTGGAATCGATGTAGATGTGTTCAGTATCGAACTGGTGGACATACAGGCATGCTAAACTTTCGGCGAACGTGCTGCCCATAGAGGTCCTGTGCACCTGGTGGTATATGTTTTTTTTTGTGCTGGAAAACATTCTCTGTAAGAGCAATTCTCGCACAGTCCATCACAAATGACACTGGGGTGATGCTGTCGATTTTGGCATTCCGTAGAAGGTTTTCGATTGGGATTAGGGTCTGTTCCTGAGGTATTGATGTATATAAGGGCCTCTATGTCCATTGTCATCAGCAGCTCTGTGCCTATCAATGCTCAGGTCCTTAAGGAGGCCACAAGACTTTATTTGTATCTTTCGGGTATGACGGCATGATTTTGACCAGTGGCCATAGGAACCAGTCACAAAACTGAGATAGTGGTTCATGGATGGAATTGATCCCAGATACAATGGGGTGGCATAGTGGTGGGAGTTTGTTCTTATGTAGTTTTGGCAATATGTAAAACATGGCCATTCTCGGATTCTCTGGGGCAAGAAATCTTGCCTCTAGTGCAGTAATCCATCCCATACTGAGTGCCTCCTCTAACATAAATTTGATTTAGTTAGCTAAGCGTGGTGTGGGATTTTCTCCAGAACCTCATAGCTGGCTCTGTCTGATAGCAGCCTTTTACACTCTGCATCATACACCTCAGTTGTGAGGACCACTATGGCGCCCCATTTTCCTGCCGGATTAATGACAATGTCATGCCTTTGTTCCAACATTTCTAAGGCCTTTCCTTCTTTTGCGGACTTGTTATCAAAGCCTGTGTTGACATGCATAGCTTCTACTTCTCTGGTAACCACCTCTTCTAAGGTTTGTATTGCTATGGGGGTTGCTTGTGTAGGGGGTAAAACGGGTGGATTTTACCCTTAAACTGGTATTTCTAATTTTGCCTGTGTCTTCTTCAGGTGTTTCACCCAAAAAGTATTTTAGTCTTAGTTTCATAAAAGTACGCGGACAGTTCTCTCTGAGTTGAAAATTATCAATTCTTGGGGTTGGTAGTTCTGTTTGCATGGGGGTTAGCTTGGTAAGGTTGACTACCAGGGAGTTATCTTGTTCTTTCTCTTCGAAATTACCGGTCTCTATTGTGAGTTCATCCTGCTCGGACCCGGATGGTTACTGTCTTTGGACAAGCTCCTTGATACTTGCATATCGGAGTCCAGCAACTGTAAGTTTTGTATTCCTCATTGTCTTTATTTGGCATGACCCCTCCATAAAAATAGCAGCTGTATTGGAAGGGGAATCCCTGGGCAAATGGTGGATACAGCTGTGGCCAGAACCCCATCTGAAATCCTGGGTGTTGCGGGCCCATCAGGGGTGTTAACATTTGGGCAGAGAACATCTTCGCTGCTACATCCTCCACTGCTTCCTGAGCTAAATGACCAATTCTGCAATGTGTGCCTTCTTTTATAGGTTTCCTCTGTGTTGTTTCCATTGGGCCCTTTGAGTAATATTTGTCTGTTACATATGGATATGTTGTTTCATGACTAAATTTCTTAATATCCTTTTGTAGCTTTCTGAAGTTGGATTGTGTGAGGAATGCCTTTTGCTGAGTTATATCCGTGTTGATTTCTTTTAATCTCTTCTTAAAGGTATCGATAACAACTGTAGTTTTAAACATTGTCTTGCTCGTCTGAATTTGGATAAGCATCTCATTTGGATAAGATCTGATGAGCAATACAATCGAGTCTACGGTGTACTTCCAAGCCACATAGGACCATTCTTTCCAGAAGATGTTGTCATCCAGAAAGATCTGAGGTGCATTGGTAACAATGAGGCCCTGTGGGGCTGCCATTGCCCTATTATATTCAGTCATCATGGCGCCGTGTAACCCCGTTTCTGGGATTGATTATTTCTCCACGTTAAGTGTATTTGCATATGGCTGGGTCCAAACTGGAATGGCATGGTGAGCAAAAAAACAATGAATTTAGACCCAGATATCTGTACTAAGCTTGGGCAAAGTAGTAGTTTGCGAAGTTTGCGCTACTTCGCACTACGCGAATTGCACGTAGCACAGTGCAAACACGCGTAGCGTAGTGTTGCGTAGTGCAGCGGTCATTTTTTGCTTGCTCGCGGTCCTCAACGTCAAGTTGGCGACCGCGAGCAAGCAAAATGACATCCCGGCGAGACTTTTTCCTCGTTCGCGATCAGCAACATCAAGTTAGCGATCGCGAGCATGGAAAATAAACCTCCCGGCGAGATTCTCAACGCGAGGAGGTCATGTTTCTCATTGCGAGTGGTCGCGAATGCTCGCGACCGCTCGCGATGAGAAACTACCAGTCCGTGTTGAGAAAGCTGCTGCTCGAATAAAAATCTACTCGAGCAGCAGAAAACTACAGCTCGCACTGTGCAATATGCCGTTTTCAATGATTGCACAGTGCCGGTTGCTTGTCCGCACTGTGCAATCATTGAAAACGATATCTTGCACAGTGCGAACAAGGTACTACGCAGTTCGCGAAGTGCTACGCGTAGCTCGCGTAGTGCGAAGTGCACTTTGCGTAGCTTCGCGTAGTGCTACTTCGCGAACTAGGCCCAGGGTTAATCTGTACTGGGGTAAATGTATGACATTGTTTTGCATTCTGTCCATCAACTGATCATTTTGCATTTGTCCCGCCGAGTGGTATGCCCAGACATGGGTCCCATGCTCTCCATGCCACTGGAGTCAAGCTATTCTGGCTGAAGAGGGGTGAAACCCCGAAACCGGTCCTAGGATGCTTGTTTCCAGTCCAGGGAGGACCTGGCTTGGAAGTTCGGGCTGGACTGTTCCCATTGGGCACAGGGTCAAGACTGATTTGCCTATGGCTGGGTCCAAACTGGAATGGCATGGTGAGCAAAAAAATGATGGATTTAGGCCCACATCTCTGTACTGGGGTGAATGTATGACATTGTTCTGCATTCTGTCCATCAACTGTTCTTTTGGCATTTGTCACCCCGAGTGGGACGGGTATGCCCAGACGTGGGTCCCATGCTCTCCATGCCACTGGAGTCAATCTATCCTGGCTGAAGAGGGGTGAAACCCCGAAAACGGTCCTAGGATGCTTCCTTCCAGTCCAGGGAGGACCTGGCCTGGCAGTTCGGGCTGGACTGTTCCCATTGGGCACAGGGTCAAGACTTATTTGCATATGGCTGAGTCCAAACTGGAATGGCATGGTGAGCAAAAAAACGATGGATTTAGGACCAGATCTCTGTACTGGGGTGAATGTATGACATTGTTATGCATTCTGTCCATCAACTGTTCTTTTTGCATTTGTCACCCCGAGTGGGACGGGTATGCCCAGACGTTGGTCCCGTGCTCTCCATGCCACTGGAGTCAAGCTATCCTGGCTGAAGAGGGGTGAAACCCCAAAACCGGTCCTAGGATGCTTGTTTCCAGTCCAGGGACGACCTGCCCTGGCAGTTCGGACTGGACTGTTCCCATTGGGCACAGGGTCAAGACTGACTTGCACATGGCTGGGTCCAAACTGGAATGGCATGGTGAGCAAAAAAACGATGGATTTAGGCCCAGATCGCGGTACTGGGGTGAATGTATGACATTGTTATGCATTCTGTCCATCAACTGTTCTTTTTGCATTTTTCACCCCGAGTGGGATGGGTATGCCCAGATGTGGGTCCCGTACTCTCCATGCCACTGGAGTCAAGCTATCCTGGCTGAAGAGGGGTGAAACCCCGAAACCGGTCCTAGGATGCTTGTTTCCAGTCCAGGGAGGACCTGGCCTGGCAGTTCGGGCTGGACTGTTCCCATTGGGCACAGGGTCAAGACTGATTTGCATATGGCTGGGTCCAAACTGGAATGGCATGATAAGCAAAAAAACAATGGAACTAGGTCCAGATCTCTGTATTGGGGGAATGTATGACATTTTTCTGCATTCTGTCCATCAACTGTTCTTTTTGCATTTGTCACCCCGAGTGAGACGGGTATGCCCAGACGTGGGTCCCGTGCTCTCCATGCCACTGGAGTCAAGCTATCCTGGCTGAAGAGGGTTGAAACCCCGAAACCAGTCCTAGGATGCTTGTTTCCAGTCCAGGGAGGACCTGACCTGGCAGTTCAGGCAGGACTGTTCCCATTTGACACAGGGTCAAGACTGATTTGCATATGGCTGGGTTTAAACTGGAATGGCGAGCAAAAAAACTATGGATTTTGGCCTAGATATCTGTACTGGGGTGAATGTATGACATTGTTCTGCATTCTGTCCATCAACTGTTCTTTTTGCATTTGTCACCCCGAGTGAGACGGGAATGCCCAGATGTGGGTCCCGTGCTCTCCATGCCACTGGAGTCAAGCTATCCTGGCTGAAGAGGGGTGAAACCCCGAAACCGGTCCTAGGATGCTTGTTTCTAATCCAGGGAGGACCTGGCCTGGCAGTTCGGGCTGGACTGCTCCCATTGGGCACAGGGTCAAGACTTATTTGCATATGGCTGGGTCCAAACTGGAATGGCATGGTGAGCAAAAAAACGATGGATTTAGGACCAGATCTCTTTACTGGGGTGAATGTATGACATTGTTCTTCATTCTGTCCATCAACTGTTCTTTTTGCATTTGTCACCCCGAGTGGGACGGGTATGCCGAGACGTTGGTCCCGTGCTCTCCATGCCACTGGAGTCAAGCTATCCTGGCTGAAGAGGGGTGAAACAACAACACCAGTCCTAGGATGCTTGTTTCCAGTCCAGGGACGACCTGCCCTGGCAGTTTGGGCTGGACTGTTCCCATTGGGTACAGGGTCAAGACTGATTTGTATAAGGCTGGGTACAAACTGGAATGGCATGGTGAGCAAAAAAACGATGGATTTAGGCCCAGATCTCTGTACTGGGGGGAACGTATGATATTGTTCTGCATTCTGTCCATCAACTGTTCTTTTTGCATTTGTCACCCCGAGTGGGACGGGTATGCCCAGACGTGGGTCCCGTGCTCTCCATGCCACTGGAGTCAAGTTATCCTGGCTGAAGAAGGGTGAAACCCTGACACCGGTCCTAGGATGCTTGTTTCCAGTCCAGGGAGGACCTGGCCTAGTAGTTCGGGCTGGACTGTTCCCATTGGTCACTGGGTCAAGACTGATTTGCATATGGCTGGGTCCAAACTGGAATGGCATGGTGAGCAAAAATTTAGGCCCAGATCTCTGTACTGGGGTGAATGTGTGACATTGTTCTGCATTCTGTCCATCATCTGTTCTTTTTACATATAATGGCCTAGCACAGTTGTGTGCCAAAAATTGAGCAGTATGGGCTCACACACCTTCCAGGTGTCATGCTTCATCATTGGCCATCCCACATTCACCAAGGGATCCTCTAATGGTGAACGAGCCCATGTTAGGGCTGTAGTTCCAATATTATTAGGAAACTAAGGGGAAAAAGATAGGGCTGAAATTTTCAACCTGATTTAGTGGACAACTAGCATCATAAGAGGGTTATTATTGCCCTATATTTCATGTTTTTAATCATCCCTCCACCACCAATTAATACAATTGAGAATAGCTGACTGGCAGGAGGTAGGGATTTTTATTGGACACCGTACCCCATTTTTTCCTTTTTTATTCACCTTAGTTTCTTACTAATATTGGAACTACAGGCCTAACATGGGCTTGTCCATCTTTAAAGAATTATTTGGTGAATGTTAATGCCAATGAGGAAGCCTGACACCTAGAAGGTGTGTGAGGCCCTCCTGTTCAATTTTGTTCACACAGCTGTGCTGGTCCATATTATTGAAATGTATTTAACTTGTAACTAGAATCATTCCTCGGTGAAGGAGCACCTACACTGTAAAGTGAAAAAAAGCCCAATAGGTGGGGTTGATAGCAGAAGGTCCCGTTTGTATCTTTAGTGAAAACGGTATTTGAAGGCAGATGGCGAACTTTGGTCCCTTGCTCTCTGGGCAAACCCTCTCCCACTACCTCTGACCCTATAGTGGTTGGGTCACATGTGATGAATAAATTATTTGTGCAAAACATAATACAGTAAAACAGTGAAAACATCACGCAGAAAAACACCACACCTGGTTAGAAAAAGAGAGATTAATTTAAGAAAAACAAGACAAAACAACAAAAATCCAACTAGTAGAACTTGAGATAGGATTTTTTTTTTAAATGAGGTGAAAATAACACATAAAAGAGCAAAGCACCAATTATGTTTAATGGAGCATGGACTGGCTACAGGGACCCACCTGCACTCGCTGAACACAGTACCTTTAATCCTGGTGTGAAATATGCAAGGAGTTGATTTGCAAGGCTTCGGTTTGACCGATGTGAGTTCCCACGAAGGCAGAGCACCTTAGACCCACTTCCAAAAGTCCAGGACTGGAGTGGCACCACTTAGTAGGGTAGACTCACAGATGGCAGAGTCCAGGTGTTATAGCAGATGAGATAGAAATCTTTTGTGTCCCTGAGACTTTAGAAGTCAGGAGGCATGCAGACAAGTACTTTGAGTCACTTTGGTTCTGGTGTGGAGAGATGTAAGTCTAGTCTTTCTAACTCCCAGGCAAGACGGCAGCAGGTAAGAGGGCAGCAGGTAGGAGGTCAGCAAAGTAGGAATCCAGCAGAGTAGGAGTCTAGTAGAGTGGCAGTCCTTGTAAAAGTGCGGCAGTCCCTCTTCCTGGCAGACTTACCACAGGTCCAGAATTATATTTAAGTGGGAATGTCCGAGGGTCCAGTATTTGTACTTTGGTGCCCTGGTTCTGGAAGGTAGGAGAAGCTTCTAGACAGTGGTTTTGAAGTGCAGTGAATTCCCTTCCTCCTCTGCTGCCCTGGCTCCAAGCTGGCCGGAGTGACAATGTAGGGTCGTTAGGCCTATTGTGTGAAAACAGGGCACAGCGTATTCAGGTGCAAGTGGGGCTGTGCTTAGCTACGCAAACAATCAAGCCAGTTAATGGCCCATTAAGACACATCAAATCACAGCTAAGCTCCCATTGTGTGTGGCTGTCTAGAGGTAATGCACAATGCCCAGCTGTCACCCACCCCAGACGTGTATTCAGAGACAGGCAGAAGGCATAGAATAGTAATTAAGACTTGCAACTTAAAATCCAACTTTGCCATCAGTTGTGATTTTAAATTGTGACTCCAGAGACACCAAACTCGAAATATGTCTACACTCTCCTGAGCCATTGAACTGAACCATGGGGAACCCTTTTCCTCATCTGCAGACCCCATCTGTGGAGCTCACAGACATATCCTAGTATGCAGACGAAACCACCATGGCCAACAAAGTGATGTGGCCTATTCCACCCCTTGGGTCTGACTTCTGTCCCCACTCCAGGGAAAACTCTGTCCATAAGTACAACAACCAATGGAGGCCACTGATGGCTGTTAGTCTCCACAACCAGGCCCAGGCCATCCTGGTGCCTCTGACCTCTGTTATTTCTCAGATTGAGGGACAGTAACCCTGGACATTTTGCACCCTCTACCCACTCTCCCATCAGTTCAAGGGTGGTATCCTGAGACTGATCACTCAACCGGGGTGTGTACCCTGAGGCTGAAAAGGTGACAGCTGTGAGTTCTATCTTACCCTGCCCCTCCATCTGGGCCCTGTACCCTCTGCTTGGGAGTGGTCCCTTATGAAAACTGAACTATCAGGGCACCCTAGTCGGCCACCCTTCCCAGTTCTTCTGACACCGGGGGCAACTCATTCTTCAGAATGGAGTCTAACGGCATTAGGGTACTAACTACGACCCTCCTCTGGGTCACCTCCCCACCACACCCCACTCTAGGAATATCAGTGCCAAAGGACAGAAAGTCCTGCCCATGGGATGGAGTTATCCTACACACCTGGATGGTGCACTGCTCTGGGGAAGCTAGCCTTTCCACAGCCATTGTCCTGCTATCCCCGGTGTCCCTCAGAGCAGTGACTGAATTTCCATCCACTGTCACCTGGTGGAAGTGACGACTCCCACCCACAGGGATCACCACCTCACCCTCTGAGTACACATCCTAACTAAAAGAGATGGCATGGTCTATGAACTCCCCTGGGGACTGCTTATCTCTAAGGCCACATTGGCCATCCCTGTAGAGGTACCACAAATGGGTGGTTTCTTAGAACAGAGAGAATCCCCCTGCTTGTGTCCTAGCTGGAAACAATCAAAGCAGCGGGGTTGGAAATGAGACACTCTGGGTCGCTGCTAACCAGAACCTCCTCCCTGTTTCTCAGAAGGGGCATGGGGAGCCTTCCTCCCCTCCTTACTCTAAGATCTGTATGTGTCTCCTTTGATCTCTCCTTCACTCTGCAGGGGGGAGCCTTAACTAACCTTCTTGTGGTTATTTACAGGTACCTTCTTTTGGACCCTGTTGCTGCTCTAGTAGTCTGCCTCCTTAGCAAGCTCTCTGGGGTCAGTGAGCTTACTATCAATCAAGTGTTGGCGCAGATCTGGAAAACAATGACTATACATGTGCTCTGGCAAGTAGATCAAAAGCCCTTTGTAATTATTCACCTCCCTTCCCTTCACCCAACCAATCAGTGCCTTGCCAAAGGAATCCACAACATTCACCCAAAATAGTTGTGGCAGTTTCTGGCTTTCCCTGAACTTGAGCCTAAATGTTTTTGGTGTCAGACCCTATTTCCTAACGAGGGCTTTGTTCATGGGGGGATACCTCATCTTAGCTTCCTTCTCTAGGGCCAGTAGGGTGTCCCGCCCCTCAATAGGGATATGCCTACGCAGACTAGCATCCCCCATCCCTCCCAGGCAACTTGTGCATCTGCAGGGCACTCTCATAGGCCTCAAACCTCTTATCAATGATGATCTACCACCAAAAAATCAGGAACCAGCTCCTTAGGTATGTGAAGCCTCCTGTCTCCAGGCGGCACAGAAGAAACGCTGCCACAATCAGTGCCAGACTCTGCTTGCCTGGCTTTGAGGTCCAGCTCCTTAAGGCTCCTCTCCTGAGCCACATACTCCAAAACAATTCTCTCCTCCATAGCCAACTTCATCTGCTCTGTTTCCAGAGCCAATCTGTATTGCTCTGCCCCTATTTTTGATTTGGCAAGTTCCAATTTTAACTTCCTCTCCACCAGCCTGTCCGCCAGCTCCCCTGGGGGCTGGCCTCTGGATGACACACTGCTTCCTGCCCGGGGTGGTATCTTCATTCCTGAAAGGATGCTGCCCCCACTCCTCCACAGGCAACAGTCCCAGACTCTCCTCTGGGCCCTGGTCCTAATTATCCCCCTCATCCAGATCCTCTTCCAGATCCTCATCATCCTCTGGGGTCACATTTAATGCAGCATGTATTTCTTCTGACCAGATTCTACGTGCCTTTTGCAGCTCCACCTTCCTGGTGGTGTCCTTTCGGGAAGCCCAAAGTCCTTGCAGAAATCCTTGGCAGTGAAAATCTAAAGTTTGTCCAGCTCAAAATGCATGTTTGCAGGTGTAGATGCAGATCATTTTTGGAAAAGGCAAAAATGTCAATCAGGAAGAATAGAAAAATTGAAAAGGCCAATCAAAGAGGACAGACAAAAAAAGTAAGAATAAATGCCAATTAGTAGGAATTGACTTAAAATGGTCTTAGATGTGGCTGGTAGTATACATCAAAATACTCTAAGGCACTGCACATACACAAGTCCTATCATCACTGCTGATTACCAATGTTAGAAATTGGGCCTCTAGTTGCTAAAGGTATGCACCCTGTCCAGGTAGGGCCCACAATCCTAGTCAGGGTAAGTCAGATACACACTTTATAATAACCTGTGCTTACTCCTTAGTAGCTTGGCACAGGGCTGTCAGGCTTAACTTACGAGGTGATGTGTAAAGTATTTGTGCAACACTTCTTACAGTAAAACAGTGCAAACACCTAGAAAAACTGGATGACATCTGGAGAGGACATGAACAAATAACATTTGAGTCACTGCAAACTGAGTATGAGTTGGCCAGGTTGGAAAGATACAAATATCTTGAAGTGACACATGGACTGTGCCGACATATCAGAAAAGGGGAAGCGCCCCTGGAATACTAGCCACTATAAGATAGAATATTGATCGACCCCGTGAGAGCCAAGGCAACCTCTCTAGCATATAAAAAAATTCTATATAATTCGGTGGAACCCCTGAGGGGAGCGCGGGAGATGAATGTGGGAAACCTTGAGGATGATGATTGGGAAAAGGCGGTCCAGAGCCAGAGGGAGGTTGCAATAAGGGCCCGCTTTCGACGTATCCAGTTGCGCATTTTACATAGATCGTATACGGAACAAAATTGCAAAACATGGGTTGGGGTATATCCAGAGACTGTGCTAGGGAGTGCGAGAAGGATGGCTCCTTCTTGCACATAATCTGGGAACGCAGAAAAGTACATAAATCTTGGTCAGAAGTGATGCGCATTATGTCACAGGTCACAAATCTAGAGATCCTAGTGGTGCCACTTTGGTTGCTTTTATGTGTGACTGGCCATGATAAATGGGCGAAATATACATAAATATGGCTTAAAATAGCAGCAGTAGTGGCCAAAAGAAATATTGCCCAGCTATGGGGGTCCAATCATGCATCAGATTGGAGAGACTGGGAAAAAGACATGGACTGGTGCTTGAGAGCGGAAAAAGCAATATACCTAAAAAGAGGTTGCCCCCAAAAATGGAACAAAGTATGGGGGCCCTGGCAGACATACTGGGGCTATTAGGCTACTGAGAGGGTAGGGAGGGAGTACTACACAAGCAGAGTGACTCATGAGAGTGAGAAATGAGATCTATGTATCCAAATGAACATCAACTGTAATTGAGTATGTATTGTTTCCTCCATTGTTAATGATGTACTAGTCATGTTAAGATGTAATGAGCATTGGTTAATAAAAAGAACTATGAAAAAAACAGTGCAATCACCACAGAAAAAGGCACCACCTGGTTAGAACAATAGAGCTTAATTCAATGAGCAAAACAAAACAAATTCCAAAATGACAAAAATCCAATAAGAACTTTAGATATAAATTTTGTTATGAGTTAGGTGAAACTAGTGCACTAAAGCGCAAAGTGCCAACTGTGGTTTTCTGGTTGTGCCATACCGGGACAAAGTCACAAGTTCAGGATGACTGTGATGGGGGATGGGACAGCTACAGGGACCCACCTGTGCCCACTGAACACAGTACCTTACATCCTGGTGTGCCATCTGCATGGCATTGCTTTGCAAGGCTTTGCGTCACCCTGTGCCAGTTCCGGAGAAGGACCATAGAAGGCAGAACACCTTGGCCCACTTCTAAGGGTCTAGGACTGGGATGGCACCACTTGGCAGGGTAGACTCACATATGACAGAGTTCAGGTGCTGTAGCAGGTGAGTTTGAAAAAACAGGAGGCAAGCAGGCAAGCCCTGTCAGTCACTTTAGTTGTAGTTTGGAGAGATGCAGGTCTAGTCCTTCTCACTCCCAGACAAGAGGGCGGCAGGCAGCAGGTCAGCACAGCAAAGCAAGAGTCCAGCAGAGTAGCAGTCCAGCAGAGTGGTAGTCCTTTTAACAGCACAGCAGTCCTTCCTGGCAGACTATCCACATGTCCAGAAATGTACTGAAGTGCTGGTGTCTGAGGTCCAGTATAGTGAGAGAAGCTTCTAGACAGTGGCTTCGATGTGCAGGGAATCCCCTTTCTCCTCTGCCCTGGTTCTAAGCTGGCTGAAGTGATGACATAGGGTTGTTAGGCCTATTTTGTGGTGACAGGGCACAGCCTATATGGGTACAAGGGAGGCAGTGCTTAGCTCTGCTCCCCCCATCAAATCCTTTATTGGTCCATTGCGGCCAATCAAGTGATACCGAACCTCCCTGTGTGTGTGGCTGTCCAGCAAAAATACACAAGGCTAGTTGTCTCCCACCCCAGATGTGTATTGAGAGACAGGCAGAAGGCACAGAATGGTTAAGAAAATGTAGACTTTCTAAAAGTGGCACTTAAAATATAACTTTGCCATAAGTTGTGATTTTAAATTGTGCATCCAGAGACACCAAACTTGAAATATCTATATTTTACCAATTGGGAATCACACTTCTAACATATAATAAGGTAATCCCAATGTTACCTTATGGGAGAGCTTATGGGAGAGATAGGCCTTGCAGTAGTGAAAAATGTAATCGTTTTTCACTACCAGGACAAGTAAAATTTAAAAGTACATGTCCTGCTTTTTAAATACACAGCATCCTGCCCTTGGGCTGTCCAGGGCCTACCTTAGGGGTGACTTGCATGCAGTAGAAAGGAAGGTTTGGCCGGCCAAGAGAGTTAACTTGCCAGGTCGATATAGCAGCTTAAAAATACACACACAGGCTCTGCAATTGCAGGACTGAGACATTATTAAAGAGCTACTTAAATGGGTGGCACAATCAGTGCTACTTGCCACTTGTAGCAATTAATTTATGGGCCATGGGCACATGCACTGCACTTTACTCTGGACATTTAAGTCAGTTAAATACGGCAATTGGGAATAGGCCATAGTTACCATATTTTAATCAGAGAGCACATGCACTTTAGCACTTGTTATCAGTGGTAAAGTGTGCAGAGTCATATAGCTAACAACAATTAATTCAGCACAAAGCGGAGTTGGAAGGCAAAATGTTTGGGGGTGACTCTGCAGAAAAGGTCATACCCAACACTTTCATTAAAATCCTCTAATACACCCCTAAACTCTCTGAACCTTGATGTTTTTAGTCTTTTTTTTTGCCTCTTGGAACCTCTATAATTTTTCTGCATAATCAACTTCTGAAGGCTAGAAACTTTACTAGAAACTCGCATATTTGAACTATCATTTTGCTCAGGAATTTGCCTCATTCATAGTTCTATTTCCCTTGTCCTTTGCACCTTCACAGATGGTGTTTTCAGCATTATCTAAAGACAATAAACTCCACTAACAAGCATACCACAATGAATGCCTCAACTTCCTCCTCCTCAAAACCCTTTGCTTTTCCTACCCCATCAACAAATCTCGTAAGAATAAACACTGGCAATGTCAGTAAGAGACCTAAAAATGACCCGACTTCTACCACCCAGTTGCCATTCCCCCTAACATTGGTGGACATTATAGATGAGCTAAAAAACATCAATCCTTTTGTTGTGAAGACTAATCTCCAGAGGATCGAAGATAAAGGGTCTCATCTGTACTCTAGACTCAGAGAGATAAAACAACGAGTTAGCGATGCAGAAGATGTTGTGGTTATAGTGGCATCCCTGTCTTGAAGGTCACCACCCTGAAGAAACAGGCAGAGGACTTAGAAAACTGAAATAGTAACAACAACTTGAGAATATATGGCATTCCAGAGGGTTTGGAAAGGGCTGTCATCGTTTCTTTCCTGAAGGACAACATTCCCAAGATCATCGGTTTACAACCATACTCATTCCTCAACATCCAGAGAGCTCATCGCATAGGTCCTCCACATCCATTGTCTTCAAGTTCAACCAAACCAAGAGGAATCATTGTCTATTCCCTACTATATCCCAAACTCACAAAATTTCTTTCTGCTTTTGAACAATGCAAACAAAATGTTGGTCTGGTCATAAGCTCTTCTTCAGTTAGGACGTTGCCAGAGTGACAGCTATTCGACGGAAAGAATTTTTGGATTGATGCCCGACTTTAAGATCTATGAAAGCTAGATATGGTCATTTCCTTCCTTGCTTCTTCAAGGTTACTTATAAAGACAAAACAACTACTTATGAACTCCTTGCTGTCTTAAGACATTTTAATCACACTCACAAGGGAGCGGTGATGGGCCTTGGCAAACTTTAATTTTCTCTTGTTTACTCAACATGTTGGATAGTCACTCATATTCCTGTTTTCACCACACAGGTTTACAGAATATTCTGCTCCATTGGAGCACAATGTTCTTTTTTCCCACGTCTCCTTGTCTGCATCTCCCCTAACTCCCAGATAGTTGTTACTTCCCTGTTGGTAAGTCTCCTTTTATTTAAATTTTATGGTCTTGGTTACTTCTCATGGTTTCTAGTATTCGTTTATGTTCCAGTCTCTACTCTTCCAATACGTTTCTCATAAGTTTCTAATTCTCCGGGGTTCTGCTTTGGGTCTGCCTCTTTGCTCACACTCCACCCCTCCTTCACGTATTGTAGCTTTTCATCCTTTAATTGATATCCATGGCTAAAGTTGTTCGGCTTTCTGTCATCCATTCTCTTTTATCATTGGGAAGTCTTTTGTTACTTCCTTCTTCCCTTTTTCTTCACTGTTTATACTTACCCTACAGTCTTTCTTCCCTATGTCCCTTTTACTTACTTCTCATTACCATATTTTTCTTTTAGCAACCTTAGAACATTATCTATGTCTTTATACATGCAGCTCATGTTTTCCTTTTGTTATAATAATGATTCATGTTACAGACCTACCTACAATGCCTGTGATTATATTTACATATTATTTCTACAATGAGTAATTGGGTGTTATACCCTAGCATGTTAAGGGTCTTCGCAACCTCATCAAGGAACAAGGAGTCCTGACTCACTTATCAAAATTAAAATGCCACATTGCCCTCTTACAAGAAACGCACCTTAACTCAAGGAAGAAGATATCTCACCCCTACGTCGAAATTAAGTTGGTCACACGTTTAGTCCTCCAGCTATCAACACAACAATAAAAATGGGGTTATAATCCTCATTCATAAAAATATACAGTTTCATGTTACCAACCTCATTGTAGGGGGAGACTGAAACCAGTTAATGGATCTTTTTGTTGACAGAAGTTCTCAGACTAGATAGATCCCCACCAAAATGCAAAAACCTTTAAAAATTCTATTGTATCCAGAGGTCTAATAGATGCTTGGAGAACCTCCCACCCTGATGTTTCAGACAACACCTTTGACTCCCTTGTTCACCATTCCAAATACAAAATATACTATATATTTTTAACTCATAATGTTTTTCAATGTATTATTCATGCGTTATCAGCCCTATCTTTACTTCACATCATGCACCTGTTGGGTTCCCCTTATCCTCTCTCCCTTTTCTTTGAATCTATTTTTGGAAAAAAGATCCAATGGTCTTCTGCCTTTTTCTGGTTACAAACAAAATGATGTAGAAGTCAAATTAACCGCCTATTCAGAAGACATTCTATTTTATGTATCAGACCACCAACATACCATCCCTGAATTTTTTTATCTTCTGCAGTAATATTCTGAGATCTCTTGCTATATTTTAAATATAAATAAATTAGAAGTTATGCCTTTAAACAAATAGTATTTTCCAGAGAAGCTTTCAGACTCAGGTTTTTCATAGAATTCCAAACACATTTAATGCTTAGGCATTCTATATTTTAATTCTATTGAAGATACCCCCCCACACTAATCTTAATGGAGTCAAAATAAAAATAGTGTCTGAGAGTTGATCTCCTCTTTTTCTATCCTGGTAGGACAGACTAGCAACCATCAAAATGATGATGTTACCATTTGTCAATTTTTATTCATCCATGCTACCAATTACTATTCCGCAGTTATTTTTTAAATCTCTTAAAACCTTATTAACAAAATGTTTAACGAATAAACGGAATGCACATCTATCACTGGCAAAGTTACAACAGTCTAAAGACAATGGCGGGGTTAGCTTCCCAAATTGTAAAACGTTCTGCTCTGCATTCACACTAAAATAAATCTGGACATCCCTTGCACAAGCATGACAACCCAACTCTACAATCTGGCATCAACTGGAGCATTCTCTAACCACTCCGTTCTTCTATTGAGATTTGGTTTTCCCCTCAAAACTCTCAAAATGTTTTTGCACACCAATATTCACTCATTCTGTTATCTTGACCCAATCCATGCTTATTAACTCATCCTCCAAGTTAGTTCATTTCATATCCTATTCTATTTGATATAACAAACATATCCAGCTACAAAACAGTGTGCTTATTTGGAAAGATTGGGTACACAAAGGGATTATAATAACCGTAGGTCAGCGTTTCCTTGTCAGGGCCTCTCTCACCTTCCAAGACCTACAATCCAAATATGGACTTTCCTCTAATTATGCCACTTACATCTTATGGAGACTATCACACACATTTCTTCTTCTCCTTTCACATTTTCTGAACATCCCACAACTTCTCCTCTTCTTAATTTCTTCTCTGAAGTTTCTGCCTCCTATATCTATAAAACCTTCGACAAAAACCATCATACTGTCAGGCTAAAGGCTAAAGTGGAATTATGTTGGTAACATGATTCACAACAGTCCTTTTCCCTTCAGATAGGGAACCACATTTGGTCTAAAATACACTCTACTTCATGTTCAGCCAGTATTACACAAACAATATTATTTTTCTACAATATACTGTTTTAACCCCTATTTCTCTTAGCAGATTCAAACTATCCATCAATAACATTTGCTGGTCTTATCAAAAAGATTATAGAGTGATGTCCTTCAGATGCTTTTTGAATTTACAAATGGTCATGCTTTCCGGTTACAGATTTGGGGTAAGATATCTGATATTTTCTCTATAAATACACAGTTTGATAACATATATATATTCCTAGGTGGTTCATCACATATATGGAATTCTCAAATAACGGTCGGTATGCTTGCGATCTACTTATAGCCATTGCATTTTAAATTATCACTTCTAATTGGAAGGACACTACTAAAATCTTGTATATTGGATCGTGGAATATGATATGCCAGAATCACAGACTTCATAGAGGAAATGCTACCTCCACACCTATGATAATGACACGGGATCTAGACACTCTCTTACTTCTGCAGTTCCAATCATTAACTATGATTAACCTCCATGAAGTATAGAAGGTTTTATTTACTATATTCTAGGCTTCGTATTAGGTAGTATGTTGATATTACATACAATTGCATATATATATCCTAATGAGGATCGTTTTCCCTCTCTTTCCTTTCTCTTTCTCTTTCTCCTTTTTCTTTTTCCTTTAATCTTCTCTTCCCCTCTCTCCCCAACACAAAACCCTCTCATAAAATGCTAATTTGTTCTTTAATTATTTTTTTTAGTGCACAATGTTTAGACTCATTTTCTGTATGTTATAGGTGCTTTTATATGCTTCTATCAATTGGTGTTTTTCATGTTCTTTTGTTTCCTTATTTGATAAAGCTTTTTCAAATTTAAAAAAAACTGTTGTAAATTGATGCACACTTTTGCACAATTTCCACCCAAAATTTCAATCATTAAAAGTGATACATATAGTTCAGAAAGTGTGATTTCCCAACGTTCATATGTTTTTCATAGCATATGTATGCATCTCAATTTTCCACTTTTGTCACTTTTTCTATCGAACCCCTTTAACATTGATTCTTCATGTTATGCCTTAGAATCCTCTTTGAAGGAGTAGTCTGAAAAAATAAAGAGATTACACAAGTCTCACAATCCTAGGCAGTGTAGCAAAACTTGAAAGATTTTGAAGGTTCACACTTCAGTGCTCTCACTCAGGTTACGAATAACTTACATGTTCTGTAAGTACACCAGTCACATAGACGGAGATCTGACACAGCAGTAGTGATGATCACTTAAACACCATCTTCAAATATATCTGAAAATGCAATCATTTGGTCCTCAAATGTCAGCTGATCAGGTTATAAAAAAAGCACATATTTTGTATCCATTTTTCAAAAATACACTCAGTCCCTCCAAAAAAGCTTATAATTTTAATTGTCTTGAAATATCCATTTTTCATTTTTACTATATTAATGTTTGATGCCCAAACACTAATTTGCCTTTTATATTGAATACACACATGCACTGCTGTGACACTCGATATGATTATGTCAAACCATCTCATGCCATGTATGCCCACAGTATGTAAAAATAATTAATATTATAGTCTGATCAACATAATACCTGGTTACATTGGATTATACTCCATTGCTGTATTTAATTCAATTGTAGAGAGGTATACCATATACCCAGAGCATCTTCATTAAATGCTACCAATGGGTCTACAGCTCTCATTATGCCACCCACTTAAGTAGCACTTCAAAAAATGTCTCAGTTCTGCCATTGCAGCCTGAATGGATTTTTAAACTGCCATGTTGACTTAGAAATTAAAACCTCCTTGTCAAGCCTTTAACCCACCTTTTATTACATATAAGTCACACATAAGGTAAGCCTTAGGTAGCCCATTGGGTAGCGTGCTGTGTAATTAAAAGGTTAGACATGTACTTTTAAGTTTTACATGTCCTCGTATTGAAAACTCCTAAATTCGTTTTTTTACTAAAGTGAGGCCTATCCCTCCTGTAGGAAAACATTTGGGATTCCTTATTACATTGAACAAATAGTAATTTACAATTGGGAGTAGGTAGCTATATCATTTTTGGTGTCTTTGGAATTGTGGTGAAGAGCCCTATTTAATGGTAAAGTCAGGTTTTTGTTCACGCTTTTAGAACGTTTGCATTTTTCTGCCCTTAGCCCTTTTGTGCCTGTTGTCTGGCCTGGGTCACATTACTGGGTGTAACTGTTGTAGTTTGTGAATTACTCCCAGACAGTCACACATTAGAGGGATTAGGTGTGCCTCAATGGGCCATCGGCTGGCAGGATGTGGAGGCAGAGCTGAGCACACCCCACTTGCAACTAAATAGCCTGTGTTCTACCTTCAGACAAAGGGCCTAACAACCTCACATTGTCACTGCGGCTAGCTTGGAGCCGGCATTGGGCAGTGAAGAACTTCCATGCACTTCAAGATCACTGTCTAGAAGCTTCTCCCACCTTCCAGAACCAGGCTATAAAAAGGGGAAATCAGACACCAACTCTTCTGTACACTTCTGGACCCGTGGATACTCTGCTAGTAAGAATGAATGTAGTGCTGCTGGAAGGGCTGCCACTATGCTGTGCTGCTGCTTTGAAGGAATGCTGCACTGCTGGATTGCTGCCCTGTTGTCCTGCTGCTCTGCCAATTTCTGCCTGGGGACAAGGACTAGATCTTCAACTGTCCCAGGACTTCCAGAGTGACTCAGAAGTGCTAGTTTGCTGACCTCCTGTTCAGGCCCACAGAGGCACATAAGGCTTCCTCAATCTTGAACCCGCACTTGGCCCCAGCCTGAGTGAGCCTTGACCCTCCAAGTGGTTCCCCTTCAAACATGGACCCTTGAAAGTGGTGCCAAATGTGCCCAGATAGCCAAAATCCCAAAGTGGGGACTTTTTGGCTAATAACTGCTCTGAGAACCAGGAAGAAAGAGGGACCTACCTGTTTGCCTATCTGCCCGCGGTGCATCCCTGGGGTTGACTATGCTGCTTCTCCTGTTACGTTCTTCTCCCCAAATCCATTTCAGCAGTCCTTCTCCAAAGGGGTATACGACCTTGTGGAACTGTCTTTGGCGAAAGCCCTCTCCCTTATCCTACTGGAGATTTATGACTTTCATTTCAGAGACTAAGTCCGAGCATAGAAATCTTTACTGTGGCTTCAACCCAAGGCAACAACGCTCCCTCTTCAGTCATCTTCTGCAGTATTTCCTCACTGAACTTTTCCCTCTCAGAACATTTTTCTTAAGAATTCTTTTAAGTCTAAAAGTAAGCACAGACTGGACTCAATTCACTTCCTGTATCCAAACCGCGCTCCATTGCAGTCAACCATATTTTTCGACTTTGACCCGGTTTCACACAACTAGATGTCCATTTGTGACACTATGATCTTTTAAGCACTGGTGTTTAGTAAACATTTCAAACATTCATGACTCTATGTTTCTGAATTGGTTTGGAATTTCTCTTGTATTGTGTTTTCACTTTATTACTGTTTGTGTACTGCATAAATACTTTATACATTGCCTCCAAGTTAAGCCTGAGCATGTGTATGTGTTTCTTCAAATACATTTTTAACCATGTACAAGTCTAATACTGAGATTTCAAATGGTGCTGTTTGGAGGCCACTAACATCTGGCGACCTCCTACCTGCACAATTTATTATTGTAGATTACTGTTTTAAAATGGGATTCACAGTCCTGCTCCAAATTAATCAGTTTGGTTTATCCTTTATTGATCCTAGGTTTCCTCCAAGAGGATTTTTAACAGAAGGTGAGTGTCTTAGGCCTCATTTCTATGCATGGTATGAATGATGATAGGCAGGGATACTAACAGCCCTGTTGAAGGCCTAAGACCTGGGTGGGTTTTAAATTTTGGCAGAATTTGTTTTGCTTATATAGGAGTAACTGAGTCGAGGATACTCAAATACTACCCACAACAAGTTTTAATAGTGTCTAGGGTACTCAGACAATAAAGGAAATTCCTTTGGGTATACCCTGAGACATTTTTACTGCGTTTCTGTCTCTGGATCCCAGCTCTAAATCTAGTGGCCATTTATATTAGAACTCCCAACCTCGGTTGAATCTACCCTGGTGGTATTATCCTACCAGGGTGTTGATAGGCACAGATGATGAAGCATGCCACTATACATGGTGGATGAGGCGTCTACTCCAAAATCTTTGTATTTTCTCAAGGACCTATCCTAGAAATATAACCTAGTTGCCCATAGGTGTTTGAAGTTGTGCTAGGGAGGATGCAACTAGGTTTCCTACCTTCTCACTTTCTCTTTGTGTGTAAAAAATGACTTTTGTGCCAAGCTACTCAGTGTTAACCACAGGTTAATTTAGTGATGTTTTGTGGTTCACCATTTAAGGGATTGTAGCTGTTGTTTGACCAGAGCTCACACCCAAGTCAACCAACAACCCCATTTTTAACACCATGAATTCCAATAATTGCCAAAAACTACTAACATTATGCCAGTGCTAGCATTTTACCAGTAGTCGGCATGGTGTCATGTATGTCCAGAATTTTCTGAAAATTAAGACCATTATTCCAGGACTTGCATTTCAGCAGGAGTTGGTACTCTGAAGTAGGCACAACACTCACATGCACCAAAAGCATTTAAGACATGTTTTTCATACTTACCTTAAGGTTCTGCTAGTTACTCCAAATTCTGAGGTCTGCTGGTGTCACATCTCTTCATTGCATTGACTGTCCTACCTTTCTAATCCCAGTGACTTGGATTTCCTGTGTGTCACACCTCAGGAGAGGCGAGGTCCTGGTATAACACTGTGCAGTTGATCACAGTTTGATAAATGGCCTCCTGCTAACACATTGCAAATGAACTGTGACTCAGTGTAGACCTACACTGGCACTTGATGCAAAAGTGACATAATGAGATGCTATAATCACAGCCTTGCAGTCTGTCTACATGCACCCTCAACAATGCTGAACCTGCCTTGAATAGGCATGTTTTAAAATGTGTTCAAAATTCCTTCTCTGGTACAATTATGTGTGTAATTCAGTAATGCACCTATTTGTCTCCAAAAAGAGCATGAATTAATAAGGTTGGGATTTTCCAACTATTGCTCTCTATTTACAATTGCACTTGTCAGATTGTTCTTCTCCTTATTCTTTTTACCAAATTTAAATGTGAAATTAAAATCCAGAAACCTTACTTGACTCTAAAAGACATAGAGCATTAACCCCAGGAATGAGAAGAAAAGACATAGAGCTTTATTTAACTTTTGAAGGATGGTACTCCGTCCATCAAGATAGCAGAGTGCATTTCCCCTGCAACCGTGATAGACTACTATCCATCAGATTTAGAAATGACTGTCAGCCAAACGATCATTGATGCACATTGAAAGGAACCATCATTATGGGGGTTCCTGGTGTTCAGCCGCTGCTGGTTTTGACAGATGTTCACCAAACATTTCAAAAGTTTTTATCTTTCTGAAAGAAGCTCCCGACGTGGGAGTTTCTTTCAGAAATATAAAACCCGAATGAATCCTCACCCTGGGAGCCTTCTCCCAGAGTGTGGTGATCATTATGGTTTTCTTGTGTTCCTCAACTAATTGTTTTTCCCTGTGGTGATGGAAAGGAAAAAGACATTACATTGTCCACCCTAAATAGGGCAGATAGTGTAATGTCCTTCCTCTGACAGCCTAAACTCCATTGAACACTCAGAGGATGCTTTCCATCAACAGAGCCAATCTGAGTTCCTCAACAAAACTTTAAGGTCCACCTGTCAAGAAATGAGGCTGGCGGACCAAGGGTTTGTTGGACATGGTGTTTGATTGCATGTGCAAAGGAATAACCTGTCCGCCAAACTCCTAGTCAGGCCCATAGATTTGAAGGCGTTTCCTAAAACGGAGGTAATTCAAAGTTATTCTTAGATTAAGGAAAGAGGCAAACTTAAGGAAGGTGCCCCATGTCATGCCTTGAAATGGCTGAAAATGGATGACGTAATCTGAGGGACAGATAGAAGAGATGAGTTGAAAGATGCAGGAGCCATCTCACCATTTATCTTATAACCTTAACAAAAAAAGAAGTTAAACATCAGCCAAGGCAGTGTGTGATAGACAATGCATAAAGCATCCTGCATTCATGGAAAGGAAGTGGAGAAAATTAAGCAAAGAAGCAGGAATTATAATGCTTGTCTCCAAGATAAATTGCAAACCCACATTCTAGGACATCTGGTGCATGCATCAAAGACAAGCTGGTGTAGGAAATTGGGTTATTGATTGAGGGGAGATGAAACAGTACTCACGCAGAGACCACAATTCTTGTCTGGGTGAAACACAAGCAACCCCCAAATTAAGTTGTGCTTAACTCTTTGGTAGCTTGGCTCAAATGCAGTCAGACTTAACTTAAAGGCAATTTGTAAAGTAGTTATGCAGCACTTCATACAGTAATAAAATGAAAACTCAGCACAATAAAAATATCACACTAATTCTAAAGAATAGAGTAAAGTTTTATTAATTATTTGACACCAAAATAACAAAAATCCAGTCAGTAGAACCGGAGATATGCAATTTTAAAGACGTAACTAAAAATAGTACTTATAAGCAAAAAGTGCCACCTAGGGTTATCTGGTCACTCTCAATTGAAAGTTATCACTTACTAATATGTAATAAGGTAACCCAATGTTATCCTATGGGAGAGGTAAGTCTTGCTGTACTGAAAAAAAAATTAAAGAGTTTTTGACTACCAGGACATGAAAAAGTTAGAACTACATGTTCAACGTTTTAAATACACTGCACCCTACCCTATGGGTTCATTTTGCCAGGCCGAAATGGCATATTAAAACTGCACACACAGGCTGCTATGGCAGGCCTGAGATACGTTTAAAGGACTTCTGAGGTGGGTGGCATAATGGGCGCTGCAAACCCACTAGTTGCATTGTATTTAAAGGCCCTGGGAACATGTAGTAACATTTTACCAGGGATTTCCAAGATAATTAAATGAGCTAATTGGATGTAAGCCAATTTTACCATGTTTAAGGCAGAGAGCACAAGCGCTTTATCACTGGTTAGCAGTGGTAAAGTGTGCTGAGTCTAAAAAAGCCCACACAAATGGATTCAGAAAACACAAGGGTGAAGTCAAAAAGTTTGGGGACCTACCAAAGAGCTTACTTCCAAGATGCACCCCTTGATAATGAGAGATTCTCAAATCTAATTAGCAAGCTTATGAAAATGCTGAAATTGGATGGAAAACAAAAAGGGGTATGCAAAGATGTGACTGTTGCTGACTCGCAACCTCTTGTAATTTTTAAAGGTTTTAAAGCTTACAAACTTACTAATGCTTGAAAAAAATAGGTCTTCTTAAAGAGTGTGTTACAGTAGCCAGAAACCATTCCCACTATCTACGTAATGCTGCAGTACATACGTTTCCACTACTACTTAGGGCTGCAAGTTGCCCCTGACCCTCGGCTGTAGCTGTGCCTCTCACAGCCCTAGTTACTTCATGCATAATGAGGAAGGCTATCCTCAGTAGCAAATAATCGCATCCCAAAAATTTCCTTTTTGTCCTCCAGGGGTTGTACTTCCGGCGGCTAGAAATCATCGCCTGTTGACAGCTGGAAGCTAAACATTGGGAGACAGGCACTGACCTCGTTCTCAAAAGGCGGAGTTTCCCAATCTAACCAGACTTTGTAATCAAACTTACAACTTTAATTCCCCTTCTAAAAGCCAGTGGGCATATTATCAACGGCGAGCGATAATTATCGCTGGCCGCTCTTAGCATTAAAATGTTTAGCGCCGGCTATCGCAGATAATTATTGCCATGCTAACGCAGTATTAACAACGCTCAGCGCAATGGCGATAATTATCCTAGAAATAGCTATGTTTTCCATGGAACATCGCTGGTTTTCCAGCGATGTTCCATGGAAAACGGCGATACCCTTGATGATAGGGGCCTGTGGTCTTAGCCACACAATCCACCCCCCATGTTAAGTATGCCTTAGTCAGGAATTTAACAGACATTAA
Organism: Triturus cristatus; assembly: GCF_964204655.1. Lineage (NCBI taxonomy): Eukaryota > Metazoa > Chordata > Amphibia > Caudata > Salamandridae > Triturus > Triturus cristatus. Next base: position 893,972,791 of record NC_140588.1, read on the forward strand.
GGGGCATATTATCTAGCCAGGCGATAAAATTATCGCCGCTTTAGCGGCAGAAAACTGCCCCTAAAACGGCGATAATGGGCTTGATAATATGCTCTATGGAATTCCAATTGAAGCCCATGTTAGACGTCCTTCACATCTATTTTTTCGCCTGGCTTGATAATATGCCCCCAAATTCCTGCGTTAAGGCATACTTAATGCGATATAAAAAATAGCTACCCTTCCTTGATAATATCGCGAAGCTGCCTTCGCGATATTTTCCCTAGTTGGTTTCACAGCCACGCCTACTTTGCATCTCATTAGCGATGCAAAGTTAGGCGTGCTGGAAACGGGGGCTAAGTCAGCAAAACACGTGCTAGCGTGTCTTTGCTGATTAGGCGATAAAGTTATCGCCGCTTTACGCCCAAAAACGAACGCTAAAGCGGCGATTAGTTTATCGCCTGGCCTTGATAATATGCCCCCAGGTCCGTTTCTATCACCTTCACGAATACGGATAACCCCCTGGTTCTGGGTGAAGGAGAGCGTGACTCCATGGGTCCCCGCCGCCTCTCCGTGTAATGAAAATACTCTTGACTGAGTTTCGATGTGTATTTCAGGCGACCTGTGATGTTCTCTGTAATAAAAACGACGGCTGCCGTGTTTCAGAGTTGAAGAGAGCACAGAAAGACACAAATGTATAAATGTGCCCTGTTACACGGATTGAGCCACGGATCTTACAAAGAGAACGCATGGTAGGGAAGCAAAAATAGGTTTCTAATGAATGTAAACATTTCTGTCTGTCTGGCTAAACTCGGATTCATCGTGCCGTGTTTTGGTTTCCGAGCGCTCTTCTCTTAGCCTAATGTTCAGTTCCTGTCGGATTTTGGCAGAGACAGCTCGGTTCACGCGGGTTCTCGCTGCGCGCAGAGATTTGCTCGTCTCTCCAAGCACCCATATGGCGCAAGCAATATTACATCTGCCAGAAGGTAATGTCTCTTTCCAAAGACTCCGAACCCGTTTTTCGCCCACACCAGTCTATTTTTACAAGTCATGTAGCGCGTGCATTAGTCATACGATGGTATCATATCCTCAGGGTGGAGGGGGGGCTCTATTAACGTCTTGTGAGGCGCACAAGCTGCTCAGAGCTAATAACCTGTCCCTTTCTGACAGAATGAATGGCACTTTCATGAGCACTTTAATGAATGAAGGGTACACTGCGTATTACACCAAGGGTTTGGAGTTGGCTTCCATGTTTGATAGTCTACACCGACCCAGAGTTGGAAAAGCATCAACAGAAAATCTATTAGATTGGAGCCGGTGAGTAAAAGACAGTGGTGGTGCTCAGTGAGTCCAACAACCACTAAAGTCCCTCTGAAGCCCCACCTGACCATATTGCATTCACTAAGGGACTCACTTGGAAGTACCGCCCAGATCACGATTACAGGAATCGCAGAAGTGCCGAAAGTTGTGATTCACCGGGAAGCCTTTATTGTAAGAGGGCAGTGTTGTGGTATTTCTCCGCATCCTCCACTTTCCACTAGCTCATACCCTCAGGATAAAATTATGAAGAGGGACCTGGAGCTCTGCAACAGACACCTGTCAGTGCTTAATTTGTTAAAAAAAAAAGGAACTGCCGGGAACTTCTGGGGAGGCCACTGCAGCCTGCACCACTTGTTGCCCGCGCCAGTGCTTCCAATGACAGAACCAATACAAGTACTAACCGTGGCACTGCTACAAGTGTGACCATTCAAACTATCCTAGGCCACCCAAAGCTATAATAATGATGTGAGCAACAGATTGTATTAGTTTTTAATGTATATTGACTTATGAAGACTGTTGTTGTGCTTATATCAACATTCGACAGACAGCGCCACCACGTGGTGGTCTGTCACTAGAGCAGGTTATGTTATGTAATGTTACTGGGTATTTGTAGAGCGCACGGCTACTCCCAGGAGTGTCCCGGCGCTAACAGGGGAGACCAGTGACAAAGAAACCCTCAGCAGTCAAACCAAGATCACCGATCATGAAAACAGTAGCGTTTTTAGTTTGTGACGGAAGCGCAGAAGATCATTTTCACGGCGTAGCTCGATGGGTAGATTGATCCATAGTCCAGATGCCAGTACCTGGAAGGAGCGACCTCCCAATAGGGCGCGTAAAAACCTTGGGGTCAGTAAAAAACAGGAGGACAAGGACCGTAAATTACGTACGGGAACATACTGCTGGCATCTGTCCCTCAAATAAGGAGCGCCGATATTATGGAAGGCGTTAAAGGCCAATACAAGTGCCTTAAAAGACACCCTCTTACGCACTGGAAGCCAGTGTAGAGTTCTAAGGAGTGGGGTCATATGTGTCCGGCGATCGGCCTTAACAATAGCTCGGGCAGCAGCATTCTGGGCGACTTGAAGCCGGTTGATCAGATACTCGGGAAGGCCTAAATATAGGACATTCACATAATCGAGCCGAGACAATATTAGAGCTTGCACAACTGTCTTCCTATGAGATACAGAAAGTAAAGGTAGAAAATTGCGCATCATCCTGAGAAGGCCAAAGCAGGAGCCTTCCACCGTTTGGACCTGGGCATTCATGGAAAGTTTATTATCCAATTTGACCCCCAGATTCTTGACCGTGGTAGCCAGGGTCGTTGGAGGAGACATATTGGATGGCCACCATTCTCGCCATTCTTCACCCGGCTTGCAGCCGAAGAAGATCATTTCTGATTTCTCTGAGTTACAGCATAATTGGTTCAGATTAAACCAATTAAATACCGCGGATAGGCAGTGGTTAAGCCTGACAATTAACTGCCGGGTGCGGAGCACCAGAAACCACCCGCTCAAATTAAGCACTGACACCTGCAAAGGAGAAAGCTTTCTCACTGTGGAAATTCTAGAGTCGTCGGACGATCGAAAAGTCTAATCATTCCATGCTAGGGCTTGGAGCATGGAGTGGCTTGGGCGTGCCCAGCTGTCTGATGGATACCCTGCGACTAATGCTCACTATATGTTGCTGTCAAAATGTAGTCCACTAACCTGTTACTCTGAACTGATAGAGCACAGACATGCTCTTTAATTTGTAGGGTTGCAATATAATCATGAGTAGATTGCACCTGCATTTATTCTTTGTCGTATTAAATTAATGGTGTTAGAAGCGTACCATAATAACCTGAAGGCGGTGGTTCCCAAACTGTGAGCAGCTGCACCCCAGTGCTCCACCAAAACCAGCCAAGGGCGCCGCGGTCGCAGTTGCTGAGCACAAAGTCCATTATGAATTACACCGGCATCTGGAGTGCAGGCTGGGTGCACAGTACCTGGCGACCTCTAGGTGGTGCACTTGCTGCCTCGTAGTGGACTGTAATAATTGCACTCATTGAAAGTGTTTTCACTCTGCTGAGTAATCCCCACGCAATGACAGCAGGACAGGAAGGGTTCGGTATATGGGTGTTTTTTATGGTCCTCACCTCCGCAGAGCACACGCCACTGGAATTGGCACCTCGTCTCAGAGGACGCTCCCAAGCTGATGGCACAAGGAGGACATTAAGATTCACTGTATTTCCAAAAAAGAATTGTTGTCCACAGTGTCCAGTGTCCACGGTGATGGATATTCTAATTTATTTATGTTTCTGTATGTTTTTTCCAGTGTTTTTGAAGGACAAAAGATTGGGGCTTTCGTAGCCCCCACGTTACCTCGTGATCATTTCTCTGTTTGACTTTACCACTGAATACGATCTTGTGTAATTCCAGCCTGGTCACTCCTTCAGGACAACAGAGCAAGCGTCTTCATTTCCTTGCAGCACTGCCATGTTTTTGCCCATCATTGATAGCTCTGAGGAACAAACCAGAGGGTGCCCTTTTTCATTAAAGGGGGGTAGGGAGGTTTTGGCTAAAATATATCTTATTACATCACCATAAACCCGGAAGTGGCTGGGATACTGCCTTGAAACAAGATGTCCAATAGTTTTGAAGAATAAAAGTTTTCACCAGTCTGCTTGTCCGTATTTGCTGTTGGCTTTTTCTGATGCTGGAGCCATATTCAGGGCTTTGTCTACACTATTCGTCGTGGCTCTGTGATCTGCCTTTAAATTGAGGTATATTTAGTACTTTCATGGGTGTTCCAATGTTTTCACTGTAGCCTACTCCCATTGCAAATGTACTGGTTTTTAGCATAGAAAAAACTGACCTGGTACAGTTATAGGCATTGTGGAAGGTGTTTCCCCATTTTCATACTGTGGCTATTGCTGCTGTTTTGTTGCTAATTACAGTGCTTTGTATAGCACTAACTTTCTTAATTGAAGGTGTAGCACCAGCAGTACGCTGAATGCCTTGGCTTTCTTTTAGTTGGTTTTATTACATGAATCCATGGCTACAAAAATAGGCGTTGTCTTTCTTGACACTAGAGCTTCCTTTACTGGAACTGAAGTGGACACATGGATGCCGTCTGAGTGGACTTTTGTGCCCAAATGAACCTCAGTGGTATGCTACTGACCTGTCATTATGTGAAAGGAAAATCCCAAAGCAAACAAGCCACTGCAATTCCTCATTGTATTCTATGTTCGTCACTAATTAGCAGATGTTAGGAACTATACCAGTGGTTTCCAAACCGTGTGCCACAGCACCCAGGTGCCCAGGCTGGTTTCGCTTGGATGTGTCCATCTCCAGTCTCAGCGTGCATGAACAGCAAACAGATACAATCACTGCATGGCCCGAGGGCGCACAAATATTGTGAAAAGAGAAAGTAGACACACCCTTGCATTGCACGCACCATTCTCCATACCTTCATCGCAATTATTTTCAGGGATTAAAATGAAAGCACTACCTAGGCCGGGCTTACACACACACCCTGCCTAAAAAAAGTAATGTAATGGGGAGCCGCAGCCAACTGCCACTTGGTCAAGGGAGCCGCAGGTCAAAAAAGTTTGGGAACCACTGCCTGAAGGTGTCGTGTTATAATTGCATTTACATGAATGTGAAAGATGTTTGCATTATATAACAGTTATGCTTAGCTAAAAGCCTAACGTGCAATGAATTGTGTATGCCTACTTACAGTTATTTACGTATTTGATGTGCTCATGTAACGTTGTGAATTAGAAGTGGTTAGCAAGCATTCATTCATATGTAATTTCATGAGATTTGTATGCCATTTTTCTTATGTTGGCCGATTTCTGTAGGCCTGAAAATGTACTTTACCCTGGTCACTCTCTACTGGGTTTAAACGTGTAGGTTTGAATTTCATGTGCATGTTGAGTTTGTATCTTTCTCACTATTTTCCGTTGCAGGTGGTAAATTCATCATTGTTAGTTAGAATGTCGCTTTTGTTTTAGGAGTTAGGCTCGGAGAGCAGTAGATACAATGAGCGTATGAGAAGCTGATATCGGGAGACAGTGTTCTTTTTTGCTGGAACAGACTTGGGAAGCAAGGTCATCATGCCAGGAGCTGGGAGACACTAGGTGAAGAGGAGCATCCTAGAACTAGCTCCGTAGCTTATGCTACTTGACCTATGCAATGTGAGTGTACTTAGGAAGTCTTCATGTGCTGACACCTCATATTTTCCCTATTTGCCTGGGGAAATGCTAAGTAGGGAAGTCACCTTAGTGATAGCGTAGGGATAGATTTATGCTTTTCACTTACAAACCTGTGATGAAGTCTGACATAGACGTGGGGGCACTCATTGCCTGCGTCCTGTTTCTTGCAGATGTCATTCTGTTTATACTTCATTGAGTTAACTTTGCTCATAGGTTTGGTTTTGTATTAGTCCCGATGTATTTCTACAACCTCGTCTTGAGATTTTTGTATGTCCAACTATTTTTGGCTTTGTAATCAATCAACTAACTTGGAAATTGGAGTCTGTGATCCTTAAGAGTCATTAACTATTGGACCCGTATATGGTGTTGTAAGTAGTGATTGCACTATATCTCTTCCCTCTATACTGCCAAGCAAGAACCAATGGTCCATCCGCTAAAGAGTGTTTCTGAGTAAATTGTAGGTGGAACCTCAGTCCCATCAAGATAATGGCTGGAGCGATGAGGAATCACACCAAACCCCTGCTCAACAAGCAGTCCCCCAGAAGTTCTACCTGGGTGTCAATGTTGATCAACAGAGGTTAGGGCGTTGGGACGAAAAAGAGAAACACTGAGGCGGCTGAGGTTTCGATTTCACCCTGGGTGTCTGCTCGATAGGCTCTCCACAAAGGTAATCTTTCTCTGGACGTGCTCATCTAAGGCTCTCAAAGGTACAACACCATGAGTAAACACGGCACCCCTTTGTTATGTCTATCTAACAGTTCAAATGTTTCTATAATAATATAACCTTGATCTATTTCTTGTACCTGAAGTAATATTTACTTTTTCCCCAGTGAAGCCTTAAGTTTGCTCCACTGACTGTGATTGCATCTATCAATGCTCTTTTAAGTGGGTCTCTCAGTTTGTCTATTTCTGTGTCTTCCCATTTGTTCAGTCCGAGTGACTGTTTTGAAACTAAATGTATCCTTTAAGATTTGTTACAATTTTTAAACCTTTTGAGTTCAACATTTACATACACAATCTTTACCCTAACGATTACAGTTCTTATTTTCTTCCAGTTACAATTTGCACGGCCTTTCTTTTCACTAAATAACACATGATTTCTATCTTTGGTTGCTACATCCAGTTTCTATTTTCTTTCCTTCATTAATGATTTCTCAATTAGATCTTTATCGTTTGGTCTAACTGTCTTTTTTCCATTTCAGGTTTCTTGTCCTTACAAAGTTTTGAAGAAGACGAACTGTGAACAAATTCACAATCAGCACATGGATACCCGATAATTATCACTGTTCTTTCTTTAGTTAAACGAAGAGTTTTGTTAATACCTGAATGCTGATTATTTTCTGATGTGTTATTTGTATTTTGTCTCACCACAGTTACCTGGGTCTTTTCCCGGGGACCACGCTCCAACTGGACTGCAATAACTCTCAGGTATGTGTGAAACGCACAGGTTTCTGTTTTTCTGGTCGGATACCAAAGACGCAATGGTGCTTCTTTTGATTCTTTGGAGTACTGCAGCTGACTGTGGTGATAGTGTGGCCTTTATACAAGATCCTACCCATGATGGATGCTCAGGCTTGTGAGATCCCGCGAGACCTCGTGCAGGGTCCTGCAAGATCTCAGTGTACATGCACACTTGGGAGGTATACTGTGTGTTGATGGGTGTAGGTTTGACCTTTGGGGGCCCTATGTAGGTCCAGCAGCTGGCACATTGTGGAAAGGGCAAGGGCCAGGAGTAGGAAGTCTGAAATTCGGGGGTGGGCTGGACCCCGCTCTGTCTCTGTGGGAGGGGCCAGGCTCAGGCCATGGTTGTCAAGGGGCTAAGCACCGCCACCTAAACATCAGACAACTGCCGCCCACAAGCATGGATGTTGATGTTGTGCATCCTCAAGGGCACTGGCTGAAGGGCCCCCTTCAAAAACATTACTTTCCATGCCTTCCTCCCGTCCTTATGACTCTTACATTGAGTGATTTTCCTTTATTTATTAGGGAGCTAGGTTCAGATTCCAAATCAATCAATCAATCAATCAATCAATCAATCACATAATTTGTAAAGCGCACTACACACCCGGTAGGGTCTCAAGGCGCTGGGGTGATGAGGGGTGCTGTTACTGGTCGAAGAGCCAGGTCTTGAGTTGTCTCCTGAAGGTCAGCAGGTCGAGGGGTAGGGTGTTCCAGGTCTTGGCAGCGCGATTGGAGAAGGATCTGCCTCCGGAAGTGGTTCTCCGGATGCGTGGGACCGTGGCCAGGGCGTGGTCAGCGGAGCAGTGTTTCCTGTTGGGTACGTAGAAGGAGAGTCGACTGTTGAGATAGGCTGGGCCGGTTTTGTGGAGTGCCTTGTGTGCGTGGATCAGGAGCTTGAAGGAGATTCTTTTGTCGATGGGGAGCCAGGGCAGGTTCCTCAGGTGGGGGGTGATGTGGTCGCGGCACGGGACGTCGAGGATCAGGCGTGCGGAGGCATTCTGGATTCTCTGTAGTCTGCCGATGAGCTTGGACGGGGCTCCGGCGTAGAGGGCGTTTCTGTAGTCGAGTCTGCTGCTGACTAGGGCCTGGGTGACTGTTTTCCTTGTGTTAGTCGGGATCCATCTGTAGATCTTGCGGAGCATGCAGAGGGGTTGAAACAGGTGGAGGAGACTGCGTTGACTTGTTTGGTCATGGAGAGTTTCGAGTCGAGGATGACTCCCAGGTTGCATGCGTGGTCGGTGGGGGCCAGGGGGGACCCCAGTGATGTGGTCCACCAAGAGTCATCCCATGTAGAGGGGTTGGATCCGAGGATGAGGATTTCCGTCTTGTCTGTGTTCAGTTTGAGGTGGCTGTCCTCCATCCAGTCGGCGACGGCCTTCATTCCCTGGTGGAGGTTGGATTTGGCGGTGAGGGGGTCCTTTGTGAGGGAGAGGATCAGCTGAGTGTCGTCAGCGTAGGAGATTATGTTGAGGTCGTGCTGTCGGGCGATGCGTGCTAGTGGTGCCATGTAGACCTCGGATCGGAACGGGGGGAGGCGGACTCTCTGAGTTCTGCCGGAGAGGAAGGAGGTGGTCCAGTCCAGGGCCTTGTTTCGGATCCCTGCGTCGTGGAGGCGCTTGCGTAGTGTGCGGTGGCAGACGGTGTCGAAGGCTGCGGAGAGGTCCAGGAGGATGAGGGCCACCGTTTCACCGTTGTCTAGCAGGATCCTGATGTCGTCTGTGGCGGCGATGAGGGCGGTCTTGGTGCTGTGGTTGCTGCGGAATCCTGATTTGGATGGGTCTAGGATGTTGTTGTCTTCGAGGTGCCGGGTGAGCTGGGTGTTTACTATCTTCTCGATGACCTTTGCTGGGAATGGAAGCAAGGAGATAAGCCGGAAGTTCTTGAGGTCGCTCGGGTCCGCCTTGGGTTTCTTCAGTAGGGCGTTGATCTCTGCGTGCTTCCAGTTCTCTGGGAAGGTGGCGGTCTCGAAGGAGAGGTTGATGATTTTGTGCAGGTGGGGTGCGATGGACTTGCTGGCTTTGTTGAAGATGTGATGCCGGAGGGGGTCGGATGGGGAACCGGAGTGGATTGTTCCCATAGTCTTGATTGTGTCCTCGATGCTCACGTCTACCCAGGTTGTCAGGGTGTCGTGGGCGGTGGGGTGCGGTGGGTTCGGTGCGGTGTGGTCAGCAAGGGTCGTCCGGGGTCTGAAGCAGTCATGTATGTCGGTGATTTTCCGGTAGAAGAAGGTGGCGAGGGAGTCGCACAGGGCTTGCGATGGTGGGATGTCGTTGGAGCTGGGGTTGGAGAGTTCCTTCACGACGGTGAAGTACTCCTTGCTGTTGTGTGCGTTGTTGTCAAGGCGGTCTGTGAAGGAGGTTCTTTTGGCGGTCCTGATGAGGTGGTGGTGGTTGCGGATGGCGTCTTTGTGGGCAGTGCGGCTGTCTGGCGTCTTGTCGCTGTGCCGTATGTTTTCCAGTTTCCGGCAGGTGCGTTTGGAGTTGAGGAGTTCCGGGGTGGACCAGCTGACTCTTCTGCTGGTGTCTCTGTTGGTGGGGTTTTTCAGCGGAGCGATGGTGTTGGCGGAGTCATTCATCCAGCGTTCGAGGGCGAGTGCACCTTCATCCGGGTTGGTTGGGATCATCGGGGGGTTGAGTGCAAGGTTTGTCTGTAGTTGTTCTTCAGTGATTTTGCCCCAGCGGCGGCAGGGGGTCTGTAGGGTGCGGTGGTGTGTGGGTGGTTTTCGGAAGGAGAAGTGGATGCAGTGGTGGTCTGTCCAGGTGAGTTCGGAGGCTTGGCTGAAGGTGACGTGGGGACTTGAGGAGAAGATGACATCTAGCGTGTGGCCGGCGCTGTGGGTCGGTGTCGTGACGAGCTGTTTCAGTTCAAGGTTGGCGAGATTGTCGATCAGGGTGAAGGAGTTGCTGTTGTTGTTGTTCTCCAGGTTAAAGTTTAGGTCTCCAAGGAGGATGTAGTCGGTGGAGGTCAGCGCGTGTGTGCTGATGAGGTCGGCGATGGAGTCGCAGAATTGAGGCCGGGGTCCTGGAGGTCTGTAGACGAGGGTGCCTCTAGGGTGGTCTTTGGGTCCGTGTGGATCTGGAAGTGCATGTGTTCGGCGGTGCTGAGGGTGTCGTTGGTGTTTGTTGAGATTTTTATGGTGTTTTTGTGGACGATGGCGATTCCTCCTCCGGCCCTGTTGGTGCGGTCTCTGCGGGTGATCTTGTACCCGTCTGGGATGGCTATGGCGATGTCTGGCGAGGAGGCTTCAATCATCCAGGTCTCGGTCAGGAAGGCGATGTCCGGTGATGTGGTGTCGAGTAGGTCCCAGAGTTTGTGCGGAGCGGGTGTTGATCAGGATGCATCTAAGCTGGTTGGCTTCCGTTGTGGTGGGTGTCTTGGCGCTTTCGTGGCAGGAGAAGCTGCAGTACCGGCAGGTGAAGGGGCCGTGGGTGAGCCTCGGGGTGGCCATGCAGCAGGTGTGAGTTCTACCTGGGTTGAGAGCGATGAGGGTCTTGGCGTCGTAGCAGAGGTGGTCTTCCTGGCCGGTGTGGGGGCCAGGGGTTTTGCGCTGGGCGCGGTCCAGGCGCGGACGGGCGCAGACAGGCTTGCCTTAGGCGCGCCTTCGGTGCGCCTGCGGCGTGGCCGCACAGCGGCCGCCATATATAGGGAGGTGGGGAGGTGGGGAGGGAGGAGCAGCTAGGAGGCGGGAGGTGAGGGACAGGTGTAACGAATGGGCGCGGAGGGGGCGGGGCCGCAGGGGAGGCAGCGGCGGGGATGGAGGGCGGGAGACTGCCGCGGGGCATGGAGGAGCGAAATGGGTACAAAATAAAAGGGGCACAGGGCACGAGTCAGCACAGGGGAACGAGAACGGAGGCACAGACGTTGGCGAGGGGTACAAAATACAAGGGGCACAGAGCAGAGCGGCGAGCTAAATACAAAATGCAAAATACAAGGGGCACAGAGCAGAGCGGCGAGCAAAATACAAAATACAAGGGGCACAGAGCAGAGCGGCGAGCGGGGGGCAGGGGGCACAGACGGATGCAGGAACAAGGCAACAGGCAGCAAATGAAAACAATGAAACGAACCTAAAGGCCACCACTGGCCACCAGGAATGAGGCGCAGGTGGAAGCCTGCGGGTGGAGGAGGGCCTCGAAATCACCGGCGGCGGCAGCAGCGAACAGCGACAGCGGGGGTGCAGACGGAGCTGCAGCGGGGGGGGAGCGACCTACCAGGAGGTGAAGGGTTGCTCCCAAAAGGGAATACGTTTTGAACTATGAATGTTATGCTACATTGTTTGATTAGCTGATATTTAGATTATTAAAAAATCCATTTAGGATTAATGTCATGTTTTCACTAGTATAGTGATTATACTTGGAGAGAGGAGTTGGCCTAAACGGCTAGGGTGGTCGACCTCGAATCTGGGGATCTGGGTTCGAGTCTCGGCAATGACGCTGAACATCCTGTGATTCTGGGCAAATCATTCAATCTCCCCATGCCTAACAAAAATGAATGTGTGTCCTCATGTAACGTAACTGGTGCTATGCAAAGCACTCTGATACCCGATTCGGGTCAATTTCGTGCTATATAAAACTCTGTAAAAAAAAAAACTGAGTACTATGTAACTTGAATGTATGGATAGTATTTTTTCAAGTTTACTTGTGTGTATTTTCCTTGGTGGTTTGTTTTAAAAATCTTTTTTTTGTTTTACTTTCGGAGGCACACATCAAAACAACTAACACACAGAAGGACAAATTACATTAGAGAAAAAACATAGAAAAACATGACTACAAGTTAGTAGGAAAGACAAGCATTGATATAAAAGGTCTAAAGTGCAAAAAATAAATAAAATGCAATCAAGATTTAGGGCCTGATTACAATGTCGGTGGGACCACCACCGCCAGGCAGTCAGTGGTGGTCCCAGCGCCGTTTGCCCCTGCAGGTCCACCCGTCGCATTAGGATGCGGCGGGCAGAGGCATCTGGCGGAGAGACTTCCGCCGCACATCCGATGGGCTTAAGCAGCCCGTCGGACCGTTGGAGGGACAGTAATCCCGTACAGATTCCAATGTCCCTTTCTGCCTGCCCTTTCAAGGCAGTACGCTCGCCATGAAAAGGCAGGTGGAAAGTGACTTTAGGGGCCCCTCCGGGCCCCCCTTTCCCACAGCTATGGGGCCCCTAAACATCCCTGCACCGTGTGGCAGGCACCACATGGTACCTGTCACAAGGTGCAGGGATGTTTCAAAACATGCCTCTTAGCAGTGAGGTTTGTGCTGCAGTCCTTTTTTGGGCTGCAGCACAAGCCTCAATGCTAAGAGGCATGTTTCCGACCTCCTCCACTGCAGTCGGATCCCAATTTGGCTGGCGGGACCGCTGACTCCATGACGGCTGGTCCCGTTCCCGACATGATGGCGGTCGGACACTCATCCAACAGCATCATAATCAGCCCCTTATTTTCACCCAACATTATGGAAGATTTTTTTATATCATTAAAAGGCAATATAACCCAAGACATCAACGAGGCTGGAGTGACTGCTGTAAATCTAAAGTTCTCTTAATAAAGCGCTAAAGTGTCTCGATTCCCCTCCCCTGCTAAATATAAGTCCTGACAATAAACAGGACGCAAAATAGATAAATCAGTTTTTATTTATAGAGGTCAATAGTTCAGAGTTGTCCTTAACAAATAATGTGCCCCATGTCTTAACAAATTTTGGGCTAGCACCGGCAAGTTTGGCATTTAGTTCTATACATTGTCTGACTCAAAACATTTTAACATACCAGTCCGTAAAAATGTGACTAATGGGGTCTTCCAATTCTCTAGTATTAATAAATAAGCCCTTTACATTGCAATACAGATCAGCTTCTGAAATTTCCAGGGGATGCATAGCAATTCGGGGAATATCAATGAAGAAAGATTCATCAAGCCACTGAAATATGGAACATCAAAAGTTATTTAATTTAGGGCGTTGCCAAATGGTGTGGGACCGGTTTGCAGCATACAAAGTATCACATCTGGAGCAATTAACAGGATGGATAACATTTTCCTAAATGAATATAAGCCAGGGGAAGTGGCCTGATGCCAATGGAGTAAGACTGAAACCTCAGCGCTCCTGGCTGGCTGCCTCCATCTGATGCCATCCTGTTCTTATCCCTACCTGAGGGACCTGCTGAGTAGGGAGGGGAGCTGTGGCCATACACTGCCATCAGGAGTGGCCCGCGCATGTAAGAGCAACGGGTGGGAGTCAACAAACAACGAGGGAAAAAAACACTTACCTTGCGCTCGCAGCATCGCAGAGTCGCTCTTACCTGCACGGGCCGGACCTGACTGCCGTGCATGGGTGGCTGGATTTCAACTTTTCCCCAGGTCACAGCAGAGTAATCGGAGGCCGGAGCACCATGAGCGTTGTGAGTTGGGAGATAATGGCATCCTGGCTTTTGAGACTGTCTTAGTGTGTGGTTGATCTGGTTGGTTTCTGGCTGCTAGAAAGGCTGTGAGATGTTGGAATTCCCCTGCAGAGGTGGGAGATTGGTATACAGCTGAGAGGAAGAGTTTACCCTGCCTTGCAATTGGCACAAAGGAGTTGGGCCTGGATACGCCCAGGTTTTGATCCCCTGGTGAGCGCTAAGAGAAAAGAGCAGTGAGAGTGGTTCACCATGTGGTGTGCATGGACCCTGAAGTGGTTTGTTGGCTATTTACGTGGCGCACACTGACTACCTGCCTTACTTGGTGTCCTGCCTGGCCAGGGTGGTGGATTTGTAGTTAAGTCCTTCCTCACTAATCATGGGTAACCGTATGAGAAAACCATGAAAAAGGCAAGAGACGGACCTGCGCCAGTCACCCACACTGGAAACCAGTGATGTGGAAGAGGGGAATGGTGCTGCATCCGCTCCCAGGGACCCAAGAGGATGCTACACTAGAAGGTAGGCTACAGGTGATTGCCGACTCCCGGCAAGCATTGGAATTGAAAATGGGTGCCAAATTGGTGGATATGGAGATTCTTTGAGATGATCACCACCACCTGGCTGAACGAGTCACATCAACGGACCATGCCTAATGGACCTCTCTCCTGAAGTGGAGATGATAAGGGAATGCCATGGAACAATGGAAAATAATGGAACACACAGGGCCGAGGATGCCGATCACAGGGCCCGAGGAAAAATATTAGAGTGATTGGGCTGCCGGAATGGGCAGAAGTGCCTGACATGCTGGACTTTCTGGAGAAATGGTTGAAGGAGGTGATGGCACCTAAGGGACTTTTCCCCATTTTTGCTTTGGAAAAAGCATGCAGAGTCCCGGCGAGACGTCTGCCGTCGGCCAGAGACCCGCAGCCTGTGGTGACTAATTTGTTATATTATAAAGAAGATGGTCCTCTTCTGAGTTAGGCTATACTGAGGCGAGACCTGAGGGTGACAACCACAGAATCATAGTCTTCCCAGACTTTACAAGAGATGTACAAAAATGAAGGGCCTGGTTCTTGGAGGCTAAGAAGAAACTCCGCCAGATGGGCATTCAGTATGTTATGTTTTTCCCTGCCAGGCCGCGTGCGGTGACGGAGGACAGAGTGCAATTTTTCACATCCCTGCAACAAGCATGGGACTAGCTTGATAGTCATCCTCCTTATGGAGACCCTTGCACATGCCACAAGGCATGAGGATGCCTGGAAGTCACCTAGACGGAGAGGGCAGAGTGGGCATAGGACGATGCCCCCAAAGCTCAAGTTCAGCATGGACAACAGAGGGTCGTGGCAGCAGTGGCGATGATGGGAGCATCGGGGGTGAGTTACCTATCAACAGTGGGAGCAGATGGGGCATCAAAGCTCTATGATGGGTTCAGATGCTGCTATGTCTCAGCTGATGACGTATTTATCTGAGTGGTGCTGAACTCTTGTACACTAGGTTTTGCTGGGGGGGAGGATGCTGTATGTCTCAGCTCACAGGTGAGATGGGTCCCTCGGCCCTACTTGGGGTCTACCTGATGTGATTGGATGGGTTGGTGCGATTTAGAGAGACTCCCATGCTGGTGTTCCCCCACAGGTGTTTTGCTTGTGTTAATTGCATGCACAGTTGGTGTTAGGATGTCGGTTTTGAATGGAGGATGTTGCCTTCTTGTCCTAGGGTTGGGGAGTTGGGTTGGGGGTTATAGTTCAAGCCATGCCTTCCGCTGGTCTTTACTGTTGTTGGGGACTGGGGTGTGGATGACAGGGTATGAGAGTGCCCCTGCCTCTCAGTTGCTGTGTACTTTGCTGCTTGTTTACCTATGGATGCAAATGTATGTTCTGGAAATCCAGAGGGCGTAATAATATGCCTAACCTCTATAAAGTATATTCTTATCTCAAAAGGTGGAGGATACATATTGCCCTACTACAGGAAACCTATCAGACTACTGCTGAGGGATTAGCATTCCACAAACTCTGGTATGGCCAAACTTATTACACCATTTTTTCGGCCTTTGCACAGGGGGTTCTCATATGCATATGCACTGGCGTTCCCTTTCAGAAGACATGCGAGCTGATTGACAGTGGGGGAAGATACGTGGTGCTTACAGGGAGGTTGGCAGGGCAGGACCTGGTGGTGGTTAACATATAAGCCCTGACTGTGGACTAGGCGGGCTTCCTTGATGAGCTATCCCGAGTTTTAGCGCCCTACTTGGTACATCATGTTCTTTTGGGGAGAGTTTTTAACTGTGTGGTGGCTACCATTTTAGATCGATCACACCCACCATTGTGGGTCTCCCCAGTGATTCGGCTGACCAAGAAGTTTGCAAGCTGGTAGCTCCAGTGGGGAATGGTTGACTCCTGGTGGCACTCCCACCCATCGGCTAGGGATTTCCTTTTTTCGGCTACATGAGTTGCATTTACGCCTCAATATGTTTCTTTATTCTCCCGGGGTACATGCGGCTGTGCAGGATGGGTAATATTTGGCCTGAATGATTTTGGATCATAATCAGGTTCTGGTAAGGCTAAACTGGGAATTAGCACATCCCCACACTCCTACATGGTGGTTAAGAGTTGAGTGCTTGAGGATCTGGTGGTTTTGAACCTGATTGGGGACAGTGTCAGAAACTACTTTGAGGAGAATGAGATCACAGCTTCCACACCACAGCTAGAATGGGATGTGTTTAAAGTGATGATCAAGGGGAGGTGCATCAGGGAGGCGGTGGGTGTTAAGAGAACATTGCTGTGCGAAGTAGAGGATCTGGAAGGGGTGTTTGGAGATATGAAGAAGCAGAGACCAGGTGACCACGCTTTGCAGCAGGTGCTTCTTGAAGCCGGGGAAACTCTGGTGAGCCGTGTTGAGAAGCTCAGGTGTTTCGACTACCGAGACTATATGGTACGGGCAGATGTTGAGAAGTACAAGGCAGGACGGTTGCTGGCTAACCCTACTAAGAGGATGTCTGGGATTATGGAAAAGTATTTTTAGGCAATGAATGCTTTAGGGATTAATATACATCCCTTAATGCGAGCGCTTCAGCTCAGGCAGGACACAAGATTGATGACTTTTTAGACCCTTTCACCCTCCTGATGCAGGAGGAGGCTATGGCCTTGGGGGAGGATATTACATTGCCAGAGATTAGGGTGGCAGCCAAGAGTATGGCTCGGGAAGGGTGCCAGGAATGAATGGGCTTTCCATTGAATTTCACGCTGCATATATTGAGGCACTATCCCGCAAAACTTGTAGAGGTTTATAAAGTGGCACATGCTTCTGTCCACCTACCGACTTCTATGTACACAGTGCTGGTGATCCATTGTTGAAACCTGATCACCCATCTCAGGATATGATGCCTTATTGACCTCTGTTGATGCTTAATGTCGATTATAAGATCCTGAGTTGTGTCCTGGCAACACGATTATTGCCCTAAATGACTCGACTTGTGCACGCGGATCAGTCCATCTTCATTCTAGGCCAGAATACAGCGATTAATATCAAACAGCTTTTGGAATTAATGGAGGATAAATCCAATGATAAAAGGGAAGCAGTAGTTTTGGCCATCGATATTGGGACAGCCTTTGATAGTCTGGAGTGGCAGTTCCTCTATAGGGTGCTGAAGAAGATTGAATTGGGTAGCGAATTTGTGAACTAGACTTGGCTGCTGTACTCCAGACCCACGGCCTGAGTTAGAACTGGCACTGTGAAATCAGAGTAGTATGAAGTGAGGCAGGGTACATGCCAGGGTTCCCCATTGTCCTCACTGCTTTTTGAGCTGTTGGTCAAGCCTTTAGCTTGTAGAGCATGATCCAGGTTCAATAGAATAGCCTAGAGGTGAAGGGATCATTGCACCACATTGCCATGTATGTGGATGATAGGCTGTTATTTTTGCCTAACACAGCCACAGAGGTCATTGGATCACTTTGAGGCAGTGCCGGGACGTGGTATCAATTGGTTGACGTCCCGTTTGCTTCCAATGAATAGGGAATAGGTGCGGATCCTGGCCCTGAGTGGATTGCTCTGGGAACCTACTTGTTTGTGATACCGGGGGGTTAAAGTATACCATGTTTTCAAGGATCTTTCAGATGGTAATGTGGCCACTGCTGTTCTGGCCCTTGGGTTACTGTATATTTTGGAAGTCCTTACTGCTCTCTGAAGCGGGCCGTATAGTTCTTACTAAAATGGTGACACTTCCGCGGTTGTGGTACATTTAATGGTGCTGCCACTCAGCCGCGGTCGGTAGTAGGAGTAACTGCAGGGCGGTGACGTGGGGAGGGGGAGGGGCAGGGTGGGGGGTAGTAAACTATGGATTACGGAGGTTTATAGGTAAGTTAACATATAAATTAATAAAATGAATTTCGTTGCGTGCACTGCATCCCCAAATGCGATGCAGTGCACGCAACGAAATTCGTTTTATTAATTTATATGTTAACTTACCTGTAAACCTCCGTAATCCATAGTTTACTACCCCCCACCCTGAACCTCCCCCTCCCCACGTCACCGTCCTGCAGTTACTCCTACTACCGACCGCGGCTGCTGCCACTTCTGGTCCCTCGTAGCGTCTTTTGGGAGCTGGATTTCCTCATATTAGCTCTTATATGGAGTGCAGGGCACTGTAGGGTGGCACTAACTAAACTGCAGCACCCAGTTGGGGAATGGGGTCTAGCAGCTCCAGATTTTGAAGCTTACTATTTAGCAGGGCAGATGCAGTGGTTTACTCTATGGGTGGATAGCCGACAGACTCCAAGTGAGGAGACAGACCCATTTGTACCCCTGCCCTGGTGGTTGTTTAAGGTGCTTTGACCCCCCCCTCCCACATCAGGCACGCCGGGTTGGACCTGCTGAGCTCCGAGTCATGAGTCAGTACTAGCAGAACTGCTTGTTGAAGACTTGTATTGAGTTCCCATATTTCCCAGATATTCTGTTGCTGCGCCTGGCAGTGCTGCCCAATAGGGGTAACTGGCAGGGTCTGGCTGCATGGACGGCCTTGGGAATGGCCTGGAGGGGGACTTGTTCCAGGCGGAGATGTTGTTTGTAGACCTGCAACTGGAATTTGGTCTCCCATGGGGCCACTTCTTACTCCATAGGTATGTAGTGGTGGCAATTAACACCTACTGTGGGGCTGAAGAAGCAGAACAACCCACACACCAGGGCTGTCATCTGATTTGCACGTCATCGTGGTACACATAAGGTGGTTACATGTTTTTATCGGGTGCTCAGAGCAGATGGGTTGGTGCCCTTGACTGGACTCAGGGAGAAGAGGGAGGAGGATTTGGGGACCCTGATCCGTGAGATGGATTGGGCGAAAATTCTGTAAACAGTCCTGATTTATCTAAAAGATAGAATAGCTTTTTAATTCCATTTAATAGAATATCTTGCAGTAGATTTGACTGTTTTTGCTGTGTCAAATATGAACTCCCAGCTTTTTTTTTTAGTAGTATTCTCAACCAAATTAAAAACCAAATCCTTGTGGTCCAATATAAGAATGTGTCTCTTTACATCGCGGATTTTACTCCGCGGTGCATTCACAACACGGTTGTTACAACGACCGCGTTGTCAGAACGCACTACCACTACAACGCAAGTCGTTACTAAAACTTGCGCTAGATGGTGCGCTGGACTTAGGAATAGTATGATTTACTATTCCAACTCAAGTGTGTGCAACACTAGGGAACGTGTTGGAATAGTAAATCATACTCTTTCTTATCCTAGACCTCCATCTAGTGCAAGTCGTTGTTACGACTTGCTTAGTAATGGCACTGCGTTGTAACAATACGGTCGCTGTAACAACTGCGTTGTGTTTGCACGCGGTGTAAAACCTGCGATGTAAACATTGTCTCCCCCAATATAAATAATGGATAAAATACTTAAGGGGAAAGATGGAGGACATTAAAGGAGCAAAGGATTAAATTCTTATCTATTCTAGTTCCATCCTCGATTTCGGTCCGAGTTTTCCTTCTGTCAGAAAATCAGTTGTTCTGGAAAACCCGCTAATTTTCCATTGCTCTATCATTTTCAAGTCAATAACCTCTTGATTATTAAAAAAAAAATCTTCAAGACGGGTTGAAGCATTTACATATGGAATCTGAAAGTGGCTGAAAGATTGGGTTTTCCTTGTTTAGAAACCAAAGAGATGCTATATCATACTTTTCTGAGGGATTTCACTAGGCACAGTTTATCTCTAATGTTATTAACTTTGTAGTTTGTAACATAATTTCTATCAGTTCATTGTGTGAATAGAGTTGAAATTGTTGTGTCACTTTAAACCTGGGGGCGGTGGGTTTTGTACAACATAAACAAAATAATACATTTTAAAATTGGGTAGCGCTAAACCCTCCATCTTTAATTGAACCGTGTAAAGTGCTAAGTGTTAGCCTAGGACGCGATTCTTGCCATAAAAAAGAAGAAATTAATAAATCTAATTTCTTGGGGAAAGTTGCAAAAAAAGCAAAGAGCAGCAGAAAAAAAGAAAATTAAAAATTGGGAGCACAGTCATTTTAATCAAAGCTGCTCTACCAAGAAACGTAAGAGGTAATGACTTCCATTTTAGTAATTGGACATTGGTTTGTGCTAATAATGGTTGATAATTTAATTCATAGAAATATTCTATCTGATTGGTGAATTTAATGCAGGGGTGGCGTTTTGGATGTTGAAAGTAACAGTTTCGTAGCTCAGGCTAAACTTTCCGCAAAGCAATTGCTTAATAATATTGCTTAATATTACTCCCGTCTGAGCTTATTGATCCTGTATCCCCCCCATACCCTCATATAATCAAACATTTCAAACACTCTCTCTAGACATGATTTATCAGGTTTCACAAACAACATGATGTCATCATATTTACATCTTGTGTTTTATATATCAGATAACATTGTAGCTCATTTCACTTGCATATAGAGTGATGATTACATATGCATATATTCTTTTATATCGATATATATATCACTGTGAATCTGTATCATGTTGTTACCCATATCGATTGTTTCATGTCTATGGTTTTGATTTATTATTAATTTTAAAAGGTGGTGGGTCGCAATCACCTGAATTAAGGCTTGTGTCAGACTGCTGCTGTTTCACTAATAAACAACAGCATTTTGGAATATACCCTGGAGTGACTGGAGTGTCAACATTCTTTCCTGTTGGAAACCGCTTTGGCATACATATAGAAAGTTAGTATACATAATGTGTAGTCATCTAATATGGTCCACTGAGGGGTTCTGGTGCCATCATAGCCACGAGGTTATCACCAGACCATAGAGATGGTAATCTGGAACCATATTATGTATTTTATATTATATGTTTACGTTGGGTAGTTATCTTGAAAAGGAGGTTTTCTTCAACCTGCAGCTAACAATGGGAACTGATTGCAATTTGATTATTTAGGCCTGCCTTTCATGAACAAATTATTGATAAAACAATCCACAATGGTGAGGATCAGATGATTTATGTGATTCTGCAGTTGCAGTGCTTACCGCATAATTATGGATTTACTGCACGCATCAAATAATCAGTTGGATAAAGATGAAAACCTTGCTGCATAGTTTGTCCTTCATGCTGCATATTCAAAGAAGCCAAGACAATGGTAAAGCTCTTCAGAGTATCTTTATGGGCAATCGTTAAAATGCTGAAATATATATTTCACAGACAACCATGAAATATTTCTCAGTTTACTGTGAAATATAGGTTTTTACACCACTGCACTGTATGCAGTAAAATCACCCAAACATGTAATATCTTTACTTTGTTTTGTATTTTTAAGTTGTAAATACGTTTCGTTATGTTCATGGCTTTGCGCAGCATTGTATATGGTACTATTGTCTGAAACACATGAAAAGGCCCATCATGCTCAGAAAATCAAATTTAGTGCACTGATTATCCCAACATATAGTGTGTGCCCACATATTTCATCATTGGGACGTAGACTTAGTTGCTTTGGCTAGACCAGAAAGATCTGGCCTGCCTTCCCGATCACAGTACAAAAAAAGCATGGAGCAGAGTGGATCTGCTCATTGAAAGTCTACATGTATGAATGCGAGCCATTTCTCTTGACCGTGGCCATCCTAATCATTGAATATTGATGACAAAGTCTGTGCTCTTCATTGGAATCTTGGCTTATAGTCACAGAACTGGCTTATGTAGAACAGAGACTGTGACACACACATCTACCTTATATTCAGTGAAAGTATTCCTATAATTAATTCCACCATCTATAAAAAAAAAATGAACAAATGGATAGCTGTCAAATTTCCAATGAAAGAAAGTGGTTGACCACTTTAACATGGGCCCTCACCAAAGTCTTAGGCGCACAAAGGGACACTTCCCAAATTCCAACCCTGACTTTTAGTATTTTCCCTTGAAACTGTCATATGATAAAGTCATTAGTTGAAGTGTACAATGATGCCAAACATATATCATGACCTTTTCTACGTGCTGTATATTCAGAAAGATTGTATTTTTTGTTAGCATCAAGAAAGAACCCTCTTTGGATTCAGCATTGAGAATGTATACTACAAATTCATTATGACCATCGCATGGCTCTAGATGCAGTTAAGACTACATCTGGAAATTCTGATACCACTGTGTGGGTTAATTTCCTATGCTGTATTACTGTAATTTATAAACATATATAAATGAGATCTATCGAATTATGTAGAAATATGTTTCCACACCGACTCTCACATGCACTTCTCATATTCCAACATACCTGGTAAAATGTGTTCTTGAAAAGCCCTGGGGGCAGGATAACTTATAAAAGTTCCTATTTCGACCCAGATCAGCAATTAGAAAATGGTGAGAATGAGGACTTTCATAGTGAAATATGAAACTCAGTGAGAACTGGTTACCGTGGTTTGTGTGCAGTACTGAGGTTGTGCCGTTCAATTCAACGAACAAGGTACATTGACATAACTAACCCAACAGCCGACCTACTATCCGCAGTACAGTGCATCTTCGCATCTGTGAACGTCTAAATTAGCACTCTCCTTCCAATGGTATTGTGTGAAGTTGGTTATAGCACAAAAGATCTTGAGAGTCATCACCGCACTGCAAACACCAATGCATTCATGTTGCAGAAAAGAACGATAACACAGTTGTTACCTTAAAACGCAGGTGTAGAACCCGCTGTCCTCTACCTCTGCTGAATGAACCCAAATGGAATCGTCATCTTTGCTCATCATGACTTCTGAGAAGATGATTGGCTCCTCCAGATCCCCTTTGTTTCTGTACCACATAAGACGCAGGCCCGTGCTTTGGGCCATGCTATAGTTGGTTCGGATGTAGCTGTAGAACAGGGCACATTTCATCCGCACAGGTTCTCCAGCCAGTGCCATGTAGGTCTTGAGATCCACGGACCAGTCAATACACCCGTCAACTGAGAAGAAAATAGCAGAAAGAATAAAATTTTAATCCAACATAAAAAAAATTAAAAAGACATAAAGCTAAAGTCCTCTTTAACATTGTGCATGATAATAGATATCTGAGACTCCTGTGTTTTAGTTTACAGTGATTTACAAACAAAAGCTTCAAAAAATAAAAGTAAACTAGGCAGGCCTTACCCTGTGCCATTAGTCTGTTATATTAGTAAATCTCTCTCCTTCCCTCCTGTCTAATCTGATGGCTTTGAGGGCAAGTAAAGCGTTCTGTAACTTGAAAAGGGCACAGGCGAAGGGCACCGGTGCTAACACTTCCATTCCGATGGACTCTCCTGGGAGTTAACACTCCATTACCTCCACCCACAAGATTGTATCTAATTCTCAAGTAGCACCAATATGTTTTCACCTCAACAACCTTGTCTGATCTGCCAGTCCCAACTTGTATAGCTCTCCGTGTAAAGATAATGGCTTTCTCAGTGTTGGCTCGGTTTCTGTTTTTTACCCCGTGTAAAGGCTGGTATTTTCTTTTCTTTCTACCTTAGACTTTCAGCTGTATTGGAAATGTTCAATTCCACAAGTAACACATACTTAAGGTGTCAGCACAATTTAGAATAATGTGTGTATTTGATTTATTTATGGGAAATACATATAAAGAAGTCAAACTCGCACAACTTCGATAGCGTAAGTGCTAACATCTTCCATATATTTTTCTCTATATGGCTAAGTATGTATATAAATCTTTAATGGTAGTCTAACTAACATTATAAAAACCTGAATAATTTTATTTCTATAAAAAAATATAGAATGTACTTTACATAATCTTCTGATTTCGGGCAATTATTGCTTAAATATTTACAAGGATTTCATATTAATTTCATATTCATGTGGGTGTGTATATGGTATAGAGCACACCTATTTATGTGACATAAGGATCCTGTATGTCACTGGAGTTCTGTGACCATAGCGACGCAGATGTCCGCAGGCTGGAAGCCTTTATAATGTCATGGAATGAATATCCTGCCCCTCTGTTCTTACTTATTCCCCATTTCAGTATTTGCCTTTCTATTTCCTTTCTTGCTTTCCTCCTTTCTCCTTGCCTCCCCCTAACAATTCTTCCTGCTATGCGTAAACATAAAACATATTTCTAAAAGAAACATGTAGATGCAGGGAATGGATTACGCATCGTGTTAAATTACATCTGTTGGTAAAATCTACAAAATCAGAGTGTCTCAATAAGCCCATGAGAAACTCACAACATGCACAGATATATTCATAATATACTGTTGAGACACACCCATTTTTATTTGCCCATAACTGTCGAGAGTAGGACTTGTATTTGCATAAACTGGAATGGCTATCAGAGTCTACGTTTTAGCATGAGCAGGGATAAGTGATGGATTGCCAGATTAAAAAAATATATATAATTCTACCCCCATGTGCTACTTGTATGTTTTGGGTACATTTACAGGTGTTTTTTGTTCTTCGGAAAAAAAAATTAGTGGTACATGTGGGAAACTGCAACAGTCTCAGATTTCCAAGCATGCTCACATTTGCAGGGGCATAGATCTACGATGTGTGGAAATAAGCATTTGTAAACAAGGAAATATTTACCTTCTAGAGGTACCTCTTCCCCTAAATCCCTTTTAATTTTTGGTGTATTAAATTGTCCTTCCACCCCTTGATACAGATTTGCTCTCTGCCTTTAAAACGATTAAATGTTCAGCCATCTCTGAGGTGGAAATGTTCATTCAAACAGTTAATGAATACCCACAAACCACCACATTAGTGGTTGTTTACCACCTTCCCAATGTTTTACAACCCTGGAATACCCATACCTTACATGTTGGAGCAGATCTGTTCACTGGCAATATTACACTATACTTGAGAGATGATGTGTGTGAGTAAATATATTTACACATAAAAATTCATGTTTTGCGAACACACAACATTGTTTTACTCTCATGGAGTCTTTAATTTTGACTCAGGTGAGCAAATGGCTATAGGACTAGCCCAGAACAATCTATCAAACTAACCCAGAAAAATCTGGGACAGCATGATAGTAAGCTGATGGCATCTCTCAAGTACAGCTTTTCTTACATAACTGAAGAAACCAGCCATATTTACATGCAAAACAAATAGGAATCGAATTAAGAGCTCTGGATGAGATCACCCAGCACCAGTTGGTGTCTGTGAAGAAGGACATCTTCAATGAAACATAGTGTTGGGGATTGGTTATGTTCCTTTTTTGAAAAACATTCTACTGACTAATACTTTTGAAATGAATAAGTCAACTTAGTATGAGGCCATAAGAGATTTAAAAAAGG
Organism: Triturus cristatus; assembly: GCF_964204655.1. NCBI lineage: Eukaryota > Metazoa > Chordata > Amphibia > Caudata > Salamandridae > Triturus > Triturus cristatus. Next base: position 893,997,837 of record NC_140588.1, read on the forward strand.
AAAGAAACAATTAGAGGCTTATTACGATGTCCGGCAAACTTACCCGACATCATTGCGGATTAGAACTGCCCGCCCTTAGGTCAGCAGCTCCAACTGCCTGATTTGGATGAGAGCGCCCATAGAGTGATCGGAAACATCCATTCTACAATAGAAGCTTGTGCCGCGGGCAGAATATGCCTGCAGCAAAGCTTCCATGGTAGAATGGAGGTTTGCAAACATCCCTGCAATGTGTGGCAGGCACCATGTGGTGCCTTTGACACGGTGAAGGGATGTTGAGGTGGACACCCCAGGTGCGCCACAGGCACCATTGCGGAGGGCCAAGGGGAAGGGGCCCTGCTAGGGGCCCACAACAATACTTTCTGACAAACTTTTTATGTCATCATTATGGGATTATGGTGTGTTCCGATACACCTACGGGCTCCATGAGCCCGTTGGAAGCACCACCTGATGACTCTGCCCGCAGCATTATAATGCGGCAGGTGGACTGCATGTAGTGATGGCCGTCGGATCGCAACCGACAGGCCATCAGTTGCCATCCGACTGGCAGTGTCATCAGCCCCTTAGTCTTTACAAAATAATGTTAGCCAGTCTTGCTTGTATATAGATATTTGTAAGTAGGAACGTCATACTGATATTGGCTCTTTCAAAATGCTCCATTTCCCTTTTTGAGACATCGAACCTGTGGAAAATAGCTCTTTCTGTCTTTCTGGCTGGTCCTCCTTTTGTACAGGCACAACAGATCTTCTACAGATAATAATAACTCAAGGAGACCACTATTCAGCTAAAACAAAAGCTATTTTTAAGAAATAAGTGAAAATAGTATGAATGTCAGCTTCTAAAATGACAACCCTGAGGCGTGGCCAAGATGGCGGGGTGAGCGGACGCCTTTCCTGCCGGCTCCCGCTCCGCTGAACCCCCAGCCTCGGTTCTTTCGCTGAATCTCCCCCCGGTTCACGAAGGTACTAGCAGCGGGGGCAGAGGAACCCGAGAGCGAGCCGGTGAGAGGCTTGCAACACACACGGCAGCCCAGAGACGGACAGCGCACGGCTGGAACTGAGGAGCCGAGAGGGGGCGGAGCTTCGCGCCGGGCTGGACGAGGCTGCGTCCGGCGGCGGAATCACGCGAGTGCCTGGGCCCGTGGTGGAGCAAGAAGGCGAGCGACGGTGGCCTCGGGCCCTTGCAGGGGGTCGACCCGGGGAGCGGACTGCTGTCTGGTGCTAGCGGAGAGTGATATCCGGTCCGGTGCCGGAGCCGCTCCTCCGCCGGCAATTGCAGAGGGCGGTGGCGTGGGCGGCCTCCCCCGGGGGCCCAGAGCGGTCGGGAGGCACCAGCACTGAGGGTTCTGCCGAGGAGCCGGAGCCGATACGGACGTGGGGGGCACCCCTGCCCACCCGGAGGACAGCGGACTCGCCCCAGGTACGAGGAAGCAACGACGGGCCCCCGGGGGCGGCCCTTTGCCGGGGGTTCCTCAGGCTGCTGGCGACGCCATTGAAGGGACACGATGGCCCAGCAAGGAGAGTAGCGGGCGGGCCCCGGGGAGACCCCGTTGGAGACACGGCGGCCCCCGGCTCGTGGGGGTGGCTCAGCTGCCGGAAACCAGGAAAAGGAGCGGCCGAGGGCAGCCAACAGCCCCACAGGTGCAGGGATGACCCGGTGCCCCCCCCCCTCACCCGTCGGCGGGGCGGCTCTCGGACCCTGAAGAGTGTAGCAGGGCAAGAGAGAGCTGGAGAACGGAGATCCTCTCAGCAGGAGAGAGGAACAGAGCGGAGGACATCGCGACCCGACAGCCCCGGAGGTACAGCACGGTTGGGGGGGCTGCAGCGGTGCCATAAGGAGGAGAGCGGGACGACGCCGGGGACAGCCTCTAACGGGAACTGGGGCAGCCTTTCGCCCCGGAGGAGCGAAGGGGCCACGCGGACAGGAGTCGGAGTCTAGGCCAAACGGAGACCGAGGGACGCCGCAGAGACGGTGACGGCGGGAAGCGGACCCGAGGGGTGAGAGGCCGGGCGACACTGAGCCACTGAGACCATGGCCGGCAGTAGAGGAGGGAGGAAGGGGGAACGCACCCTCCCCGAGTTGCTGGGATGACACCAGCAACGAGCAGATCGGGGGCAGAAGTCTCCCGGGTCCTCCGGAGGGGCACAGGACGCTGGCGGCGGAGAACCCCCCATCACCAGGTCTTTTATGGAGTCGCTCTTCAGCACCCTCAGGGAGGACTTCCAAACCCTGAAGAATGAGGTGGCAGGTGAGGTGCGGGAGCTGCGCAGGGAGGTGGACGGCCTGGGAGACCGGGTAGTCGCGGTGGAAGACGCCAGCCACAGAAGAGATGAGGAGTTTGAACATCTGCAACAGGAAGTGTTGCGCCTCAGAGACCAACAGATTGATCTCCAAGCCCACGCTGAGGACCTTGAAAACAGGTCTCGGCGGAAACAACATAAGGGTCCGGGGGCTGCCGTCTGCGGCCGAGGGGACGGACGTAGCGGGGTACCTGCAGACCCTGTTCCGAGAAGTATTGGGAGAGGCGGAGGGGTTTCCTATCTGGATTGACAGAGCGCACAGAGTGGGACCCCAACGCGGGGCGGCGGCGCCGCCCCCGGACATTCTGGCTTTCCTCCCGGATTTCCCGCTCAAGGAACGCATCATGACAGAGGCGCGGAAGAGGCAGCCCCTGACTTTCCGAGGCCATCAAGTGGCCCTCTACCAAGACTTGTCAGCCATCACGCTGCAGAAGCGGAAAACGTTCAAGACGGCCACGGATTTCCTAAGAGCACAAGGCACGCCCTATACATGGGGACATCCTTTTAGACTCATCTTCCGCTGGAACGGTACTATGCACCAACTACGTTCCCTGCGGGAGACTTGCAGAGTCCTGGGCATTGCCGCACCAGACGACGAGATGGTCGAGCAACGGCAGGGTTGCTCCCGGGAGGACGGCTAGCGGAGGGTGTCCAGGCGCAGACCCCGTGAGCGGTCCACACGACCAGACTCACCCGTCATCAGAGCCGGCATGGAAGAGGCGGTAATGGAGGTGGCCGGAAACACAGGTGTCAGTGACGTCGCATTGACTGCCTGAGACAGCTCCGGGGGGAGTTCAACACAGCCTTTCTCGAAATGCAAGTTTGGGGGTCGGGCCGGGGGGGGGGGCGGGCGGGGAAGGGGTAGGGGCCTGACGTCCACGGATATACTATACCGAAGACCTGCTTCCCAGGGAGCCGGACTTGGACATTGATATTCCAGAACTTGGGGGTGAGGAGAGAGGTGTTGCTGGCATGTTGTTGGGGAAGGGGCGGTTGGGGTATCAGGGAGTTTTGCGGGGCGTTTGGGGGAAGGGGAGAGGGGAAGGGGGACTTCGGGGCAAATGGGGAGGGGGCGGAGGGAACCAGGGACGTGGGGGGGCAGTCCAGTGCGTGGCCGGGGAGGCCGATATCATAGTGGTGTACATGCTACAGTCTGTCAATTCTTAGGAGACAAGGCGGTATTGACGATATTCCCACATGACGCAGACACCTTTTAAAATTGTCACGCTTAATGTCAAGGGCCTAAACAATCCGATAAAACGGCGTGCGGTTCTGTCCCTTCTAGAAAACACCGGAGCGGATATCTGTCTGCTCCAGGAGACCCACCTCTTACCCCGGGACTGCTTTAGGCTGCGATCCTCCGCATTCCCTACACAATTCTTCTCCTCTAACAACACCAAAACCGCGGGGGTGGCGATCCTCGTAGCCCGGCACTTTAGAGGGGAGGTGCTCCATAAACATGCGGAGTTGAAGGGTAGGCTCCTGGTCTACAGAGTCCGGGTGGCTGGTCTCACGTTGGCGATCGGGTCCATTTATAGCCCGAACGAGCAGCAAGAAAGGTTCCTCCGCTCAGCATTGGAGGAGACAGCGACGGCACAGGACAGGCATGTAATCCTAGGGGGCAACCTTAACATGGTTTTTGATGGTGCGGCCGATAGATCTGCCCACCGTTCACCACAGACGGGAGAGTTCTCGGCGGGCTGTAGGGCTATGATGGCAGAGATGGATGTCGGAGACCTCTGGCGTCACATGCACCCCATGGAACGGAGCTATTCGTTCTACTCGCACGCACACAAGACGTATGCAAGACTGGACCACCTCCTGGTCTCAGGGCCGGTGCGTGAGCTGGCGACGGCCGCGGACATAGGAGTGATCTCAGTTTCGGATCATGCCCCGGTGTCGGCTACCCTCAGTTTCCCGCCGACCTCCTGTCCCCCACGGATCTGGCGGCTGCGTGACACACTCCTCGGCAGACGCGATGTGGTCACACAGGTGACGAAGACGGTCAAGGAGTACCTGTCCCATAATGAGAACTCGGACACGACACGAGCGGACAACGCCAACCGGAGGGGGAAGCGGGAGGAGCTCACGCAGAAGGTCCGTGAACTGGAGCACATGCATAGCCGGACGGGGGCCCCTAGAATATGGCGGCAACTTCAGGGTGCGAGAAAACTCCTGACAGCCTTAGATATGGACCGCGCGGAATACGCGGCACTGCGCCTCAAAGCTGATTAGCAAGAAACCGGTCCCAGAATGCTTGTTTCCGGTCCAGGGAAGACATGGCTTAGCAGTTCGGGCTGGACTGTTCCCATGATACACAAGGTCAGACTGATTTGACATGGCCATGCCTGAACTGGGTTGGCGGAGTGAGCTAAAGAATGATGATGGATTAAACCCAGATCAGTTGACTGGGGGTGAGTGCTTGCAATGTTCAACACTCCATCCATCATCCCCTTTGGTTTTGCTTTGCTCGCCCTAAGTTGGCAGGGTATGCCCAGACGTGGGTCCCTTGCTGACTTTGCCACTGGATTCAAGCTAGCCTGGCTGATGATGGCTGATTAGCCAGAAACCGGTCCCAGGATGCTTGTTTCCGGTCCAGGGAAGACATGGCTTGGCAGTTCGGGCTGGACTGTTCCCATGAGGCACATGGTCAGTCTGATTTGCATATGGCCATGTCTGAACTGGGGTGGCGGAGTGAGCTAAAGAATGATGATGGATTAACCCCAGATCAGTTGACTGGGGGTGAGTGTTTGCAATGTTCAACACTCTGTCCATCATCCCCTTTGGTTTTTGTAGTACAGATGACCCTAGGCTGTGAAATGGAGCTCACACAAACTCTGAGCATTGATCTTAGTATCTGAAGGCAGGTCTGCAGCCAGAACAGTTAAGGAGCAGTAGCATTTTGGTAACTGGTTATTTGTTCTCTCATGTGTAGCTACAGTGAATGTTGTAGAGGCAGGTAAGCTAAAACTATATTATGCTGTGCACAGGAGACACAATTGTCTCCAGTAATATGTACTTGCACATGATATCAATAATATAGCAACAACTCTCTATGCACACCACATATGAGCCCAAAGAAAATGCACAAGCAAGGCAACTAACACATAACCCCTTACATACACAGAGGAAAAGTGACAGAATAAATGCAAGTAGATGTTACTGCCAGCAAGAGGTTCTGATAATCAGCTGTCTGGACTACTGAAATGCACTATACATGGGTAAGGAAGACTATCTATTTACACGCCTCCAAACAATTGATTATGCAGCTTCTAAACTAATTTGCAATAATGGCAGACGCAACTTTGCAACCACCTGCTTAAAATCACTACACTGGTTGCAAGTACATAGGAGGGCTACATTGAAGCTGCTCTGTCATGCGCATAGGGCTCTGCATAATTCCAGTCCAATGCTCATGAGGAATAGAGTTGAATTCTATCAACTTACAAGACAGCTAAGATCATCTAGTTTGACCGTAGCTAAAGTTATTAAGATCAAGAAAGTCAGAGCGGGCAGCCACTCCTTTGCTTTTTTGGCAGCCACTCACTGGAATGAGCTCCCCCTGGATATTTGAAGAACAGAGGACTACCTTGTATTTAGGAAAAAAATAAAAATGTGGTTCTTCCTTGACTAGTGTAGCCCTGGCTCCTGCCAGTATTCTGCGGAAATCAAATGGTAGTTATAAGCCCTGTGATATCCCTAAAAAACGTAAATAAATAAATAGAAGCAGCTGTACACTTCTGAACCAGTGGTTTCTGGTGCTCAGCACCAGCACTTAATCATTAAGTTTTTCATGAGCACCAGTTAAGGACGCATTCATTTACGGGGAGAGTAAGTGATTTGCCCAGAATCACAGGATGTGGAGCTGATGCGAGACTTGAACCTGGTTCTCCAGCTCCGAAGTCTGTAGCTCTGGCCATTACACCATACACCCCCCCCCGCTTTCATGGTTAGTAGTTGGTTCTGTTTTAGGTGGCACTACCAGGAGAAATGGACTGGTGCAAGCGGATCCCTGACGGGAGCCCCAGCACCTATTATTTTATTTTTTTTACAAATTAGCCACTGCCCACAAATCTGAGTGAAGTGGAAAAACTGTGCTTTGTGAAGGGGATTGAAAGTACAACTTAACCTCACTTTGACAGCTGTTAATTTGAGCTTAACCAGACAATTTTCTTTGCAGCCAGATATCCCACCCAAGACGGACAGGACCTCTGGCAACAGCTCTGATTGAGGGTAGGGAAGCACAATTGCAGCCCCTCAGTAGACATAGAACCCCATTCCTCACAGCAGAAAATTTCCATCTGGCACTTTGTGCAACAGAAAAGGGACTAACTCTAGAAGCGATACATGGCTGTGAAGCAGAACTCTAGCAACAAATGGGAAATGTTACAAAGTTTTCAAAGAAACAATCCCAACATGTAGAATGTTTGGCTTTTCAAACCCCTTACTACCCCTTTATGCTATTATTCCCTGAACCATAAAAACCCTTACTGCCACTTAACGCAACCCTTCCCTCAACCCCAAAAACTCCTTAAGATCACTTAAAGCTACCCGTCCCTGAACAATAAAAACCCTTAATACCTCTTAAAGCCAGTATAAAACCCACACTAGACATCACACAGACACCTTTTCAGTATGCTGTAAACGTGTGTGCGTGGCACGTCAGCCTAACTATGTACCAGTGCTAGAGAAGAAGGCAACAGTGCCATATCTTAATGCATATGGAGCTTACCTGCTGAAACCCCCTCAAACAACGCAGCTCAGCAACTTTGTTAGAAGTGAAATAATGTGTTGCTTCTCCTATCTGTTAAGCCAAAAGATCACGATATCCAACATTATGTTGGGTAAAATGTTTATTGTGTGGTGACAGGCAATGAGAGAGCATTGGTGGCCAATCTCCTTGGTGTTGACAGTCCACAATGATAGGCCAGACTCAGACTGAGGTGGATATGCATACATGTGCCATACACTGATTACCAATTCCCTTTGCAGGTGATTTCAATGATAAAGAATGAGAGTCCATCTAGTAGTCTTCCACCTGCACCCATTTTCAGTGCAGTAAGTGGCTTATGCCAGGTGTATGGAGAAGACCTGCTGTGACTGTCACATCAGTTGCCACCACTATCACAGCTTCCACTGCCTCATCTGCACTGGTTCCACAGATTGTCGAGTAAGTGGTCACCTACCTGCATTAGTGAGGCATTCTGGATATTTCCAAGCAGGTGGATGCTGTTGAGTTAATCACAAGCATGGCAGAGCTTTTAACCAAGGTTATGAGATCCCCTCAGGGTGGACGGCTTAGCAATATGATCCAATGGTTGCTGAGGAGCTTCAGGAATTATCAACCAAGATGGAAACAGAGCTGGTCTCTCTCAGGGTGAATGTCTGAAGACTGTAAGCTTCGTATCAGAAGTGCACCTTGAGAAAACACAGCTCTGCCTATTTGTTGGTAAGTAGTTCTCATAGAAGAGCAGAGGAACACCAGGACCTTTGATGAACTTTGGACACTGCCTACCAATAGGTAATCAAAGCTGGGATCTATCAAGTTGAACTTCTGAATGCCCGACATCTGCTCTGACTGAATCTAAAGACATAGTAAAAAGGAGACTTCAGGACTGCAGAGGGCAGAGTAAAGATATGGGTGTGGCTCATCTGCTGAGACAGAATATGCTCACAGCAACTATAATGACCATCAGCCAGAAGATTGCAGATGGGCACTGAGTGGAAAGATCAGCTTTCACCAGCCTGTCCAGGCTAACAGAGAGACAGGAGATGGGCTGCATGCCCTGTTGAGTTGCATCAAGGGAAAATCATACTCACCCAGGAATGCACAGAGGAATCCATGTACACATCAATGCTGACAAAACACATCCACATGTTTCTGGAGAGGATAGTTTTCAATTTAAGATGCACCGGCACCACCGGTTCATACACGATATAGCACGGTGGTCAGCATTTACCTGTAGTGCTGGGTAACATGCCTTTGGCAATATGTAGCACTGAATTGCATTGACCAAAATATTTACTCCATTGACTTTGGACTTCCAGGGTGGAGTGATGGGTGTCACACTGTATTTTATGTAACACTTCCTTTTGATTATGAAGTTCATGCAGCACAGTTCCTCTTTATATCTTCAAATCTACTCCTTCTATTCGTAGCCAGCTATACTTTTTGAGCTATCTGCTATTTTTAAGTGAACTATAGCTGCATCAGCTCCACGGCTCCAGAACTAGGGAAAAGTCTTAATTCAGAGAAGCAATAATCATCCAACCTTCCAGAAAATAGAAACTAAAAGTCAAGCTTTGATCCAGATTCCTTTGGGATTATTGCTTCTATTTTTATCACAGCACCAAGGGATGGATGGTTTTAAAGACTGGTGTTCTAAGACAAACATGTCTTCACATTTCAAGTTACTGGAGTAGTTAGTCAAGTCAGACAAAAAATCATCTTTAAAGTTAGCGTTTGTGTCAGGATTTGGTACTACACAGTTGATTGCAGAAATGCCATTAAATATTTTACCTTATTACCTCTGAGGTTCCCTTTGACACTCCTTGAGAAGCAGTTAACACCTGACTCATTCCATAATGACGTAAAATGCATTTCAAACATTCGTATAGCTTTGTTAAAAAGATATGAAACAAAAATCTGCAGCAGTGTGGAATTAAAGAAAGAAGTAGACAAATACTGTATCCTTCTAAGACATAGAGATAAAATAGTTTATCTTCAATAGAATCTACATAAACAGCTCCACTGACTTGCCATACACTCCACATGTACTAATAAGCATAAATGAAGAGTCATCGTCAGGCTCCACCCACTTCATTAAAGTGAACCTGAATATTTTTTAGACAGGTCTGAAAAAAACTCACTAAAAGCTCACAATGTAGTATTAATTATGATGGGTAGGCGGTCAGAAGTATGCATTTTTCAATTGAGGATTGTGCTGCAGCCCAGAAAAGGGCAGCAGCACAAACCCTATTGGCAAAAAGCAGATTTACAAACATCCCTGCACCATGTGCCAGGCACCATGTGGTGCCAGGAACAAGATTCATGGGTGTTTGGGGGAGCACCACATGTGCCCCCCAGGCCCCATAGCGGAGTCACAGGGAGGAGGGGGGCCCTACTTGGGGCCTACAAAGTCCCTTTCTGTCTGCCATTTCATGGTGGTTGGACGCCATGAAAAGGCAGAGGGACACGGACATTGTAATCTCTACAGCCGTGCATGAGCATGCACCCCCATATTGTAGGGATTACGGTCCCACCGCTGCCCCGACAGGGTCAAGGAGCCTGTCAGAAAAGCAACGGTCAGTCCCTCTGCCCTATGCCTCTGACCGCTGGATCATATTCCGGCGGTCGGACCGCTTTTGCAGATGTCGGTGGTCCCTCCACCGATGACCTGTCAGTAGCAGGCCCACCAACATCGTAATGAGGGCACTAGTTTGAAGATCAAACGTAATCACCCTTGAAAACAAAATTCCAAAAAGCAAATATTTTTGTCCCAAAACACACAGAGCAAAATAGGATGCGGCATGGCACCAGTAGATTATGATAAAATAACGTACACTCTGATGTGTATACGTCACATTCAGTGCAGTATTTGCTTACAACTGAAGACCATTAAGAACTGATACTGCATCTTCATTGAAAACAGTGCTGATATACATATTCTCAAGATATGTCAAGGCCTCGAAAGTACCATTAATCTTTCAAAATCTAGTGCACAGAAAGCAGATACCAGATTACTGTATTCTATTGGTGGACAGTCCTTGATATACACCCGCAGCAGAATTACTAGAAAATGTCTATGTCCAAGGCTTCTAAATAATAGTCAGTGGTCGCAAACACAAAGGTGGACAAACAAATTACAATATGATTCAATTAGGTCAGACATTTTATATCAGTTTGCAGATTGCTCTGTACTTTGCTTCTCTCGTCTAGTGCTAACGCTGCAACCCCCATGGTCTCTATGGACCCATGAGAGGCAGTGTAGTGCGGCAGTAAGTTGAGCACTAGCAATAGATTCACTAATCATTACTCATGGTCAAGACATACTGAGGGTAAGAAGGAAGAGGTGGCCAGAGGTGGTATCACGGAATCTTCCTATCTGTTCCCAATTGCCTTGGATATATGCAGACAAGAGGAACTGGGAGCTACTGAAACATGAAGCTTCAGTACTTGCTTTTCTGCATTACTTCAGGTATGTGGAGACCTGGTGGGAACTGGAGAAGTAGCAGAATTTTCCCTTGATTGTGTTGAGACACACAGAAGCTAGCAGAAGGCAATGCAGTCTCTGTGACATCAGGCGAGTTTGTTTCTCATTTGGGTGACATACTGACATTTCAGCAAATGACAACAGTTAGGTCTTCACTGAGTGTAATGGTTTCTATCTTAAGCCAATTACACAACCAATAATTTGTCACGACTTTGCTGAGCACATTTGATATTACGGTATTCTCTCTTTGAATCAGGGAGCTTTTATCCTGTATCCTAGGTAAAAGCCACCAGTGACAACCCCTATTTTTATAGGTTTACAATCAGTAATGTTGCCCCTATTCCAACACGGAAAAGTGGCAAACGTTGCTACCAAAAGGAACCAAAATGTCCAACTGATCTTGTGGCCATCCCTTGAACACTATTCTAGTAATAATATGAAGTGTTTTAACAAAAGATGTATATTTTCAATTCAGTTAACCCTCCACTCCCTCACACAAACCTAGAAACTTAACAATGGGCCTCATTACAATGTGACTTGGAAAGCCTCCGACCGCAGGTTGGAGGCTCACTGGGTCACATAGTTGGTTTCCTTTCCGACCGCCACATTACAATGCAGTACAAAAGGGGGTGGTGATGTCCATCACCACCCTCTTTTGTACCACATTACAATGCAGACGGTCAAAAGTGAAACTAGCCAGTCATTCTGACTGTATTGCAGTGGGCTCAAGGAGCCTGTCGGCCAGTCAGAGGCCCCAACGACAGGCTTTCCATGTCGGGCTTTCCGACATAGAAAGCGACTTTGGGGGGCCCTAGCAGAGCTTCCTTCTCCCTGTGGCCTCCAGTTGGGGTACCACCTGTTAATCCCTGCACCGGGTGGCAGGCATCTTGAGGTGCCTGCAATGCAGTGCAGGCAAGAACAGATTCTCCCATTTCTCTATGGGAGCTTGTGCTATGGCCGGTTTACGGCTGCAGCACAAGCTCCCATAGGGAAATGGGAGTTTGCGACCGCATGTGCGGTCGCATTGTAATACTGCGGTCAGGACGATTCCTCATCAGTGTCACGTCCTCACGACATTTTAATAAGGCCCAAAATGTTCATCTCACAAAGAACATTTCTAAGTGTGTAACATGAGGGAACTGCTATAAAAAAAAGTTGACACCCCTGTTGCTAATAGACGAACCTTTACCTAACAACTGTGTAACATAAGGGTGGTCATTGAGGAAAACAACCTTTTTCGAATTGTTAGAAAAGTTGGGCCAGTGGGTCCAATGTTCTTGACTAGCAAAAATAATATCCACTGTGCACAAGGTGTCTTCAGTTTCCACTCAGAAACCTCTCCAGCAGACCATGGTTTTATTGGTGATGGCACAAGCAGGTTGCATGTCCCAAGTGGAAGTGAAAATTGTCTGCCGAGTAGGCCGGCATGGTCATCTACTAAGAAGTGGCATCATAACAGCTCCATAGGACCACCTTGGTCACACTGGTATCACATATACATTCAGTACCAAGGCTGATTTTGAAAGAAGGCTTCAATAAGCTATAACTTTTTGAAATCATGGAGGGCAGCGTCAGTCCTTCTACTACTTTTATGAGATCCCTTACTAAGGGAAGAAAGAGCATCTGTTTCAAATACCAGCAAAATTGGGCACTCTTCCCTCAAGGCAGAATTTCAATAATGTCATAGCATAGCAAGTACTTGCAAGAGATCCAGCTGGCTCCAGGAGTTTTTGATTGTCTTATTAGTTACATTATTTCAGCTATTGGCTGGAGCATGTGCATTTTTCCACGGTTTTCTTTTTTTTAAAAATCCTACAGTTAGCAATAAAAGTGAGTAAGCTGCAATGTTTTTTTTAAAGTGCAGTAAACATACACAAGGATTCTTGAAATGTTCAAAATATTTTCTGCACCACAGTGTTCTCAGAAGATGTTCAGGCCCTGGCATATTCTCTCGGGTTTAACAACCGGTTCTCAGTGTATCTGGATGAGACCTTCCTATTTCCTGCTAACACTTTTCTTTATCGTCCACACTCCTGTGTAGATTACTTGCTTTGTAGTTGCTGTAGTTGTAGTTAGGTATGTACTGTCTACATGTGATTATAATGCTTGTTTTTTATTTCTAATTCCCTTACATTTGGGAATTAGAGGTGAAACCTAAAACCTGCTCATTTTAAATCATGTCATTGATCTCTGATAAGGCAGACAACTTAACTGTGAATGTTTAGGAGAGCGATTTAAAGATGTTATGTTTTTTATGTGGCTTTGAAAATTGCTTTATAACTCGCAAGGTTATCCTGGTGCTGAGCAGGAGTGTGTAATTGAAAAGCTCGGTCTTCAGCTTCTTTTGGAGCTCAAAAAGAGAGGAGGCTCTAATGTGAAGTGGGATGTCATTCAACACTTCAGGAGCTATGTAAGGGAACATCGGTCCTCCTGATCTGGTTCTATGCATGAGTGGGATGTGTGTGAGTGCAGAGTGGAGGTGTCTGGCTGGACAGTAAAAGGAGATGCAACTGTGCAGGTAGGTGGGGCCTGAGTTGAACAGTGCCTTGAATGTGTGTGTGAGGTGCTTTAATCGAGCACTTTTGAATTTCAGGAGCCAGTGTAGTTCCATGAGGTGTAGTGTCATGTGAGTTCTATGTGGGGGGTTGTAGATGAGTCTAGCTTCCAAGTTCTGGACGGTTTCTAGTCCTCAAGTGAGCTGCTTGGGGATCCCGGTGTAAAGTGTGTTCCCATAGTCCAAATTGCTGATGACTATGGTGTGAGTGACAGTTATTCTAGTGTTGCTTGGAATCCGTTTTTAGATCTTCTTCAGCATCTTCAGGGTGTGAAAGCAGAATGCAGTGACAGCGTTGACTTGTGAGATCAGGTCCAGTCTGCTGTTAAGGAGATTCCCGGCATGGGTGTGGATGTGAGTCCAAGTTCTCCCATAAAAATACTACACAAAGGCACATGTGGGAAGAATATGGAAACAAGGTGTGAAAAGTCTTAGGGTTAGATTTAGAGTTTGGTCGACAAGTTACTGCACCACTAGTGTGTTGGAGGTCCATGTCTGTCAAACCAATGGTCCAACCCCCCTATTTAGAGTCAGGAGGATTAGCAGTTTACTGTTGATGGACCCAATATTAGCTTCCTCCGATTAGCTGACAGAGTAAAGGTCATCAGAAGAAGGTCATTACAACACCCGTCCTATTTGGACGGGGCGGTGTGATATCCTTTTCTTCCTGTCATTCACTGGAACAGAAAAAAACAAAGAATGACCCCGATATCCAGGGGAAAAAATCCCTGGGTATAAAGGTCATCACTTATTTGTTTTTCAACAACAAACCTCCACTGTGGGAATTAACCACCTTTAAAACCAATGGCAGCCATCCACAAAACATTTTTAACCATGGTATGAACCGCCATGATGACAGTTCCTATCAAGTTACAGAAATCCCCTCTGGACCATCTGTGAACTCAAAATTATGGGCATTGTACTGTACTTGTTCTGCAAAACTCCAGAACCTAAACCCTTAATTTCTTTGACTCAGACAAGTATACATTGGGTCAGTTGTAAAATATGAATACTCTTTAGTTTTCTCTTTAAACTTAAGAAAACTCCCAGTGAATTTAAATGAGATTTGTACAGGGTTGCAAAGAAAAGTAGATTGTGGCAATAAAGAAAATGGTTGCTTCTTAAACCTCACTTGCTTCGTCCCCTTATTCATGAACACCATTTACTTCTTAAACTTGAAGTAATTTTTTAAGACTTTCCTTTGACTTGCTTGTCCCGCATCAAGAAACTTGTTCTCCCAAAGTGTCATTTTTTTCTTTTTCAGGGTAAAATGTATTCTTTTTACATGTTTACTTCCAACTGGACAGATTAGTGCACAACTTTTGGCAGGTATTGAAGAATGCTAATTAGTCTGATGTCTCTAATTATATTATGTGGTTTTAGAATGCGCACTTTGAGCAAGTTGTTTTATATATTTTTTCAGTTTTACAATTAATTCATCTACAAGTCCCTAGAGTGTCACAGCACAGTACCTAATTATTTGTTTCAGTTAAATAATGGGATTCTAGAAATATCATTACTTTATCCCATGCATTGGTTAGATTACATTAAAAGCATACATTATGCAAACCAGTTTAGAAAATTACACGTTCTTCATCCTTTTCAGCGCACAATACATTGCATTTCTTTCTTTCTAAAGATCACCTGGAGTCTCTGTGGCTTATTGTATTTTATTGAAAGGGCAGATATTATTTGCAGAGTAAAATCTCCTTTCTCCAATGACCTTTGCAATTTTTACCAAGACAGAAGTGGATTTATAAAGGCCGCTATTAAGTTGTTAGATGCGGTTTGAATATACAAATGCTTGAACAAAAAACAGAGATCCTTTCCATATAAATGTATGTGAATTTAATTTGATCTACGCTGTCTCTGCTAACTCTATATAGCATATTAGATGTTCTTGAATCTGTCATAGTAGTTTTTATTGTTATACTTACAAATGTGATTGAGATCCTTTGATGTTCATGAGAGGTGGGTTGGCCTATTGGGTACTTAGACTCTACCAAATGGGATGACTTAAAATAGCCCATGTGTAGTACAGTTATTTTGCTACAGTGGGCCACGTTGGAACCAAAAAAGAAAATCTCACAATAGCCCTTTCAAGCCATCCCATCTGTCAGTGCCAGAATGGCCGACAAGTGAAATCAACACTGATGTTCATATCCCAAGCTATCTTATAGGATATTTCTTTTGTTTGATGTTTCATATCAGAGTATCATATTAGAGTTTGTGTACAATTGATCTTTTAACCGAAGTATATCTTTAAATCTGAGAGTACATTTGTATGAACAAGGCACTTGCATGCGGTACCGAATTTAGAGAGAAATGAGGGCATGTGTCTGTGAAGCACTTAATTATCCTTTACGTTTTAAGTTTGGTAGCGAAATAAATATTTGGCTGGAGGTTGTGGGAAAGAGTGATAAAATATTTTTGTAGTGGACAACATTAATATCATCTCAAAAGTATCATCAGACACAATTACCATCCACAAAATATATAGTGGTGACAAAAATATTGTGGTACAGAATATTGGAAGTACAAATATCAGTTTTATAAGTGTTTAATCTTGTTGTAAAGAGGTTTCGAGAATATTGCTTTTCTATTCTTTTGTCATGTTTTAAGATTTTTTGTGTTTTAAGTTACAAAAATGTAAACTGTAATTGTTTGCAATTTATGTAGTAATTGTTTCATTGCTTCGGAAATGTAGCAGTTTTGGGAGTTTTTGTTTGTTAAATTATTGATGGGTTGTTCATACTGTATTAAATTATTTAAATATATATTGTAATACTTGTATAATGTTTAATTTTTTTACATTTATTTGGTTAATTACATTACTAATTAGGTAAATTATAGAAGTAATATTTTTGCAATGAGATTAAAACAATAGTTATTTATTTGCTTTAATTAGTTAATTATATTATTATTTATGTAATCATTATACTTCATTAATTATGTAATATGTTTTTAAATTATTAAATATTGTTTTAGTTTTGTATAATTATGTTATTAATTTTGCAGTTTACTTGGTTACATTACTGTATTTCATTTTTAATAGTTTATATCGTTTTAAAGGTTGCCTATTTTGATTTTTTGGGGCTGTGATTTATTAGATTTTTTCAGTATCATTTAACATTTTTTGAGAGTTGTTGGGATTGCAGGGGACTGGGGTGGCAAGTGTTTTACAGTACATTGATTTAGTTGTTTTAATTGGTAAGTAATTTTTAAATTGGTAAATGTTCTAATAGTTAACTAAGTAATTTAATAGCCTTTTTGGTTTTTTATACTAGTTGTATTTTAATAAATATTCATTTTTGTGTTTGTTTGTAGTTTTTGTATTCATTTGTAATATTGCACATTTTTTAAACCTTTATTTTAGTTTTTACATAACAGCACAACAAACAGAGGCAGAGAATGTTAGTAATAATAGTACAGCAGGGAGACATCAACGACAGCAAGCAGGATCAAAACACAGTGCATGATTGTAATCCATTTTACCAGAGATTAGACAGTATTAGACAGACCATAAGAATATTGACACCTCAATATTGCACTTTTTGAAAAATCTACTTTATAAATAGTTATATATTTTACAATACTTTACCTATTGTTGCTTAGGTTGGTGTGGGAAAAGTAAATCTTTACTCTGCTCTAAAGTTCAGCACTTTTGCTACTGTTACTTAGGCTGAGTAGTAATAGTGAATTTCACCACTTCAAAGTCCAGCGTTTATCTACTGCAGTTTAGGCTTATTACTTTGGATGTCAAAATTACATATGTTTCCATTTTTGTTGGTTATATATCTAATTTGAATCATTATTGTACATTTTTATATCAGTATTTTGAAATTTTGCTAATGAGTTGTTTTATTTTGTTATTTTAGATTTTTAATACATTTCTTTGAGTTTCTTTTGCAGGATTCTATTGTAATGTTTTATTTTAATGGTATTTAGTAATGTTTTGCTTCCTATTAATTTTTATTTTATTTTAAATTGTATTTACATATTTTATTACCAAAAGATGTCATATATATTTTGTGTTATGACATTTGTAAAGTTATTTAGTATTTATTTCAGGTTTTATAAAAATTAAGTTTACTTAGTTCCTTTACTGTATATCTACATTTACATTTTTTTTTAGGTATTATATTTAAAAATGTTATTACTTTTGTTTTTACTTTCACATTAGGTACTATGTATACTATTATGTATACCATAAATATTATTTTGTATCAGTTATTATATTTTTAAATACTTCTAAATACATATATTTATCTACATATTCACAATATCCAATTCAATATTTTGTAGACAATATGTTTGTTGTTTCTAACATAAGTATGTAAACTCGATATTTAGTACCACAGTATTTTTGCTGCAATTCATGAGTGTTATGATATTTTTGTTCACAATGTTATGTGATATTTTTTGCAGCAGAACAATGGGAAATAACCAGCTCTGTATATTTAGAGATACGTATAAACAAAGTCATAAAGAACAAAATAGCAATGTGTTCTACAGTATAGAAAGTGTCATTTGGCCAAACCTTACATGCATCGCACTTCTGTGGTAGGGTAGGTTTGCAAAAGAAACCACTGAATATATTTGGCCATACATGAAGATACAGATTTTCGCAATGTGCATACTTGAATGCACATTCTTTTCAGCATTTTTAGTATTACACAGCTGTTTACACTATACATGTTTTCAATTCCATGCAAAAGTAAATGTGATATGTCCAGAATCAGAGAACATCTAGTTTTGTGTCTAGGATGGGACTCAAACTCAGATTCCAAATTGTGAAAGTCAGGAATGTAGCCCCTCTCCCACATAACCTACAGTCCTGTTACCTTTCAATAGAGCAGAATTCAGTATATTGTGCATTATTTACTTTAACATTGACAGTGCTGTTCAACCACATTTAATAGAGACATTTATGGCTGTCAAATACATAGGTTTTGTAAGTTCCTATGATAACAATAAAAAAATAAAAATATATATTTTATTGAGTGAATGACAACACGTGTACAGTGTGCTATACCTGGTCAACAGATGTACAAATGGAACCCATTACATATAGCATTAAGAAATCAATAGGTCCAATTTAACTATAGGAAGTCAATAAAGGCAGCCTAATCTAATTTCCATATTGTGAGCGCAGAGGCAACCCTTTGCAACTACTCCTAGCAACCCACAATAAAATATATATTAATCCGTACTTTAATTGTAAGTGATCTGGAACTGGAATATCGTTGCAAGGGAACACTATAGAAAGTATGCATAAAATGACAGATTGAGTTTTGATAACCAATTTTTGTTTGGCTATTGCAAGAAAATTGGCAACCGTTTAGTTTAGCAAACAGTCCAAGTAACTCTTCCAGAATAAGAACATCAAGAAAATGTGTTTCATCCTTTGTATCACACTGGACGTATTGAAACATCTGTATTTGATATTTCATTTTTATGGTTTGCCTTTTTTGAAACACATGATTTCTGGTATTCTTTCTATGTGTGTTTAAATGTCAGTCGCCATCACACATCCACTGAGTTGAAGTACGAACAGTCCCTGCTTCTCCTTCACTGCTGCCACATTCTTTCCGTAGATTGACAGGCTGTCTCAGCCATGAGCTCTGCTCCCATGAACGGAAGCCTGAATAAGTAGCCTTGGTGATAGAGTTCATAATGAACAGTCAGGAAAGCTGAAAAAGTGCTTTGCACACTGCGTCTTTGGGGTAGAATACAGCTAAACTCTCTAACTAAATTGCACGGAGCCTTGTAATGCAATTGAGGCTGTCAAAATGTCAAATGGCTTCAAAGTTAAGTGAATTTAGAATTAAACCTGACCCGCAGTAAACATGTGTTAAATCGCATCTGCAGTGGCAACTTGGCACATTTCGATTGGTAGTCCGATCAGCAAGGTGAGGGAGCAGACAAAGAAGATTATGAATCTGGCTGGCACTCCAAGGGAAAAGAATCAATTGTTGCAAGAAAATTTATGGGATATTTATTAGATGTACAACTTAGGAGATGCCAGGCAATGATGCAGTAAAAACTACCTTACATCTGAGATTGTCAGAAGGAGACTTGATTTTATTTATCTTCACTAATACAACTTTTGCGTCATCTGCTAGAATTTTGTTGAGTTTGAGTTTTCTTCATCTCACTGTTGTTTTAAATGTATGCCTTCAAAATGTATTAAGTCTGCTTCAATAATGGTGCTCTACAGAGTACATGTGGTTGCTAATTTTAAAGACTTGAGATGAAGTTGACAAGAATAAAAGTGTAGTCCTGTTCTGTATTGACAAGTCTGCCACATTTAATGCAATTGATCATCTGATTTCGAATGCACGATGCCCTAATATTGGAGGTCAGAATTTTGTCCTGCGTTGCTGTTGTCTTTTTGATCTGACGGCACTTGAGCATTACAGCTCTGAGATCTTCATTTACCCAACTTGAGTGGAGAATATCACAAGCTCAGCTCACTCAGATGTGTTCTGTAATATGCATGTTACCACTGTTTCCTCTCAACAAACCATGTAGACCCATGAGGATGAACATGCCGATAGTACAGAATTTGATCTCATGCCAAAATGACATGTAATTATTTGGCAAATGTATAAAACTATTCCCACTTGGATGAATGCTGAAAGGTTTAAAATTAAACCAGAGGATACACAGACCTCTATTTGACCCGATAGGTGCCCAAGCTTGTAAAATGTGTGTTACTTTTTATATAAGGGTATTGCTTTAATCCCCGGATGGTCAAGTGAAGATACTTCTATTAATGGCCTCTCAAACGCTTTTACTACATCTGACACATACACAAAGGGTTTGTGCAATGGTGGCCTTGGGTTAATTATATTAAGAACATACCTTGATATTTTACAATACATAATTCACTCTCTATCTGTCGGTGCTTTAGAATTCAGCAGTCCTTAACTGTTGCATTTTCAAACGTTTGCAGATTACAGTTGTAGATACCATATGCCTTCTGCTTTGACTGGGCTAAAGACCATTCAAAAACAACAGGAGGGCGGTATGTATGGCATGTATGAATATGGTGAATGGAAGTTTCACAACTGAATGCACACAAATAGGATACTAATGGGATCTCTGTGAGGACCTGACGAAAGCCAACTAACCCTGTAGGCATTGGTGTGATCCCTGAAACATGTTGCCCAAGGTATACAGAGGATGCTAACTTCCTTAACCTGTTTTTAACTCCGTCATGGTGCCCTTTGAAAATAAAATTGACGCTTAGGACACCCTAGGCTATTTTAAATTTATGATAGCACCCAATGACCAAAGAGCTCCCTTGGCTACCAAAGTTGAGCCCATCCAGATACACTAGGTATCTGGACGAGGGCTCAATGATGAAGCATGTACTTGTAATCCCAGTGGGTGAGAGTCCTTTTAACATGCGAGGGTGGTCCCTTTGGGCTGGTACAAAGAGATAGGCTAAGCACATTAGGTAAAAGCTTAGATGTTTTGGAAGGTGAACAAACCCTGTATCACTTCTAACTTCCTCCTACTTAGAATATAATGGACTAAAGGCCCAGAAGCTTATCTCCTGTATTATGCATTCTCTTAATTGGCTTTTATTTATTTCACAATGAATAGATTTCAAGATTTGGAGTATAACTCAACAGGCTTTCTATAACTGATCCTCTGTCCTAAATTACTTCTTAACGCTTCCCTGAGATTTAAAAATGCTTTAATTGAAAAGATCCCCAGTGTTAGGAGAACTTGTACCTGCCAACGATTGTTTCAAGCATTGCACCAACCAATCAGAACTCATAGGCTTATTGCCAGATTTATGAGATTGTAACACAGTACAGTGCAGCACAGCAAGTCACCTTGCTGCACTGCATGACAGGGAAAGGGCAGGAATGCACCATTTAAAAAAGAATATGGTGCATTCCTGCCATTTGCCCTACATTGGTGCTGTTTTGGCTGCCTAGCGCTGACGCAGGCACCCTTGCATCATGGTACAAGGGTGCCTGTGTTGTACAGTGGATTGTTTTTGTGCAGCAAGGGGCACTTTCCTGCACAAAAACAATCCCTGAGGCATTTTCCTCTTTCTATGTGTGCTGCAGAATAGAGCACATTGATTTGCAATGTGTAGCTTTACTCAAGATTTATGAAGCCTCTCAGGGCCATGCAAGGTGGCCTTCCATGGCTTTATAAATCTCAATTTTGAGTTGCGCCGCTCCTCCACCACGTTGCATGGTGCAAGAGCTATGCAACGGGCCTCTTAAATATGCCCCTTAGTATCTTCCAACCTTTCAAGATGAACACAACTTCAGAAAGGGACTGAAACCCTTGTTTTTCCTGAAATAGAATTCACAATGTGGCCATGGACTAGGTTTGATCTGGCTGCTGTTATGTTCTGGTTCCAGAATTCTATAAAGTGGGCTCACTAAACTCCTCCGTAAAGGTCCATCGCTTCATACCGTGTCCTAATATTACATTACAAGGCATTTAGTAGCAATGTTCTGTTTACACCTGGTAGTACAGTAGCAGGAGGGTTTTTATAGACTGACAATAGTTTTTCCTTTTGTATTAATTTGTTTGTTAAGTTGCTGATTAAGAAACAGATTCCACCAAGGAAGATATTTATTGGAACTGAATAGCAACCGGAGTGTAATATTTGTGCAACAAGCTGAAAGATTGCTGGCAGTGTAAGTAAGACCTGAGAGCTGCTGGTGGAGTAGCTCAGTGCCTTTTACAGCTGTCTATAAAGGAACAACATCGTTCTAAAGGAAGCTTTAGACATTACACTCATTTCCTCTGAATTTATTGAATAAACGACCACATGCTTGTTTAGTAATATGTAATTTCAACTGCAAATAGCTCTTGTCAGGAATTACGTTCCCGGGGTGATGAAGAAGTGGTGTTTTCTTCTTCCTAACACATGTTGAACCCTTAGCGATCGCATTTTAGACAAATAACTGAAAATCAATAGTGAGAAGATATTGCGACTTATGATTTTAGGTTACATGCTCGTGCCTGAACTTGTTCTGCTGCTGTGCTTTTGTGAGATAAGGCTGCAATCCGCCGTCTCTGCTTAAACATTGATTAACAACCTGAAAGCGGATTATCTACATTCTGGCAGCGCTTTCTGCCATGAGCTTTATGCATTAGAACACCAGCCAATTTTGCCCATTCTCTAAAATATCAAATATCGCAACAGGAACCTTTTGACAATAAAGAAAGTCATAGCTTTATGAATTTCAAAAATACTCTTTATATAATGTGCAGGCATGTAGTGAAGGATTGGATGCTGTGCGCATTGCTGGCATGGCGTTGCGCAAAAGGCTGAAGCCCAGTGGCTTTGTTCCATATTAGCCTTATTTACTCAACTTGTGCCTAATACATAAAACATATCAGTAATACAGCCCCTTAGATACATACTGCTTGCACTGGTAGGGGTGGTGGCAAAAAGCAAGAACTGTGCTATGACCCAGTTACCTGGTATAGGTCCAGGATAGATGTCCGAAGGGCGGTCCGCATTCAAGACCTCCAAGTGCCTGCTTTTTTTCTGGCATGTGGTTCATTACTCAGCATTATTGGCTTCAATACTGATATTAGTGGTTGACCAGTTAAATGAAATGATTGAGGGATCTTCATTTGTACTACATCAGGACCATAATTTGCTGGTGTGGCTATGCACAGATGGTGATCAGTAACAGTCTGTGCTCTGAGAGTAATCATGCCTTTCTAACTCCTATGCTAATTGTGTGCCTGTCAGTGCTTAATTTGAGCCGGTGGTTCCCAGTGCTAAGCACGGGCACTTAATCATCAACAACGGCTTGAAGAGTCATTCACAATTAAGATCAGCCCACACGGTCACATGCCTATTGGCAGAAATGGGTAGCCCCCATTTGCCTATTGATTTGTTGGAAATGCTATTACATTTTTTGTTTCAGCCCCAGCACTGAGCCATTCCGTACTGGAGAGCCAGACAGAATATTGCCTGTTTACAGTCTGAGTCTGCACTGGAGGCCTGAACTGTTGAGTGGCCAAGGAGATCTTCCCTACCCACCACCATAAATATCACACACCAGCCCTATAAAATGCAAGTCCAGCCCAATCCATCCATTCAGCCAGCACAAAACAGTCATCCATAAGTCTCCAATCATGTTATAAAACAGCCAGTTCACCTATCCATCCATTCAGTCAGTCAAACTTTGCCTCCATTCGTCCAAACCATCAACCCAATCATTGTTCTGTTGCTTTGTAAGATGGATTACAAGCACTGTGTTGCTTTTTCTTGTCAGCACTGAAGGGTGCATTGTTGAATAAACAGTCACTGGTGGGAATGTGTATGCTGTGGTTGGATGGCTCTGCTTAGTCCTGGTTTCTGAAGCAGTGTAAGACTTGTGAGTGCTGCTCAGCACATCTCCCCTTCTGAGTGTCTGTGAATCTTTTCACTGATTTTGACTTGGAGCAGCAACTTGAAGTCCTTCTGGACATGAGGAAGTTTTCCTGGCTTAATCAATGCAGACTCCCACCCCTCTTGTGTCAGCCCGCAGTAGCTCTCAACTCACTAGGACCACTGTAAAGACCACTGTAATTAGGTGAGGTCTTTGGAAGGAGGCATTTATTTGGGAAGTAAGATGTTTTAAGTTTAGTACCATAGGTTTTGGCTGTAGGCGATACAAGAAATGTCTTTGAGTTTGCATGCAGTGAACTGCATAAATCAGATCCTAGTGGTAGGTGCTTCAGATGTGCCCTCTATGTCCTGCTCCATATAAGGCTTTAAAAGACGTAATGTTAAAAAAGATACAAAGTATTAACACATAGAAGCACATGCATAAGCAAATGCTTTTTTCATGCGTTGGCGCATCAAAATTAGACCTACTGAGTTTGCCAGTGCTTGTTTATTATACTTCCTGCTTGTAGGAAATCCATTCATGTGCTTTCCACTAGGCCAATTTGTAGCACAGAAAACATAAGCATGAAAGCACAAATTGAAAAGAAAATACCTAAAATGCAGGCTTGTCATTACTAAATTAGAAACAAGTTTCAATTAAGTTTTGTGTTCTATTTGATATGGAGGGCATTTGTGAAGGTACTGATTGTTTAAAAGATTTCATGAAGCATTAGAAATACATTTATTTTTTATTAGATACGTATCCTCTCTTGCAACCACTTCATAATATTTTTAGCAGCTTAGAATTTTTATTTATTCACATCAACTCACCCATCTGGCTCAGGGTATGAAAGCCAATTTATTCCTAGACATTTAATGTATGGCCAATTATAAAACGGTATTTATGAAGTCTCCAAGTTATTTGTCTTTCTGCTTGCTGTCATAAAAATAACCTGTTGCATTCAGAAGGTGCCTGCAATAATTTTTGTAACAGACTGTCCCTCAAAGCAATCTTTATTCTGGCAGCATAGGCACTTGTCTAGCTAGTCAACTGCTATCTAATTTAAGTCTGAACAGAACTATAGTGGTAAGTTTTGTTAACAGCCTAATACATATACTCTGAAATCTTAATGATTATGCTGTTTAGTTGTATACTTTAGCATTCTTATTTCTTTTACACAATGGCATCTTCTCATTGCAGTAAATAAGATGGCTTCTTTGCATAAAAACAAACAATTAAGCTCTGCCCTTTCCATTGGACACGAAATGGCACATTGTCACTAAACTAATTACACCTCCTCTAACTTTCTAGCTGTAATAAAAGTGAAGAACGCCCTAATGAAGACTATTTAAAGTGATAAGTTACAGTGTGAAGGTGAGTGTGTGCCCTTGTGGGATTTGCGGTTCATTATTCATATTTCGTACTTATTTTGGGGCCTTTGTCACGGGATCTTGATATACGGCATCTGCATGCGCGTGCCATTCATCACATTTTTTTGGTTACCTTCAAGGAATAAGAACACAGGTTTTTTAACATAAAGGACCTTGAAAACGTAACATTAACGATGATTGTGAACATAATCTATATTATGCCCTTGTACATTATCTGAACAACTTTATACAAGTGGATTATATATTGTTTAGTCTGAGAATGTATTTGACTTGCTTTTTAACGATTCATAGAGTTGTTGGTAATTTGTTATCAAATATGCCGTCCCTCTAGAAATCCATTCTAGATGTAGAGATCTGCTGATCACTGGTCTAGTTGTTGTAATGCAGTAGCCACTCCCAAGGGCTGGGTTACACCTCACCCCACACCCATCCAGCACAAGCGTCACTGGACATGTGACCCTGCCAATAAAAGGGGCTGGGCGCACATGCCCTGGGCCAGTTGTGCTAACCAAGTACTGTGTCTGTGTCCAGTCATTTAGCCTGCATGAGGTCCTGTAGCCCTGCACCATTACACTGGCTATAACTATCAAGGAATTTTAGAACTTGGCGGTATCTTAATGGGTCAACACTCATTCATCCACTTTGACTATCATTAAGAGTGCTGCTGTAAATTCAGAGGTAATACACCAATGTGATAATTATTAATGATACTGCAGCCAGAGGCTCTGGTATTACCCCTGGATTTGGGAATTTGGGGATAGAAATGGAAAATTACATCCTTTTCTCGGTTTTCCCGTCTGCAAAGATGCCTCCCTTAATCGTTCTAAAAAAGCGGTAATCTTAAAAATATCTGGAAAGGAATTAAAGTCATTAGTACCTCTGTGTACATAAATAACACAGATAATCATCGACCTCTTTCTCAACTTATCCCAACGTTTTCTAGCAGGATGCTTTTAAATCTGATCCTCTTGCTTGGAATACCTTTCAGATTTTTAAAAGGTGCAAATTCAAACCAGTTGAGGTCTTAAATGCATGGGTCCTAACATATTTTGGCCTGATTATGAGTTTAGGTGCTCTGTATTGCACCTGATAAATAACGATTCAATGCGGTACATAATTTATCGGGTGGGATAAATAACACCTATTACGAGTTAGGGTCAGATTACACGTGTGGCGGTTAATTCCGACCTGTGTGTAGATCATTCTTAAAGCACAGGTCTGAATTGCGAGTTTGGCTGTATTTCACACATCCAATATTATCAGATGTGTTAAACACCTCAACTGCCAATATATTTCTGCAGGTTGAACCTGACGAAACTTAATGGGGAAAAAAATAATTTGGTGTTTACTGTACCATGCAGATTTTGGTGCATTAAACAACAAAATGTGTACGTTATCTCCCACAAACTCATACTATGTGTTAATCCTCACACCCGATAAATAACGTACTCCATGGTATAATTATTTATCAGGTCCAATAAATAGCACCTAAACTCATGATCAGATCCTTATTGGAGGATAACATGTAGATTTTGGTGTTAAAAACATTAAAACAATCCTCATTGTGTGGTAAATACCGTATGCTTTTCCCCCCTAATATATTTTGACCTGCTGAAATTTAGTGAAGGTTGAGGTATTTAACACATCCAATAATTATCTGTTGTGTTAAATACCTACCAACTTGTAATTCAGACCACTGTGTAAACAGGGGTTTCAGCACGTGTTGGAATACACCGACAAAGACTTAATCAGGTCCTCTGGAGATTTGCTTTGTGAACAGTGCCCAAAACCGGTATTAATTATAAACCTATATGGCACTAAGCATGCGACTACACTCTGTTACGTCTTTTTTAATCAAGGGGCACTTTTCGAGTGTAATTGTTCATAAAAGTGAATTAGTAGCTACTTTTCAATGGTGTACAGTTTACAGATAAGCCCCGTAGAACTTCTAAGGCTGGCAGGCATGTTGCTGCTACCACATTCTTGGAACAAACCCAAAGGAAAGGAAGAATTAAAATCGGCATAAAAGAATAATAATTTACAGCTGTCAGCTAATCTTTTTGTAGGAACATTCTGAGAGCGAAGAACATTAATGCAACCCTGGGGATAAAGAAAGCCATTTATTCTAAAATGAAAACGGCATAAAAGCAATAATTTATTTTATTTCTAGATAAGCTGTTATAAAACAAAGGACTTATTTTAGCTTGCACTTGACAGCATAATAAAGGCAATTAGAATGATCTGCATATTAAACATCTGATTATGACTTCATTGTAAATATTTCCCACAGGACTTTGAAACGAATATCCTGTAAATAGCAGGCACGCATGCTTATGTCACATTTGACATAATCTGAAAACATGCTGTGTCAAGCTGTCAGATTTATGAAGCTTTCATCCATCCCACTTTTTCATTTTAAATACTTCATTTGATTTCAGATAATTGTGACTAAATCCCTGATTGAGATGGTTTAAGTTTATGCAACTAGAAGTAATCGGCGAACATCCCTGCACAGTGCTTCTGTTAACTGTAAATCTGTGTTTTTTCATTCCTAGCTCCAATAAAAATTGCTGTTAAATACATTTTTGCTAGACCTTTAAAATCTGAGCACCGAATTGTTGTATGAGTCATGCATATCCCTGTGGCCACTCTCTCACTATTGTGGATTTAAAATATCTTCATTTAAGCTGCTGTCAGTAAACCACACAAGTTCTGATGTGCAGCCTTTGCTAAGAGAGTGCAAATCATGTCAGCCAGACTTCCATATCCCTTCCAAATTCTATTTGGTAATTCCAAAGGATTAGCAATATTAGCATGGTGACATGTTCCAAAAATTATGACTTTTACTTATATCATTTAAGATTCGCCATGTTTATGTGCTGGACGGAGGCTATAGTGGCACACTAGCGGTATGGAGGTCTGCGGTCTCAGCCAGAGTCGTGTGTGTGTTTGTGTATGTCTATGTCTGTGTATGTGTGCCTCAGGTTTTATATACAAAATTGGATAGCACAATATTTGTCACCAATAGTATGATAGGAGTTAGATAAACAACACATTAATAAGAAATTATCTTTTTAGAGAGACTATTTGGTGATTATTGAAAGACAAGTGCTCCTTCGACAAAATCTGCAGATAAACATTATGAGCTTTGTTGTATAGCCCACTCAAGAAAAAACACCCATCAATTGAGAAAAGAGAGCAACATTTTATTAATAGATCCAGACCAAAGGAAAAAAAAACAATCAGTAGAACCGGAGAGATGCAATTTTGATGATTTACGTGAGAATAGCGGCAAATAACCCAAAGGACAACTCGCAGTTATCTGGTTGCATGAGACCAGTAGAAAGTCACAAGTCTAGACTGACCCCAATAGAACACGGAACAGATACATGGACCAGGTTAGTTCAGCTGAAAGAGTTACCTTCTCACTCCAGCAAAAAGAATTCCGTTTGTGGTGGAGGAAGCCGCGAGGATCAGGGAAGCAACGTGGGCAGTCATCGATGTACCGTGAAGAGCAGAGCAGGCTTGGTGTCGCAGTCAGACCTCCCTGTAGCATGAAGATCCTGTTATCGCCACTAATGGTCAGGCCGGTACTGTGCAGTGGCGCATACCATGAAAGGTTGTTTCCTATAGGATATAAGGGGCAAGGCTGACTGAACTTTGCATTGGCGGGCATGTGCGAGTGACAAGGTTTTGCCACCAGCCAGCCCGTTTGCAGTCGCAAAGAGCCCAAAAACTTAAGTTCAGCCTTCCTGATGCAACACCAAGAATCCAGGACCTTAGGGGCACCATTTAGAGGTCAGGGGCACGCTCATGCTTTATCTGGGTGCTGGTTCAGGTGGTTGGAAGCCTGTTAACTCATTTTGGCTCTGAACAGGACACCAGCAGAAGTCATTCTGTGAGCCCTAGGTTCAGGTGCAGGCCCAAATCCCTCTGACTTGGGCAGAGGGTAGCAGGGCATCTGTACAGCAAGGTCACCAGTCCAGCAGTGACAGCCCTTTCAGCAGCACAACAGTCTTTCTTTCTAGCACAGTTTCTACAGGTGCCGAAGTGTATTTTTACCGTGTACCTGTTTTTAGAAGCTCCTAGAAGTTTCCCTTTGAAGTGTACAGGTTTCCTCCCTCCCCTGCCCTGACTCCAGATTAACTACAGGGGTTATGCAGCCCTTTTTATGGAGGCTGGACAGAGCCTGTTCAATTATAATTAGGACTGTGCCCAGCTCCACCTTCCCCTCCTGCTAGTAATCACCCATCCAGGCACACCTACGCTCTTTTTTGTGTGTGGCTGCCTTGGAGGAATACACAAAGCCCAGCTTTCAACTAAACCCTCTCACTAGACCCAGAGACAGGCTAAAGGTAGGCAGGAGAATGCCAACTTTCTAAAACTGGCATTTTCAAAATTGTAATTTAAAATCTGACATAATTATAGGTGAGGATTTTTCATTACAATTCCGAAGATACACAAACATGAACTTCTACATGTTCCCATTAGGAAGTTACAGCTTATTAAATGTAAAACTCCAATGTTATCCTATTGGAGATGTGGGCCTTGCAGTAGTGAAAAATGAATTTAGGTGTTTTTTACTACCACGACATGTAAAACCTAAAAGTATATGTCCTACATTTGAAATACAATACACCCTGCCCTCTGGGCTGTCCAGGGACTACCCTAGGGTTGAATTATATACATATAAAAGGAAGGTTTGGGCCTGGCTAAAGGTTTATTTTACCAGGTAGACATGGCAGTTTAAAACTTCACACGGGCTGCAACGGCAGGCTTAAGACATGTTTAAAGGTCTACTTAAGTGGGTAGCACCACAATTAGTGCTGCAGGCCTACTAGTAGCATTTAATTTACAGCCCTGGGCACATGTAGTACCCCTTTACTAGGTAAGTGTGAGTAAATTAAATATGCATATTGGGGATAAACCATTGTTACCATGAGCATGCATGCATGTTAGCACAGGTTAGCATTGGTAAAGGGCAAGTCCTTATGCCAGCAAAAAGGAGATTAGCAAAAATAGAGGAGGAAGGCAAAAGGTTTGGGGGGAATATGACCCTATGGCTGACTGGTCTAACACTTATGTAATCCTTAGCCATGGCCTGCTAAGTTAGCTGTAGTCGTTAACAGTTTTGTAGATTTTCGAATACTTAAAGAAAGAAGAAAGGAAGGCATAATCATTTTTATGTCAATGTTACTGTAGACTGGTCTTTACCACAACAATTGGCAAGGTCCATTCGCACAAACTTTGGCATGCAAGTGAGATAGTCTGCATGCTACTTCATCGGCTTGCCAGTAGTTGCAGTCTATAAATCTATATGGCTCGATACCATGGATGTTCAAGCTGAACATAGGAGCTTAGCTGACATAGACATACTGAGAAGCAAGCCCTGGTGCCTTCTCAGCGATTGTTGAAATGAGAGAATTTTGCCTAAGCTTTTCATAATAATGTATGGTCTTGTTACAGCACTGAAATTAAGGACCTAAGGAAGAGAAGCAGAACACCATCACAGGAAACCAGCATGGTCCTATCAAGGTAATCTGCACTGTCCAAGCAGCAAAGCCCCATTAAAACAGTAAGGCTTTTCAGAGGACACGTTTATTAAATAAATATAGTTAGTGTTCGATGTTTCTGTCCTTTCAATGTAAAGTGCTTACCATATAGGTAGCTATTATTTATCCCAAAAGGACTCTTTTTATGGTTATGTTTGGAAATTTTATTTCTGTTCGATATACCCTGCTCACCACTGGAACACAATCTCCCTTCCCTCAGGCTGCTATAGAACCGACTCCGTGCCACAAACCTGAAGGAAGATTTCGTACCCACACATCAAAAGGTGCACAGTGACTTGGAGGAGACAACTGCTAAAGTATAGACGAGGTAACTCTCTGTAGAAAAGTTTAATAGAACATATAATCACATGTACTTACTAGCAGGACTGAATAACACAGGAAAACTCATAATGAGTGTCATTGCGACCGAGCGTGAAGGTGTGATCCATTTTTCAACAGAAGCATATGAGGAATGAACCTAAAGGTAAGCCTCAGCCAGAAACTAGCAATAATTGTGAGGTTTTTCTTAGGCTTCTGGAATTACTGTTGTGCAATGCCATTTCTTCAAAATATTAGTCCTTAATTTTATTCACATGACTCAGAATAACAACTATAGGGCATATGTGCATGTATAAGTCATTTTATGTTGCAACTGCCAAATGCACTTGTTTGAATATTGTGAAAATGCTTCAAGAGGCAAATGCCTCAGAGGAAATGCAAGAGTAATGGCTAAAAAAAGTGACCCGAATGTGGGTCACACAAACTCATGAGGCCTGAAAATCTTTGAGAAACAAATTGATTGATTGATTCTGCTATTTATAGAGCACTCTGCTACCCAATGACTTCCTTGTTGTGTGAGATGAACGTAATTGAGATGGAACTAATTATCATAGAGATGTGTTTTAAGCAATTTACCAAATGATAGCAAAGTGTCAGCGGATGTTAGTTGTAACAGTAATAGATTTGCATTAAGTGGAGTGGCCACGACGGCGCATAGGTTAATGTTTAGGGACAATAAGCAATGGCTTTTTCAAAGAGAGAAGGACCCGAAAAGCACTTGACAGTTTGAAACTGCTTCCAAGGTGACAGTGGCCAGAAAGATGAATAGCTCTCTATGCTATACATAGAGATTTTCAAACTGCACTAGTAAGCCTGTGAAAAGTGGCTCTATGGGTTCTGACCAGAACTCTGCTGTGTTTTGCAGTATTCAAATAGGAAAAACTTCGTTTCAGCAAGAATTGCTGTACTCAAATCTGAAAAAAATTGTGGCTTGAATTACCAGTATTTTGCCCTTCTGACAGAGGAGGTCTAGAATTATTGTAAGAGTTTTGAAAATGAGGTGGCTAGTTTATTGAATTGATACACAGATGATGGAGAACCTTCAAACATCACGTCAAGGATTCTAGCCTTCAAGGCAGGATTAGGAGGATAGCCCAGAGTGGAAGGCAACCAAGTATTAGTCCAGATATTGAGAGACACACCAAATAAAAGTATCTCTATGTTATCTGAGTTCAACTTTAGGCTGATTTCAAGTATCCAGGGAGTCACAAAAGCCATGCATTTATGGATATTACTGACACTAAGAATTGTGGACTGATTGAGTCTGAAAAATATTTGAGTACTGTCAGCATATGTTTACATATTTAATCCAAAAGATCTAATAAACACCACTAAAGATGCAACATATACTTTTAAATTTGTGAGATGAGGCGTAAACTTTGAGGCACTCTGCACCACATGGCGTAATAGGCATTGCAAGGTAGTAAAATCACAGATGTACTCCTCTCCGAAATGAGGTCATTTTAACAGGTCAAAACATCAGATGTGAATCCCATACGATGTAGCCTAATACTGAGTCTGTAATAGTTGAAAGTATCAAAGGCAGCTGAAAGAACTAAAAGTGCCCTGATAACACCGCCTGCCAGAACTATCATATTTATACCCAAGGTTGCTGCTAAAATTATCTCTATCTTACGAATTGAGTGGTAGTAGGATTGCGCTAAATTATGAAAAAAGATAGCTTCAAAAAAGATAACAAAGTTCTGCCTTAACAGCTCTTGAGAATTTTTGTTGGCAGTTGAAGCATAGTCATAGGGTTGAGAAATTGCTCATAATCTTTGGATCTGCATTTACCTTTTTCTGGAGTAATATTATAGAAGTTTGTTTCATATTGACACAAACCATGGCCAGTGTTAAAGAAAGAATAAGACAATGATGCAAGACTGACCCAGCTGTGCCGGTTGCCATTTTAAGGTAGCTGGAGGTGATTCTGATCTCATTTTAGACTGGCTAATAAAGACAGTGGTTGTAAATATCATGTCCGAAATATTGTTTACAAAAATATTATTGGATGCAGACTTTGCACCATTACCGCCAGTGGGACAATATTTTATAAACAATATTTAAGACACAACATTTATGTTAGACAATATTCTGACAATGGTATTCTGGTACCATACCTTAAGCATATCTACAGATAAAGTAATTCTGTAAAGTCATTAAGAAGATGACAATCTACATTAGTGAGTATGCACACTGAATGAAAAGTAATGTAGAGTTGCACAGTCAAGGTCTGACATTTAGGGGTCTATTAGCATGGCGGTCGGAAAATCACTCCGACTGCCATGGTAGCGGGAAAACACCGCTCGCCAGGACCGCTGGAAAACCGCCGGTCCAATTATTATGCTCCGCAGTGGAAATCATACCGCGGCGGTCGGATAGCGGCAGTTAACATTGTGGCTGGCAGTGCTGCCAGCAGCACCGCCGTGAAGTCCAAACAAGCATGTCCTGCATGTCCCTGCACTGTGTTGCAGGCACTGTACAGTGCACCCACCCCCCCCAACACATTGGGGGTCCGCAATGGACCCCCGGAGACATTCCCCGCATGCCTTTCCATGGCGGTTCCACCGCCGCGGAAAGCTGGCTACCGCCGGCATCATAATCATGCCGGCGGTGCTTGGCCCTGATCCACCACAATTGTAGTGGTCCAGCTCCGCACGCCAGGCAAGCGGGCGGACTGCAACCGGCGGAAAAGTGGCGGGCGGAAAATCACACCTCTGCGGTCACGACCGCAATGCTAATCGGACAAGCGGTGTCCAGGGCTTCAATGGGGGACGGATGTCCGCCGCCTGTTCAGGGGTTGCTCGCGCCCGCCCGGCTGAGGACATTCACCCTCCATCCTAATGGACCTCTAAGTTCCAATATTTTAACATTTTAATGAAATAGCAAGATAAATCATATTATACAGTCGTTATAAAGAGGTCATAAATCCATTCCACAGTCCCCAGTTTATAGGTGCTTTTTTTTGCAAAATTGGCAGGAATTAGCAAATACATTTATTAATTAATGTGCAGGCTTCTTAGAACACATGTTTTGTTCCTGGTCTAAGTAGTGCAAATGAGTAATAAAAAACACTAATCAATTCTATACTTACAAGATTTCTGAGGGAAAATTGTAAATGTTAAGGAAGAATACGAAACACTAAAAACTAATTACGTTTGGGCAACTGCCTTGTACTACACTTGGGTAACATATATATTGCATGCATTATGTTTATGCTTAGGAATACAGAAATAGCTATGTCATCTTTATAAGTTAGTATTGTTTAAGTTATACAATGTCAAAATTAGGTCAAATTCTCATGTAAATGTATGTGATTCCCTAATAACTCATACTTTGGGCACATACATATGTGACATTACGTAGGAAGATCATCATCCTCTTTCACTCAGCACTAATAAAACAACAAAATTACAACATGGTTCTAAAATCCATGAAACTGACATGGAATGCTCTTTGTAATTTCCTACTCATAAGATGTTCCAGGGATGACTGAATATGGATATTGTTCCAAAAGAGCACTCTCGTGTTCTACACTGGCGCACTGCGAAAAATGGGAATCATTGCCCGCAAGTATATTCCAATCATCCAAGTACTCCCATGTAAACTCTTTCACCATAACATTTTTGTTGTCCGATATTGTTTCCATTAACGCTTTATCTTCATCACAACGGAGACAGCCTGATTGAATCTGTAATCTTTATTAAACTCTTCCAATACCAACTGCTCGCCACTCCAGGCTTTTAACAATGGTACGAACAGATTGCTCATGGTATGAAGTTAACACCTTGTGTAAAAATCCAATGCATTTCGAGCCCATCTGGCTCTTCATCAGGGATTGCTAAAACAAATACAATAAACAGCTTAGCCACAGATCATTTTAAACATAATAAATTATAAAAAAGACCCAACACCAATTGTGCAGATACATAATCTCATCGGTGTGCCAAACGAAAGTCAAATCAAATTTAGCTGCTACTACTTTCTACCCCCACTCCCCCTGAAGCCTATGATTACCTTAAAAATACTGTAAACCTTGAACAAACCAAATAACGAACATTCCGCAAGAAACTCAGTGCACCCCTCGTAATTCACCCTTGTCATCCACCCCCTTCTCTTCAGCTCTCTCCCCCTCCATCTCCCTATCTCTTGCTTTTACCTTCTGGAGCGCTCTGTTATCCTCGTGCTGTTCCCCATGAATACACTGCTTTCTCCCTCTATCCGACCGTTAGTTAAATTGTCCGCTGCACTCGCTTTCACGTTTAAATGTTAGCGCTGTGTGTTCCCAGGCCGATATCACATGACTCATCTCCCAAACAGCTGTGTTCAATTACCTCCGCTATTCTACCCAAAAACTCGCGCTCCCATAATTCACTATGCTCCCAACCGCTCAAAGCAACCCACCCATTCTTCTACGCTGAATCTTTTGCGCGTAATAATTCGTACCAAAGCCCTCTAAAAAC
Source organism: Triturus cristatus (assembly GCF_964204655.1). Classification (NCBI taxonomy): domain Eukaryota; kingdom Metazoa; phylum Chordata; class Amphibia; order Caudata; family Salamandridae; genus Triturus; species Triturus cristatus. The sequence goes on from NC_140588.1 coordinate 894,033,016, forward strand.
ACTGAGCCCCCACCCTCAAACCGTGTGACAAAATCATTATTATAACTCATCTAACTACATTCAATGGAAACGATATTAAAACTAAATATTGCAGACGAGGTGTAATGGAAAACACTTATTGTGGAAAACACATAAATTGATTTAAATACTAAATATCAATGAAAGTAAATGAAAACTAAAAATATTAAATGTAACAGTATACAAGTGCCTAGTTTCAAATTGTATTAATCATGTGCTTTGACAATCACTGTTCATAGTACGTGTCCTTTGATGTTAATGAACTCCACTCCATTTGTTCCGTCTTCGCGATGACAAACTCATATAGTTTCCTTAATCTTTGTTTTACATTAGTTGTAACAGTGGGGTGCATCAGCTCCTTGAGGCGATAAAATTGCTAAGCAGGGAAAATAGACGAGCATGCACACCTTTCCTTTCATTTTAACTCCATGCTTCGAAAAGTTTTGTATGAGTGCGTGCAGCCAGTGTCCGTGGATCGCCCCAACCACAGTCAATACAATAATGTTCCAAAAGAGCACTCTCGTGTTCTACACTGGCGCACTGCGAAAAATGGGAATCATTGCCCGCAAGTATATTCCAATCATCCAAGTACTCCCATGTAAACTCTTTCACCATAACATTTTTGTTGTCCGATATTGTGTCCATTAACGCTTTATCTTCATCACAACGGAGACAGCCTGATTGAATCTGTAATCTTTATTAAACTCTTCCAATACCAACTGCTCGCCACTCCAGGCTTTTAACAATGGTACGAACAGATTGCTCATGGTATGAAGTTAACACCTTGTGTAAAAATCCAATGCATTTCGAGCCCATCTGGCTCTTCATCAGGGATTGCTAAAACAAATACAATAAACAGCTTAGCCACAGATCATTTTAAACATAATAAATTATAAAAAAGACCCAACACCAATTGTGCAGATACATAATCTCATCGGTTATTCATGGGGAACAGCACGAGGATAACAGAGCGCTCCAGAAGGTATCGGACAACAAAAATGTTATGGTGAAAGAGTTTACATGGGAGTACTTGGATGATTGGAATATACTTGCGGGCAATGATTCCCATTTTTCGCAGTGCGCCAGTGTAGAACACGAGAGTGCTCTTTTGGAACATTATTGTATTGACTGTGGTTGGGGCGATCCACGGACACTGGCTGCTCGCACTCATACAAAACTTTTCGAAGCATGGAGTTAAAATGAAAGGAAAGGTGTGCATGCTCGTCTATTTTCCCTGAATATGGATATTGTCATCTGTTAATACACACTTTTGTGCAGTGACTCAAATGTCACTTGCTGTTTACATGGTAATTATATTGGTATATGATACATTTTAACTAAAATATTAATTGTTAGGTGCAACTAAGACATCATCTGTGATGTTCCTTCAAATTAGCTGAAGCAAGCATTTTGATGCATACAAAAAATCTTCTAAACTTTGTTACAAAACCTCAACCATATAGTCTAAAACAATCTTGAGTCTAATGCCAACCATGCTTAAAGTAAAGCATGTGATTGTCTCATCATTGGCATAATTGTATATCTGGTTGCTTGAGATGTTGGTTCTATGGTTAACAGCACTGACACAAACTACAAATTAAAATTGGACCACCTCATTCTAACAAGATTTATGGACAATATTTCCTCTCATTGTGTTTTCTTAATTTGAAAAGTGTTTTCACAGCATATTTTTACAAACTGGCTTCCAGGCTGAGATCTTTTTCATGGTTATCCAATATGCAAATCAATACAATTATTTGTACAATATTGCTATGAAATGTTTAAAGAGTGCCTAATTTCCATTTCAATGGATTTTAGTTTTAAATTATTTTTTAAATATTATATTCTGCATAGAATACAGTCATAAAATTGTAACAAAAGTAGAAACTAAATATTGCATTATCTTCAGATTCTACAATTGTAAATCAAGAGCTCAAACCCTATGTTTAATATGAACAAATAGGGGACAGACTCTCTCCTCTCCATTTACAAAACACAACAACAAATGTTTGACAGAAAAATAACAACAAACACAACCCATGATGTTTAAGGTATACAAAATAAAAAGTATTGGCCCACCAGTGCCTGTGACACTGGGGAACAGAACTATTGGGTTTGGCAATGCTTTTCTCGCAGAATGTGATTGCAAGCACAGGCAGCCAACTTAAAATAGTTATTCTTGTAGTTAAGAAAAAAGCATTTCAAGATGTGACTCTGTGTACGCACACAACTTGACATTTTTTTCTTAAACCAAAAGAGAAAAGAGAAAGATAGCCACCGCATGTGTGAACATTTGCAGATGTGCACATGCACAGGTGGCCATCTTGGAATTGTTTGAAAACCATTCAAAGAGGGAAAGGTGGGTGGAGCAAAGGAGTTTTGGGGCAGGTGCACACTGGAGGCTATCTTATAAATATAGAGCACAGAGAGCGCGGAAGTATGGGAAACAGAGAGAAAACAATCCCTCATGCATTGTAATGCCAAGTCCTGATGCCAAAAGCCGAAGGATGAAACTCATCCACCTAAAACACAGTGACACCAATATTCACATTAGGCAGAACAACACACATGAATCGGGAAGAAAGCCCATTGAATCATGGGCAAGGAACTGAGACTGACAAGAAATGCATTGAATCATGAGCAAGGAGTGGACTCAAATCCCACTTTAAGTGTTTATTGGGTGCAATAGCTCTGTTTCCAACACACAGGTAAAACTGCCCTTAGGCAAGACCTAAAAAGTGGGACACTGACAATTCATTACATTTAAATTGAAATTCATGATTTTTATACATGTAAAGCATTTGCTCATAAAAGATACAATTTTTCATTGTAGAATTAAACTATGTTGGTATTTAATGCCTTTACTAAGGGGTGCTTGTGGTTCATAAGACATTTCCACTATGGTCTGGTACCTCGATTTCCAGTTTTGAAACTTCTTCTAAGCCACAATCACACACATATAAAACACACACCAGACACACATACAGCAAACAAAAAACACATACACACGCATGCACACAAATAAAGGTGGACGGATGGCAAATACAAAGAAGAATCAGTGTATGTGAAGATGGATAATTAGATATATAGTTGGATGTTGTAAGGAGATGAAGAGAATGATGGATTGATGAATAAAAAACAATTAATTTGCTTTGTTATGGGATATCCAGGCGCTGGCAACCCTACAGGGTAATAGGCTGCTGGATGTGGTATTCCTATGTTGAAATCGTGTTGTTTTTGTTTGTTAAGCTGTAATTAATGGGTCTGCAAGGTTGACTTGTTGTTGCAGCTTTTGCTGCAATAGAAGTTACATTGTTTAAGGAAATCTGTATTACAGATAACATATAAATATGTCTACCTGAAAAACAAAAGGAAATGAATAATCTGAATACTATTAGGGTTTCTTTTAGTAGTGAAAATCTGTGTGGAAAAAATGACCTATTTTGTGCAGAAAACAGGCCTTCAGAAACCCTAGACGTAGTCAGAGCCTGACTTTTGCCGGCCCCGTGATTCATCCTGCCATGCACCTAGCTTTCCCCAAGTCTCCTTACAAGCAGCCGTGGTTCCTTCCCATCCACACATGTGTGCGCCCCTGTTATCGCTTGGGACCTCAACTCCGTCCCTCACTACATAACCTTGGTACATCAAGGGTTTCCTAGGACCTTGCGTCCCCCCGCTCCAGACATCTGACGGTGTGCCCCCAGGCCACTGCCATATAAATTATCGTAACCTAGTCCTGATGATGGCATAACACCCTTACAGGCCAAAACGCCTGTCGACTTTCACAGCGGAAGTCTCAGCGCTCCCCTCAAGGATACCATACTTGATTACTTTTGTATTCATTATCATTTATTGTTTGGCTATCCTTACTCTGTATAATTTTAAACCTCACTACGCTGTCACAATACTTCACAAGCACTTGTGCACAGTATCCAACAGGTTACATGTAATTCAATGTAACGCAGTTCAACCCTTCGATATGTTTGATCATATGAAAATGAATATGTCAAATGTGTAAATGCACTAATACAATTTATATTGCAAAGAATCTTGTCTACCTGGTTGTCTCCCCTTCTTGATTTATTTCTCAGCAATTAACTGTGCTAATTGTAATTGACCTCCAACGTACACCCTTTTGAGACATTGTTGTACGTAACAAATGTTTGCCCTAGTCTCCTTAGGCTATATGGGCTACGATGTGTAGTCTGATACTGTGTATTCCCTGTTCAAGCAAAGGCTGATCTGAACAATTCCTTTGATCATAGTTGGTGCACAAGAACATTTTGCTCCTCACAGCTGTAGTGCTTTTAAATAGGACTGGAAAACAAAGACTATGTTTCATAAATAAGCAGAACAGAAGAAGTAGGGACAGAGTTTGAACCGGACGCCAGACCCATATCCTTCTCTAATTCTGCATCTGATTTGGTCGTATCAGCAAATGAGAAATAAATCTTCCTGCTTCAACAAGCTCCAGGAGATAGAATAGGATGCAATTGAAGCCACATGGAGCACATTTGTGTTGCATCCTTAGCCTCGTTTTTATTTTATTTTTAAATATTTTTATTGAGCAGATACATAAGGTGTTCACATAAGATGTTTAAAAATATAAGACATTAATTACCGGCAGAAATTCATCTATTGTACATTATAGATTGCAACTTTGAGATCATATGTGGTTTCAGCTAGAAATTCATTAACAATGTTATTCTGAACTTGAAAAAATGCATCAGGTTTCCGCTCTCCGTCTTTCTATTCCCAGAAAAGACAGAATCGTTCTTCTTCTTTTTTTGAACTTTTGTTTCTCAGAATAAAATGTATCCTTTCCAAAACGGAACGTCTCTAAAATATACATGCTATCATATTTGTGCAAGCAATATTTTCCTATTGTTAAATAAAGTGTATCATGCCGGATTCCACTCTGGCTTGCAATTCCCTAAAAAAACAAGAAAGAATAAAATACATTGAAAAATCTCTCCAAAGTGCAAACATGCCCTGATTAAAGATACTGGGCCAGATGTACAACAGTTTTTTTGCGGTCGCAAACGGGAAATCAGCCCGTTCGTGACTACAAAAAAGGGTGGTGGTATTTACAAACGCTATTTTGCGAGTCGCTATCAGGAAGGGGCGTGCAAAGGGTGCCCCTTCCTAATGGCGAGTCAGAATTGTATGTACCATTGTTTTGTGACTGCATTTACACTCGCAAAACACTCACAGTTTACCACCTACTTCAAGTAAGTGGTACACCACTCGCAAAGAAACAGGGGTCCCATGCGCATTTGTGAATGGATGCTAAAAAAATTTTTAAGAGCAGGCAGTGGTCCCTTAATTTTTCTTTTTTAAATGCATCCCGTTTTCCCTTAAGGAAAATGGGCTGCATTTAAAAAAAACCTGCTTCACTGAAAAAGCAGTCACAGACATGGTGGTCTGCTGACCCTAGCAGCCCACCACCATCCCTGCGAGTGTTGGCCATTCCCAATGGGTTGCAAATTTGCTACTTGCTTCATGAATATTGATGAGGCAGGTCATTTGAGACCCCATTATGAATCGCAAACTGTGTCTGAGACACTGTTGTACATTCCATTTTGTGAGTCGCACATTGCCAGTCGAACAATGTTGTAATTTGCGACTTGCAAAGTTCACTGGTCGTACATCTGGCCCACTGTTATGTTTTTTGCAAACAATATTATTCTGTTCATAAATAAAGTGCATAAAGTAGATAAAGAGCATTTGGCCAGATTCCCCTCTCAGACCTGCCATATAAACACTGAGCAAAGTGCAATCGTGCCTGAAATATACATACTCCTAGTTCCAAGATTAACCTTGTTATAAGATTAAATAGCAGCATTTATGATATGAAAGAAATATTTTAGACTGCGACTAGTGAAAAAATGACGATTAGTAAAAGTGCAAACGTGCCTTAATACTTTTCCTACTGTCTTTTCATACCCAATGCCACAATATACCACAATATATTTTAAAGAAACTTATGCTGTAGCGTTTTCTATCCCTCCATAAACTGCCATAAAGTAACACATTTTTTGATACCCCAAGCCCTTTTTGCAAATGCCTCTTCAAACTCATTGTTCAAATCATGTTATTATACCACTCTTGATACGTTGGTACTCTAGATGTCTTCCAATTCTGCAGAAGAGAGGCATTTGCAATACATTTTTCACTCCCCTTAGCCAATGGTATATTCTGCCTGAGTCTAAGAAACCCAAAAACCGCCACACTTGCCACACAGTTCTATCCTACTCTTTGATCTCACGCTTAGGGCAGCCAATACATTTTCCCAAAAATGTACAAGCATTGAGCAGGTAAAAATAGTGTGGAGCCCATCCCCTGCTGCTGGCAGCAACAGCAACAATCCTCCATTTCCGGATACATTCTATGGAGGGTGTTAGGAGTGTAGTATACCATCCAGCACGACAAAAAAGACATCTTCTTATAATTTGTCACTCTTAAGGACTTATCACCTAATTGCGAAATGAACTGCCACTTGACTTCAGAGAAAGTGCATTGTGTTACCAGAGTGATCTTATCTAAAAAAACTTTTAACAAGCTGGCACTCTCCTTGATTCCACAATAATCTGTACCAATTGCTCACCCCCATTACTAGGGAAGAGACTGCACTCGATTCAAGACAATATTTACTCAATAGGTACATTATCTGCTGGAACCCAAAGAAAAAAAGCTTACATCGATGCTGCACCTTTCTTGAAGATCTTGTCAGATAATACATCTCTCCCTCACCAAGAAATATTCCAAAAAATTTCCTGTCTGTTTGGTATTTTTGGACCCAAAACTTTGCATTCATTAAGCTGCAGATATTCATACCCTATAGACAGAGTTCTCGAGGAATACAATGCTTGAAGTCTCGCACAATATTTCTGCAGTATTTTATATCTGCATTGTTTGGAAAGTTTGGCCATATTAATAAGTACTTGGTGCTGTGAACAGTCCAGTGACCCCTTGCCAGCTATTGTTCAAATGAGGTATGCATAAGAGAGACTTCATGATAATCCTCCCTGACTTATGTCTAGTTGTAGCACTGATACTTTAAACCTCAAGACCTTCTTGTTCCAAATAAAATATCGAAAAAGCATTTCTAATTCTGTAAAATAGGCCATACTAATTCTAATCAGATCATTAGTTAAACGAAATATCAATAAGGGTTAAATGGACATTTTTATAAGAGCTACCCGCCCTATTAGTGTAAGAGGAAGAAGTGTCAACCTGCCCAATAGATCCTTGATCTTTTTCATCATCCCCACCTAATTTAGATGGTAAACCTCTGCATTACAATTGGTGACATAATTCCCTAAATATCGAATCAGATTGCAAGATAAGGCCTAGTAAAATAAATATGCCCCCTTTATTACATACAAAGGTGCCGATTCCGATCCTGTAAAACCGGGGTAGAAATGGTCGTACGGAGCGTTTTCTCCGTACGACTCGTACCCGGGAATTCCACCGTACAAACCAGCAAGTAAGATTCATACAGAAATACAATTTCCGTACGAATTGTAAAAAACACCAAACGACTAAAAAATACATACAGTTCCAATCCTGGACAGCGCGTACGCGACGTCCGCACGGAGTCAGGCAGCGTTTTACGGACCAGCCAGTACGATTCGTACCCACTGCACTCCGCACGGCTATATTTTTACGGGAGCCAAAAAGTGCTGGAAAAGCTTAGTACGCCGCGATGCACGAGGAAAAGGGGGCCCGGTACGCGCCGTACATGCCATCACCCACATCGTACGTGTCATCATGTACGGTGCGTACCCCAACATTGCATATGTACGGACCGTACCCCCAGCCCCCCCGTATGTACGCGCCGTACCCCCAGCCCCGTATGTACACGCCATACCCCCAGTCCCGTATGTACGTGCCGTACCCCCAGCCCCCCGTATGTACGCACTGTACCCCCAGCCCCGTATGTACGTGCCGTACCCCCAGCCCCGTATGTACGTGCCATACCCCCAGCCCCGTATGTACGTGCCGTACCCCCAGCTACGTGCTGGTGTTATGACGCGTACATACGGGGCTGGGGGTACGGCGCGTAGATACGGGGCTGGGGGTACGGCGTGTACATACGGGGCTGGGGGAGTAGGGGGTATGTTCCGTACATACGGGGGTGTGGTGGGGGGCCGTACGACTCGTACCCCGGGCACAAATGTACCCGGGGTAGGGGTCGTACACAGTTCGCTCCGTACGGGACGTTTTCCATATGCTTGTGCATTCGGAACGCCGGTACGGATCGGACTTGTGCGCTCGGACTTCAGTTTTACGACTCGTACGTAAAACTGTCCGGGGACGTCTCGTAGACTTTTCCTGAGGCGATTCGTATGTATTTTACCCGTACGAATCGTACTCCACCGTTTGTACGGTACTTGTACGATTCGTACGTAAAATAATACGGATATGAGTCGTACGGGGAAAAAAATTACAGGATCGAAATCGTCCCCATAGTGTTCATCATTTAATTCTAAGACGTAAGATGCAAAAAGCTTCTAACGATCAAGAAGTAGTATCTGCACTTGTTGGTTAGCAGTAAATGGCTTGCAATAACATTTAGATATCTAGGCAAGGTTTTTCTTGAAGGCATTTAAGCAGTGGTACAAGCTGCCACTCAATGCTTGGCCCTTCCCCCTCCCCCTCCCAACACTGGGACTGAGGCCTGAGGAGGTAATGTATGAGAGTGGTCTTATGGACCCAAATGTCCCTGGCTGGTGGCATGCCAGCCTCTACCTCACCTAACATGCCTAGAAATCCTTCTGGTCACATTTAAATGCCAGGAGAGCATCTGCCTGAAGTACCACTTTTGACAGGGCTGTGGTACTGTCTTACCTTCACCGACGTTTCAGGAATGCCTTATGTCTTGCAAAATACAAAGCTTCTTCCACATACCAGTATGTTAGTTAACACTCTGCTGTATCCTGCAGATCACAGGTTCAAATGCTGGTGCAACTGACCCCGCTTTTAATCCACCTTATGTTGAAACATTTAATTTTATTAAATTGGCTAAGAATGCCAGTTAAGAATAGAGCTACAATGCGGCATACAAGAACACATTTGTGCATTAGGTTGTATGAAATGGTTATAATCCCATTCTCAGTCTAGCGGGGAATGCGTTGATACATAATGGCTTTTGTTCCTTGGGTCAGAATCAGTATGCCCCTATTTGCAAATGTTTTTACTTTGGTGCAGAGCACGAAACCTATTCTGCCAACATCTCTACATGTTTATATACATTTTAATGGCATTATCGTTTGAATATATTTATTGAGTTTTGAGTATGCAAGAAGAACAAGCATGCAACACGCTATCCGCAAACTTACAAGAAATACATATTCCTCAGATCTCGGGGAAAGTAAAAGAAATAAAAGAGAGTAAGTACCAGATTTCTACTGCCCATATTTTGGCTGTAAAGGACAGGAACAATAACTGTGTGGGAGAACATTGCACAATACAAATGTGGATACTGCCATGTGGTGTGGCCCATCTTACACACAACACAAATCAGGGATTCAGACAGTGTTTGCCAGAAAAACAGAACAAACGTGCTGTCAATGGGAGTCTGTGTCTAGGTTTTTTAAGAACAGGGGAACAGATGGAGTCATAGTCAAGCATCTGACCGTACATCTTGTAAATCGATTTTTCAAAGGCAGACAGCTAGGTCATTGCTTCATACCAGTCCTCTATCCGAGGAGAAGTATTCGATTTTATTTTCAGAGGCTACAGATTTTTGCTGTAATCAAGGAAGTTGTCAAGCTACCGGCAGCCATTGGAAGGGAGGCCGTTGATGGGTTCCATGTCATGCAGGAGTGCCAGGTCCAGTGAAGGACAAACTGTGAATGACTGGGCAGTTTGGAATGCCGACCAGACCTCCCTCCAGAAATTGGTGACACCCTGACAGGCCCAGATGATGTGGGGGATATCCTGTTTGGCCATAGTGTCAGCAGTTTGAGTGGGGGGCAATGTGGGCCAGAAGCAGTTTGTGCAGGGACCAATGCCAATCGAGCAGTATTTTCAAATAGCTGAATTTTAGACATGCCTCCCGCAAGATCTATCATGGAGGAACATGGAGTCCGTCCACTCTTCATCTTTGTACGTCATTTGGCACTTCCTGGACCACACCCCTTGCAAGTATTTCTTCAATGACTTAGAGTATAATTCTGAGATTATCACAGTGTAAATGTGAGATCAGTTTTTTGTGTGGGCCCCATTTTTCAAGATAGTCATGAAATGTGGAGGGTGCGGGTAACACAAAAGGTCGACCGAAGTTTTGGAAATGCATCTGACCAATTGTTTATAGTTTGAGACTTGTGTTCTGGGGAGGCTGAACTGAAGATTTTAAACTGCTTGTCCCAAAAGAGTTATTGAAACAAACAGCTGCCTTTAGAGGTCCATGATACCCAGTGGACTGAGTACTCACTGATCTTAATTGCAGAGTTTTTCCAGATAGCAGCACTAAGATGGCAAAAAAAGGGTTTTCTTTGAAACTTTTGTGCATCACTTTCTACAGACGAATCAAGAATTTTAGCTTTGGATTATCTGGATCTTTAGACGTCTAGAGGGCCCGGTATAGAACCTGCAGCCTTGCGCGTTGTTTTGGATGTGGTACTAGATAACAGCCCAGTCTGGTGTCTCTAGGTTTTGCTGGAAGTGGTAAGTCAGTTAGATCAGTTGATGGTTCATGCAGTATTGTTCTATCTGTGGGAGTCTTAGGCCGTCAGCATCGATAACTGCATATAGTTTAGACATAGGGACCCTGAGTTTGATATCAGCCCATATCTGGCATTATTGTTTGTTCATAGATCCTATGGAATATATTGCTGAATATACATAGAGAAAGAGAGAGAGAGAGTAAAAAACTTTCTTGGTCAGTTTTCTTCTCTATGCCTGGAAGGTATTCACAATTGCGACCTTCCATTTACTTCCGCACAATATTAACCCACATTTCTGTCTTGTGATGTAGAAGGAATCCCTAGCACAGACAGGGAAGTGCCTGGACCAAGGCCTGGTTTGCCTTTCTAGTTTGTCATTGACTACAGACACAATTGTTTGTGAGAATTCAGAAACTCCTCTCAAACCCCTTGCCTCTGTCTTTTGAATATTATGCTTGTAATAGCTTGTGATGTTCTTGATCATCCAAATTGTTGTGGTTCTGTTTTACTACGTATTACTAATTACCTACATTTTTGAACTAAAATGATGATCTATTTCTATGAATAGTTCGAAAGGAACAACATTTATAACACATAAAATCATAAATAAATAGCCTTTGTCTGAAGGACAGGGAGTGCCTACAAATGTAAGAAATACCAGACAACGCATCATTTTATTCAACAGGTGGAAAGTGTGGTCCATTCTGCGGCCCAAAAACTACTTTTTGCAATATGTTTTCAAACAGTTTTGTAAACAAATGCCAGATACAACCAGCAGCAACCACATTGTTCAAATGGGAGACATCTGGGAATCTAATCACTGAGGTTCTGTACAAAACGTTTCCAAGATGTTGGCACACGTCACTGAGACATATGTTTCTAGGTGCAAGAGTATGCAAATGAGTGAAAAGTGTTTTGCACTGACGTCTAAAGAGCACCTCTTTTTTACATCTAAAAAGCAAACCCAAGACACTGATTATTTTAATGAAATGAAATATTTCTCTCTGCTGCTGATTTAAACAACTTTGTGTTTTTTCCTGTTGATTTCAAGTTACAAGGGATCACTATGCCTCTTTGAGAAGAGAATGCATGGAGGCTCAGTCTTATGTAGTGCCTATTTAAGTGGCTTTAGTTATACTTTTAAAAAGCAAGCACGTGTAAAATGGTCCCGTGACATTTTAATCAGCGAGCAGATAAGTTGAGTCATTTTACAATCCAGAGTGTAAACATATTCTATATCCTCATTCTTTAGACTCAAGGATACATACATATTTTATGTATTCGTCGCTACATTGACTCTACATTCTTTGGCAGAATTACCATCTCAGAGAAGGGCTATAAATGGGTAATGGGATCATTAGTGCTGTTGCCCATAACAAAAGAGTCCACTATCGCTCTAATTCTGGATACCTTTTTGTTAGTGCCTTGTAGCTAAGGGAGCTATGTCACTTATCCTTTGGGTAAAGGTGAACTGTTACTTGTTGCTTTAAATAGTTTGTGGAGTGTCCAGATGCCCAAGTATGATTTCCTTATAAAAGTGAGGAAACAAAGTAAGCAACCTGTAACTTGAGATTTCCACTATACTGGAGTGTTAAAGGGAGAAAAGAAAAATACTTTCCCTGGAGCAGCACTGATTACCTCTTGAAGGGATATCTACAGATTCACCAAATCCTAAGAACTTCCCCAGCCACCATGACACACTGCACAGTGTTCTATTCCTGCTCTGGTGCCTCTCTTTTTTCCCAAGATATTGCCATGGTTAGAGAACTGCTTTTTTGCTAGAAAAGTAGTTCTAGTAGTTTTACTCTCATGTGCTACAGTGGGGACCTTTTAAACTCTATGTTCTCGTTCGTTTGCTGGACTTATTGCAACACAGAACTTAGGGTCTAGTGTAGAAAGCATTTTTCCCATCACAAATGGCCCGATTTACAGAACAATAAATTCTTTTTCAAATGTACAAAATGCAAAATATGCTTCAGTAACTTGTTATCTGATTGCATTTTGCATTTGCGATACGGTATTTGGAATGGGCGTGTTTAGGGCGTCCCTTCCAAATACCGAATCGGTAGGGTATGCATTACTGTTTTGCAACCGAATTCCAGTCGCAAAACAGTAATACTTTCCCACCAGTCTAAAACTGATGGTAATCCATTTGCAAAGGACAAGAGTTCCCCAAGGGACTCCTTGCCCTTTGAAAATGTAAACAAAAATATTTTTTAAGAGCACGAACCACTGCCTGCTCTTAAAATATGAAAGTTAAGGTTCTTTTCAAGAACACTCTGTTTTCCTTTCAGGAAAATTGGCTGTATTTAAAAAACAAAAGATTGATTTATTAAAAAGCATCATAAGCATGGTGATCTGCTGACTTCAGCAGGCCACCATACCTGTGATGGCTGTGATTTCTAATGGGTTGAAAACTGGGATGTACCTTATTAAAAATCATGAAGTAGGTCGATTTGTGTTTCATACGTTAGAAATACTGATGTCCTAATTGCGATTCTCAGAGAATCGCAATTACGAAATCGGTATTCCTAATGTTTGTACTTCTGGCCCTAAGATAAAAGTTACACAACAAAGTGGCTTCTAATGGCTGGGCACAAAAGATGCTTGTAGATCATCACAAATATCTGGCAAAAAACCCATTTGATCTGGATAAATCCCATTGGTTGTCACATGTTGTAAACATAGACATTTCCTGAACATTGTTAGGTTCACCTGAATTATTGTAAAACTCTTTTTTAGTTTCTTATACAAATGTCTTTCTTTTTCTTTTTTTAATTATCCCCAACTCTCATATAACTGGTACTTTAGACACAATAAATATTTTTTTCCTTCCAAAACTAATTAATACTCCCTATTATGCTTTCCCCCCTAAACCACTTTGATGGGAAGCCTGATGCCCAGTCACCCATCAGAATATTAAGCCCTGTTTACTCCCAGAAGCCATTGCTCTCACTTTTTCAGTGACTGTGAGTAGCCAATAATGGAACAAATTCTTCTTATGGGCTCTCCAGTACCTATACCCCTTTTCAAATTTCTTCGAAAAAAATCCCTATAGTAAAGTAAACTTATAATTCGACAATTATAGACTCTTTTTAAATGAGAATTGTTTTTTTAGACAAGTGCACACAAATAATCACCATTGACTGAAAGCCAGAATGTACAATTTGAAGTAAGTATTAACAAAAGGGAATCATGTCTTTTTGGTGGTAAGGACATTGTCTACACTTTTGAAAATCAATTCCTCAGGAGATGTAAAAACTGCTCCTCAGTTTGAAAAGAGTACATTCACGTTACTCGTATGTTAAAAACACCATAATGACTACTTTGAAAAGTCTTCAATGAAATTTAATGTCTTCTGTACTGAATTAATCAAGCAGCGGTAATACACATCTGCAGGGACTTTTGTTTGGATAACTCACATGGACGTTTATGTGGATAATTCACAAACCATCTCCTAACTACAATTTGAGCATCAAACACATAGATACTAGGGGCCATTCTTGCTAACAATCCTAAAATATATCTGCAAGAACAAACACATCACAGGTTATTCAAATTACTCCTGAATACCGAAAATTTCAAGAACACTCTTAGTAGGTCTTAAATTCTTGAAAATTGGGTAATGTGGAAAAATTAATGTGTCCTACTTAATAGGGAATAGTGTCAGAATATTGTTTCCTAAATATGCTTTATACAAATATTATTCCATTAAACTTAATAATACAAAGTCTACACCAATGGGGTGATATTTCCATAAATAAAAATTACAATTACATTTACAATACTTTTCTTATTGCTAAGTAACATATAACCTTTAAAAAACTGGCTAGACGCCAACGGCCCACAATCCACTGTGGGCAACCTAGAACCATCACTCAAATATCAGTCAACATCATGAAAATAATCTATTTACCATAAAGCACGCTTTTTTGCAAATATCTTAACGATATTATAAAGACTTGTATCAATATATTGGCTTTACAGCATTGTTTTCTAATGCATGTTCCTCCTTTGGGCCAAAGCCAATAACTGGATAACAAAATAGTCAAACAAAACAAGTGTGTAGCTGTTCATGAGCCTGTGGATCCTCTGATCACAAGGAGTCACAAGGAGTCACTTCTGAGGTTTAGTGACAGCCTCTACAACAGAGAAAAGTTTCCACAATCTCTTTATCCAGTGTAATTATTCATTGTTTCCTCATTTTTGGAGCTGACCTTTTGAATTTCCGATTAACAGCTTTTTGACAAATTGACAGAAGCTTTTTGGGCATGTGTTGCCCCCTTATGTTAATAATACTGTTAATACTGCAAATCACCTCTTGGCATTACATTATATGTGTCTCTCTCCTTTTGTGTGTGCTGTACAGAAAAAACATATATATGTATGAATATGATGTCCTATGGCGTGTTAATTTATGCAAAATTGAATGTTGTGATGCCCTGTGCTTGCACAAACACACATATATTGAGTGATGTGGTTACGGGGTGTCCACACCATTGATTAGGTTTTAGTGTTAAATAAAATCATATTTGGGCATTGTCTTCATGATAAAGTTGTTAATTTAACATTGTACAATAGAATTATATTAACAATGTATTATCTAGTTTAGACTATGATGACTGAGGAGGAGGGGTAAATGTAGCCATGAGTATTATGAGTCAATGAGGCTGAAAATCATAAAGCCAAACAAGATAGTGTGTAAATGTTTTTGTGAGCAGCAAATCTGGCCTTACCTACTACTATAAGGTCACTATTTCAGTTAAAATGTGGAAGCATTGTGAATACTTTTCTGCACCCTACGTCAATGTGGACCGAAAACTGATTCATGCTTGATGAGCTTTTGCTAATTAATAATTGAATATGTTCTTGGTCAGAGCATGACGCTGTCAACTACTGATCGTTCTTTTTTATCTCTTTATCTGATTGCTGTTGAATGTGCTGCAATATTATTCTATGAGAAAAAATCTAAAGTTTCCATAAGATGTACAAGTGGCATACCGAGACTTTAACTATATGTTTTAGAAATTAACATCTAATATTTTTTTTTGAGAACTGTTTTTATTCGTCAACAGACACAGATAATGCCGGCCCCTGTAACCCAGAGGTATCGGCCCAAGCAGTACACTAATCACGCCATTGACAATTTTATCATAATAGGATCTAAGGAATGCATTTCAGATGAAAACAAAACCCCCAAACTCTCCCCCCCAACCTCCCAACTCTCGCCCCCCGACCGCACCATACTATATTCAGCCTTCAATAATGCGTATAAGCGGAGGTCCGACAGGTCTATTCCCCCGTCCATGCGTGCACCCCCTCACCCGGGGGCGACTAGGCGAGTCCCTCCTCCCGCTCCTCTGGGACTGGCTCCAGGGGAAGACCCCTATAATTTGCCCACCTTTTCCATATCGTATAGTGTTTGCAAGGGCACCCTCTAGCTACAAAGATAGGGAGCTCCAGACCCATATTAAAGTCCAAGCCCCTCTTCCACACATTCAGCAAGGGGGCAGTCGGCGCTTTCCATGCCCGGGCGATATCCCTCTTGGCCAGTGTGAGACCCAGTAACAGTAGGTGCCGCTTGTATATGTTGCCACCAATATCCTCCATAATGTGCAGGAGTGTCAGCTTGGGGTCCGTGGGGAGATCCCACCCCAGTACCTCGGATAGACAAGCCAATACCCCTTTCCAAAACCGAGACAAGGACCCACAAAGCCACACAGTGTGAAAGAAGGAACGCTCTTCCCGTCTACAGCGGAGGCACTCCGGAGAGCCAATTAAGCCCGCCCGCCACAGCCTCCACCGGGTAAAGTAGACCCTATGGAAGTACTTAAATTGTATAAGATGGAGTCGCATGGCTATGGCTCCTCCCCGGGGCGAGGCCAGTGCATCGGTCCAATCCGTCTCATCGAGGGGCCCAACATCGTCCTCCCATTTCCCTTTGAGCTGTTGGAGCGAGGGGGCACTATGGATAACCAGTGATCGATATATCTTGGAGATCTTCTTGTCATGAAGGTCTCCCATAAACAGCTTCGCTTCCACTGGGCTAAAGTCAGCTATGGAGTCCAAGCCCACCAGACTGGGGGAGAAGGCGTGGCGAAATTGTAAGTATCGATAGAATTGCGTCTGCGGCATGTCAAACTCCTGCTGGAGATCCTGGAAGGACTTCAGCACACACCCACGCACGACGCCGCCTATAGTGGAGATGCCAATCTGATCCCACCCCTCAAAACCTGACAAGGCCGCCAACTGCGGCAGCCGTCCATTGTGCCACAGAGGGGTCTCGCGCGTGAGTGTGCCCACCACCCAATACGTTGCAACGCCTGACGCCAAATTTGGAAGACTACTTGTGTCGCCGGTGGCAACCGCGCCCGATGGACCGCCGAATAAAGCAAGGTGTGAAGTGTGTGTGGGGCCATGAGCCGCCGTTCCACCGCATACCCCGGGTCCCCCCCTCCCATACCACCACTCGTTCAGCACCAGCAGGTGGGAGGCCTGATAATACGAGAGCAAATCCGACGTAGCCAGACCCCCAGTATATGTTGAGAGGAAACACGTTCGTAAGGCAACCCGCACTACCCCTCCCTCCCACAAAAACTGACCCAAGGCCGAGTTCACCCTACGGAACCATTCCGGTGGGATCATATAGGGGTGATTCTGCAGTTTATATAGCAGGCGGGGAAGAGCACCATTTTAAAAATCGCAGACCGGCCAAAGATAGTGAGTGGCATGCGAGTCCACAATTTGATGTCCCGACAAACCTGCTCCCACACGGGCACCACGTTTCGCCCCCAGGAAATCACCGGAGTAGGTGACAAGAATATCCCCAGAAACTGAAACCCCCCCTCCACCATCCGCACCGATGACGCCCACTCTTGCACCGGAGTCGGACCCCCAAGTACCCACAGCGTGGACTTCCGGGGGTTCATAAAAAGACCCGACGTCTCACCGAATATCTGCATGATCCGAAGCAACCGGGGCCCCATACGATCGAGATTCGTCAAAAAGAAGAGGACATCATCCGTGTGCAGGGCTATCCGATCGGCCAGGCCAGTTTCCCACTCAAATCCGGATATCTGCGCGTCCATTCGCACCCATGCCGCCAGCGGCTCCATGGCCAAGGCGAACAAATACATGGACAGGGGGCACCCCTGGCGCGTTCCACACTGTACGGGGAAAGACCGCGAGGACGCCCCCGCCACCCTGACCGAGGCCGTAATCTCCGTATAAAGGAGCCGCACATAGGACAGGAACCGCGGCCCGAAGTTTAAGCGCCGCAGCAGCAGAAACAAATAGCGCCAACTAAGGGAGTCAAACGCCCTGTCCATGACTGCTAGCAATAGACCTGCCGGGACCTTCAACCGCCGCACTTCAGCAATCGCCACATGAGCTCGCCTGATATTATGCCACATGGCACGAGAGGGCATAAACCCTGCCTGATCCGGGTGGACCAGTGTGGCGACATATGGCAGGAGGCGATTGGCCAAGGCCTTCGCCAGTATTTTAGCCTCCACGTTGAGGAGGGAGATCGGACGGTACGAAGCGTGCTCCTCTGGGGGTCTACCTGGTTTAAGAAACACTACAATCTCAGCATGTCTCCAATCCCGGGGTAACAACCCACCCTCTCGGGCCTCCTCCACCACCGCTGCAAAGTGTGGACCTAATGGTAAAAAGTACTTCTTAAAAAACTCACTCGGGAACCCATTCGGGCCCGGGGCCTTGCCCAGGTTCAGGCCACCCAGAGCCTCCCCCAATTCCGCCACTGTTAGCGGACGATCAAATGCCGTCCGTGCCGTGTAGGGTAAAGCCGTGACCGGGTGATCAATCAGGAAGCGCTCCACTACCTTCGCCGTTAGGCACTCACGGGGGCTATAGAGATCCTCATAGTATGTCGCAAAGCTATTGGCCAGCGCCCCCGGGTCCACTATGGGCGCCTCCCTGAATCCGTTATCCCCGGGAGGTCCTAAACTTGATATTTCCCCTGGCACAATCTATGCAGCATCGCTCCCGACTTATCCCCCCACTGGTACACCCGAGTCCTTGTGGCCAGCCACACCTGGCGCGCCTCGTCGAGCAGCAGGGAGCCATACTTCTGCTGCGCATAGAGTCACTGTTGACAATGCTCCCCCCCACCTCCCGGGCCCAACGCTCGAGTACCAGGACCTCAGCCTCTGCTCGAACCAGCCCCGCCCTATGCTCACGGTGGACCGCCACACAAAAGGAGATATCCGCATCACGGAGTGTCGGCTTCAGTGCCTCTCACAACGTCTCCGCCCCGGATACAGAACCCACATTCCGCGACAGATACTGATCTAGCACCGCAGTCATATGCACTCCATAGTCATGTTGTTGCAAGTGCCACATCGACAGTCGCCAGCGAAATGACCCCCCCGTTCCCCCCATCCGCAAGACCGCAGACACCGGGGAGTGATCCGAGAGCCCGCGTGGTAGGATCCCTGCCGCGTCCAACCGGGACACCGCGGCCCCCGATAGGAATATATAGACCAGTCGGGAGAAGGAACCATGCACCGCCGACAAATATGTGTAAGCCCTAGCAGCTCCATGACACCGTCTCCAGGCATCCACCCACGCCAGGCCACCCACCAGCGCGTGGAGTTTCGTCCGTCCCCCTTCCCCTCTCTCCCGGCCCCCCGACAGTCGGTCCCTATGGAGATCCATCACATCATTCCAGTCCCCCCCGATGATCCCCGGGACTTCCGGGATGTCTGCCCTGCACGCCATGAGCTGCTCCTCAAAGGACCAGGACAAGGGGGGGGCGTACACACTACCGAACACCACTGTTAAATGGTAGCGGCAGTTTCAATCGATAACCTTTCAAGTATTTGCCCGGCGGTAATCGCCTCTCATACCACTCGATAATTTACCAATGAAAGAGGCAGGGGCCGGAGACTGGAAGGCAGGAAACAAAGTTTTATTCCGTCGGAGCAGAACACATCAGATCAGACAGCAAGGTATCGTCACGAGGTGCTCTAACTGCATCTCTGAGACCTGGTCTCTTATACACAGGTTTATTGCTTTATTACATATGGTACATTCTTGTTGAGGCTTTGATGTACGGGAAGACATTCCTTGGAACCCCCACTTCAAGCTCGTTCCCACACATATCTACAGTAGAAGTCCCCACCCCACCCACAGTAGGAGATGGCTATCACGCAGCTGGATATTCCGCCAATTCCCGGGGGTGTGTGCAACCGGCCGGGTCTCAGGGGGTAGGGGCTTTGATCCACCGTAATCCCTTTGATGTGGGGTGTTTCCCTTACAGTAGGAGCAATAAACTGCATCCGCAGGGCTAGGTGATGGCCTGGGATCGGTTCGGACAATGGGGCGCAGAGGAAGGGGGTTTATCAAAGAGGGGCATGACCATGTATGGGATGTCGGTCGGTCAGGTGTGGGATGTGGTTCCATGGCAGGGTCGCGCTGAATGAGAGGGTTTATGGCCCGTGTATGAGAGAGCGGGGGCGGCCGGCGCGCGGGGGGATGCTCGCAGCGCCAGGGGAAAGCGCTGGCGATCGAGAATGAGCGGGGAGAGAGTGGGGTGCCTAAAATGGCGGCCGTGCATTCGCTGTGCGTGGCACTGGGGAGAGGCAAGATGGCGCAGATAATGTTCAGTTTGCAAGCTAAATTTCCACAGTCCTCCCTTTTAACATATCTCGCCAGCTTGCCTAGTTCGGATCTATCCCCATAATACTCCGAACTTCCACCTCATACAGAGCTTTCATTCGCTCTGTTTCAAAGTCCAAAGTCTTAGGGCAGATGCAGTTCATAAAAAGCGAACATAAAGGTGGCAGACACTGAATCCCCAAGCAACATCCACATAGTATCACAATTGGTATGAGGATAAATGAAAACAGCCTCCATCCCCAACTTTTAATAGTGTCCCAATACCAACTCCCCAGTGACCATTCTCCTTGCTCTTGATGGACCTCTGCGGACAGTCTGTGGAGGTGTTCAATTGCTTTGTAGACTGAGGGTGAGTTATCCGGTACGTAGGTACAACAGCTGGACCCAATGATGCGGCATGCTCCTCCACGATCAGCCAGAACCACATCTAGAACGAGGCGGTTCTGAAGGGCCACTAAGCGGACGGCCTGGAGCTCGGCGGTGTTGTTGGCGAGGGCGCCAGCCGTAATGTTCATTGCCGTTTCGACTGCCTGGGTTAAGTGGCGGATGGCACGGCTGTTTGCCATTGGACCCCAGAGTGGAACGAGGCCTTTCACTGCGTCCATGAACTGTGCTCCGGCGGAGTCGGCTTGCACAATGTCTTTGGCCCGCTTCTGTCGGTGATGGTTTGCTGGAGCCACATATGTCGGAGGAAGGACAAAGGCGATGTAGCAGGTGCCTCCCCAACCTTTCGGAAGCCAGGTGTAGGCCTTAGTACCACAGACGAAGTACATATTCGGGGAGGCAACAAAGGAGGGTGGGTCAACTGAGTCCAATGTTCGGGTGATGAGGCAGGAGCTGTGGCCCACCAGCTGCGCCCCCAGGCCTTCGAGGCACACAAATCCAGTGATGTTGATGACGGACAGGGCCACTGTTAGGGTGGCGGCCGTCCGTTTCCGGAGGTAAGAGAAGGTGGGTCTGGCTGGGTTGTTGAACACTTGCATTTCAACTCGTTCTTTGGCAGGGATGTCCATGTGAAAGGAAGTGTTCGATCTCAGAGGGCAGAAGAGGGCAGAAGTTCTTCCAGTTTTGTTCAGCCAGAACCCATGGTAGAAGTGTGACATGGTTCTGCCGGAAGTGGCATTGTCCTTGTAGCTTTCTTGCAGGAGGATTAGCCAGGCGAGGCAGGAACCATGGACAGAAAAAGGTGAAGGGATGAAAGGGATAGAGTGTCCAGTGGCATGTGGTAGCAATCCACAGATCCAGCAATTAGTGGCGTTGGCAGCAAGATTGTGTTGGTGGAGCAACTGCACAAAAGAGTTATTCCAGAACTCCTTACGCCTTTCTCGGAGTTGGGGTGAAAGTGAGATCAGATGGTGTTCTTTCGTGGTGGTAGGTTGAACGGTGGTCAGCAATATCTTATGAGCGGGTGTGCCCTCCTCCATGATCCAGAAGGTGACCACAAGGAGAAGGCAAAAGAGAAGGGTAATGAAAAGTGCAATAGTCTTTAAGCTGTGCATTCGGTCAGTCTTTGGGTTTTCGTAGTGGATCTTCGGACGTCCGGTTACTTCCATCATCTTCATGTCGGGCGCTTCCATCACCTTCAAGAGACTCGGTAGCGGGCAGAACCACAGACTTCGTTTAGTTTCTCTCCTGGTGGCCTTTGAGGTGACTAGGCTACCGCTCTGAAATTTCCACTTAGCCTGTGGTCTGCTTAGCCGAAGATCTCTCATTTCGTCGCAAGTTAAACCCTTCCTTGGATGGCACGGTGGGATCAGGATATCTTACTATCTCGAGTGTCTCTGTATCTGGGCAGCGGCTCAGGGATGGTCGGTCTTTGTCCAGAAGTTCTTCTTGGGCGGTGATGTTGTCCGTGGTTGTCAGGGTCGGTGATACCTTCTTGCAGTGGTGTGCATGCAGCCAATTGCGTTTCCCCTCCACTCGAAGAGCTGTTCGGGTGGTGATCAGGACTTGCAGGGGGCCCGTCCACCGGGGCTCCAGACTCTTGGTGCGCTGGAAGTTACGCACTAAGACGAAGTCACCGGGTTGGATGTCGTGTCCGGGGCCCCTGGAAACATCGGGAATGGCGTGCAGCACCTGCTGATGGATGACAGACAACGTTTTAGTTAGGTTATACAAATAGTCAGACATGAGGACGTCCGGGACGTCGTGGATGGATGTTGGCTTTGGAGCAGCCCAAAGGTTCATGGGTCGCCCGAAAACGACCTCATAGGGGGTTAAGTGGTGTTTAGTGGGGGTGGAACGCATTGATAGCAATGCTAGCGGGAGAGCGTCTGGCCATCTCAGTCCTGTGGTGGCGACTATTTTTGCTATCTTAAGCTTCAAGGTGGCGTTGTGTCGCTCAACCAAGCCTGCAGATTGGGGATGGAAGACCGCATGGAATTTCTGTTTTACACCCAACCCTTTTAAGATGAGTTGGATAACTTCGGCTACGAAGTGAGGGCCGTTGTCGCTCCACAAAATTCGACAAAGGCCGTATCGGGGGAAGAATTCCTTCAGTAGTACTTTTGCGGTAGTCATGGCGGTGTTGTCGTGGGTTGGATAGGCTTCCACCCACTTGCTGAAGGCACACACAACGACAAGTACGTACTTCAAACCTTGGCACCTTTCTAACTGGACATAGTCCATTTGTAGGACTTGAAAAGGGTGATTGGGGACCCCGAACCCTCCCCGGGGTACAGCAGTTCCTTTCCCAGGGTTGTGTTGGAGGCATACTAGGCATTGTTGGACCAGACGTTTGGCTGAGTCTGGGATCTTGTCGTTGTGCCAGACTTTGGAGATGAGTTCGATCATGGGGGCAGACCCTATGTGTGCGGGGGAGTGTGCCATGGTCAGCATGGGGATCAAGTATGAGTCTGGTAGCAACCATTTGTTCGAGTCTTTAGTCCGCCAGCAACCATCATCGTCCTTCAATCCCACCCGTGCCCATTCAGTTAACTCGTGTGGTGTACTGGCTAATTGGATGTCCCTAATCGTTTCCCTAGCATCCTTCCATTTCTCAGCTTGTGACCTGGTCACGTACATACGGGTCGTGGACCTATTCTCGGCTGTGGTTCGGGCAGTAATGTCAGCTAGTGCATTTCCCTGTCCTATAATGTCTGTCACCTTCTTGTGTGCTTGGCATTTGATCACAGCCAGCCGTGTGGGGAGGAGGACCGCTTCGGTCAGGGCAGAGACTAGATCTCCATGCAGGATGGGTGTGCCATGAGAAGTCAAGAATCCCCTCTCTTTCCATAAGAGCCCAAAGTGGTGAACTACCCCGAAGGCGTACTGACTGTCTGTGTAGATGTTTGCGGTTGTCCCTGCTGCCAGGATGCAGGCTCGTGTGAGAGCAATTAGTTCCGCCGCCTGTGCGGATCGCTGTGTGATGCGGGCTGTCTCAACAACTGTTCGGGCCGTGGTGACTGCATAGGCAGCTGAGGTGGTGCCATCGGGGAGCTTGATACATGAGCCATCCACCCACAGTTCTCCGTCAGGGTTCGGGAAGGCAGTATCTCGGAGGTCAACCCTACTCTTGGTCTGTTCGTCGGTGAGGGTCACGCAGTCATGTATAGGGGACGCATTGGGGTCAGCGTCAGGGAGAGGTAGTAGAGTAGCTGGATTCAGAGTGGTGCATCGTTTCAATGTGATGTGGGGTGCAAGCAGAGTCAGTTCGTAACCGGTCAATCGTGCGCTAGTCAGGTGTTGAGTCTTGGTTTGGTTCAGGAGGGTGTCAACCGCATGGGGTACCAATACAGTGAGGGAGTTCGAGAGCACAATCCCCTCGCTTTGCCGGATAGAGGCAGCGGCGGCGGCAACTGCTCGAAGGCAGGCGGGCAAAGCTCTGGCTACGGGGTCAAGAGTGGCAGAGAAGTAGGCACAAGGGCGTTGTTTAGGGCCTATGGACTGGGTTAGGACAGACAACGCACACCCCTCCCTTTCGTGGGTGTAGAGGGAATAAGGTTTAGTGTAGTCTGGGGTTCCTAGGACTGGGGCTGAGCAGAGGGCGTCTCGTAATTCTTTGAAGGAGGATTGACATTCGGGTGTCCAAGGGAGGGGGAAGGGGACATCTTTAGCCAGCAGGGAAAGCAGAGGTTTTACGATAAGACTGAAGTTTGGCAACCATTGTCGACAAAAGGAGGTGAGGCCTACTAGGGACCGCACTTGCTTCTGAGTTTTGGGAACAGGGGTTTCTAGGATGGCCTGAATTCGGTCAGGGGTAAGTTTCCTCCCGTCTTTGGATAGTAGGTGGCCTAGATACGTTACTTGGGGCTGGCAGAATTGCAATTTCTTTCTGGAGACCTTGTGACCGTTCTCCGCAAGGAAGCGGAGGAGGTGAATGGTGGCTGTGACGGCAAGTGGAGTGGTGTCGGCCGCCAAAAGAATGTCATCGACGTACTGTATCAACACCACTCCATCGGGTAGTTGGACTGCATCTAGCTGCCTCTTGAGGGCTTGGCTATAAATACTGGGACTCTCAGTGTAGCCTTGGGGTGCCCTGCAGAATCTGTACGAACGGGCTTTTAAAGTGAAGCCGAACAGGTAGCGGCTGTCTGGGTGGATGGGGATGGAAAAGAATGCGTTTTTGAGATCAATAACAGTAAAGGTGGTGGCAGTGGATGGAATCAGGGTGAGGATGGTGGTGATGTCTGAGACCACGGGGTACTGGGGTATGACTACTTTGTTAACCTCTCGCAAATCAACAATGAAACGGTAGGCTTTCTCATCTCCCTCGCCTTGCTTCTTTACAATGGGTAGGATAGGGCTGTTGCAAACATTACTGACTACTTCTTCTACCACTCCTGCCTCGACTAGGGACTCGATGATTTCCACCAATGCCTTCTCGCCTTCGGGTGATATCCGATACTGTGGAAGCTTTGGGAGCACTGCGTCCGTTCGGACGGTTATGTGTACCGGGTCGATCACCATGCGCCCTACATCTGAGTCGGTTTTAGCCCATAGACGTGAAGGTAATGTATCGAGTAGGGACATGTCAGCATCGGTTATAGAGAGCATACGCCGTGTGTGACAGGGTCTGGACAGATCTGGGTTATCGTGTAGGATGACTCGAACTCCGTCTGGGGAGCATCTGATGGTAGCCCGAAAATGTTTTAGCAAATCAAGTCCCATAATAGCATCGGGGGTGTTGGAGGAGAGCAGAAAGGTCGTGTCAGTGGTGTTATCTTCTAAGTCAAAGGAGATTGGTGCTGATAAGGGGTTAGTGGAGGGCGTTCCATCGAAGCCTATTGAGGTTACATGTGAGCCAGACAAGGGTGCCCTAGGGATCAGTCGTTTGGATAACGCACTACGTGTCGCCCCAGTATCTACCAGGAATGGAGATTTCGTGCCCAGGACCTTAGCGGTGACGTAAGGACCTTGCTGGTCAACACGGAGTTCGACTGGATCCCTCCCTTGCCCCTGGCGGTCCTATGCGAAGTCATGAGTGCTTTCGTAGTCGGACTGCTGACACTGGTTTTGTCGGGGGCGATCAAAGGTGTTTGGTCTGCCTGGCCTGTCGTTGATGGCGTAGTTCGTGTGCCCTCGTCCCTGTCCTCTATTTCTGGGGTCATATGCGGTGTTTCTGGGATCCCTATTTTTGTTAAGTTCCAGAAGGACCGGGCACTGGGATATCCAGTGTCCGAACCCTCTACAGAACGCACATTGGTTCCCATCTAAGTCTCTCCGTCCGTTGTAGGGTGTAGGGGTATGGTCTCTAGGGGGTAGCTTTCTAGGGGCGGTTGGTTGGTAATTCTCTTTCGGGGGTTCCCTTCCTATGGTCACCCCTTGCAACTGTGCTATCATTACCCTCTCCTTTAGTTCCTTTTTCTTCTTCTCTGACGCCCTATCGTTCTCGTTTTTCTGGTTTTCGTAGTATTGGGCCATCTGGAGAATTGCTGCGGGTTTGGAGGCTGCCCAACTACTCTCGCTGGTCTGTAGTTTCTGGGAAACTTCTTGTGACAGACCCTTCACATAATTCTGGACAAAGAGGTGATGTCCGGTTGCGGTGGTCATGTCTTGGCCACTGTAATCGGAAAACACAGTCTCGAATCGGGAGAAGTATTCAGACACATCCTCCTGGGGTTTCTGGCGGCAAGCCGTCACTATCGACCAGTCTACCTTTCTTTCTGGGATTAGAGTCTTCAGCTTTTGTACAATCTTGTCTGGGAGCTCTAATATGGCTTTCGGGGGTTTCTGTCCTGGTTCTCGCTGTTTATCTATGGTATCGAGTTGTACCCAGGTATATCCGAACGGCTCAGCGTGGTCAACTTTCCGGATTTGTTTCCACACATCAGCCGGCAGGCATAGCCCAAAGAACAAGTCGATATCTGCTAAAGTCTTTATCGTTGAGCCTAAGGCTGTACCCAGTTCAGTGTAGAAGGCAGTCGGGTTCTTTCTCAAGTCGGGTAGAGTTTTTCTAAAGGTCAAAATATCTTGCTGGTCCCACGGCTGGTAGACCCAGTTATATACAACCCTTCCCTTCGCATCTTGGTGGTTGATGTCGTCATGTGTTCCCTGACCTCGTGGGGGGACCCAGTAGGGGGCAGCTTCTTTGATGGGCATCATGGCATCAGCCCTTCCTTCCTGGGGCTTAGTCGCTATGGGGGTTTCTGCTTTGGTGGTCTGTCTATGTTCTTTAAGGTGTCGGTAGACCTCGAGTGTACGAGTGAAGAGGTTCGTCACGTCGCCCTCTCTTTCTTCTCCGATGTCTACCTTCCTATATAGGGCCGCTAAGCCTTCGGGACCTTTATCGTGGTATCTATCCTCATATGCATTCAGGGCGTGATAACAGAGCCGTACGACAAAGTGTCGTCTGCGGCTGTCGGCATACGAGTTATACACGTCTGTTATATACTCCTCACTTTCTTTTCGCTCCACCAGTGTCCCTACTATCTTATCAATTCCTGCTCGTTCATCCTTTGTTAATCGATTCATTCTGGTGGAATCTTTCTTTCCCATCTCATGGTCATCTAGCGTTATAGCCGACGTTGGGTTCAGTACAAGAGGCTCAGCCGGCGCGGAGGCCGTGAGGACCGAGGCCCCTGTACTGCTTTCGCTCGTGTTCGGGGGTTGTGGGTGTTGCACTACTGATTGGGAGGGTGCGTATGGAGGGGGCATGTAAATGATCGGGGGACCTAATAGTAATTCATCATTCGTTCGCTGTTCAGAGGATAACTCAGGGTAGAGCAAAGAAGGGGTCCTAACAGCGTACTGGCCTGATGTTTCGGGCTCCTGTCTTAGTTTAGTTTCCCTTCTCTCCTTTATTTCTTCTTCTAACTTTCTAGCGGCAAGGTGAGCTGCTTTTCGTAATTCCTTTTCTGCTTTTACTTCTTCCCTCTTTTTCCGTTGTGTTGCTTCTTTGCGCCACATGCCGATACTGTCAAGCATAGTAGGCTTCGTCTTATTGCTACGCAGAGCTATTTCTAGCACTTCTATCTTATGGTCGTCGAAGGATCCCATCAGTGGCCACTGACTCTCGGGGTCCTTCTTGGTATATTTATGCCACAGCTTGCTATAAGCTACGGCGACTAGTCCATATTTAGTGAACATGTCCTTATTAGGGGTGCCCTCCAGTGGAGCCGGATGGTTCACCTCTAATAAGCGGTCCGGGCAGAACCAACTACCAATCAGTGGGGAGAAGATAGGCATGACGGGTTTCAACGGGGACAAAAGTCAGCACTACCTATCTTTTCACTGCTTGCAAAGACTAGACAGAATATCTCTATTCCTCGTTATTTGTAAGCAGAGAATACCTCCAAAGAACCAATATCGAACAACTAGTGTTCGGACAATCAATCAATCAATCAATGGGGAGATAAAGATAGGCACGACGGGTTACAACGGGGACAAAAGTCTGCGTTACCTACCCTTCACTATTTGCAAAGACTAGACAGAATATTTCTATTCTACGTTATTTGCAAACAGAGAATATCTCAAAGAGCACTATTCTTCAAAACAATCAATGTTCGGACAATCAATCAGTGGGGAGATAAAGATAGGCACGACGGGTTTCAACGGGGACAAAAGTATGCGTTACCTACCCTTCACTATCTGCAAAGGGAGAGAGAGAGAGTATTTCTACTCCTCCCCGTTTGTAGACAGCGAATATCTCAAAGAGAACAATCAATGAGCACAATCTATGAGCAATACTAGTATTCCAAAGCTTCAAACAATCAATCAATTATTTCGCAATTTGTCGTGTATCACGACCTTACCCGGACCGCGTGGACAGTTTCTCGTCTTCCGCCTCCAGCGCCCGATCGTCCTCTACTCTCCGTATTTGCCGCGGCACTCCTGATGGTTCCCAGTCAGGACCGTAGATCACTCGAGAGAGGTCTGCTCGGAACCAGTGAAGTTCGGATGATCGGCTGCCAGACGAGGGTCTATTGGGCAGGAGCTCTCCCGATCGTTGCAGTCATTCACTCTGTCGTCGGGACCTCTCCCACTGGATCCACGTGTCGCTGATGGGCCCCACGTTTGGGACGCCAATTGTTAAATGGTAGCGGCAGTTTCAATCGATAACCTTTCAAGTATTTGCCCGGCGGTAATCGCCTCTCATACCACTCGATAATTTACCAATGAAAGAGGCAGGCGCTGGAGACTGGAAGGCAGGAAACAAAGTTTTATTCCGTCGGAGCAGAACACATCAGATCAGACAGCAAGGTATCGTCACGAGGTGCTCTAACTGCATCTCTGAGACCTGGTCTCTTATACACAGGTTTATTGCTTTATTACATATGGTACATTCTTGTTGAGGCTTTGATGTACGGGAAGACATTCCTTGGAACCCCCACTTCAAGCTCGTTCCCACACATATC
Source organism: Triturus cristatus (assembly GCF_964204655.1). Taxonomy (NCBI): domain Eukaryota; kingdom Metazoa; phylum Chordata; class Amphibia; order Caudata; family Salamandridae; genus Triturus; species Triturus cristatus. Next base: position 894,062,144 of record NC_140588.1, read on the forward strand.
TACAGTAGAAGTCCCCACCCCACCCACAGTAGGAGATGGCTATCACGCAGCTGGATATTCCGCCAATTCCCGGGGGTGTGTGCAACCGGCCGGGTCTCAGGGGGTAGGGGCTTTGATCCACCGTAATCCCTTTGATGTGGGGTGTTTCCCTTACAGTAGGAGCAATAAACTGCATCCGCAGGGCTAGGTGATGGCCTGGGATCGGTTCGGACAATGGGGCGCAGAGGAAGGGGGTTTATCAAAGAGGGGCATGACCATGTATGGGATGTCGGTCAGGTGTGGGATGTGGTTCCATGGCAGGGTCGCGCTGAATGAGAGGGTTTATGGCCCGTGTATGAGAGAGCGGGGGCAGCCGGCGCGCGGGGGGATGCTCGCAGCGCCAGGGGAAAGCGCTGGCGATCGAGAATGAGCGGGGAGAGAGTGGGGTGCCTAAAATGGCGGCCGTGCATTCGCTGTGCGTGGCGCTGGGGAGAGGCAAGATGGCGCAGATAATGTTCAGTTTGCAAGCTAAATTTCCACACCACCTGCTCCGTTCCAATCCGACCCAAGACAAAGACATACCTCCCATACTTATCCGTCCACGTCTGGGAATGCGCAAAAGAGACCCGCCTATGTATCAAGATACCCACACCCCTGGAACCCTAGACAAACCCTGCATGGAACACCTGCGTGTATCCGTAGCGTTGTAGGCATAGCACCTTCGTTCCCAATAAGTGCGTCTCTTGTAGGAGCACCACATCCGCCGATGCCCTCTTCACGTACTGAAGGATCGCCCCTCTCTTGATCTTGTCGAGGGCACCTCGAACATTCCAACTCAGCACTTTGAGTGCAGCTAGCCGCCCACTAGGCCCCGGGACCGCTGTTGCCATAGTGATCATAACCAGACCATAGGGGCCACTCAGGGACCCCTGTATCTACCCACGCCCAATAGTGATCTAAGGTGCGGTCAACTCCTAACTCAAAACCCCAACTCTCCCCCAATTCCCCCACCCCCGCTCCCCCTCCATACCTCACAAACATGGAAGTACCTGTCGCGGTGAGAAACTTCCCCAGGCCCAAACAGTGAGCCTCAGTAGTGCTCAACCAAGGGATCCCCAACGTACCCCCCGCCACCAAATCCCAAAGACCCCACCCGCAATTGGCTACGATGGTGGTCGCCCCCAAACTCTGTCCCCCGGACCAAGGTAGCCCCTCATGTCCAGGAGAGTAAAGCAGCCGGCGGCGTGTCCATAATGCAGAAGCCAAGAAAATTCACACCCAAAGAACGTCCAGGCCCTTAAGGTCCACTCGGCAGATGTCCTGCCTCTGGGCCGGCCCCACGCCGGGCTCCCCCCGACTTGTGCCGACAGCGGGATCTGGAGCGCCGCTGCTTCTTAGCGATAGCTCCTACCCCCCCAGCTTGGGATGAGTCTGAGTCTCTACCAGGAGGTGTAAGGGGGCGCAATTACACTGTCTCGTCTGTCCATTTAAATACCTCCTCTGGTGATTCGAAGAACAGTGTTCGGGACTCATAGACAACCCGCAGGCGCGCCGGGTAGAGAAGGGCATAGGATAAATGAAGTTCTCGTAACCTGGCCTTAGCCGCCAAGAAAGACTGCCGCTGCTGCTGGACCATGCGGGTATAGTCTGGGAATATAAGTATACAGGAGTTTTCGAACTGCAGAGGCTCACGCTCCCTGGCCTGGCGGAGAATGACGTCCCTGTCGTGGTAATTCAAGAGTTTAGCGATGATCGGCCGGGGACGGGCCCCCACCGGCGGCCTCTGGACCAGGGCCCGGTGCGCCCGCTCCACCACAAAGCAGCGGGACAGCGATTCAGCCGGTAGCCACCCCTCCAGCCATTGGGAGAGGAAGCACTCCATGTTGTTCCCTTCACATCCCTCCGGAAAACCCACAAAGCGCAGGTTATTCCTGCGGGCCCGTCCTTCTGCATCCTCCACCCTGCCCGCCAGGCCCCGCTGGGTTGACTCCAGGGCCGCGACCTGCTTCCTCAGCGTCGCAACCTCGTCCTCCACGCTCGACACCCTGGTTTCGGCCTCCGTGATGCTGGTCATCGCGTTTCGCAGGTCTTGACGCAACAACATTACGTCCGAACCTACTGCCCCAATCTTGGCATCCAACATATCCCGGGACTGCGTTATGGCTGCAAGGAGGGCGGCGTTGTCTGGCACTGCCCCCGGGGTTTCCCCAGTCACCGATCCCACCGGGCCCGTGAATTTATCCATAGGCCCCGGCTTCGCCGCCCCTCCTCCGGGTTTGTCTCTCGTCATCGTTGCAGGCTGGCGCTCCCAATCCACCACCGTATGGGTTCCCCCGGCCCGACTGTAGATCCTCACTCTTTCCTACAGGACTGCCCCCAGGATAACGCCACCGTCTCCCGTACTCCCCCCCAGTCGTCCAGGGGAAACCACGGAGCTGGGGCCCAGCTGGTCCTCCGACACTTCACCCGTGCCGGCCTAGGCCCAGTCTCGGCCAGATATTGGTGGCGGAGGGGGCCCCTGGCACCACTCCCCGGACTATGGCTCAGGGCGGATACGATGTCCACTGCACCCCAGCCGGCCAGGTCAACCGTGCCCCGTCGCCACAAGGATCCAGCAAGCCGCAGCCCCGTTCCAGCCGGGCCCGGTGGCTGCCCAGCTGCCCTCGCCGCCTTCCACCAGGCACCTCACCCCCCCCGCGACCCTAGCCGGCCGCCGAACCCCAGGGACCACCAGCTCATCCAGGGGGGGGGGAAGAAGAGAGGGGAGGGCCAGCTTCGGCCCGCCGGGGAACCAGGCGCCACCTCACCTCAGGGCCGAGGCCCGCAGCACGCCCCGCTGGCTCGCACGCCCCTCCAAGACGAGACGCCCCTGACCGTCCCCGCCGGTGCTTCTTGAGTTCATTAAATTACTTTAAAATTCCAGAATAATACTCTATGTGTCACAGATACTGGAAGGGAGTTGCTGGCTGTAATAGCAGTGTGGCTTGATTTTGATGCAATTTTATTGACACACATATTTTCACTCTTTTTTAAAACCTTTATTCCCACTTTTCATTAATACAGTCCGCTCAAAGGAGGCCTTGGTTAGTAAGTAAGGAAAATAGAAATGGAACCAGTTTGATTAAGGAACCAAAATATACAAGGCTATATAGAGGCATCACCTGCACACAAGGGGCACAATACAGATATCTAACTAGAGGATAAGCCCACTGAAGTGAAATCCCTCCCTACCCAAACCAAATTGTAACTACTATGAAATTTAAATAAATTATTGTACATGTGGGAACAAGAGGTCCATACAATTGATGGCTGCACATCATTCTACGGACTGCCAAAATGGCACTCAATCTGAAGTGCCTTCTTCCCTAAAAGCAGAGCATACAAGTCTCTTGTGCTTGGGAAATATCAATACCAATATATTTATCACCAATAATTAATTTTATAGCATTTATTTGTCTCTGATGTTATATCTAATCCATACTGAAATAAGTACCAGATATTACTCTAGTTGAAACTTGCATTCTCAGTGAGTGGTTAAACAACCCCAAGGCAAGGGCAGGCACTATTACCCATACCCAATATTTTTTTATACCGATGGTACTACTTCATTTTCTTACAGAAAGCAATTGTTTGGGCAAAAGGTTGGGTGACAGGAATTAGGGCTTGCTTGCATAGCCCTTTACTCTACCTGCACTGAAGCTGCCTCATGTAGAAAGACATTTACAAAGTAGAGGGTCAGTGCTAGCACATACCTGTAACATGATTCCATGAGTCTTCCCGTCAACGTGGGCTGGTTCATGGAGTCATTTGTGGTGCCCATCACACATCTACCCTGACAGTTTCTTTGGCTCAACGATGCTTAGTTAAGGGTGGCATATTAGGAAATCAAGGATCCAGGTCAGCATTCCTCCATTAATCACTGCAGTTGTGGAGCAGGAATCCACCACCCTGATTGGTCAGTGACAGAGGGGAATATGGAGTGATCAGCAATCTAATCTACATATATGAGTGTGTGATGGAGCTGAGGCTGAGCATGTCAGGTAGTTTTACAGGCATGTAAGGCTGAATTAAGAACTGTGAAACTGTACCTTGCACATAATTGTAGCACCTAGTTGTGCGAGTGTGTGTGTATGTGTGCATGCACATCAGTTCAAGGTCAAATGTGGAGTCTTTAATCAATCATGTGAGACGATTCCTTGCAAATGGTATTGGCCTGTAGACTTTTGACGCAAAATTTAGATCTTGGTGGAGGGGAACACATGCAATGGAGATCCCGTCTGCCGTATTACGATCTCATTATATCCTATATAGATTGTAATATGGCAGATGGGATATACGTCACGTTTGTGATGGAGTATTCCATCTGCTGAGATCTAAATAAGGCCTTCAGTGTGTAATCTAGTCATATGCTGCATTACTTAAGCATATGGAACTGGTTCCGTACTTTATGTTTGTGATATATGATGATGCTGAATTGTCATAATGGTTGCCAGTTTGTACAATAGTGACTCACTCAGGCTGGGTTCAAGGTGATTGGATCCTTCTCTGTCCCTGAGGCTGTGAATAGGGCGAGCAACCTAGCCCTGGAAGTCACTCTGGTATTCCTGGGACCAAGTGATGAAGCAGGGCTCAAGCAGCAGGACAAGCCTCTGGGGGTTCAAGGCAGGCTCCCTGCAGCAAAGCAGTCCTTCCAGGTGCAGCATGCAGTCTTGTAGAGTACCTAGCAGGTCTCAGCAGATGGTGGTCCTCTGAGAATCCTTCCACAGTTGCAGAAAGTAAAGTGAAGAGTGGGTCTGAGGGTTCCCTTTATATGCTTGTTGCTCTATTTAAAGTAGGAACAGTTTCTGGAGAAATATCTTTAAAGTCCTTTAAGTGTCCTGACTTCCCTATCCTGGCTTCAGGGTGGCTAGATGAACAATGCAGGGGAGACAAGTCTGTTATGTGAAGGCAGAGCACAGCCCATTCAGTTGGAAGTGGGAATTTGCCTAGCTCTGCTCCCCCATTCTGCCAGATGATGGCCCATCCAGGCACACCTAATCCATCTATTGTTTGGCAGTTGGTGAGGAATAAATAAAGCTCAGCTGCCAGCTATAACCAGTCACGGGACCTATGACAGTTTGCAGGTACCAAATAGATTAGGGCAGGAAAAAGACAACTTTCTAAAAGAGGCATTTTCAAAATTGTAACTTAAAATTCGACTTTACCATTAAAGAGAAATGACCTGGCTTTGCAGCAGCTCCTGTTACATTCTTCTCTGAACCCATCAAAATTGGTGACCCAGTGACCCGAAGAATCTCGGGAACTACTAGTATATAAGAACGATTGCTTCTGTAGGTAAGTGTGAAATTTCTTTTCGATTATTTATATCCTGGTAAACTAGGAAGTACCAATAAATGGAGTGACACATATATATCTTAACAAACACAAGACAATACTTGATAAAGACACTTGAAGAATGTACTTAATCAGATATATTAATTATTCATATATCGTAGAGAAACACAAATGTTACATATCAAAAGAATTCTTCTATAAAGCAGCCAATCTTGCTCAGCACTCCTTCACCAAAGGAACGACCTCATGGAACTCTTGTCGGCTACAGCCTCCTGACTCATCCCGCTGGAGATTTTTTACTACCAAACAAATGACTAAGTCTAAATGTAGAATTCTTCACCGTGAGTTAGTCCAGCTGCTCCCCAGTGATGACACTCCTTCATCTGACACCACCTGCAGCCTTGCTCCATTGAACTTTACCCTCTCTCAACATTTTTTGCAGAATTTTGTCTAAGTCCGAAGCTAAGTGCTGACCAGACCCAATCCACTCTTTGGATCCAACCCACGCTCCATCGCAGTCAGTGATATTTTTCAACTCTTACCCGGTGTCGCACGACTAGATGTGTGAGGTTGGTGCTTTGATCTCTTAGGCACTGGATTTTACTACAAAAATTAAAAAATCATGTTAGACCTGTCATCCTTAGGGTGGTCTTTCCTCAAACTGTTTACTTGCTTACCTCCTCTTTTTGCTGGTTCTTTTTGTTAGCCTTAGGACTCTGAGCACTTTACCACTGTAGACCAGTGCTAATGTGCCTGTGTTCCTCCCCCAAACATGGTAACATTGGTGTATATACAACTGGCATATTTAATTTACTTGTACGTCCCTTGTAAAGTGGTATACCATATACCCAGGGCCTATAAATTAAATGCTACTAGTGGGCCTGTAGCACTGATTGTGCAACCCACACAAGAAGCCTGTAAACATGCCTCAGGCCTGCCACTGCTAAGCCTATATGTGCAGTTTTACTGACACTTTGACTTGGCATTTAAACCCCTTTGGCAAGCCCTAAACTCCCCTTTTATCAGACATACGTCAGCCCTCAGGTAGGCCCTAAATGCAAGGTGTTGTGGAAGTAAAATGTAGGGCATCTAATTTTAAGTTCTGCATGTTTTGGTAGTGAAAAACACCCAAATTCCTTTTCACCACTGTGATGCCTACTTCTCTCATAGGATGACATTGGGCATTCCTTAATATACTTTAAAGCTATAATTCCTGATTAGAAAGGAGTAGCTGTGTCTTGTTTTAAATGTTTGTTAATGATACATTTTCTTCACTGGTAAAGTTGGATTTAACATTACTGTTTTAGAAATACCACTTTTAGTAAGTGGACATTTCTCTGCTCTTAGAACTCTGTGAGTCTGCAGCCTGACTCCAATACTTGTCTTTGGTGGGTGACAGCTTCACTTTGTGCATATACTCTAGACAGTCACAAACACAGGAAGGTTAGGTGTGTCTGAGTATTCATCTGCATTCTGATAGGTCTTTCTGGGCAGGAAGAGAGGAAGGAGTTGACACTTACACCAGAATAGGCAGGGTCTGTTCCACATGCAAAGGACTAACTACCCCCTACACTTAGTCTGGAGCCAGGGCTGGGACGAAAGGTCTTCTGTGCACTTCAAAGGCCCTGCTTTGATGTCACCCCCCCTCTAAAGGCACAATTGGGAATAAGTACTGGGGTTCTGACCCCACCACATCTGACATTTCCGGATCTGTAACTGAACTCTGTCAGAAGAAGTGCTGTGTTGCATCAAGAACTGGCACTCTGCTGGACTGCTAATCTGATCTGACCATTTGATCTTCACCAAACTTACCCCGATACCAAGTCCTACAGTTGACAGTATTCTGATTACATTAGAGTCAGCCACCCCCCTTAGATGTGCATCCTCATGTACAGACCCCTTTGCCACATGCAGGAATTTCCTCAATGCTTAGCTAATGCTATGTCTTCACTGACTATCGACCATGCAAAAATTATGCTTCTTGGAGATCTGAATTATTGGGTGAATGAGGAAACTGGTGGTTAAATTTCTATGGACCTGACCGATATGCTAAATAGTCTCAATTTTGACCAACATCTATTTGTGCCAACACACATCAAAGGTCGTACTGTGGACCAGGTTTGGTCCATCAGCCTGACCATGTCCAAGCTTTCTATTTCCCTGAGTATTTGGTCAGACCACCACCTAATCAAATTCACATTAGATGATCTTGCTCCACCTGAACTCACTACCTGTCTGGGGACCTTCTCCAGAAAGTGAAATCGTATAAACTTCAAATACATTTGTGACACTTTGGCATCTCATCTGCCCACCCCTATGGAGTGTCGGGAAGACTTTGAGCAGGAAATATCAGCTTGGCATAAAATGGCCAGCAACTTTTATGCCCCTTTTTGAAGAACTCGATCATTTAGACGTCATGAGTTGGCCAAATGGTCCTTAATAGATTTAAAGATAGCCAAATTAAAACGTCGCAAGGCAGAACGGGAATGGCAAAAGATTTAGCTGCTCGAAAATAAGGACACTTTGGCTGAAAGACTACAAATAATCCATTCTGCATTCTAAAACAAAAAAAAATTCAAACAAAATCATAAACTCAGAAAATTAAACTAAAGGCGTTTTTGAAATCGTCAGGGATTTATCCAACCTGGTTCCAGTAACCCTAAATTCCTACACAAAAAGTATGCAAGGCACTATTTTCATTTTGTCATTCAGGTATTAATATTTGTTTTTTATTTACTCTATTCATATAAATTGATTTGGGATTTTTCTTTTGTGTTGTGTCTTCACCTTATTCCTGTTTATGTGCTGCATAAAATACTTTACATACTGTCTCTAAGCAAGTCGTGGCTGCTTTTGTGCCAAGCTACCAGATTGTGAAGCACAGGCTAATTTAGTACATATTTATGGTTCAACTTGACAAGGATCTTGTTTGTTGTGTGAGTGGGGCTTCAAACCCCCTTCAACCAATAACCCAGTTTCTTGCATTGTTGTAATCTTAGTTTACTCCTAAATTTCCAGATTAATCAAGGAGTACAATAAGAGGGAGTCACAGCAAAATCTTTGTTATTCAAGCCCATGTGTTAGTTGAAAATGACAGCAATTTGGGGGCATATTAACAAGCCAGGCGATAAACTTATTGCCGCTTTAGCGGCAGAAAACTGCCGCTAAAACGGCGATAATGGGCTTGAAAATATGCTCTATGGAATTCCAATTGAAGCCCATGTTAGATGTCCTTCACATCTAACATGGGTTTCAATTGGAATTCCACAGAGCATATTATCAAGCCCATTATCGCCGTTTTAGCGGCAGTTTTCTGCCGCTAAAACGGCGATAATTTTATCGCCTGGCTTGTTAATATGCCCCCTAGTACTTTACAAACATGTCAATATTTGGGGATAAAATTAAACTTAATAGCTGATATTTTAGAACCTGATATATGAGCAGTAAATTGTGTTAATATGTTGATTTGTGGGCATTCTTTTTAGGGGTTTCCGAAAATTACAAAATTAGCTTTTGTGTAATTATGTGACATTTTGTGAAATTAAAGGAAATTACACATAATTATATGAAATGCAAAACTTGCATTTTTACACTGTATTTTAGCATCAAATGCATCCTTGTGTCCATTTCGGATATGAAGATGCATTTTGTGCAAATAAATAGTGCAAACATCACACGTGCCGAAAACAGCAGCCACTCCCATAGTCAATCACATTCTGGTTCTTCTCACTGTTCCTGTGTGTTTGTGTTACATTTTTGCCACATATATGATGTGGTGTAATGGTACCACTTTGAGAATTTAGCATAACAAGCATAATGCAAAATTGTGCTAGATTATAAAAGCATAACAGAAATGTTATTACATCTTCAGTGGCAACTACGAGAGAACAGGGGGCACTGCACATTAAGTTTCCACATTTTAAACAATGATTTAAATCCAACGAGTCCTAGTGCTCCAAAGAGGAAGAAACTACTGCCAATCACTGCTGAGTAGGAAAAACTTCCAAAAACAACAGAATGTGTCTCCCTACCACTCTAATCATTCAGTCATCAAAATGTAACTCGGAATATTTTTGAATCTTTCTTTATTTTTCCATCCCAGCCAACACTTGTTTAATCAATAATTGACTTAATCATTGCTAGAGAATTCTATAATATAAATTATTTTACAATTTACTTCCTTTGTGTAGATAACATTAAAAAGATAAAATTTAAAAAACAGAAGACCCTTCCAATCCAGTGCTTTTTCTATGTGACCTTCACCAGAATTTGAAAAATTCAAGAGGAAACTATTTTTTAAAAACATAAATATAATACAAAGACAAACTTAATTAATAATACATTAGTACGATATAGCAAATCACCTTGTGTGTCACAATCACCAGGTATACCACCATAGTAAGTCTTAGACCTTTCAGCTCTATGGTGTTCTTCCCCCCAACTTTTTGCCTTCCTCCTCCATTTTCTCTGATGTTGTTTTTGCTGGCCTTAGGACTCTGAGCACCCTATCACTGCTAACCAATGCTAAAGTGTGTGTGTTTTCTCCTCTAAACATGATAATATTGTCTCATTGGCTCAAACCCAATTAGCATATTTAATTTACTTATAAGTGCCTAGTACAGTACACTACAGGTAGCCAGGGCCTGTAAATTGTATGCTACTAGTGGACCTGCGGAAACAAAAAGATGTGTGGGGATCGATCGGACTAATTACAAAGTAGGAAAAAATACATTAGTTCCTACAGGTGGGAGCCTAGTCCCCAGACAATTTCTTAATATGATTCAGACACTCACCAAACCTTCGCCAGTTGGTTCACACGTCAGATTTTATGTTTTCTTTCCCAGTTCTTCACAAAACCAAAAACATTAAACATGAAATAACACAATAATCAAAACTCATTCATAATTCCTTCCTACCCATACACTCTAAACCCGGTTGCAACAACAATACAAATATATATGCAATCAGAGGGGAGATAGTCCATTACACACGAGTATCAGGGATCCTTCCACCTCCACTCAGTCCATGCAGTAAAATATAATTTTTAATCCATAAGACTTCTCCTCTTCTTCCGGTCGACGAGTTTTGGCCCACTGACTCGGGCCTCATCAGGACATGGGCAAGAAAAGAAAGAAAAACAAAGGAAAGTAAGACAGGCACAACTTCGAAGATGCTCTGCCCTGTATGTCGCCAGACAGTGCTTTCGCTGGCCGCATTATTCACCTCTACATGCAAAAGGAGATGGTACTGCCTCGTCACTGTGGCCATATTCTCCTTTGGTGCACTGTTGGCAATATCTGAACGAAGGCCACACTTCTTATTATTTCCTTCGCTCTGTGGCATACTTGAATGCGGAACTAGACCAGTTGCATCAGCAGCCCGTCCGTACTGCTCGTATCCGGTCTATGGCTTCTAAGTTCATGCAACAGGCATTCCTGGACCTGCAGCACTGCTTGTGTCACCCACTTAAGTAGCCCTTTAGGCATGCCACAGACTTGCCATTGCAAAGACTATGTGTACAGTTTAAACTGCCAATCCGATCTGGCAAAATAAACCTTTTTTAATTAGGTGTCCTAGCCATCTTGAAAAAGATCTTTGCCAGGTCCAAATCTTCCGTTTTAATACATAAAAGTCACACATAGGGTAGGCCCTGGACAGTCCAGATGGCTGGATGCAATGTATATAAAAAGCAGGACAAGTACGTTTAGGTTTTACATGTCCTAGTAGTAAAAAACTCCTAAATTAGTTTTTCACTACTGCTAGGCCTAATCTCCCATAGGATAACATGGGGGTTAATTTATTAGATTTTATAAGTGTAATTTCCAAATAGGAAGATATAACTGGTTCAAGTCTGATGTCTCTGGAATCCTAATTTGTTAAATCCTAATGTATGGTGACGTTTTTAAAAGTACAATTCTGAAAAGGCCACTTTTAGAAAATTAGCTTTTTTTGCCCTTGCCTTTTGGTGCCTGCAGCCTTTCTCTGGTCACATGGTGTAGTTGGCAGTTGGGCTGTGTGTTTTCCTCCTAGACAGCCACACACAATGGGAGCGTAGGTGTGACTGAGTGTGTCATTACTGGCAAGATAGAAGGGAAAAGCTGAGCCTAGCCTAACTTACACCTGAATAGGCTATGGCTGCATACCCCCTTGTAGTTAGTTTGGAGCCAGAGCAGGGAAAGCAGGGTACCTGTGCACTTCATAGACATTCCTCTAGCAGCTTCTCAGCATTTGAATTGCACAACTGTGCTTAAATAAGGACCTCGGACACCGCCACTTCAGTACACTTCTAGACCTATGGATACTCATCCAGGAAGAAGGACTGCTGTGCTGCTGAAGGACTACCACCCTGCTGGAAAGCACTCTGTTGGAATCCTGCTTTGCTGTGCTGACCTGCTACCTGGGAGAGAAGGACTGAACCTGCACCTCTTGTACCCAGAATGACTCCAAGGACTAGTTGCCTGGCCTCCTGATCTGAAGCCTTAGGGGCATAACAGGCTTCCAACCATTTTGCATCTGCACCTGGTCTCTGGCATCTGTGATTCTACCCTGCCAATTGGTCCCACCCCAGCCCAGTACCCTTGGAAGTGGGGCTAAGGTGCTTGCAAGGAGATCCGATGCATCTCCTCGGCTAAGGGGGGCATTACCGAGCAGAACCAACATATCACAGTGGCTGCATGGATTGGACCCATCACAAAAGACCTGCATCGCCTACCGCAGTCTTCCAAACTGATGCATCGTCCCGGCGGAATGGTGCATCCACAGCCCAGATCCTCGCATCTCTCGTCGACGGCAGCCTCAATGATCACAGCCTTGCAGTTCTTCAGAACATACGCATCGCCAGCTGCGCACCACATCCCTGACACCAAATTTCACTTTGCAAGCCCCGTTGACAGGATCCATGATGATGAACAACAGTACTGTGCACCACAGCCTCTCTGTATCTTAGACCTGATGCAACACTTTAGCTCAGCGGCACATCTTTGGAGCGGATCCATGCAATGCTCTTCAACGAGGATATAAGGTACTCTTATCAGTGGGGCTAACTGGGTCCCTGTAACTGGCCTGTGCTCTATCATGGCTGGCATGCACTTGTGACTTTGTCCCGGTCCGGCACGACCAGATATCTCCAATTGGCACTTTTTTTTCTTTTTTGGCACTATTTTTTACTACAAATATTAAAATTCAAAATCTCTAGTTCTATCAATCTAATTTTTTTTGTTTTGGTCTTTTTTTATTTATCAAAACTTTTTCTAGTTTTATAAATCTGTTGGGGGCTCCTTTTGTGCTGCGTTTTCATTTTTTTAAGTGTTGCACAAACACTTTACACATTGCCTCTGAGTTAAGCCTGGCTTCCCTGTGCCAAGCTACCAAGAGGATAAGCACAGGTTAATTTGGGGTTTGCTTGTGCCTTATCCTAACAAGGATTGTGGTTGCTACTTGACCAGGGCTTATCCCCCAGTCAACCAACAACCCATTTTTTTCACAGTAAGCCATTAAATATCCACTATGCATGTGATTGAAAAAATGTGACTCTAAAACAAATGCTCTATTCAACCCTAATTATGAGTGCCAAAGCATATTCAAATCCCCAATATCCAACTTTGTACAACATCTTAGAATGTGTGGCCCAAGGTTTTAGCAGATTATGCTGGAAAATTGTGGTGGAAATGCACCACTGTCTTAAAACGCTTACATTTGGCTCAGAATTTCTTCTAGTTAGTACATGAGCTGCAGATGGCATAGATCAGAAACACTGGGAGATGTTTGCCTCTTTCTGTATCCTAACTGGGCATTCTGCAGCTCATGCAAACTTAATTGCAGTCAGTCGCTTCAAAACAGGTGCCCAGCTGTGCCCTCTTAAGCACCAACATTTATGATATGACCCCAGGATGCATCTGTACGGTGTTAGTATGATAGTGGAATGCGTACAGATATAGCAATGACATATGTAGCTTGCCTCTCAATATATGATAGTGCTTTATAAAAATACACACTCAAATAATATCCCACTTTATGATCCAGCTCATTCTTATAAAGAGCTTTCATGAAATATTTGGTTAGGATTTTTGGGCCTGAAAGTCACCACTTTAAGGTGACAACCCATTTAGATTTTGGTTTAGTACCTTGTAAAATTTTAAAAAGAAATTTTATAAATATAAACTGATTCCTCTTATTACATGTGAAGTTGCAACAAACAGCACATTTAATTACTGAGCAACTATATGAAAATATCCTATAAAAGCGAAGGATTTTCATCTGTTGTTGTGGATCTTGGATGTAAGCACCATCATAAGATGGTCTACCTTAAACTGAATAATACCTGAAAAAGGACTGTAACATTATTGAAATTTGTAAAAAAAAAAAAAATAGGTATTTTAAGTATCGGACAACAGTGCTGAAAGAATCATATCAGAAACCTTCATTTACCTTCCCCATTCATAATGAAATAAAAATAGAAAATAGTTAGATGGAACATGTCGCTGAATCAGACCCCAATGCCCTCACCATGGCGAAGAGAACCCAGACCGGAGCCTCATCTGTGAGTCATTATCCACACATTCAATTTAATGCAGTAACTGACAATGACATTAGCTTTTCCCATCTGCCCAGATGCACTCTGCGTATATTGCTTTTTATATCTGTGAAAAAAGTAATTTATGTGGGAAATTATCACTATTCACATCAGCCAAAAATCTTGTGAACGGTAAGTTATGCAGGCGTCAACTCGCTTTAGAGCGAATCGCATTTCGTGTCACTGTTGAGCCTCCTTCTACTCTTGACATCTGCTGAGAGCGATTTTTCTCAAAGGTATCAAGAAGTGTGAAATAGAAGTCCTGGATCATCAATAATTTACCTGTCGGCCATATTGACTGCTTTTTCAGAAAGCGCCTGGGCGTCCTGGAATACCAGCGGCATCTGTGGGTACGCTGGGCAAGGTGCCAAAGCCTTCTGTCCCACAAATGGAGGTTTAAAATGTATTTTCATATAGAGAAAAAGCAATAACCCTTTCTAATCTCAATATCCTATTACCAGGGACCATCAGGCTGGGAAGAGCTGGCCATCTATCTTGTTTGTTCCAAGGCAGGATGTTTGCACAATTAATTGCTCTTGACCCAGAGACCATGGGCTCCCTAATAGCACTCTGCTTGGAGCTATCGGATTCTTAGAAACTCACTTCCTTTCCGCCAAGAATTGATTTTCTCAAATGTCTGACTTCCAATTATAAAAATCATAAATCGGTAACAAATTGTAACTCTGCGCTACATTGTGCTTAGAATATTGTTTTAGGAAGGGCGCGTGGACATCAGCCATGAATCTGCTTGGAATGCGTCGTCATTAGCGGCTTGTCAGCCTGCTTAACCTCAAAACTGTTATTAATTAGGTCTTTTGAGTTCTTTGTACTTAAGCATGCCCTTGGCTGGCTGCTGGAGATTAGCAAACACTTAATATTTGTCATTATTACAGCCATGTTACAGGGAATGAAAGGCGCTCTGCGCTCTCTTTATTTCTAGGCTGTGGAAATGTGCACAACACAAACACGACCTGTGCATCCAAATTTGATATTTAAATTGAGCCCAGCCATGGCTTTACTTTATTGATCATAATACGTTTTAAATGCATGTAGCTTGGCACGAGCATCAAGACAGCATGCAATATCTCTCGTATGCATTATCAATCCATAGTCAATATTATATATAAACCACACTCCATCTAGCCATTCTCACATTTCCAAGGCAATGGTTCAAGCAACATAACATGGATAAAACCGCTCCCCAAGAGAACTTGTGTTCGTTCTCAAACGAACACAATTATTCGCGAAAATATCAGACTTGTAAATAAACTAGTTAGGTCCAAGATAAAAAAGATGTTGTAAATAATAACTCCAAGCCAGAAGAGTTCAGGGGAAGGAGTTTATTCCAACGGATCCTTCAACCTCTCGCTCTCAACCCCAACATTCTAACCTGAGCTTCTGCCCCGACGTTCTACAGCTGGGCAATACCATAAGGCGAGGAAAGGAAGGGGGGGGGGAAGAGGGAGAGGGAAAGAGGGGACAGGACAGGTTACAACACAAATACTAACGCTCGGTCCATTGAGAAATGGATTCACAAAACCTGTTTTAATAATATGCGCTGGTGCGGACTGGGAAAAGGCACTTAGGGCAAGCAGGAATTTACGACAGTTTACGGTTACGAAATGAGATGCGTGGGCGTGAAAGGGTTTGCTCACATTGCTCTTGACCTGTGCACATTTTGATTTTCGGGTGCATGGTGTGTGCACATTGCACACATCCCCAAATAAAAAGTGTCGTCATTGGATCTATGTCATGATCACTTCTGGTTCCCCTGATGTTCCTATTCTAGCAGAAACTGCAGCTGCACATTTATGGGGTATAGTGAACTATGACACTGTGCAAGCCCAGCTCACTGAGAAGAGGCCTTAAATTATCATTATAACAATATTTTAACTTGTACTTATTGATAGATCATTCAGTGTACTTCTAGCATTTCAGTCTTTTGGTCTAATCAAGTTATGCATTTTATTCCTATAATTATACAATGAAGGGCGCCTATTGAGAGTGATACCATATTGATTCATCTATTTATTGATTGATTGGTTATATTTATACTGCGCACACTGCCCCATGCTGTCTCTTGGCACAGGATTTTTCATGGGAGTCTCAAGGAGAGGGTCAAATATGTATTTGTACACACAATAATCATCGTAATACACAGATGCCGTTGGGACCATTTTCCAGGGTGCAAGCTTGGTATTTCTGAAATGGCAGGAACATTTCCAGCACCCATGCATTCCCATTGAGGATTACCAGTAATTACCAGGGCCATTGGAATAATGCAATTGTGCGACACCATGAAACAACAATCCCCTCATGACAGGTATTGGTTCAATAATGGCTCAAAGTGCCCAATGTCTTGACCACCACCTACTACAGAAACAACATGAAATTTGATTTATGTAGTTTATTTCACTTTTTATTCATTTTTATCTTAATGGTACTCCTACCACATTACTCATCATTTATAATCATATTAACCTTATACATATAGATTTCTTAGTAAAATCGTTTTTCAAAATTATATGTATACAAAATCCAAACACATATCATACATTAATATACACACTTTTTACATTGTTAATCTCATTTTGATCTGCACAAATAGATTTTTGTGCACTCCCCATATCTCAATTCACTCACTCCTTCAATCACCAAACAAACACATACATTCTCACTCCAGCCACTCATTCATACTCTAGCCTCACACCACATACACCATAAATTACAACTGGGAAAGATCTACAATTTATTTTCTTGTTGTGTTGTGGATTGGGGTTTCCCAAACATAGAGTCAACGCACTTTTTGGTGGAAAACTAATCTTATCAAACCACCTTCATCAGGGCCACCCAATCAACACCATATTCTATGGTGAAACAATATGGGGAAATCAAACTTTTGAGTCTCTTTATCTTATTCTGGATAAGCCTCCTCCTCATATGCTAAAGCAAGGTCTACGTGGGCAGATAAATCTGTCTGCCAACGGATGTTCCAATCCTGATAAAAATCCTGAATTAAAACACTGATACTGTGCAGAGTTATGTGTTGTATGCCATCTGAACGAGTCAAATCGTTCCACTAAACTTGGAAATAGGGATATAAACCTCCAATAATTCACCTTAATTTACTTTGCGGTCCTTCAAGGAGATACCTCACACCATCCAAACTGAGGTCCTGCTGCCTGCAGAACCTTTGAGTCATGCAATTGTGCTGTGATTTTTGCATAATTATAGATGTTAGATCTGGCATCCTTGGCGTGGTTTTTTCCTGCATTTTTTGACTATGCCTCCTGTATTTTTGCTGTGTGCCGAATTTCGTTTTGCTGGTCTAGATGCTTTGGGCACTTTGCTACTGCTGATGAGTGCCAAAGTGCAAGCGCTCCCTCTGTAAATTGTGTATATGGGTTGGGGTTTCCATGATTGGCTTATGTGACTTACCCCTAAGTCCATAGTACAGTGCACTGTATGTGCCCAAGGCCTGTAAGTCAAATTCTTTTAGTGGGCCTGCACCTCTGATTGTGCCACTCACACAAGCAGCCTTTCAAAGGAGTCTCAGACATGCCACTGCAGTGTCTGCGTGCAGTCTCTAATGCAATGTCGACCTGGCAAGTGCACCCACTTGCCAGGCCATAACCTTCCCTTTTCTTACATGTGAGTCACCCCTAAGGTAGGCCCAATGTACCCCTGTGGGCAGGGTGCAGTGGCTTTGAAAGATAGTACAGGTTGTGATGGTTGTGACACGTCCTGATAGTGAACTACAGTGAATTTCGTTTTTCACTATTGAGAGGCTATCTGTCCCATAGGACAGAATGGGAGTTTGTTTATAACATCTTATAAATATAACTTTCCACTGGGACTAAATGGGAAGTTAAAGTTTAGTATGCCTGGGGGCGTGGTCACGCAAGCGTCCAAGATGGCCGCTTGCTGTTGAAGATCCGTTGGCCGGCCAAATGTATCCTGCATTATCCCTGTCATTAGCTGCGGCATTGGCCATGCACGGAACGGCGCTGCATTAATGGAGCGGTCCTGGTCCTGACAAGCCAACTCTGATGCCTGAGGGTGCCTCCGTCATTGAGTTACTGCGATTGGAGGCTCGGGGCACGGAGAGGCAAGGTGCATCGCCCCAGGCCCCGCTGTTGTGAGCGGACGAAGAGGCGAGACGACAACCGGCATGGATGGCGGTGAGTGGGGGCCCGTTGCTGCGGTGTTGGTGCCGGTCGCGGGGTGGTAGTGGTGACTCCCCCGATATGCCGATAACTGGGCTTAGACGCGGAAACAACTGGCCGCGACCATTCACAAGCACACAGGCCCGCCTTGTTCTCAAGGCCGCGTGGGGGACAGAGTCCGCTGCGAGCCTCATTGGCGCCCATCCGAGGGTGCAAGAGCATAAAAGACGGCGGGGGCATCTTTGTACTAGCTCCGGGCGCGGGTCCCTTCTCCCCCGCTCCCCGGCTGTCCTACTGTTGGCGACCTGCCTCAGCATATGGCTCCCTGAAACGTGAGGGGCCTGCATTTGCCTGCGGTTATTTCCTGCCACGAAGAAGCACTGAGGGCGCTACGTCACTGCTCCTGGCACCCGCTGTAACCAACATGCCTGCCTCTCATATTGCGACTGACTACCTAAGCACATCAGGCAAACACTTATCACACCCAGGGTCTTGGGCCTGGTCCGGCCCTTTGACACGCGCTGTGGCGCATGGCCCATATGTCTGCTCCCCGGCTGCTAGAACATCAGATTGAGGCTCCATTGGCGGCGCGCTGCTCATTGTCCTGGGATGGGAGTGCGTAGGCACGTGGGGTCAACGGGACCTGCCTGTGGGACCTACCCCAGTCACTTGCTGCATTGCGGTTACCCTCGCTCCTGGTATCACCCCTTTGCCGGCACACTGGGCAAGCAGTGGCCTGCCCCGTTGCCATCCTTACTTCTTAAGATACGCTGCAGTCAACTGACTTCACTTTAGGGAACTGCCTTGGGCTACGAATACATGAGAGTGTTGCTTGGCTAACCTGCGATTTCATCACGACGCGGCACCACGACATGGGCTGCAAAGACCCCAAACAGAAGACTCTACCCTTTGCAAAGCTCACAGACAAGACTGCAGAGGAGGCCGCTACAATGGCGGAGAGTGCACAGGGTGCGGAGCGAGTGGAGGACCTCCCTGCGCCATTGGCATCGATGCCTCAGGAAATGAGGGCAGGTTTCAGGGCCCCGGACGGGAGGTTTGACGCACTGGACAAGAGCCTGGCAGACATGGGCGCCAAAATGCAAACACATGACCGATGCCTAGATGTGGCTGAAGCTCGCATCTCAGATATCGAGGATGGCACGGCGCAGTCTCTGAAGCATCTGGAGCGCGTCGAACACATCCTCAAGGAGGTGGCTATAAAGAACGAAGACCTTGAGGCGCGCAGCAGGCGCAATAACATTCGCATTTTGGTTGTCCCTAAGACTGCAACTACGGGCCGGATGGATTTATTTGTAGAGACCTTGTTGTCTGACATTTTTGGGAAGGAGTCCTTCACCTCTAGGTTTGTGATAGAGCGAGCACATCGGTTCCTCGGGCCCCGGCCTAATCCTGGCTGCCCTCCAAGCCCCATCATTGCACGAGTCATGAACATCCGAGATCAGGATTCAGTACTACGCCTTGCCAGGGAACAAGGAGACACTATATGGCAGGGCTCTAAACTGACCTTCTACCCAGACTTCACTATGATGGTGCAAGATGCCCGCCGGAAGTTTAATGGGGTGAAGGCCACCCTTCGAAATCTAGGTTTAAAATATGGTATGTTGTATCCTGCCAGACTGACGGTCGATATAGGGGGCCGTGCTCGTATCTTTGACACTCCTATGGAGGCTCATGAATTCTGCCATACCTACAAACAAAACAAAGATAGGACGGAGCCTGGGAGTGGGGGGCCCTCCTCTCTGCATAGCGGCTCAGAGACAAGTGTTGAATTATTCTCCAGGTCTGGTACTGGTTAGCGTACTGGCAATGTCTCTCCATCCTGATTGATATATGGACCGGGGTTAATGTAAAATATACTTCTGTACTATTTCATTTAGTTGGTCGACTGACGTGGCGTTGCCACCTCTCAAGGTGTACACCTTGGATTCGTTCATGTTTTTGCGAAAGTGCCCTTTTCGGGGTTCTTCATTTAAATGTAAAGTTACTTGGTACTTCTAGTTCTACGTTTTGATATGGTACTGCCTCGCTTGGATGGAAGTGAGGCTGGGTGGTGGGAGGGGGGAACTTTATATTGCTTAAATCCAGTCACATATGCGATGGTCACTGTCATTGTTTTTCTATGTTTTCTGTTACTTCGCCATGATATGTTTGATATGTACTTCTTATGGCACAGTTAGGTAACATTGAAGGTCCTTCTAGCTTGTCATTAATGTCCTGGAATTTCAGGGGACTGAACAACAACCGCAAAAGCCAACAGGTTATTAATTATTTGATGTGACATAAAGTGGACATCGCTTATTTGCAGGAAACGCATTTGCCGAAAGCGGACACGACCCGCTTTGCTGCCAGCTGGGGAGCACACATATATTTTGCAAATTACAGTACCTACGCCAGGGGCGTGGCCATAATTATCCACAAGAGAGTTCCCTTCAGCCTCAAGTCAATGGTAGGGGATAGTGAGGGCCGATTCATCATCGTCACAGGCACACTCATAGAACATTACACGGCTTTGGTATGTGTCTGTGGCCCGAACACTGACTCCCCTGACTTTTTTCACTCTTTACACGCACAGATAGCGAGATTGGAACCCAGTTTGATTCTGGTTGGGGGGATTTCAACTTATTATTGACCCCAAGCATAGACAGCACTTCCACCTCCCCAGACACCAAACCACACGCACGCCGTGCTCTGTTAGATCTCTGTCAGCAACTCTCATTGCTAGACATTTGTCACAAACGCAATCCTGCATTCATAGAATATTCCCACTACTCGGGCCAGCATAACACTTGGACCAGGATTGATTTTTGGCTGGTCTCCCCCAGGGTTGCCGGCTGGTTCTGATCGCTGGTGACACAGCCGCAAACGTATTCTGATCACGCCCCTGTGCAGATTCACCTGAATGTCCCCCGCCTGGAG
Organism: Triturus cristatus; assembly: GCF_964204655.1. NCBI lineage: Eukaryota > Metazoa > Chordata > Amphibia > Caudata > Salamandridae > Triturus > Triturus cristatus. The sequence goes on from NC_140588.1 coordinate 894,083,132, forward strand.
GGTTTCGAGCGACAGTGGCGATTTCCGAGCCGCGCCCTCCACGATGATCTTTTGAATGTAGAGGTTTGCGACGCCATTAAAGAATACTCCTCCATTAACACCGGTTCAGTGGACACATGGGCGGTCCTATGGGAGGGTTTTAAGGCATACATAAGGGGTGTTTGCATCGCCAAACATGCTGGGGTGCTTAAAGACCTGCGGAACACAATTGCACGCATCAAGCGCAAACTTGCGGTCTTAGATGCCGCAACGCTACACACCTTAGATCCGTGTACAGAAGGTCAACGGTTGCCCCTACTTATTGAATTTCATGAGACTGCGGAACGGGAACTATTGTACCTTGGCAAATACCAGTCTGCCTGACGGTATGGAGAAGGTGAACGACCCAGAAGGGTGCTGGCACAGATGCTCCGCCCCCTTTCAGCAGGTCTTACATCCCCAAACTACGCTCGTCCATGAACCAATGAACTGTGTGAATCCACAGGCTCATTCCAGCCTCGGTTCCCCGACGGACAGAGCGGTGTTCCCTTCCTGAGCGGTTGCCAGGTGGAGGTTATGGTCCCACCCAGTATTTACGGGTGATGTTGAGATGACAAGGTGACGTACACCCTTCAAGCAGTCATATGGGTGTTCACAGTATCCTTTTTTCTGTGTAGGATTCACACAGTTTTTTCATTTTGCAGTAGCTCTTGTGGTCCTGATGAAAGCCGAGCCTCTTTAGGCGTGTTGGCTGAAACATGTCGACCTTCCTTTGTTGTTTATCACCATAGTTTACATTTGACTAGTGGTGTTCACTATTTTAATCTAGCTTCGGCACGGCTGTGCTAAGAGGACTTCCCTTTGCTGTCCCGTGACTAGTTTTAATACACTTTTTTCACTGCACAATCAATTTGTCAGCACTGCACCCCTCACTCATACGAATCAGCTCATCATATGTGGATTTAGTCCATCCTTTAGAGTACAATCAAAACATCCCTGAGCTCCTCCCTCTCATAGAGGGGGTTGTAGCCCCCAGAGAAACTAGGATTTTTCTCTGGGAGGAGAATCCCATATGATGAACCATGTCACCCAGGGTGAGTGAGGGATTACGTCCTTAAAAGGGATTGCCCTTTCACTTAGTGAAGTGGGCTTTTGTTTGTTATTCATACATCACCTTTTCGTTCTTTTTCTTGGTCAGTTTAGACCTCAGGGTTCTTGTTGTTTCATGGTTTCTCAAAAGCCAGCTTCTGTGTTTTGACAAGTCATGCTTCCCAACAAGAGAATATCTCTGTTTCAAAAATGGCGCACTCTCCGATCCAACAGTACACTTTTAAAGGTGTCTAGTTTGCTGTTCAATCTTGCTTTTGTGGTAAGGTTACTTGTCAGACTAACTAGACAAATCTCTGTATATAAATTGAATTCATAAAGTGCGTCTTGCTGCACTGCTTCAGAGTCAATGGGGCATATTTGTTTTTTAAATCACGCAGCGCAGCAAGCCACCTTGCTGAGTGATAGGAAAAGGGCAGAATTGCACTGTATTTAACATTATACAGTGCATTCCTGTTGTTTCCCTGCGCTGGCCCAGTGTGGTGCCTGGTGAAAATGCAGGCACCCTTGCACCATGTGCAAATTCAATCCCCAACCCACTGAGTTCAATAGCCTTCTAGACATCTTCCTCACACTGACTGATATCAAATACAACTCTGCTTACCACATGAGAAAAACTCACCTCACAGAGCATCATGGCCATTATGAACTCCATTCACTCCAGAGCAGCCACGGACCCCTGCCCCCACCACTTCTTCAACCACGGGAGCAAGGAAATCAGAGGCAATCTCACATCCATCCTCAACGCATCCATCAACTCAACTACCTTCCCCAATCAATGGAAGTCAGATCCCTGCTCAAGAAACTCCCTACCGACCCCAGAAAACTCAAAAACTACCAACCCATCTCTATGCTCCCCTGCCCAGCCAAAGTCCTTGAGAAGGTCATCAACTGATAACGCACTGAATTCCTGGAAAACAACCCGTTTGACATGTACCAGACCAGACCCGCGATTCCACATCAGGGAAAGGAAGGACACCTTCTTAGATATCCCCCGCTCACCCCCTTGGTAGCTTGGCACAAGCAGCCAAGCTTATCTTCAAAGCAAATGTTGGGTTGCAATCATGCTCACAGCAACCCAATGATGACACCATAAATGGACTCCACACGAGTTTCATAAAAATGAGTATAAATTTATATAAAAAGATATACGATAAACCACACGATATAAATCCAACATATGCGTATTTGTAATATTCCTCCTGGACAGTTTAGGCCAGCCAGCCCTTGTCAGTTCTGGTGATATTAATGAGCACTTCTAAACATTCCGCCGCAGTCCAAATACAATGCTGGGCAGTTCGTAATGCTAGAATCAGGCACTTTGCAGGATAACAATAATGCAACTCGTAAATGCTAGAATCAGGCACTTTGCAATGTAAAAATAATGCAATACGTAATGCTAGAATCAGGCACTGTGCAATGTAAGAATAATGCAACACGTAACACTAGAATCAGGCACTTTGCACTGTAAAAATAATGCAATACGTAACGCTAGAATCAGGCACTTTGCAATGTAAGAATAATGCAATACGTAACGCTAGAATCAGGCACTTTGCAATGTAAAAATAATGCAATGCAGAATACACTAATCAGGTAGTTCGTTATGCAGAAACAATGCAGTGCGTAATACACTAATCAGGTAGTTTGTTATGCAGAAACAATGCAATGCGTAATACGCTAATCAGGTAGTTCGTTATGCAGAAACAATGCTATGCATAATACGCTCAAGCACCGATCACGGTTCCTCAGGTGGTCCCTCCACCACGTGTACTACTCTCCGTCAGCCTCTGTTAACAGTTGCCCCACACACAGGTATGATGTGTACAAAGATTACAGCTCTGCACTCCAGCCCCGGTACTGCGACACCTCTGGCAAGTACGGGCCGCGATACAGCCAAAGCAGAGGCTCACACTGCAGGAGGGAGAGAGGCCGAGAGCATCTCCCTCTGAGCCCGCAACCCGCCCCAGGTGTCCACACGTTACCTGGGGGGCACGACCTCGCTCTCCTCTCCTCTTCCCGCGACTTGGGCCTCTGATGCAATTCTTTGTGAACTCCAGGCAGTGGGACTCGGGCCCTTCCTCGACGAGGTTGGCTTGCGGTCTCTCTTTGACAATGGCGGGCTCGGGCCGGCGACTCAGCTTCTCCGGGGCTGCCGGTCCACGCTGCTGACACTACAAAGATCTCAGGCTGCCACAGGGCACACGCACACAGCGTCGCTGAGACCCTCTTTAACTTCAGGTGCACGATAACTAGGCAATCCTCACGAAGGTCTCAGGCTGCACAAAGCACACGCACACAGCGTTGTTGAGACTCGCTTGGATTCCGGTGCACACGATGAAAGGACAATCCTCACGAAGGGCTCAGGCTGCAAGAAGCACACGTACACAGCATCGCTGATCCTCGCTTGTACTCCAGGTGCCCACGATCACAGGGCACGTCTTACGAGGGTCTCAGGCTGCAAAAAGCACAGGCACACAGCGTCGCTGAGACTCTCCTGGAAACATCTGTGTTGATGAGTTTCCGCAACAGGCAGCCAGCTCACCTCGGGCCCTTGGGGATAAGTTACTTCTGGACACAGCACAGCAAAGTTCTTTCAAGCAGGGGGACACAGCGCACTACAAAGTCCATTTAGCCTTTCCTTGGTTAAAAGAGCAAACTGCAGGCCAGCCCCAGAACACACAGCAAAGGTAAGTCCTTTCCTTCAGTCTCTTCAGTTGTTTCTTACTTGGCAAAGGTTCCTCTTGACCACGAAGTAGCTTCAGTCTTGTTCACTCTTGATCAAGCCATCATTCCAAAGTTCAGGGGCTTCAGCTCTCATAGTTATACCCCTCAATGGCTTTGAAGTCTTTGTGTTCAGGGGGGCACTGACCAGTTCTGGGTGCCTTCCTGCCAGTGACACATTCTTCCTTTGATTAGTGGGGGTCTGGATTCTCAATCACTCACCAGGAGATGGGACAATCGTTTTATGGCAGCAACCCAGGCCTCTTCACCTGTAGGGGCTACTCCTCCCCTACACTCCAAATGCAGGTCAGCCTGTTGCTGTCTCTCCTCCTCCCCTGGGTCAAGACATTTCCCAGACTCTATCTCTTTCAAATCCAGACAGTCAATCCACAACCAGGCAGAGACACACAGAAATGTGACTTCTAAACACATAATGCAAAAACCACCTTCATAAAAGGATGTGTTATTACATTATGAGTTCAGGCACACTAAACTTCACCGCTCCATCTTCAGCCTTTGGGAAGATAGGCTGGAAAACATTTTACACAGCCTTCCCAGTCTATCCTATGGGCAAGATGGCCTTTCAACAGTGAAAACAAAATGGAGAATATTTCACTGTCAGGACATGGTACACACCTTAGTACATGACCTACTTTTAACATGCACTTCACCATGCCCAGGGGGTACCTTGGACCTACCATAGGGGTGCCTGATGTGCATAGAAAGGGAAGGGTAAGGATTGGCAGGTGGATGCACTTGTCAGAACAACATGGCAGTTTACCAAACTGCGCGCAGGCACTGCAATGGCAGGCCTGAGTTCCCTTTTTAAGGCTACTGGTGTGGGTGGCACAATTAGTGCAGCAGGCCTACTAGTAGCATTTGCATAACCAGCCCTGGCACACATAGTGCACTTTACTAGGGACTTTACTAGTAAGGCAAACATACCAATCATGGACAACCAATTACCATTATACTTAATACAGGGAGCACTGCACTTTGACACTGAACAGCAGAGGCAAATGGCCCAAAGCATCTAAGTTGACAACACCATGTCAGAAAAAGGTCTAGGGGGAAAGCAAAACGTTTAGGGAACTTTAGCCAAAAAGAGCCAAGCCCTACAATGTGCCATACATATACCACTCCTTCTCCCATGACAGGGGTCAGTGGCGGCTCCTCCGTTAAGGTGGAGGAGCGTCGCCCCACAGTTTTTTTAAACAATATAAAATCAAATCAAAGGATAATAACTCGGTTATTATCATTTTATTTTTCCTTTTTAGTGTACAGCAGCTAAGCTTTGCAAGAAGTAGGAGGGGCTGACAGAGCAGCCAAGGAGGGGTTTGCCCCCACTACTAAGTGCACATTAGTGTTTGGCCAGGCATCTTGGGCGGACCATAACAGTCATGCGCACTTTCACTCTTCTCCACCCAGGCTACATTACAGCCTGGGTGGAGAACATGCCCAAGCCCCCATGCCCCGCCTGAGCGCTGAGCCACAGTGGTCAGACCAATCACAATGCTGCATTGAGACGGACTAGGAGGAGTGACAAGGAAGACGTGGCAAGCAGGAAGGTTGAATTTTTTTTTTATTTTTTTAACCTCACCACGGTACCCCACCCCCCCGCCACCCCTTCACCCCCGATTGGTGCTGGCACCAATTACAGGTGTGCTTCAGTAGCGTGATGCACTTATCAAATAGCAAGCACGGACCCATGCTAAATACACATACAAAAATTCTGGGACAGATGTCCCTAAAGCAAGTATGTAGGAATAGGTGTGAATGTGTTATTCAGAAATATGGTTGAACTTTAAAACTAAGCAGACATAGTACAGGGACTGTTCACAGTAGATATCCACACACTAACCATGACCAACAGACACAACATCACCAACCGATAACTGCAGATAGAAAAAATGTATGCGTTCACAAACCAAATGTACACAAAAAGTGATGGATACAATGCTTGAATTAATCTAAGCCACTGGTAATTACTTAGGGAAATATTCCAGTCCATCAATATTTTGCACAGCATGCTACCTCAGTTTGGACCCCGCCATATGCAAATCAGTCTTGACACTGCTCTAATGGTACTTGTCCATGCTGAACTGACAGGCCAGTCCCCCTGAGCCGCAATACAAGCACCCTAGACCAGTTTTGCCCTAGCTAGGGCTCATCAGTAAGGTATACCTTGACAATGTCCACCAGAGGCATGTATGGGCACAACTGTCCCACTTTGTGTGACACACTAAAGTATACAAAAAGTGACGGACAGAATGCTTGAATTAATCTGTCACTGGTAAGTACTCGGGGACGCATCCCAGTCGATCGTTTTTGCATTCCATGCCACCTCATTTTGGACCCATCCTTATGCAAACCTCTCACTCTAGTCTCGACTGGAGCAGTGTTTCACAGCCTTCATTGACCCTCCTGCACCCCTCACACTGGTTCTGACTTCTGGAGCAGTGTTTCCCAGCCTCCATTGACCCTCCAGCACCCCTCACACTGGTTCTGACTTCTGGAGCAGTGTTTCACAGCCTCCTTTAACCCTCCTGCACCCCTCACACTGGTCATGACTTCTGGAACAGTGTTTCACAGCCTCCATTGACCCTCCTACACCCCTCACACTGGTCTCGACTTCTGCAGCTGAGCTGCATACCCACCATTGACCCTCCTGCACCCCTCACACAGGTTGTGACTTCTGTGGCAGTGTTTCACAGCCTCCATTGACCCTCCTGCACCCCTCACACTGGTTGTGACTTCTGGAGCAGTGTTTCACAGCCTCCATTGACCCTCCTGCACCCCTCACACTGGTCTCGACTTCTGCAGCTGAGCTGCATACCCACCATTGACCGTCCCGCACCCCTCACACTGGTAGAGACTTCTGGAGCAGTGTTTCACAGCCTCCTTTGACCCTTCTGCACACCTCACAATGGTCATGACTTCTGGAGCAGTATTTCACAGCCTCCATTGACCCTCCCGCACACCTCACACTGGTCATGACTTGTAGAGCAGTGTTTCTCAGCCTCCATTGACCCTCCCGCACCCCTCAGACTGGTCGTGACTGCTGTGGCAGTGTTTCACAGCCTCCATTGACCCTCTCGCACCCCTCACGCTGGTCTCGACTTTTGCAGCTGAGCTGCACACCCACCATTGACCCTCCTGCGCCCCTCACACTGGTAGTGACTTCTGGAGCAGTGTTTCACAGCCTCCATTGACCCTCCTGCACCCCTCACACTGGTCATGACTTCTGGAGCAATGTTTCATAGACTCCATTGACCCTCCCGCACCACTCACACAGGTCGTGACTTCTGTGGCAGTGTTTCACAGCCTCCATTGACCCTCCTGCACCCCTCACACTGGTTGTGACTTCTGGAGAAGTGTTTCACAGCCTCCATTGACCGTCCTGCACCCCTCACACTGGTCTCGATTTCTGCAGCTGAGCTGCACACCCACCATTGACCGTCCTGCGCACCTCACACTGGTAGTGACTTCTGGAGCAGTGTTTCTCAGCCTCCATTGACCCTCCTGCACCCCTCACACTGTTCATGACTTCTGGAGCAGTGTTTCACAGCCTCCACTGACCCTCCCACGCCCCTCACACTGGTCGTGACTTCTGTGGCAGTGTTTCGCAGCCTCCTTTGACCCTCCCGCACCCCTCACACTGGTTGTGACTTCTGGAGCAGTGTTTCACAGCCTCCATTGACCCTCCTGCACCCCTCACACTGGGCGTGATTTCTGGAGCAGTGTTTCACAGCCTCCACTGATCCTCCTGCACCCCTCACACTGGTTGTGACTTCTGGAGCAGTGTTTCACAGCCTCCTTTGACCCTCCTGCACCCCTCACACTGGTCATGACTTCTGGACTAGTGTTCCACAGCCTCCATTGACCCTCCCGCACCCCTCACACTGGCCGAGACTTCAGTGGCAGTGTTTCACAGCCTCCATTGACCCTCCCGCACCCCTCACACTGGTCTCAACTTCTGTAGAAGTGTTTCACAGCCTCCATTGACCCTCCCGCACCCCTCACACTGGTCGAGACTTCTGTGGCAGTGTTTCACAGCCTCCATTGACACTCCTGCACCCCTCACACTGGTCTTGACTTCTGGAGCAGTGTGTCAGCCTCCACTGACCCTCCTGCACCCCTGACACTGGTCTTGACTTCTGGAGCAGTGTTTCACAGCCTTAATTGACCCTCCTGCATAACCTCACACTGGTTGCGACTCCTGGAGCTGAGCCTGCACACCCACCATTAACCCACCTGCATTGCAGCAGCACTCACACTGGTATCGGCTACTGAAGCAGTACTTGTACACCCCCATTAACACGCCTACATTTCAGCACCCCTCACGCTGGTCTTGATTTTCCCAGCAGTGCCTACACACCCTCCATCGGCCTCCTGCATTGCAGCACCCAACAGGCTGGTCTTGACTTCCGCAGCAGTGCCTGCACACCCTCCATTGACCCTCCTGCATTGCAGCACCCATCAGGCTGGTCTTGACTTCCGCAGCAGTGCCTGCACACCCTCCATTGGCCTCCTGCATTGATCTGATCTCAGCACCTGAAAATGCCTAAGGTATGCAAGCTACATTTCTCCTGATACTCCATGCACAGTGATGTGTCGCCTTGGTAGATAGAAATTCTGGAAGGGTTCCTAAAAATATGGTTCTGTGGGTGTAGCTACATTTTATAGAGTATTGCCTAATTATGTCATGTTCATATAAGCTTTGCTGATGGTTTGATACATTTTTCCCCAGAAATTAGTTTTTTTGTCTGCAAAGGAACAATTGAAATTGAAAAGATTTTTCATTAAGAAAATGGTGTTTGAGACTTGTTTTAATCTTCATTTCAAATTGGGACCCTTTTTCAGTGAATTTTCCAAATATTCATTTAAATCCCTGCAAACCCTCGTTAATGTCCTTGCATATAATGAATTACCTTACTCTTTGACACAGACACTTCACTAGGCCTGGTAACTGGTTTATGTTAAACATAAACGCAATTGGGTACAAACTTTCTAAAATAAATGAATACAAGAAAGCTTCTTGGCGTCAGTTCTCCCTTCTCGCTCTCGATGGCCCAACTCGTCCTCGGATATTCGGCCTTCCCATAATCTCATCCCAAAGCATAGTTACTGCAACCACTGTTTAATAAAGCGTCGGAACCCGAAACCACAAGGAGGTAAACTTCAACTACAGATAATGACCTTCTCAGACATCCGCTGCCTTCATATGCTAATATTTTTACCCAGCTCCCCTTGCGTTGCGCAGGAAATTATGCAAGTATCATGCGAATCCGGTCCTCCTGGGACGAGGTATTAAACAGACTTTCACAAGGTAAGACAGCTTCAAACAGATGGGCGAGCACCGCCTCCTTGGCCGCGAACCTTCGGCGGGGTTCCCTTCAACCGCTTTGGAAGTCTCCCAGGAAGGCGAGCCGTGCACCTGATGCATCTGTGCTCGAAGACTCCCCGCCAATAAAACGACTTTTCTTGAGTGTTATTGGAAACAACAACATTAAGATAATGGCAAGGATGACAGTGAAGAAGTCACCGGGGAGGCAAAATAAATGAAATCAATTAACGTCATAAATACTGTCTTCGCCTCGTGCTTCGCGCGTCAAACGCTTAAGCACAGAAGGCGTTTGTGGCGGGAAACTTTACAAAACATGGCGACGCATGCTAAAATGTGCTGTATTCATTTCTTATTTCTTGTGCGGGCAAGGAGGGGAGTGAGGGTTGCTTAGGGATGCGTTAATTTACTCCTACTCTGAAAAGAATATTTAATTCCCATTAAAACCGAAAACCTTCATGTATACGCACCACCCTCTCTGAACGAGCTTGTTAACTCAATGCATCATTTTGAGGTCAGCTGTCGTTCTCCTCGTGAAATGGTCCCTGAGCAGATCATACAGCAGATGGAAAAGGCCAGCCGCCATTACTTCTTGGCTTAATTATAGCATTACTAAGACAACATATGGGCTGGGCATGCACTTCAGACTTGAGCGTCGGAAACTACTTGACTTATATTGTCCTCTCTCGACTTTTGGGGCAGCTAAAGAGTTTGGTGCTGGAAGGTAAACATATATTGCATACACAAGTTCATCTTCAGTGCGCTACGACCACAACCAGTGGCACGACCTGCCAGATCTTCTTTCACAAAATTGGATCTGTTGGCATTTACGCATACAGATGGAATTTACGGTTATGGAAAATCTGGCAAATTGGAGAACATATCATATTAATAAGTTTAAGGGCAGGATCTTGGGCATTTCCATGGTAGGGGCGATGGAAGACTATTAGTAAGGCGATCAACACCCATAAACATGGAACTCTGGGGTCTTTCTAAAATATTCCCCATCTTTCCACTTTCCCCATTTGAACAACTAAATAGACTCACACAAATGGTTGGATTGAGTGTGTAACTGCAATGGGAATCACTACCAGATTAAATAAAGGAACTGGGTAAAATAATTTATTTTTGGAGTAGAGGGGAAAAAAAGTATAATTTGCTACTTCACATTTCCACCAGAAGTATTTCAACTGAATGTCCTCATTGTCCTGCTTATCTTGCAAACATGCTCACCCTCTCTACTGGTTTTTGGGTACACCTGCAGCTAGGACACCATCATACTGCCGACAAAGAAGTGTAAAAAAGAAAAAAATAATAAAGCAGCCAGCCTTTTCTACCTGTGCACCCAGGATGTGGACAAATATTCCCGTATCCATTACAAACACCCCAACGTTGCTACAATTTAGGAAAGAGCTACTTCATCACTACATCACAATGCATTAACTCTCCACAAACCAGCTAACCTTCCTAACACTATTGAATTTATACATATCTTGGATGCTGGGCAGTATTCTGCTGCCTTTTGGATATATTCGCACTATGGAAATTCTGCATGGATATATCAATGTATACATGTATTGAAATAATCTACACGTTTAGGGCACATAGAGCACACATGCAAATCTAAAGGTTGAACAGATGACCCTGCCTGCTCTAATGATTTTTGTTAGTGGAATCTTAGTCAATTTATAGCAGAAACTTCAAATGAGTAGAATTACAATTTAGTTTCAAGTATGCCTGTCTATTGGCCACAAGATTTTTACATCAATTGTATAAAGCCTCAACAGTTGAAAGAGGCAGGCTTATACACCTGTTTGGGATGGTGCTATTTTTTTGAATCGACACCAGTTTGCACACACATGCCATTTAGCAGAATATTACATATTCATAAAGAGTGTGCTATCATGCTCTTTTGATATTGGTGGCAATCAGTGCTGTTTGGCAACTTCCAAACATCAAAGATTATTTTGGGATTGGATACTGATTCCGTGCAAATAGCCACCCAAACCTTTCTAAAATGAGTTGCCAGTGGTATATTGCTTTAAGTAACTGCACATCTGATACCCTAATTCCTATGAGATTCATTTTAATTTAGCCATAATTTGTGGCTCACCAAGCACTTTGTCCCTTCTTACATGAATGGTCAAATGCAACAAAGATAATAAAAGGCACTTGCAAACATACTAAATACAAAAAAATCAGAAAGGGAAGAAATTATAATTTTTAGGGACCAATAAAAAGAATTGAAAACAATTTTATTTGGAACAGAACCTGCTCTTTTATGCTACCAAGTAATTCACTGACAACTGCTTTTATGCATGTGCTGCCTGGTCCCGAGCCAGCTGTACATTTTTCAGAAACTCCTCCTGTTAGAAATGAGCGTCTCTAGTTGGCAGAGGTAGGTACCTTTGTCCAAGTAGGGACCCTTCTTCCTAGTCAGGCTAAGGGGGATACACTTCTAAAATAATCCCAGCTCACCCCCTTGGTAGCTTGGCTCAAGCAGACAGGCTTATCTCAGAGGCAGTGTGTAAAGCATTTGTGAACACATACAGTAATACAGTGAAAACACTACAAATGGGCACCACACCAGTTTAGAAAAATAAGTAATTTTATCTAAACCAAACAAGGCCAAAACGACCAAATATCCACAATACAATGATATAAATATGACTTTCAAATCGTAGAAATAGTTCAGTTCAAACAAATTGCAGATGCAACACTTTTCACACAAAGTACCCAGGATGCGTCACGCACTCAAACAAAAAGGGTTGCAGGGAAGGTGATGCGTTGGTTCCTTACACTCAGGGAAGGTGACTTGTTGGTTCCTTGCTCCGTGGGAAGTGATGCGTTGGTTCCTTACCGAAGAGGAGGTGATCCGTCGGTCTCTTACTGCGTGGGAAGGTGATGTGACGGTTTCTTACTACATCCCCCAACGATGCGATAGACTTGGCACCTCAATGCAATGCGAGTTTCTCCCTCTCTTCTCCTTGGCAAAGTGTCCTCTTGATTTTCTGAAGTCTTTTCTATCCCTGAGACTTCCAACAGAAGGTAAGCTCTACTGAAAGCACAGTCCAGTCCTTTCCCTGCCCGAGACAGAAGAAACCAATGCGGGCCAACCCCAACAGCACACAGCACAGGGGCAGTACTCCTCCTCTGGCTTTCCCGGTTCATCTTCCTGGCAGGTTCCTTAGTTCAGCAGTAATCTAAAGTTCTGGGGTCTGGGCTCCACTTTTTATCGCACCAATTCCTTTGTTCTCTCCTGGCCCAGGACTCTGAGCCCAGTCCAAACCAGTTCTGGGGGGCACTTTGCAAGTGGACAACAACCTCCATTGTCAGTGTGAACCCTGGCTCCAGACACACAGCCCTATTCAGGTGCTACTCCTCTCACCACTCCAAATGCAGACCAGGCCTACTCAACCTACCGCTGACTCATCCAGACTCTCTGGTGCCAATGCATATTCCAAGCCCCTGTCACTCCAAAGCCAGACAGTCAATACACATCCTAGCAGAGGCACACTGGAAGGCTAAGCAAGAACATACTTAATTTCAAAAAGTGATGTTTTCAAACACAGAATGTAAAAATCACCCTCACTAAAAGACGCATTTTAACAATCTGAGTTCAGGCATACCAAACTTTATTCTCCTACCTTGTTCCCAGGGGCAGTTATGTTTATAAGATGTTATAGGCAAACTCCCCATTCTATCCTATGGGAATAAGTAGCCTTGCAATAGTTAAAAACGAAATTGGCAGTATTTCACTTTCAGAACATGCCAGAGACACTAGGGCATGTCCTAGCTTTCACATACACTGCATCCCTGCCCACAGTGGTACCTTGCGCCTACCTTAGGAATGACTAACATGTAAGAAAAGGGAAGGTTAGGGACTGGCAGGCGTGTGCACTTGCCAAGTCGACATGGCAGTAGCAGACTGCATACAGGCTCTGCAATGGCAGGCCTGAATTACAATTACAGGCTGCTTATGTGGGTGGCACAATCAGTGCTGCAGGCCCACTAGCAGACGCGCAAGACGTACAACGTAGGGGTTATCAAAGAAGAAGGAGGACGACGAAGGAGAGCGGCCATGGCAAGGAGGAGGCAGCCACGGCAGGTAAGTGCCTTTTTTTTTACATTATAGTTACTTTGGGAGGGTGGAGGGGCCGGCTAACTCCGCTGTGCCACGGAGTTGTAGTTTTGCCTAAGCTTCGTGTTCACAACGGAACGCAGAGTAGGCAAAACTCTGGAAACTCTGCTGGCTGAGCGGAGTTACTCACCTGGGGTTACTTTTCATCCAGGTGCAATACTTTCAGTATAAAAGGCCTCAGCCTGTAAAGGTTGACCAGCTTCCAGATTTCTAGTCCTGTGCTAATTTTCTCTTCAAACTATGAAAGACATTTGCACTAAACAACCTGTGTGGGTTGCCTTTTAATCTTTCTGATCACATTTGTAATCGCAACAGGCAAAACTGTGAAATTTGTTTAATTGGGGACATTGATAACTTGGAGTCTGATGTATGAAATTTCCATTCACAAAAAGTGGTCACATATTGGAAACAGACTTTTGTCAAATGGAAAAGCATTTTGTGAACTGACCTTCATACTCATAGGTCAGTTTATAAAATTATGAATACTAGTGTGTCGCAATTCAACCTGCCTCATCAATTTTCATGAGATAGGTCGCAAAATGTGACTCACTACAACTGGATGCCATCACACGGATGGTGGAATGCTGGGGTCAGCACACCACCATATAATGAAAACAGATTTCTTGAGGTTGTCATGTATGACAAGAAAGAATGGGAATGTTTGTTGCGTTGCATTTAATTGTGGTGGTGATATTTTGTGCTGTTGTGATTATGCTGGATTATTGCAATATGATGTTATTGTGTTAAAATGTGGGTGTTGTGAAGCTTTCTGTTTTGATTGTTTTTTATGCTGTGTCTGGTTACGTTTTAAGTGTTATGTTGCTTTGTTTTAAAGTATTGTGTGATATTCGGTTATTTAATTTATATATGCCAATAATTGCTGCTATATATCCAGCAAAAAGCAACATATGCTTTTACGGTCCTTGTGTCAAGCAGCCACTTACCATTGTTTTAGGTGGGAAAATAGAACTGATCTAGGTCTTTAGCTATTTTAGTATACCAGTATACAAATAAACAACCCAGCCCTTGTGCGGACGCAATTACTCAAGAGGGTCAGCCAGAGGAGGAATGTGAAGCCCAGTCTGCCAACAGCTCCTCAAGCGGTTGATGATGCTCCAAGAGGAGAGTCTCTTAGGCAGGAGTACCTAGTTGTGTTTGACCTCTGTGACAGGTGTGGCAGTGTTTCTTGGTCAGGGAGGGGATCCTCCATGTTAGAGAGGAAACAGCCAAGGGCCTGGCGTAGTCAAGATGCTAATGCTGGCATTTTCGTTCCTCAAAATGGAGGAGTGGTACTGGCTCACTCAGGTGAAAACCCATCAAACAGAGAAGGAAGAGAGGAGACAGAGTGAGGGGTTACTTAAGATGTCATGCTATCCAAACCAAGGAGTATGAGGAGTTGGAAGGGTTACACTCCAAATAGGAGTATGCAAGCGAGACATAGCATTCCACAGGGAGCCACACATAATGGATGGTCATTCCGGATGAGCACTCTTTCTTCTTCCTTGAAACAAGTAAAGCATTATTGACAAGGTCAGGAGAGGGGAATGGAATACAGCACAGAGGGCAGTGGGGAAGTGGGAACCACTGGAGCAGGAGGGTTATTTCGGATGAGTGCTCTCATTCATCTTACAAGAAGATGAATCCCCCATCCTGAGCATTACAAAAGGAATAGGATAAACCTTGCATCGGGTGTAATATGAAGCCAGAATCAAGATCAAGAGTATATAAGAGAATTTTATGGATGGACTGCAAGTGGTTGGTATTCTTTATAAAACGGACACCGTGGACTTTGTTCCCAAAAATCTATTGGGGAATGAAAAAAGCAATGTAACCATAAATACGTTAAATACATTAACTACATTAATGGACTAAAGTAAACCTTTTTTGGTTATCATTTTTTAGCAGAACAGGTGTACCGAGAATATCCATAATGCTAACAATGAGTTGTGTCCCGAATTGAAGAACAACAAAATACACAACCCTTTCTTTATCTTTGTACTGATTAACGCTCCAGTTTGTAGTTTGTTTAATAGAAAAGGAGCATAATAATGTATCTCTAAAAGACTATCTGATAACTATTTCCGCAAACTGATTCAGACCTTGATGAAATCACCGGAGTTTATTCCAATTGAAACACAAAAAATCATAATGCATGCTCCCATCCCCTCTAGAATAGACTATGTCAATGCTCTGTACTTAGGACTATCTGATTGCATATTAGATCGATTTTAGGCACTCCAAAATGCAGCTGCAAGGCTGATTCTTTGGGTCCCTCATCAACGAGGAGTCAGACCTCATCTCATACAGGTGCACTGGCTACGAGGTAATAAACGCATTATCTTCAAATCTCTGGTAATTGCCTACTGTGCTATCCACAAAACGCCCCAAAAATACCTTAGGGCATGGTTTTGCTATTATCAACCCAATAGAATCTTAAAATCAGCAAAAGACATGCTGCTAAAAAGCCTAGATTTTGACTCAACACACGTGCAGGCCATTATTAGAACTATCTGGCCTACAAAGCCAGGAATGAGCTTCACTTACCTTATGTCTAATAACTAAGGAATGGCAGTTCAGGAAACTACTAAAAAAATTGATCATTGGTTTCTAGATTAGGTTTCTAAGTGCCTTCTTCTTTGCTTCTAGTGCTGGGACACCTGGTGGACAGTGGTGTGCTCTTTAAATCCAATTGTATTGTATTGTATTGTCTTACCAGGGCTCCCTGTTCAAAATCTGTTGCTGACCATATTCCTCAAAGACATTAATTACAGACACAGTGACCTACACCTAATTTGGACATTTCTCATGGGTTTCACTTTTGAACCATTGCATTCATGTTTCTCAAAATTATCTCTGAAGAGTCAGAAGTGGTTGGAGATTCATGGCTTCTCGGCTTCCCCACCTTTTACTGTCTTTTCTAAAGACTAGGTCATGAAGTAAGGCAATGTATCCTTTCTGTTAGACCTGACAGCCTTAGGGTGGCCTTCCCCCCAACCCTTTGCCTTCCTGCTCCACTTTTCTGATCTCGTTTTGCTGGTATTAGAACTCTCAACACTTTACCCCTGCTAATCAGTGCTAAAGTGCTTGTGCTCGCTTAAACATGGAAATATTGGTTCATCCCCAACTGGCATATTTAATTTACTTATATGTCCTTAGTAAAGTCGTAATACATGTACTAAGGGCCTGTAAATTAAATTCTACTAGTGGGCCTGGAGCACTGATTGTGACACTCACTTAAGTAGCCTTGTAGCCATGTCTCAAGCCTGCCATAGCAGAGCCTTTGTGTGCTTTTTACAATGCCGCATCGCCCTGATAAAATAAACCTGTTGCCTGGCCCAACTCGTCCCTTTCTATACATAGAGGTTACCCCTAAGTTAGGCCCTCTTACAACCGAGACGGCAGAGTACAACTCATTTAAAAGGCAGGACATGTTCTTTTAAGTTTTACATGTCTTGGTAGTGAAAAGCTCTCAAATTCATTTTTCACTACTGCAAGGTCTATCTCTCCCATAGCATAACTTTGGGATTACCTTATTACATTTTTTAAGTGTAATTTCAACTTGTGACGAGATAAAGCTCTCACATCTGGTGTCTCTGGAATCATAATTAAAAATCCAAACTTGTGGTGAGGTCAGATTTTAAATTGCAATTCTGAAAATGCCAATTTTAGAAAGTTGGCCTTTTCTTGCTTTCACCATCTGCTACCTGTCTCTGAACACATGACTGAGTGTAGTTGGCAGTTGGGCTTTATGTATTTATCCTAAACAGCTACAAACAATCGGTGCTTAGGTGTGTCTCAATGGGCTATCTCTGGCAAGATGGGTGGAAGGAGCTGGGCAAAAACTCACATACACCTGAATAGGCTGTGTCCTGTCCACACACAAAGGGCTGCATGCTCCCCCCTGTAGTGAGTCTGGAGCCAGGGCAGGAAGGGAGGACATCTGTGCATTTCAAAGGCATGTCTTTGAAGTTTTTCTCACTTCCAAGGCACCACTGTGTATATGTACTGGACCTCAGACACCACCACTTCAGTACACTTCTGGGCCTGTGGATACTCTGAAGGACTGCTGCGCTGATGAAGGATTGCCACTCTGCTGGCCTCCTGGTTTGCTGTGCTGACCTGCTGCCCGTTGTCCTCTTGCCTGGCTGAGAAGGACTGGACCTCCATCTCTTGATCCCAGAGTGACTCCGACTGCTAGTTGGTTAGACTCCTGATCTGATGCATTAGGGACATAACAGGCTTCCAACGCCTGCTCCTGGACTCTGCCATTTGTGAGTCCACCCTGCCAAGTGGTGCCATCCCATTCCTGAATCCTTGGAAGGGGGCCTAAGGGCTTTGCCAGCTGAACCGCTGAGCGATGCATCCCAGAGCAGAACCAATGCTTTCATCGACTGAGCGGTGCATCCCTGACCAGAGCTGTTGCATCACAGCATGGATGAGGCCCATTACAAAATACTCGCATAGCTGGTGCAACCTGCATCTTGGGTCCGATGCATCACTTTCAAAACCACCACTGCGTAATGCTTTCTTTGATGCAGCCCCTCGCATCTTTTGTTGATGACAGTCTCAACGATGACGCCAAAACTCGGCATCTCAGCTTCCTTGCTCATCGAATTCAATGCATCGCCAATGTTGCACATCTCATCCCTGACACCGGTTTTTGCATTGCAAGTCCCGTCAATGGGATCCCTGATGTCGGTACAGGAGGACATCGCACCGCAGCCTCGCCACATCTCGGAACCTATGTGTCGCCTCAGCTGCACGACGCATCATCGACACGGATCCATGCAAAGCTCCACACCAGGATTTAAGGTACTCTGTTCAACGGGCTTAACTGGGTCCCTGTACCCGGTTTTCACTCCATCGTGGTTGGCCTGAACTTGTCATTCTGGAACGGTCCGGCACAACCAGATATCGCTGTGTTTTATTTTGCTAAACATTACTGTTTGGACTAGCAAGGTAGAGTGCAGTCCCAATTCAAGACAAAGTCCTTAAATGGTTCCTTCAAATTTGAAATAAATAGAAAATAATTCAGCCCACCTCCTTCAAAGTTGCTTGAGTTAATTTAATGAATATATGGGATCTATATCCATAAGGAGAACCAGTTATTTACTTTTGGCATCATTCTTTGTTGTAACCACAAAAGTTTGCCCATATTCCTTATCATCCTCCACCCTCCTCTTCCAAAGATAGATGGTGGTCTTGTCAAGACTTCTGTTTTTTTAGACCTGCAGAAAAACGGTGGTGAAATTGATGTAACCAGTTCCAGTTTAACAATATATAACCTCCTGCTGCCACTTCTGGAGGTGTTGAGCAGATTCAAAGAGGATAACATCCAGAGCCACCTGGCAGGGGTGACAGGATACTAATGCAAAAAAAATACATAACCAATTTGTCTACTGCAAAAGAGGTTCTTGTAATTAAATGGCACCATGTATTATGTCCATCGGTAAGAATGTTAGTGAACGTTGGTATCCTTTCACTATGCTGCAGCACTTCATTGCTGACTTGGTCTAAATATCTGAAGGACGGATTCAACATGTTTGGAAGTTTTAGATGGATCCCGACTCAGGCCCTTCTTTCCTTAAAATCCCAAGTTCCATGGAGCTGAACTATCTCCTTGCTAGTTTGTCTGCTGACACACAACGTTAGAATTCTCTGAACTGCGAAGCAACATTTTCACCATCACTTTGATCCCAAGATTATTCATGTAAATAGGCGGAGGTTCTTGTAAAGTGCGAACCTCGTAGGAAGCAGAATTCAGTAAACTCACCTTTCCCTGATCTGTGCTAAACATCTGTTTTGGCACTGCAGTCAATCTGTTCGGCTTCATGAGCCTGCATTTTATGTTTTTTTAGAGCACATCTTGAAATATCGTGTCACATTATATTTTACTCTGTTCTTCTAGTCTTTCTATTTTATGAAAATGATTTTGAGTGGTTTATATTGATTTCGTACAGTTCCTCATTGCTTATATTTAAGTTGAGCAATTGCCCTTGCAATTTTGGAATAAATGAATACATTTGTGTGCTGTAATCTTTACATCTATTTACTTTACCGCAGCCAATTTTATTTGAGGTTTATTTCTAATTATCGAATTACACTTCTATGAACTGCTATGTTGACTGGTTTCATGAACTGTTTGCTTAAAGGTATCTAAAAAAATGATTAAGGTTCAGATCCACATAACCCATTTTTAAAAGAGTATATTAGGAGTCACATTAATTCCGTTCCCAAAAACAACCCATCGTACAAAATAACTTCCCGTTATCATAGTATTTGCATATCTTGTTTTAATCAGCATTCTATAGGGATTAGCAGAATCGTTGATGTGTTTCAGATCTTGTGAATTCTGAGAATTTAAGAAATTATAATTTGTGAAACTTTTGATCTGGAGCAATAGAGTGCTCTACCTCCTCTAAAGTAAGGCTGTAAGGTAAAACAGAGAACACAAAAAAAGAGGTTTAAAAACAAAATCACAAATTTAGGTTTTGAAATATTGTTCCTAATACCCGTAAACGCTGGCTATAAATAAAAGAAAATGCTCAAAAGGGGTTCAGAGGATCTGTATTGGTTAGACAAGAGCTCCTTGACACAGTCTTTTGTGTCTTAGAAATATTAGTTTTTTTCTGGAGGGCACTTTTAATCCTTACAAGGTGAGAATATGATGTATCTCACTAAAGTTTGGTGGAATAAACCCTGAATCAGTTTGCTGGACACACAGTATCTGTGTGTTTATAATCATAACGTGTAGCTTTATATGTCGAAACTTAGCAAATCAATTTTGCCATGTACTATTGATTTAAATAATGTGTGTTAATCTTATTTGCTCAAAATTGATTATCTTATCTAACTGGTATGAATGAAGGGCTGTCTGGGTTAGCTGCACTGGTTTACAATTGCATGGATGGCAGGATCCCAGCAGCGAGCGCTAGGCTCACTGTGTTCATGCTAAAATACACCATCATGCACCAAGAGGATGGCAGGATCATTACTGGCAAGTAGGTGGCTGCCAAATGGACCTTGAGACAAAATGACATAATATATTTGCTGGATTTAACAGAAGACATTTTTAACTAAGTGAGCTCAGAGCTGTGAACTGTTTTGGTCAAAACATATGTTACTGTTTGACATATAGTGATTAGATAACTATTTATCACCAGCTCATAAGCAATGTCCTATTACATAGCTAACATTCCTAAGATATCTATCGTACACGTTTAACGCCTCTTCCTGTGTTGCATTCGTGCTTAGCCTCACTTCTGCTTTTTCACAGTGTAAATAATGTCAGTCCTGATTCACATGGGACATTGCATTCCTGCAGCAAGTGCAACTGACTTTGTGCACAGAAATTGCATTGTTATTCGTATAGGTAATTACAAATTGTAATGCAAGCATGCAAACCTTTGCGAGTTGCAAAGGAAATGGGGGGGGGGGCAAAGGGTCCTTTATTTTAGCCTTTCTGTTCACCATGGTATGCACAATTGCCTCACAATGATTTTTGTGCCGCTCGCAGGCGCGGACATTGGATTTTTAAATCGCTTCGTTTGTTGTGCATAGAGGAGTCACCGGGACCTTTTATCCAGCGCTAATTATTTTACTTCACTTGGAGTCTGTTTTACTTGCTGGGACTGCGAGGTCCAGGGTGCGCAGCCACAACATCAACACAGCGCACCTGGTCACCCTTCCCGGCCCCTCCTACTTTTACTATATGAACCCAGCCCATAATCGCGTTAGCCGGACGCGTGCGGGGCGTAGTCCGGGGCGAAGCCCGGGCAAAGGGCGGGCTCGTCTGAGCTCGTCCGAGGTCGGTAGAGGACGGGACGGGGCCTAGCTCTTGGCTTTTAGGGTACGTGGACTTACATTTGTTTCCTGCTGCCTTTGATTGCCTGTGTTGCATTCGATCCATTGCACTGCTGGCCCCTCACGATTACTGTTCCCTTTGCCTGTTATTGTCGTTGGTGTCTCGGGAATGGCAACTGGAGGTGTGGGAAAGGGGAGGAATTCCCTTACTGGGCCCGGAGTTGTTGGCACACTGGATAATTTCATCACCAGGGCCTCCTCCGTCCTACAGAGAGAAATTGAGTTAACCGAAAAAAGGCTCTCTTTAGACCAAGCCTTTACTAAAAGGTCTTCTCTGGGATATATTGCTACAGCACTGTCACCAACAAACTATTGCACTGCCAGTCATACCGCTAATTCCCATGGCAGCTTATTTATATCCCCAGCTTTGATCCATAATACCAATAGCTCTACTGAGCGTGAAGAGTTTGTTGATCAGGTTCCAAGCCCCTCTCCAACTATTGTGGGGTTTACTAGATCTGGCCAACCGATCCGTTCGGAAGTAACTAATGCTACTTCGATAAAACAGACTGTCAGACGTAAGCGGAGTGGCACAGTCTTGACTAATAAAAGACCAAAATATTCTAAGCGGCCTAAACTTGGAGCTATAGACTGTGCAGTTAACACCGAACCTGTCAATTTGGCATCACAAAGTACTGAGTGCAACCTGGTCATGCCTCCCAATGTACAATAGACTTGACGTAATTGAACAAAAGCTATCGGCTTTTGAATTGCGGTTTGCTGGTGCTTTGGGGGCTATTGAGCCTAATTTGCAGGAGGGCATTAATACCAATTCTTCTCTTTCTGTAAAAAATTCTGTTGAACCAATTGTTCCTGCACCTAAACCCCCTAATCCGAGTCTAGGAGCTGTAGTTCATTCCACCTCGCAGCGTGACAGGTCTGGTACCACTACTCAAATAGCCTCTGATAGCCCTGCCCCATCAACTGTAACTGAAAATGCTCCGAGCAGGGGTAACTTTGCTATCACAAATACATCTGCTGATTTGAGCACTAACAATGCACTACAAAATACACTTAGTTGCCCAAACAATGCCACTCAAGTGAAACCTAAGCTAACCTGTTTGGACCTTCCCCCTGAATCAGTTCCCTATGTGGTGGTACTTTCAGGGGTTCCTACCTTAGATAAGGGCATAAAAGAGGATTTCAGTAAGCTCAAGAATAAGTGTATTCATTGGCTGAACTGCCACAAACCCCTTCCCAAAGGGTGTAGGAGCGAAATTCTTTTTGCAAGACGGCTGGATTGGGTGGGGCATAGAACTAAAGATCTACAGGGTGACTGCGTTGTAATTAACTTTAGAAACCCCAGAACAGTTAGTTACATTTGTAATACGCAGTCACGCACCTCAGGCAGCTCTGAAACCTCCATTAAAGCCCTTCCGCTCACCTACTTCTACCCGGGTCCATCCTCATTGGGTTGTGAAGCTCCTGGGAGGAGTGGGGCGATTGGACCAGGTTGGGACCAGGTGGGCTTCTTTCCTCATTGTTTCAATGAAACACAAGTTGACATGCAATTTTGCCCACCTGCTCTTGAATCCTTCTATCATTTTAACAACTATAGTGTGCTAGATCAGGTGGACTGACGTTTGGACCCCGGTGTCTCTACCATCTTGACTGGGGCCCAGAAAGAGTTAAATAACATCAAGGTAGCTAGGGGGGTTAACTGTCTCTGGCCCGAGCCCTCTCCCCTTGTGCTCACACCTAACCCCAAGGTAGCCTGTCCTATGGAATGCTCTATTGTACACTTGGAAGATCCTCCCGTATTGCCTTTGCCGGGGGTGCTGGCACATGAATATGGTCGGGTAAACCTGGGCAAGGAATGTATTCTTTCCAGTGACTCCCCTACTAAACGAGAGCCCAAGGTTGATGTCAATCTTATCTCTTGGAACGTACCGGGCCTAAAGAGCAAACAGATCTGCAAAGAGTGGGGTAACTTCATGGACACTTTTGATATCTGTCTGCTACAAGAGACATGGGCCACGGAAAATTACCAACGAGAAGGGTTTGCCTCTTTTGGCATTCTTGCTTCTTCTAGTGGCAGGACCTTCTGGAGGTCTTAGCACCTGGGTTGCAATCCACCTGGGCGCCACAGCCAGGCAACTCCAAACGGGATCTGATGACATCTTATGTGTTCTATTAGACTTGCCTGGGAATAAACATTTAGTTCTTTTAAATGTCTATTCAAGACCCTCCCCAGGAGGAGGTGAATCTAAGGTCATTACAGCTTTGAATGATTTTATTCTGACTTTAGATCCAGAATATCCTGTTATAGTAGGTGGCGATTTTAATTGTCAATATGAGCCACTTAGCCTCTCAGTTCAAAATGACCCTGTGGCGGAAGACACACATTTGAACATTCCTGAGCCTATGATTCCTGCGGTTAGAGCCTGGACCCCACTAGTGTTACAAATTCTTTCTCTTACCCTCTCCCTATCGTGGAGGGCTTGTAATGGCAGATTCAAATCTGACCAGCCTGGACAAACTACCTTCAACAGAGTTGGGCACTTGTCGATTTTGGATTATATCCTGATCGATATAAAATCCTGGGATAAGGTCCTAGATTTCAGGGTGGTCGTTCGTGATGATAGTGACCACAACGCTCTCACTCTGAAACTAAAACTAGACCATTGGGGATTTATAACTTATGTCAGTGGGGTGCTTCCTCCTCCGCAACCCTTAACTCTGCATAATAATAAACGAAGAGTTAGATGGTCAAGCATCCTTATGTGTCCTGAGAAACTGGCAGAAACCTATAGATCGGCACTTCCCTGTCTTAATGAAATGGCCGGAGTTGTGCTGAATTGCTCTTCTACTGAAAGCTTATCTAGCCCTGTTACTATTCATACCCAGCTATCTATGAAACTTTTGGACGTTTTCTCTCGGTCAGAGGCTCCCAAGGCCCATGTGGCCAACAAACATTCCTGGTATACCTCCGAGTGCAGGAAACTAAAAGCTGAGTTGATCTTGGCAATAAAAGCAAAAGACAAATCCAGGACTAAATTAGTCCGAGCCCAGTATAAACAACAGATCCATAGGGCAAGGAAGTCTTGGGAAGACGACAAGTGGGAGGAGCTAAGAATATCATTACAGCACAAGGATTTTAGGACCTTTTGGGCCATTGTTAGCAATGGAAAGAAAGATCCTGATACCATTATTGGCTCCAACATAGCTCCTGCAGTATGGGAAGGGCACTTTGGGGGTTTATATTCCATAACGAATTGCAATTTACCCTCTTCAACTGATCCTCCCCCTAACACAACTTGTTGTGCTGAACTCATTCCACGAATTAAGATTAAAGAGGTTGAAAATGCCATTCTCATGCTCATACCTAACAAAGCGCCGGGCCTGGACAAAATCCCAGGCGACCTTTTTAGGTCTGAACCCACGATATGGGCGCCTTATCTATGTGTCCTATTTAACTCCATTTTATATGGTGTAGAACCACCATTAACATGGCGAGGTGCTGAGATAGTGCCTATTCACAAAAAAGGTTGTCCTTTACAGCCTTCGAATTATCGCCCGATAAGTCTAATCGACACGACTCAAAAATTATTCGGGCGTATAATTCTGAATAGACTACAGGCTTGGGAAGAAGAAAATAATATCTTAAGCACTTTGCAGGCTGGCTTTAGGAAGGGTACTTCAACCCTTGACCAGATCTTCCGTCTCCAGGTTATATTCTGGAAGTCTGTGAGTGTAGAGGGTGGCAGCCTCTACCTCATTTTTGTTGATCTAAGATCAGCATTCGATCTGGTTCCAAGAGAAAAGCTCTGGGCCGTTCTGCAAATGCTTAATGTTCCCTCCTATCTCTTAGATGTTTTGAAGAGTCTACACAAGGCCAATTTTGCTCAGGTCAGATGTGGAAAGTATGGCGAACTTTCTGAACGCTTTCCTGTCAGCCGAGGAGTTCGACAAGGATGTGTGTTAGCGCCCACGTTGTTTTGCCTATACATCAATGGGCTTATAAAACATCTTTTAGCTCTAAAAGATATTGATGTCCCTAGGCTTGCCTCGGGCAAGGTACCAGCCCTAATGTTTGCTGACGACACTTTGTTGTTGTCACGCACCCCCATGGGAATTCAGCGTATTTTAGATGGCTTTGTAGACTTCTGTAGTGACAGGGGTCTCGAGATCAACCTAGCCAAAACTAAATTTATGATTCTTAACCCTCCCAAACGCACCCGCCCCAACCCAGTTTTGAATGGCATCCCCCTTGAACGGGTGAAAACGTTTACTTATCTGGGGATTACACTCCAAGAAGACCTGGGCTGGGGAGGTCAGGTTATTAATTCCACCCTCAAGATGACCCAAACCACAGGAGGTATGGCTAGATTGTTCAATGGTTCGGTCTTTAAACCAGCTATACCAGTGGTAGAAATTTTTAAAACCCAGGCCATACCTGCTTCAACTTACGGAGCGGAACTATGGGGTCATTCCAAAATAGGCAGTCTATCGAGGGTCGAAAACTCCTTTATAAGGAAATTGTTAAGTTTACCCTCTAGTTCACCGTTGGTCCCTATTAGACTTGATTTGGAACTGCTTCCTATTGAAGAGGTGGTGGCGGCTCGGCCCGTCCACTATTGGAAGAGACTATGGTCCAATGCGGACCTGGAAACCTATAGAGATGAATTCTTGGAGCTCTGGCCCATAATAAAACATATGAACATCCCCTGGTTAATTCATGTTAGGGATACTTGTTGCAAGATTGGTCGCCAGGAACTCTGGGATACTCCAGGAAGTTCCTGCCCAGCTGTTTCTAAAACCAATCTCGCTGAAGAATTTAGACACTTCCATTTATTATGCTTGCATACGAATTCAAATGTAGGTAGGCTGACTGAACAGTTTCTTCTGATTAAACCAAACTATGGGAGGGAGTTATTTTTGGATTTGATTTTACCCCCTGTTGCTAGGAAGTTATATGTCCAATTTAGAATGGGCACTTTTACTTCTAGATGGGACACCAACAAAACTACTTCATGTCCCACATGTGGTTACAAATTGGAGGATGAAAACCATGTGTTCTTCTTTTGCCCAACGTACCTTACTCATAGGAAACGTTGGGTAAAATCAATTTGCAGGAATCTTGGTTTTAGAGACTGTGCTAACGCCCTGCGAGTTTTAAAATATGACACCCATCCCCCAATTGTCTTCGCAGTTTCACGTTTTTTAAATGCTGTATGGTTACAGCGCAGGAAATTTTCCACCAACTGTTAATTACTTGAACATTTTAATTTAATTTCTTTACTGTATTCTGTTTTGGTGGCTAAAATGTGCTCTGCTTTTGACAAAAAATTGTTGTCATATATTGTCGCTTTTATGGCCTTTGTGGCCGAAATAAAGTTTATGAATGAATGATTTTTGTGTTTGCCATTGTTTTTTTAATGGACATCCTCCAGACTCCCACTTGTAATTTGTTTTTGAAAAGATAATGTCCCCTGCACCCTCCAACGTTTATCCAAGGGAATAGGCCCAGAGATTAACCAAACAGACCTGCAACACCTTGCGATATTTCTGAATATTCTGAAGATTATTTCCCCCCCCTCGGTTAAGGCAGATTTGAGGCAATTGCCCCATCTGCCCCTGGGGGTGGGCGTATAGACTGCATTCTAAAAATTAGCAAGGTGGAGCACAAGACTGTGCCCAAGCACTTGCTCACCCATCTCCGGTGGCTAGTGGGTGTATCCCTGCTCTTTTAATCACTCTCCTGTGTGGATCCCCAGGCAAGGATCCACTTGGCAGAGGTACCTTTGGAAGGCAGAGATTCTCCACTTTCCAACAATAACTCTCCGGGTAAAAACAGTGTTCGGAGTGCTGAGATAGCCCGGAGTGCTGATTCAGTTAAAGTATAACAAGCATATTAGCTTGTTTTACTTTCACTTTTACTGCAATGATGTCAGCAGTGCACGCCAGTCATCATTGCAGTAAACAAAAAAAACAAAAAAACAGCTTAGGCTGCTCAGGAACCTCTTCCCGACTAACTTGATGTAAAAAAAAAATCAAGGACAAGGCCAATGGCGGACATGGGGATGTAGTGTAGGTGTTGGCCAGTGGTCGACACGCGCATTTAAAAAAGGTTAAGTGATTGCTTTGGGAAACCCTCCTTATCAGTGCCAACCATTTTCTGAGGCTTGAGATACACACTGGTATACAAAGCGCACCAATTATTTACTTCTCGACTCCCAGGACAATATCCTTCACAAATGCTTACCTTTCACACTATGAAAAATGTTTTGTTTTAAAATTAATATATAAATGAAAGAAAATAACACTCTGCACCCTACTCAAGAACCTTACAATATCTACAGGTTTTACTTGCACAAAAGTGAAAAATCAGTTTACATCTCTGAATAAAACTGTGATACTACTGCTCCGTAACCCGTGATGAGTAAGTTGGACTACAGTAAAGAGCCTTCTGATGGGACTCGTGCAGTATTTCTTCATCTCCTATGTTAGAAATGGGATATCTGGTTGGCTAAGGCTTGCGCCATAGCCAGGCAGAAACCACCACTCTAGTCAGGGCAAGGGAGTTACACGCCAAAGATAACCCCTGCTCACCCCTTTGGTAGCTTGGCACGAGCAGTCAGGCTTATCCCGGTGGCAATGTGTAAAGCATTTGCGCACGCACATAGCAACAACATCCCAGGCACACCACAAAAGGAACTCCACACAAGGTTATATAAAAAAATAGCCTTTGTATTCTCATTAGAATAGTAATCACACAATATGCACTGTGCCAACTGGCACTGGGCAATATTTACAAGGGATTATGTACACATGACAGGGCCACATGGACCACTGTCAGAACCATCACAAAGCGAACTTAGTAAAACAGATCATAAACGTACAACCAGTAACCACTGGTAATCACTGTACTTAGCATCGGCCTGTAACATAAACTACATTATGCACAGCATCACATCAGGCGCGAATTATATTCTGCGCCAACCTCACCAGCATAAACACATTATGCAATTCTCTCACAAGTCTAAACACATTAGACCCTAGTATCCTAAGCATAACTCATTAGGGGCACAAATCACACAGAGAGACATAATCTCACTAGCATAAACCATGATATGCAAAACGACCTCATAATCATAAAAGACCACATTTAGAGGTATAACACAGAGTGCGTAAAACATACTACATGAATTACATTTCCTAGCACCAAAATCACATTAGGGCCTGGCGCCCTACAATCCTAACAGCCCCCCTGGCCAACCAGCCATCTCAAACAGGGGCTCAAATGCCCTGTGTCCCGAAAGTCAGGGCACGCTGCCAATGCAGCGAAAGTCGAGGGTGCGCAATCTGCGCAGGCCTAAACGTTGCAGCTGCCCACTACTTGCTGGGTAGCTGAGAACCATAACATGGGGGCCTAAACAATGCAGTTGGCACTAATTGCTGCGCAGCTGTAAATCTAAGGAAGGCCTGGCACTCAGTGTGCCCTCTGAACAATTTGCCAAACATTGCAGCTGCCCGCGCTGATGCGGCGCAGCTGTGAGTCAGGAAAACGGCCCTGCCACCACTGTGCCCTATGGCCCCCGCGGGGCTTCTCACTAAACTGGGTCACACTAGTAGGGGCGCGGTAGCCCTTCTCTGGGGCACTAAGGAAAGAATTGCCCCCATCGTGGCAGCGGTCCACCATGGCGGTACCGCTGTGAAAACTAAAAGAGGCTCCGGCACCTCTGTACCTCAGGGCCCTGCACCACGGTGCACTCCGACCCCCACGGGGTGTTTAAACAACCTGGCCCCCATGCTGGAGCCACCCGGGGCTCTTAAAGAAATCATGCCCAATTGTGGAGCGGCCCGCAACGGCGGGACCGCTCTGGCCCCCACACTGTCCCTAAATCGAGTCCCCACTCACCGGGACTCACGGGTGCCGCTCCTCTCCCTGGCCCATCTGCGGATCCTCTCCGGCCTCCCCTGGACTGGGGAGAGGCACCGGGGATCTCCTGCGGCGGCCGCGGGGCTCTGTGGGGTCGAACGGCCGTCACTCAGCAAGGCAGCTCAATGCGGCTCACTGGGGCTGCGCGACTTCACCCAGGGCCCCTTCCTGGGACCCGGGGCTTCCTGGACACACGCAGGACTCCCACCGGCATACAGGAGCCCTGTCCCAGCAGACGCCGCCTCCTTCTTGGCTCTTCTGTTTCCGTCATAAGGCCCCACCCCCAACCAGGCAGGCCGCGATGGGTATTTCTTTTGAGCAGCAATGAGGGGTAGGCTCCCTCTGAATTAAAGATATAAAGCGGGGCGGGCACCCGCTATTCCGAAATAAATATAAAGCGGCCATGTGGGGTGGACACCCACGAAGCAGTAGGTGAATGATGGGTGGGCACCCGCTCAATCCCGGCAATTTCGGGGAAATCCTTATGCTGGGGATTCCCTCATGGCGATAGGCAGCTCGGCGCTGTGAAGCCCCCAGGCTCCTCCAGGAGCCAGATTTCTGCGCTCTCAGGGCTCAAAAGGAAGTCAAAGTCCCGGAGGTCTTGGACTATGAAGGAAAAAGTACAGGGTCCAAGAAAGTTCTTAATCATCAAGGGGCAATGCAGGGCCCAGGAAAGCAAGCCCTCTTGGCAACCCCCTGGGCCCCAGCAGCAGCACGGCCCAGCAGGAACAGCACACCAAGACTGAACATTTTCATGGGGTCACAGCCCCTTCTTTTATACAGCATTTCCCATTGTCTACAACTGTAGGGCAAGGGGAGAACCAGATACAACTGGTTCAGGAGCACTTGAGCACTTTGTTTTGCTCTGCTCCTCTCTTCTATTCACGGGACAGGCCAGAGACATCTGAAGCACCACAGGGGGCTGAGCCAGCATTGTGGAGGGAAGGCACAGCCCTATTCAGTCCCATCTACATGCAGATCTCTCCATTCACCACCGGGCAGACTCACCCTGGCTCCTGGAATTCCCCAGCCCTCTCCGCTCCTGTCAATCTCAAGCCAGACATGCACTCCACATCATGCAGGCAGACACACAGTACACAGAAATGCCAACTTCTAGAAGTGGCACTTCTCCACCAGTCACCATAAATCTGCGCACACCATTGCGCAGCATTTATTCTCACGAGTTCGCACATACCAAACTCGACCCTGCACTCCTCTCACACCAGGAACCACCATGGACACACATATCCCCCAAGTATTCAAATGGGAGGGCAGGCCCATCTCACCACACAAACACAGAGAGCGCACACACTTTACACTGGACCCCAGTGCTAAAGTGCTCGGAGCCCTAAAATTACCAACACCAGGTTACAGAAAAAGGCTAGGAGAACGCAAAAAGTTTCGGGGTGAACCTGCCAAAAGGGCCAAGTCCAACATCCTAGAAAAACATATTAAGCATGAAATTGAAAAAGCCCACACTAAACTTTTATCTGAATTTAGTCTGCTGTCATACATTTTGTGTGGAATCAGATCCCCCAACCTATCTAGCTAGACCTATAAATATATGTGAAAACAAAGAGAAAAACTAGAAGAGGACAACGCTAAAAAACAGTAATTGCTCCCATGGACATTCTGAGGACTAACATTTCACAATGCAGTCCTTCTTCATATACAGCTAGAATTTATTTGTTGCCAAAATAAAAAAAAATTGTTTCATTTGAGTATGCACATTAAAAAATGTCTTCGTCCATTTAGAGGAGCAAGGACGTCAGACAGTACCAGTGAAATTTAAGAAAAAAATTCACCATTGATATCAACAACCAAAAACATATGTTCATGTGACGGATATTCCGCCTGCTGTATTAGAAGTACATTATATCCATTGGCATTTGTAATATGGCTGTCGGGATATCTGTCACGTTTGTGACAGAGGATCCCATCTGCCGAAATATAAATCAGGCTTCGCGTTGAACAAATCATCTGAAGTATAACATTTGGAACCAACCTTTCCTCCAAAAATATGACAAAGGGCAAAAAAGTTGAAACACAAAAAATAGCATAACCATCAAAAACACTGATAAGGAGGAAGCCCTTGTTATCATACACATTGTACGATATCTATGTGACAGGAAAGTGGAGGAACGTTTGAGAAATTTGAATACCTATCAACCGCTGTCAAGTGATACACCAAATGAGTACAGTCAATTCATACAAAAGGTGCTCAATGAAACTTTTTATTAGAATTGGATGACAGGGAAAAATAATTTTTTATGACATGTAATGATATAGGTTATGCAAAGGTTGGTTGCACACTGCGCGGTGTGCGCTCCATTGCGGTTGTTTATAAAAATGGCTCCCTTGAGCTTTGAGCTGACGAGCTCCTGGACGACGCACCTGCGTGCCTGTGTGGGCACTGAGGCCCTTGACGGTTGCTTGGCGGCCCTCTCTTCCACCCCTAACTATTTTCTCTACTGAGGAGGGAAGTTATCCCGAAACCCGAGCCATGTCTCGGGCGATATTTTAAAACCCGGGACATGTATCGGGTCTAGAGATCATCAGTCCAACAAGTACTTACTTGCACCCACTGGGGTGAACCACTCAAGAACTTCATGTACCAGCTTCCCATGGGGCGACCCGGAGGAGGAGCTAGCGGTGTGCGCTCCATTGCGGTTGTTTATAAAAATGGATCCCTTGAGCTTTGAGCTGACGAGCTCCTGGACGACGCACCTGCGTGCCTGTGTGGGCACTGAGGCCCTTGACGGTTGCTTGGCGGCCCTCTCTTCCACCCCTAACTATTTTCTCTACTGAGGAGGGAAGTTATCCCGAAACCCGAGCCATGTCTCGGGCGATATTTTAAAACCCGGGACATGTATCGGGTCTAGAGATCATCAGTCCAACAAGTACTTACTTGCACCCACTGGGGTGAACCACTCAAGAACTTCATGTACCAGCTTCCCATGGGGCGACCCGGAGGAGGAGCTAGCGGTGTGCGCTCCATTGCGGTTGTTTATAAAAATGGCTCCCTTGAGCTTTGAGCTGACGAGCTCCTGGACGACGCACCTGCGTGCCTGTGTGGGCACTGAGGCCCTTGACGGTTGCTTGGTGGCCCTCTCTTCCACCCCTAACTATTTTCTCTACTGAGGAGGGAAGTTATCCCGAAACCCGAGCCATGTCTCGGGCGATATTTTAAAACCCGGGACATGTATCGGGTCTAGAGATCATCAGTCCAACAAGTACTTACTTGCACCCACTGGGGTGAACCACTCAAGAACTTCATGTACCAGCTTCCCATGGGGCGACCCGGAGGAGGAGCTAGCGGTGTGCGCTCCATTGCGGTTGTTTATAAAAATGGCTCCCTTGAGCTTTGAGCTGACGAGCTCCTGGACGACGCACCTGCGTGCCTGTGTGGGCACTGAGGCCCTTGACGGTTGCTTGGCGGCCCTCTCTTCCACCCCTAACTATTTTCTCTACTGAGGAGGGAAGTTATCCCGAAACCCGAGCCATGTCTCGGGCGATATTTTAAAACCCGGGACATGTATCGGGTCTAGAGATCATCAGTCCAACAAGTACTTACTTGCACCCACTGGGGTGAACCACTCAAGAACTTCATGTACCAGCTTCCCATGGGGCGACCCGGAGGAGGAGCTAGCGGTGTGCGCTCCATTGCGGTTGTTTATAAAAATGGCTCCCTTGAGCTTTGAGCTGACGAGCTCCTGGACGACGCACCTGCGTGCCTGTGTGGGCACTGAGGCCCTTGACGGTTGCTTGGCGGCCCTCTCTTCCACCCCTAACTATTTTCTCCACTGAGGAGGGAAGTTATCCCGAAACCCGAGCCATGTCTCGGGCGATATTTTAAAACCCGGGACATGTATCGGGTCTAGAGATCATCAGTCCAACAAGTACTTACTTGCACCCACTGGGGTGAACCACTCAAGAACTTCATGTACCAGCTTCCCATGGGGCGACCCGGAGGAGGAGCTAGCGGTGTGCGCTCCATTGCGGTTGTTTATAAAAATGGCTCCCTTGAGCTTTGAGCTGACGAGCTCCTGGACGACGCACCTGCGTGCCTGTGTGGGCACTGAGGCCCTTGACGGTTGCTTGGCGGCCCTCTCTTCCACCCCTAACTATTTTCTCTACTGAGGAGGGATGTTATCCCGAAACCCGAGCCATGTCTCGGGCGATATTTTAAAACCCGGGACATGTATCGGGTCTAGAGATCATCAGTCCAACAAGTACTTACTTGCACCCACTGGGGTGAACCACTCAAGAACTTCATGTACCAGCTTCCCATGGGGCGACCCGGAGGAGGAGCTAGCGGTGTGCGCTCCATTGCGGTTGTTTATGTAATGATATAGGTGTACCAATAATCTGTTGCCCAATGAATATAAATGCGTGACTAATTAGACCAATGAAAAAAATGATAGGACCTATCATTTCTAAAACTGATTCACTCTAACAATAACTCAGCATCTATGTTGATACCTTCTGCAACTGATGATACTGAACGTGGCATCCTGCATATGAGATACAATGGTTGTTTTAAAATAAATGTAAGGAACATCAGAGTTAGATATTCCGAACCAATATTTATAATATATCGTTGGGTTCAATATATATGAGCAGTCTGTGAAAAAAAGGTCTTTTAAAGAGACCATCCTGTGAATAATGTCAAAATAGATCTGCCAATTATTGCTGATTGCTGGAGAGCTAGAAAAAGGTATAGAGATCTGTTTTTTCTGCACTGGATTCCCTTTTTAATCGTTTATGGTATTTTTGTGAACGCACATTAAGTCAGATGAGTTAGACAGTATCCGAGATTTACCAAAAGAGCAGTGAGAGAGAATTGGCTTAGAACTGTACACATTCCACATGAATAAAGCACATACTAGAGTGTTCCTTTATGAGAACCACTGTAAAAAAAAAAGAAAACTGTCACCAACTAGTTAAAATCCATGTTCAAGTGCGGGTGGCCTTGGTGAGAATGGCTTAAGACATGGAAGCTCGGAGCTCCCATAGCCCTTGGGCCCTAAAGTCTCTTAAAGCACCTTTAATGTCCTGATTTAGCCCTTGGAGGTGCTGGAGCCATTGCGGTACGTATCGGCCATTGCTGGGACAGACCTGTGGTACCCTGAACCTACAGAGCACCGCAGTGGCTGCCATCCCTGCGGCCGCTTGGACCCTCAGCACCATCTTGGCCTTATCAGCCCCAAGCAGTGTCATCGAGACAGTGCATCTTCCTCCCTCCCTCCTGCCACCTATTGAAAGCACCCCTGCGGGGAGTTACCGTTGCCCCTGGGTGAGGTAAGGGACCGCCACTGTCCGTAGCTCTGCAGCATTCTTCTTCTTTGCCTGGTGCCTGCTGCCATGGGGGCAGCTACGGTGGGGCTTGTGTGACTGCCTCGCTGCCTGGCCTTCGTGGCCCCACCCTAGGGACTGACTGGCAATGATTGCAAAGCGGGCTGGTTTGCTCCCCCAGACGACAACCATGCTACCTTCCTGGTGGGAGGCCTCCTCCTCACAGGTGTCTGGAATTTGTAAAGCAACAGGGACTGCCTGTTTCTGGGCCTGAGGTGGCCTGGTGTGCTCCTGCCCTGGACTGAAGACTGTGTGGTGAGGGACTTGGTGCAAGGGTGGTTCTTGGCCCTCCCCTACCATCTTGCAGCTTTTGGAGCTTTTTCTGCAGCATCTCCATGCACCAGGCAGAGTTCTCCCACTGCATCAGTGCTCCCCAAGCCATGCACTGATCTGTCGCACTACATGCCTGGGCCTGAGTGGCAGTGCATCCCGGTGCTCTCCAGCACTCGAGATGCCTTCTGCAGCAGGGGGCAGCACAGGTGAGCACTCACCACCATCCCAATCTTCAGCAGCCCATCCACCTCTCTTGGCTGGGCAATATCCTTGTGCATCTTGCACTTGCCACATGAGGTTTCTTGTCGAGGGCTCTTCCTGGCTTCTCTTTCTGCTTGGAGGGCCCAGTATGCCACCGAAGACCCTGTGACTGAGAACCACTGCCCCTTGGTGATTTCTGGCCCCTGAGAGAGCCGGTGAAGGCCTCAGGCACCGCTGCACACCTGGGGTGTCTGGCACTGGTGGTATGATCTGTGGCTCCTGCGGCTCTGCCGTGCAGCTGTTACCTTCTTTCTGGGCCACTCTGAATGCGGGAGTCACTGACTACTGGCTCTGCTCGCCCCTGCGATCAAGCCCAGACCGAGTCTATCTACCTTTCACAGCATCAGATTTGCAGAGTTTGGCTCATCTACACCCCCTGTGGTACTTTCTGTCTTGAACGTACGCTGCATTAAGGGTCTATTTAAATTACATTGATTCTCAAGCAGCAGGATCCTCCCCTCCTTTCCTGCCTACCTGTTCTCACATCCTATGGGGGGAATTGCTCACAGCTCATAATCTAGTCTCCGAACGGTGCACCGCACAGCAGCATTGCTTATTATGCCCAGAGGCAGGTCTGCCAGAGACAGCTCAGTGCTTACCCTTTGAACTAAGTCAACTACTTCTGATATAGGCAGCAAGAAGAAAGAATCCTGATCTGTAGTCCTTGGTGGTGTCTCCAATCCTCCCCATAATGAAGTACTATCTGGAAAAATTCTTGTCAGGCATTCGCCAAGAGATAGGCTCATTGAAGACAGATTTTAAAGGCTGCCTCAACCACTTATGCAAGAACATTACTGTAAGGAAGTGGGTTTCTGTTGCAGCAACCCCCCTACTTTTTGCCTAATAACTGATGCACTTTTCCTTGGTGTGCCCTGGGCTCCTGCCAATCAGGTGCCCAGGGCCTGTGTTCCTTCCCTAAAAACTGCCTAACAGCCAAAACCCAATTGGCATCTCTGGTCACATGTCAGCCCCTGGTAAATGGTACCCTAGGTACCCAGGGCCTTGTGACCAGAGAAGGCCACTAAGGGTAGCAGCACTTATTGTGCCACCCTTAGAGGCCCTGTACCCTGACACACACACACTGCCTTTGTAGGCTGAGTGTCTTGGTGCAGAACAAAACAAACAGTCAACATGGCACACATCCCTGTGTGCCATGCCCACAACACACACTGCCCTGGCATACCTCAGTCACCCCTCTAGCAGGGTGCCCTATACCAGTGGTGTGGGCACAGGTGCATGAGCCCTGTGCCCCTACAGTACCCAGGTCCATTCCTGGGCACTGTAAGTGCAGTGCTGCCATTAAGAGTATATGGTGCTGGGAGGTCGTCAACACGAACTCCACAGCACCATGATGGCTACACTGAAGACGTTGAAGTTTGGTATCAAATTTCTCAGCACAGTAAACGCACACTGATGCCAGTGTGGGATTTACTGTAAGATGCACGATAGAGGGCAACTTAGAGTTGCCCCCTGAACCTAACCTACAGATCAGAGGCATCCCCCATGTAGCAGAGGGGGAGGACATTATGTCTTTCACCAGGGACCTCCAGATGGCCATCCAGGGTGAGCCGGAGGGGACTCCTATGGTTCTCAACTGGGTGCACTGTGTCACTGCTACCCTAGGGGGCCCGGATGCCCCCACGGACATTATTACCCAGGTTCACTTTTTTATGAGAAAAGGACAGTGCTCCGTGCGGCTTGGGGTAAAGCTGACGTAGTAATTCGGGGCCACACTGTGCAAATCTATCAAGATCTCTCCCCACTGACCCTGAAGAAACAGCACAACCTCAAATCTGTGACTGAACATCTGTACGCTCAGGAAATCAAATTTCAATTGGCCCACCCCTTTGGCCTGCTCTTTGCCTGGGGCAGGAAGCAGCATATGGTCCGCTCCCTCCTGGAGGCCAGATCTATAATCGGCCTTTTGGGCAATTCCGCTGACAAAGACCCAACACCCCTTCCATCCATGCGTTCGGACTCCTGGTGACCAAAGTTGCAAATGGTCCAGCAAATAGACCGTGATCGCTACAACAAGGCTGATCAAGGCTCAGATGCACACGAAAGCAGACATTATTGCACACCTCAAAAAGATGAACACAGAGCAGACACAATTGTTGACAGAAGACAACTAAGCTATGCCTCACATATCTGAATTCCCCTCTTGAACTGTCAATTCCATTCTCTGGCCCTCTAAACTGCAGCTCACCTTGCAGGGCTGGGAGCAAAAACTCTGAATGCTGATAGTATGTCTGTGACACTGGTTCTTTTTCAAATCTTAGCATTGACTAACTGAGCGCACTACTCTTCAGAGTTACTGCTGACCTCCCCCCCCCAACACGGGCTCTCCTCCATTGAGGGTAACACCTCGTTAGGATCTGGATCTTTCCTCTTGACCCTCTATGGAGTGGTTTACAAGGTTGGGCCTCGTGGCCCCCCTAGTTTCTCCCTGCACAACCCTACACCCTCCACTTTCCCGCTAGGTCTCTCCACTATCGCTATGTCCATTTGGGGGCACAGGGGGAGCTCTCCTTACCAACACCTGCTCCAGGGACAGCTCTCCATTTATCGACAGGAGCGCTGCATATTTACCTATTACATGATCACGACACATGATTTAAAACTGCTCTCCCTCAATGTCCAATGTCCATGGGCTTAATTCCCCTAACAAAAGGTGCCTGTTCTGGTACTGTCTCATGCAGCACCTGCTCAGTGTTATTCTTCTGCAGGAGACCCACCTGCTTCGCACTGATTGCCACCCTCAATACCCATCTTATCGCCCAATAGCCCTGTTGAATACAGATGCAAAGCTTTACACTAAAATGTTAGTCTACCGTCTAGAAACCCTTCTCCCCATACTAAAAGACCTAGATCAGGTGGGCTTTGTACAACATTGACAGGGATCCAACAACATTCGATGCCTTGCACACCCAGTTGAAAATGCCCAATGGCATTCCAGCCCCTCTCTTCTCCTTTCCCTCGATGCCCAAAAGGCTTTTGATCAGGTAAGCTGGGCTTTCTTGCAAGCAGTCCTCAGGAAAACAGGATTAGGCCCTGTCATGATTAGCAAAATCATAGCCTTCTGCTTGGTGCCCACCACCTCCATCTGCATCAATGGTCAGACTACTAACTCTTTCTCCCTATCCCGGGGCACCCGACAGGGTTGCCCTTTATCTCCCCTCCAATTTGCCCTCGTACTTGAACCTTTTGCCTTCCACTTAAGACACTCAGCTGACATCAAGGGTATCCCCTTCGGAGGTCGGGAACACATGGTCCTATTATATGCTGATGACCTCCTACTGGCCCTTACGTAGTCAGACACCTCCCTCCCGCAGTAGGCCAAACCCTGCAGGTGTACGAACAGGTATCAGGATAGAAGATCAAACTAGAGAAACTGTTGTAACTCAATTTCTTTTATTGCATCCTTTCCCTGGTTACCCACTCCCTGCTGCTCAGCCAGTATGAATGTGATGTGTATGTGGAATGTTCAAATGCTTGATGAGGGAGTGGAATGCTGGAGTGCCTGGTGGAGTGGAGAAAAACACATTTGTTGTGTGTGGGCTGAGCAGCAAGGATGCTGCTCCTGGTGGGGCTCAACTAATGAACTACCACCCTGTAATTACCATCCTGCAACTAAGCTAATAAACCTCTTACTTACAAACTACCTCATAGCTACCTCCGGACTTCTTTTGGATTACATCAGAAGCCACAGGAACTCAAACCTACCCTTCCACCACAGTGCCTCCTCCATTTACAGACGCTTTCCCCCATTCAGTGGGCCTACCAATCAGTTCAATATCTAGGCCTTACAATCACAAACTCCCTAGCTACTTAAACACAGGCATGCCACCCCAAGGCCATCCTGGAAGACCTTTGGAGGTGGAAACCCCTCCAAGTCTCATGATTGGGCTACATCAATGTGGTGAAAATGAATATCCTTCCCAGGCTTTTGTATTTATTCCAATCCTTGCCCATGCCTGTCCCCTCTGAGGACATTAAATGGCTTCAGGCAGACCTCAGCTCTTTCATATGGAAAGGGAATCACCCCCGCATCTCCACTGTACAGCTTATGCCCCCAAGGAATCAATGGAGACTGGCCTGTCACAACCTCCAGGACCATTACTGGCCTGCTCATCTACGCTACATTTCTGAGTGGGTAGTGCGAGTGAGCGAGAAACGCTGGGTGCACATGGACAGGGCGGTTGCTTGTCCACCACTGTGGAATCTCACTTGGTTATCTAGACACC
The DNA here is from genome assembly GCF_964204655.1 of Triturus cristatus. Lineage (NCBI taxonomy): Eukaryota > Metazoa > Chordata > Amphibia > Caudata > Salamandridae > Triturus > Triturus cristatus. The sequence goes on from NC_140588.1 coordinate 894,122,302, forward strand.
CCCAGCCATGCAGCGCTTACATTGCAGCCCGACATGCACTGTGATGGACATATGGGGTAGACTTGCTATCAGAAGGGGCTGACTATATTCCCGTCTCCAAACACTCCAATTGATCGCAACCCTAATTTCTTCCATACTCTCCCCCGGGAATCCTTTCCAGATTGGGTTACGGGTGAATGTAGGCTATTACAGGACCTCTTCCAGTGCCAGAAAATTGAGTCTGCCTGTCACTACCACTTCCAGCTTCGACATTGGGCCCTCTACCCCTCTAATTCAGAAGCCATCACCTGCCTGCTTGCTCTCTTTGAGCGACTTATTCGTAACTTTGACTGTACTCCAGGTCTGATCTCTAAGACATACGATGTCCTGCAACAGTCACGCCTCCTACTCTGTCATCCTTATCAATGGAAATGGTCTCCAAATAATGTCTCTGACATCACCTAGAAACAGTGGTAACTGCTCTGGTGACAAATCCTGCCAACACATAGAAGCATTTTCCAACAAGAAGCATCCTAGAAGGTCATGGTTAAGAAGTATTATATTGAGCCTTCTCCGCACCATGTTCCCTGCAGCGTTGGCTGCATGCTGGCGCAGTGATGCACCAGCTGGTGACTCCCATCATATGTGGTGGGCATGCCCCTATTGAAAGCCTTTTGGAAGGAGATATTGAGTCATATTAACGGCGCCCTGGGATACCCACTACTACAACAAGTTAGTCTTGGGCATCAGACCCACGCAGACTGGTAACTGGTGCGCCACATGATTGGTTGATGCCAAACAGCTCATAGCTCAGGCTTGGCAGTCCCCCTTGGCCCCAATGGCAGCATCATGGTTTACACAACCATTGCTAAGTAGAAGATCACACACAAGCTGTACCTTATGGACAATACATTTCTGCATCTCCGGACTCCTCTCATAGAATATATGTCCAGCTTGGATTTTTTGTGCTTCCAACCTCCCAGACTACGTGAACTCTACCTGTTTGACACATAGGGGTAGTGTACAGCCTTCCCTCCCTATTACTCCCTTGGAAGCCAACTGTCGCACTCCCTCCGTGAAAATGGTGCTTGCCCCCTTTATCATTACTCAAAATTTCCTGAACTTTAGAGACCGACTAGGGACCCTTTACTCCCCTATCCCTTCTTCTTCCGCCCCAGTTCTTACCTGTTGATTAGTCTCAACTTTCAAAAAGGGACACACATCATCAACAGTCAGCAGTACACAGGCCTCTGCTCATGCTCTCTCAAGAAAGTTTGTACATCTCAAACTCTCTTTTTTCCAAAAGACTCGGACAATTGTGTTGGAAAGCTAGCATAAGGTCCTCAGTGTAGTACAACTGCCATGTAGCTGTATAGTAAAGGCCTTTTCCTCTTAATTGCATTATCACAAGTTTTGATTTTGTGGGTTGTAGGCTTTCACTGCTGATGTCTGGGTTTTGCTGTATTATCTTCTATCCCTTTCTCTCCCTACCTTTCCTTCTTCACCAGCCCTGTTTTCTTTATCAACCAAATAGAATTCAACCTTCCCCTTTCACTGTATCAGAGGGTGGCCATCTGATTTTTAACCCATTCCAAGATGGCAACCTGTGCATGCACATTCATACTTGGTGATCATCTAGGAATGATTCTTCTTAAAGTAAAACAAAATCTATGTGAAGATGGACGCTGTGCTTTGAGTAAAATGATTCAAAGATAGGCACAGTGCATGATAAACCCATTTTTGACTAATAGTTCTTAAAGTAAAGAAAAAAACATTAGAAGATGTCACCTGTGCATGTTTGCGCATGTGGGACAATTATCTTGGAAAATTGTTTCTTAAAACAAGAGCAAAACAAGTATTGGCAATACTAATAGATCTGGCTTAGACTCAAATGTAGGGTGAGAGAACGGGAAGGACAACACCTTTGTGCCGGTGGGAGCACCGTTAACAATACCACGAGGTATTAATCCATTAACACAAAAAACAGTATTATAACGATAGTTTATCCAATTCAACGTTGTTTTATTCCTGAGATGCATTAAGCATCCAACGTAATTCTTTCAAGAGCAAGATTCATTGTTTAGCAGTAAACCCAATGCATTTCGGGTCGTAAATTGACCCTTCTTCAAGGGTCATGTCCTGCGTTTCTGAACCTCTAACCGCTCCCGCAGGATGTGCCTCTTCAGTCAAACAGAAAAACATACAAACTCAACAAGCATTTACAAAATAAACTAAAAGAATAAAGATAGAAAATAGAAAGCATGCCGTCACTTGAATGTCATGAGCATGTGTTTGCAACAAAAAATAAACATAGCAGTCGAAACCATCTGACATTCTTTATAGTGTACCAGTGTTTTAAAGTTTCATCATGGCGCCACATTTAAAAGCAAAGTGTTGACCATTATAGATAGGCTAAATAATATTACACAATGCACAATACCAAGCTGGCCGTTCAATAAACACCACGTTTAGGCATCTTGGAATTGTATTGTGTTTATACCAATCTAAGATGGCTGACATTGCTTTTAAAAGTGGTAGCCACATTGGTAAAACAGTGATAAATTATGTACAATGCCATTCTACGTTGCCTAGCAGATTTACAAGCGGTAGCAGCACAGGAAGTGAGTAGCTGGGCATCACTCTCTAGCAAAATTCAGGACACCTTATGACAAAAAAAGAGAATAAAAAAGAAAAAATAAAGAAGAGGTGATGCACAAAGATAGAAATTGGAATATCAAGGACTGGTCCACCATCTCTGGCACTGAAGCATACCCATTTTCAGGTAGCTGTGCACATGATCAGGCAAAATGTTGTTGCTCCTAGGGCAATAGAGCCAACACCCAAGTGGGATGCCCCATGGTCACATGCTTTATAGTCTCATGAGTGGTAAGAGAATGTGAATAACACATGACCAAACCAATGGCTGCCATGTTAGAAGGACTCATATTGGCTATTTTGGATCCGTACACCATTGATGCACTATGCAAATGCCATCCCAATAAAAAAGGGTCATATTTAGAGTTTGGCAGACAGGATACTCCATCACAACCATGGCTGATATTCCCTGCATCGTATCACAAGAGCATTATAGAATATGGCACATGTAATATGATGGGTGGCATATCCACCATGGTTTGATGCCGTATCATGTCTGCCATTTTGAATATTCCTGGACCTTTGAAGATCCGAAGGATTAGCCTACTGTCTGAATCTTGAAGGAAAACCATACCTGAGTGCCTTGAAAACCAGTACCCCAGAAGTGACTCCTATTTGAGCCACAGGAACTATAAATTAAATGCTACCAGTGGGCTGCACACCTCATTATGCCGCCCACTAAATTACCACTGAAAAAACATGTCTCCAAGTGTGCCACTGCAGATTGGATGTGTCATTTTAAACTGCCATTTTGACCTGTCAAAATAACCCTTTTGACAGGCCTAAACCTTTCGTTTAATACTTTTAAGTCACCCGTAACGTAGGCCTTAAATGCTCAGAGGGCAGAGTGCTTGGTGTTGAACAGTAGGGCATGTATATTTAATGTTTTACATGTACGGGAGGTGAAAAACCTCAAAAGTTGTTTTTCACAGTGGCAAGGCTGGATCTCCCCTAGGAAAGCCCTGGTTTACGTCATAACATACAATAATGCTAAATTCAGTTTGGGCATAGCTAGAGAAATATTTCAAACACTCATTTTAATAGTCATTTGCCTTTCCCTGCCTAAAATCAAATGGTCTTTCTGACAGATTCAAACTGTAATATGACTACTGATGGCTCAAAGTTGAGAGATGTGTATTGCTCCCAGATATTGGAAAAGGGCTCAGAGTGTGGGAGGGGGGATCCTTGCTTGACTGGATTGCCTGGGGACTGTGCCCAGCCCCGACCTGAGCTTTTACTTTATTACTGGTTGAGCACTGCATAAATACTTTACACACTGCTTCTAAATTAAGCCTGACTGCTCTGTGCCAAACTACCATGGGGTTGAGCTTAGGTTAATTTAGTGACTTAAGTGTTTCACCCTGACAATGAATATGAATATTTTTTGGGTTGGGTTCTTGTGCCACTCAAGTAATAAACAATCCTATTGCAAAGATGGGTGACAAACATAAATTCCTCTGATTTGTGATGGAAATGCTAAAACTAAAAGGGAATCCACTGATAGTATTTCTTCCACCATATTATCTTAATGGATAGTCCCTGTATCTCAAGAAAATACCATGTGATTTAGCAAATGCTCCACAAATTTGAGGATGGCCTATTATGACTTAACGCTAAACCCACAGGAGAATTTGCAACCCGTATTAATTCCACTTTACTAGCTTGGTGGTGGAGGAAATTCCACCACTTAAGCCTTCTTGAGAATTTTGAATTTCATCTACAAATCTGAGGATTTTCTGTTATCAGGCAACACTATACTAGGACTTACGTTCACACATAATCTGCAATAGAACTCTCTCCTCTGCCTGTTATCTTTGCAGGCATCGAGAAAGACAATGTTGTAATTGAGTGTCATAGACTGCTTACCTGCTTTTTCACCATATCCAGTGAGAATATACTTTAAGAACAGCCTTTACGATTAACCTAATGTAGCCTTTTTTAGTGGGGGAGGAGTTTCAGCTGAACTGTGATATATATATATTGGTCATGTGATCGAGGCCCCATGAGGGCTGAAACGCGTTATGGCAGTGGTGCAGGGCACTGAATAAAAAGAATTGCACCAATTCCTGGATTTGCATCATCTTTTTCCTGAATGGAGTGCATATATATATATATCTATCTATCTATCTATCTATCTATCTATCTATCTATCTATCTATCTATCTATCTATCTATCTATCTATCTATCTATCTATCTATCTATCTATCTATCTATCTATCTATCTATCTATCTATCTATCTATCTATCTATCTATCTATCTATCTATCTATCTATCTATCTATCTATCTATCTATCTATATATGTATATATATATTCACTGAAAAAACCATAGGTTTCACACATGTTATAGTTAGCTGTACATTTCACTCGTAAAAAACCAATGAAATTCCCCCGTTATAGTTAGTGCAGGCAACTATAACTCACGCAACCGCAATCTTCTGCTGATGCTTATACTGTATTTAGACACTTATTTGCCCATGTCTTCTTCCATTAAATTTTAGCTATACATATATTACAATTTTTTTTTTTCATAAAGACACATATGTCATCAGCAGAAGATTGCGGTCGCGTGAGTTATAGTTGCCTGCACTAACTATAACGGGGGAATTTCATTGGTTTTTTACGAGTGAAATGTACAGCTAACTATAACATGTGTGAAACCTATGGTTTTTTCAGTGAATTTGCAAGGTTTTTTAAATGCTAATTCCTAACTATAACGTGTGTGAAACCTATGGTTTTTTCAGTGAATTTGTACGGTTTTTTAAATGCTAAGTTACTTTACGCCATTCGTGGCGTGCGCGCCCAGTTAACGCAGTTCGTTCCGTGCGCGCACGGTGCGCTTTGCGCACCGTGCGCGCACAGTGAGCACGCGGTGCGCTTCGTGCACCGCGCGCCCACTTTACGCAGTTAGTGCCGTGCACGCACGGTGGTCCCGCGGTGCGCGCAGCGCTCCGCGTGCCCACGTTATGCGGGATGGGCCATGTACGCACGATGCGCTTCACGCACCGTGCGCACATTTGTTAATTTCATACCACTTACATGCCATGCACAAATGGTGCCCTTCGGGCACCATTTGCACACGGGGTGGGGAGAATGTGGATAATTATTTTTTAAAAAATTTTTTACCGTACGCGTACGGTAAGCGTAATCGGCGATTTTCCGAAAAAAAAAAAATTGGGGGGGGGGACTTGGGGGTTGTTTGGGGACCCCTATATCAATGCTGGGTGGTTAGGTCTAAGAGCCAATCAAAATCGCGCTCGCGCACGCCACCGTACGCGTACGGTAAGCTTACGGTAAGCGCACCGTAAGCGCACCGTAAGCTGCCACAGATATATATATTGATTTAAAGGCTATTTTCTCAGAATCTACTGAACAGATTTACACCAAACCTACAAAAGGCACTTCCTTGACCTGAGGACTACCTCTCTGCCAAATGTCAAGTAATTCTGTTCAGCCGTTCGGGCTGTAGCTGTGTCTAAAGGTCCTATGGAAAAATGCATGGGAAAAACGCGTTTTGGGACCCCCCTTTTATCTCAGCCCCCGCTTGACGAATCCCCCCGAGACTTTCAGGGTAGGAGCAGAGCGTAGCGCCCCACCTATTTTGAAAAATTCGCGAGGATTCGTCGACCGGCGCCAAAGTTATTCAAAATAGAATGTTGCGGATTTCCTATGGAAACGTGGTCCTAACTACCTACTGGCGACCGCCAGTAGGTAATATATATATTTATATATTGATATATACTCATTGGAAAACAAAGATTACAGGGACGTTATAGTTAAGAAATAGAGTTAAAAAAACACGTAGAAATTCACTGAAAAAAAAGGTTACAGGGATGTAATACATAGTCTCAGATTCTGCTTGTACAAAACCAGTGAAATTCAGCAGTTATAGTTACCTGAGCTAACTACAACTTACGCCCCTGCAATGCACTGATTATGACCTCACATATTACATCACTCATAACATGATCAGTGGCATCACTGATGGCATCACTGATGGCATCTCAAATTACTTCTCTGATGACATCATCTAGTGAGTGCTAGTGTTTTCTAAGTGTTTATGAGTATTAAACAGATATACTAACCTACTGCAAAAGTTAAATTAGTATACTGGGTGTAATACTAATGAATGATACTATTTCTATCATATGTCATTTGAGTGGCTGTATGACCCTCTCTATCAGTGTATGAGTGGGTGTCTGAGTGGCTGAATGGGTTTGTAAGTGGGTGCATTAGTGAGTATATAGGTGAGTAACTAGGTGTCTGAGTAGCTGTGTGGGTATGTGAGTGGTGGTGGAAGTGCTTGCATGGGTCTGTGAGTGCCTGTATAAGTGTGTGAATGAGTGTGTGAGTTGTTGGGTAGGTATATGAATGTGTATGTGAGTGGTTGTATGGGTGTGTGAGTATGTGTGTGAGTGGTTGCGTAGGTGTGTGAGTGGTTATATAGGTGTGTGGGAGTGGTTGTATGGGTTTCTCAGTAGGTGTGAGTGGTTGTGTGGCTGTGTGACTGGGTGTGTGAGTTGTATGGATGTGTAAGTAGGTGTGTGAGTGGCTGTGGGGTTGTAAGTGGATGCCTCGTTTTTCCTGCTTTTTTCCTTCCTTTCCTCCACTATTCTGTGTTCTTTTTTCCTGTGTTTTCCTCGTTTTTTACTGCTTTCTCCTTCCTTTCCCACATTCTTGTCATGTCCCACCTGAACTACTGTTAAATTATGTACAAAACATCTTACCAACAGGTGGTTGCAAACCCTTAGACTTGATTTAATGCTCCTTGGTACCAAAGCAGTGCCTCCAATGGTTGACTTATCTAATGCCAATAGCTGAGCTCAATACACCACAACTAACCCAATGATGTGCATCAATGGTGGTTTCTACACTTAATACAGCCCACCCCAAAAGATGGAAAGCACCTGAATGTGCAACTGCATCAATTTTGACAAATTCTGCAATACAGATGTTTATGCGCAGCACACCGTGCACAAGCCTCCCACAACTCACTAGCATGTCCCATTTGGCCACACCACAAAGAAATCTGTTAAACCATGCACTCTGAAGACCGGGAACCAAATGAAAATCAGAGTGCTTGATGACTTTCCCAGGGAATTGAACCTATGTACATAAACAGTACAACCTAGGAAAGAGCTTTAGTGTGATAAGAGCCTGACACAAGTAAATAGAAACACATCATGTCATGTCTGAAAGATCTTCACTCGCTACGAGTCAAACTCGGGATCAAAGTCAGGCCGTAATTACGATGTCGTTTGGGGTTGCCCTCGACCGACACCATCTCGGTGTGGGAACCGACTGACCGAAGGCTGGCGGTTCCCAACACAGTATTACAATGCGACTCCGATTTCCCTAATGGAGCCTGTGCATGTGGCAGTCGAAAACCGGCCGCAGCACAAGCTCCCATAGAGAAATGGGAGTTTCTGTAAATCCCTGAACCACGTGGCAGACGCACATGGTGCAGGGATTTACAGGGGGGGCACCATTGGTGCCCCCCAGGCCCCCAACCAGAGGCTGCAGAGGCTTGGGGGCTCTGCTAGGGGCCCCCATAGTCACTTTCACAGGCTTTTTACACATGAAACTCGTGAGTTGGCTCTGACCCGAGAGTCAGGGACAAAATAGTGGTCGAATCCAGCACTTAAAAAGGCCACCTCTTGTAAAACAGCTCTGGCTCAAGAAGCATTCGTCAAAATCTTTGTTTTTTGCTCAGGAGTGCCTTACATTTTCCACATGTCTAGGTACCCCTCACCACTGCCATGGGGTCAATCCCATTTGAGGTTGGCCCCCAATGGCTATGGATTTTTTTTCTCAGCGCAAAACTCTTGTATCAACATTGACTTCAGAGTTTGAAGCTGGCCCAAAAACGTTTTTCAGCCCTAATCAGTCAATCACATTGAGTAAATAATTCACAATCACCCTTATGCATCAAGCCAAAATCCAGTCGGTAAAATACCGATTCGGTAATAGCTCCCGGTATTGTGTTAAAAATACCCAATCCCAATGCATCAACCCAAAACCCGAGCAAATAACGAATCGCTAAATAAATAACCTCGAACATACCGAATCGCTAATACCAAAAATGCTAATTTACCGAATCGCTAAATACCGAATCCGCAATTACCGAAATCACTATTTGCTCCCGGAAATTGCCAATAGCAAATAACGAATCGCACCCCAATGCAAGAAAACTCGCTAATACCGAAAATCCCAAAAATCGCTATTTTGCCAGAGCTAAATAAGGGGAATCAAAACCTGGAGGTAAAGTCACAAAAAAAAAAAATAAATAAATAAAAAAACAAAAACATGTGCAAATGATTGAGGCAATCACTAAACCCTTAAATTTGGCCCAGGAGACCCTGTTGGCTCCCCCAAAATGGCTGCCCTCTACGTGCTTGCAAGGAGGATGCGGATCAATGCAGCAGGACAGCGCAGGAGAAGGGTACAGGAGAGAGTGTTCAGACTGCGCATAACCCTGCTCGGCCAGAATGAGGACGAGGTGTACCAGAATTATCGCCTCAATCGCGCTGTGATCATGCGCCTGATTGCAGACCTGGAACCATTACTGCAGCACCAGACCCACCGGACAAATGCAATCCCTGCGCACGTTCAGGTACTATGCAGCCTGCACCTACTGGCCTCTGGGAGTTTCCAGGGGGTAATTGCGGTTGCCGGAGGTGTTTCGCAAAGCGCACTGTCACGCTTCTTCCAAAAATTCCTAGATGCCATGCTGACAATGCTCCACAGACACATCAGCTTCCCCACAACCCCACAGCAGTTGGACCGCACAAAACAGGCATTCTACCAGGTGGCACAATTTCCACATGTGATTGGATGCATCGACTGCACGCATATCCCCATATGCCCTCCGTCAGCAAATGAGTACCTTTTCAGGAACCGCAAGTCATACCACTCGATCAACGTGCAGGTTGTGTGCGATGCCAACAACATCATAACGGACCTAGTGGCACAATTCCCAGGGAGCACACACGACTCATACATCTTCCGCAACAGTGGAATGCACAGGCGACTACTCAATGGCGAATTTGGAGAGGGACTCCTGTTAGGTAAGTAGAACTACGCTTCCCCACACCAACACCACACATGTATGTACATCACCAATGCTAAGTCTATGCTTCCATCTTCTAGGTGACAGTGCTTACGCCCTGCGGGAATACATACTAACCCCATACCTAAATCCAGCAACCCCGCAGGAACATCGCTACAACGCTGCACACATCAGCACGAGGAATGTGATAGAGCGGACTTTTGGGATTCTCAAGAGCCGCTTCCGTATCCTCCACAAGACTGGCGGCGCAATGCTATACCAACCAGACACATGCTGTCGAATAATTGCTGTATGTGCAATGCTGCACAACATTGCCACCAGAAGGGGGATACCCATGGAGGTGGACAGGGATGACGACCCCCAGGCTGACCAACCACCCGCCCAACGACGACCGGCACACATCCCAAACACAGCAGAGGGCCATAGGAGGCGGACAGACATAACGCAAAATCATTTTTGACCCTGGGTAAAAAGAGACATTACAAGTTGGTGTTGGGTGCAACTGTTTAATGCACAGTAGCACTGAGGATTGTGCAACAGAACTAGCATTGTGAATCATGCTCCGATTGCATAAATGTAAATAAAAGGTTCCTTAAAGTCAGGCCTGTGCAAACAGAATAATTGGATGGCCATGGTTGCTCCACCATGGACCTGCAGCATGTACAAATTTCTAGTGCCGTTTGCCACGTACACCAAGCCTCCGCTCAGGTGCATCCATACCCTCACCACGGCCTGTCCCCGTGGAGGCACGCGAACTTCGGCGCCTGGTGCTGGCCTCTGCCAGTGACACGCTGCTGACACTGGAGGCAGCCTCACTGGTGTCATCCCCTCCCAATGCTGCAGCACTGCATGTGCTGCTCTGAAGTTGTTCCACAGCAGTGGTGATGTGTCTCAGTGACTTGGCAACATCACCGCAGAAGTGCCCAAGGTCCACCTGCAGGGAGACTGTGCGGCGTGCCAACACAGCGGTGCAGTTGCTGTGCCGTTGTATGGCCTTGGTAGCGGCGGCAGAACGCAACATTAGCTGCCGGTTACTCCTCCTCTGGGACTCATGGCCCTCCCTGATGGCACGGGTGAGCTCACGTACCTCCTCCCTGAGCTGAGCATTGCCATCAGCAACCGCAGTGGTCTGGTCCCTGACCGCCGTGCCCATGTCCCTGACCGCGGAGCCCATGTCGGTGACTGCTGCAGTCATGGCGCGCATCTCCCTCGCTAGGCGCACGATGTTGCAGCTGATGCTAGCCACATGTCTTCCCTGCAGGTTCTGTGTGCGCAGCATCCTCTCCTCAATTGCAGAGGTTGTTGGGACATCCTGGTCAGCTGAGGAGACGGAACTGCGACGGGCCCTGTGACGCCGTGCGTGTCTTGAGCCTCCATGTGGTGCAGCAGGTGGTGTGGATGTGCGCTGCGTGGGTGCCAATTGAGGGGGGGGGTTGCCATCTCCTGCAAGGGCGCAACTTGGTGCCTGTGCCTCTGCGGTATTGTGGCTGCACTGGCTGCAGGCTGGCTTGCTGGTGCCGTTGCTTGTGGCGCAGGTGGTGGTGCCTTGGCTTGTGGCGCAGGTGCCTTGGCTTGTGGCACTGGTGCTGGTGCCGATGATTGTGGCGCTGGTGGAGGTGGTGCTGGTGGGGTGGCAGGTGTTGGCGGTGCGTGCGCATCCTGCACAGTCTCCTGGTCTGACTCCACGGGTGTCTCAGAGATGATCAGCTGGTCGCTGTCGTCAGAGTCCCCAGGTGATGCATCTGTGTGTGAAACAGTGCATGATTAGTGGGATGATTACACCTACATAGTGTTGTACCCATCAATGTCCCTCTGTGGTCCAACAAATGAACAGTCTACAGCCATGTACAACATATGTGTTGTGTGAGGAGTTACGCCTGTGCCTGCACTCTGGGCTGACTAGACTACAACTCCCAAGATGCAGTAGTGTCATGTGTGGAACTGTCTGTGCCAGAGCTGCAGACACAGTGAGATTGGGCTGGGGGCATGGGTATGGATTTACGCTATGCTGGGTGTGGCACAGGCATGCATCTTACCTTGGGCACTTGTGGCTGCGCCGGACGTGTCCATCTGGATCACCCCCACGACGGCTTCCCGCTCTATCGTCCCTTCCACAAGGTCCTCCAGGGCTGTGTTGGATGGTGCAGTGCTTGTTCCGCCTCCAGTCCTTCTTGCCTCCCGGAGCCTCTCAGCAATCCTCTCTTTTGCGCGCTTCCGGAGGTCATACCACCGTTTTTTGAGATCGTCGATGCTGCGGCTAGTGACGCCAACCGCATTGATCCTCTCACGGATGCGCTGCCAGATGCGCCGCTTCTCGGACTCAGGCACCTTGAGGGACAGCTTGCCAAAGAGGCGGTCGTGTTTGCTGGCCACTCCCTCGATGAGGTACTCCAGCTCCCTGTCTGAAAACTTCTTCTTGCGCTTGCGTGCAGATTCAGCGCTGGATGGCACTTCCTGCGACATGATGGATGTGTGCTGTGACTGGCAGAATCTGTGTGGCCTCACTCTGCACAGCCTGTCCTTCTTTCCAGCTCCTGTCTGCTCCTCTGTCGAGGCTATGTGGGTGGGGCAGCAGTATTTCCTGGTTGGTGATGTCATCAGCCTGTTCCCGGTGCGACGCTGCAATTTGCGATTTCGCTATTACCGATTCGGTAATTGCTAATTCGGTATTACCGAACTCGCTATTAGCCAAATCGGTATTACCGAACTCGCAATTTGCTAGTGGGGCCGTTTGCGTGCCCCGCTATTAAGGAATCGGTAAATTTAGCGATTTTTAAGGAATCGCTAAATTTTACCGAATCTGTTGATGCATGCCAATTACCGATTCCTTAATGGCGATTCCTTATTTTTCGCTATTAAGGAATCGGTATTAGTTTGGTTGATGCATATGCCCCAATGTTGTTGATAGGATTGGATGGCAGAGATACTGGAAAGTGTTATTGTTGTACGTTCTAGTGTTGCTGCATCATAGAGACGAATGTCTCGTTGCCATCCGTGGCACATGACGCCCCGTCCTATCAGGACTGGCGGCTCCGTGACGAGGAGGGGGACGGGACATTCAAGGAGAGCGCGGCCGGCGAGTGCAGATCGCCGCTCCTCGTGGGCCCAGTATATTACGTGTTTGTGGAGGTTTTTAACAATAAATCTACACGCTGTTACCAATCTGATGCCAGTGTCCTTCCTGTCTTTCCTGGCACAACAAATGGCGATGAGGGTTCTGAGATCTGGGCCCACGAGTGTCTCTCCATTACCTGCTGCCTTCGCCGGTTGAAGCGGAGCCCTCCCACGTGGGTGTCTGCTGCTGAAGCCCCTCCCTGCATCCTCTGGTTCCCGTTTTGCTGCCTGCCTCGGCCGTTTTCTGGCCACGTGCTCCTGCCTGCTGGTGCTGTTCCCGGGGCCTTTCTGTGCTGGCGCCCCTCCCCCTCGGGCTTCGATTGGCCTGCAAGCTGCTGTCTCCAGCCCTGAGTGCCAGGTACTTTCTGTTGCTGCGGGGTCTCGCCCTGCTTGGTGCTTCTCCATTGTGCTCACGTTCTGCCAGACCTGGGGTGCTGCCGCTGCGTGGGTGTGCCTGCCTTCCGTGCCACGTCTGTGGGGAGTGTGCGTCGTTCACGATGGCGCACGGTGGCAACATCTGTGTCCCGCCTCTCTTCCTGGAGGTTCCCGGCAAGCCGTGCATGAAGTGGAAGAGCTGGTTGAGGGCTTTCGAGAACTATATTGTCTCCATTGATGGCGCAGGGTACGCGGCGGAGCGGAAGAAGGCTCTTTTGTTCGGACTGCTGGGGAAGGCTGGGCAGGAGGTCTTCGATAGTTTGCCCGTGTACGTGAATCCGCCTGGTGTTACCACTCAGCTCAATGTGTACCAGGAGGCAGTGAAGAGGTTAGAGCTGCAATATGCTGAAGAGACTAACATCATGGTGGGGCGCCACAAATTTGCTCTTCGGAAGCAGGATGAAGGGGAGACTATAGAGGAATATATTGCCTGCTTGCGCGTTCTGGCCCAAGACTGTGAATTTGCGGGCATGACGGACACTTACATCAGGGACCAGGTGGTGTTCTATTGCCATTCCAAGAAAGTGCAGGAACGATTACTAACATGCCGTGATCCTACGCTGCAGGAGGTGGTGGCGATTGCGAAGGCCATCGAGAGATCACTGGTGTCCGCGAAGGAACTTGCTAATACTAGCCACGCTGCCAATGTGTTTTATGTGCAGGACAGAAGCGGGTCAGCCCAGAGGCCTCCTGAAAGAGGGGCGAGTGATAAGGGGGCGGGTAGGAAGCCGCTCGCTTGCTTAAGGTGCGGAGCGCTGGATCACTTGGCGGACAGTAAGGCTTGCCCTGCGCTTGGTAGGAAGTGTACTAAGTGCAAAAGGGTGGGTCACTTTGCTGTTGTGTGCATGACCAGGAAGTCAGCTAGCAGTGTGAAAGTGAGTTCTGTGAGCGAAGGTGATCTCGAGGCGCTTGGAGATATAGTACTCTCTATTGATGCGGAGGATGGGCGAGTGAAGGGGCCCATAGGCTCCGTTATGATCGGCTCTGTTGAGCTTCCGTTTACAGCTGATTCAGGTTCCCCTATAACCCTGATTTCCGACACAACGTTTGATGCGAAGTGGCATGATGTGCAGTTGCGTGTGACGGATGTGAATCCGAAAGCGTTTGGGGAGCAGGACATAGTGATGAAAGGGTATTTTTCTGATACACTCACTTTCAAAGGGAGGGCCATCACTACCAAGATTTACGTGGCTGAGAAAGGGAGGAGCCTTGTGGGATGGAAGGATCTGGCGAAGTTGGGAGTGATGCTAATCCCAGGGGCAGCAGATCCCATAGTCCTCAGGGCAGACTGGGTCAACTCTATTCAGGCAGACGTTGAGCCGGGTGGGTTGTCCGGAGTCCTTGCAAAATTTAGTTCAGTCTTCGCCAATGAAGTAGGATGTGTGAGACGCTTTGTGCATGACATACAGCTGAAGGAGGGGGCTGTGCCGATCAAACACAAGGTCAGGACCGTGCCTCTCTCGGTCAGGGCGGAACTCAAGGCTGTGCTGGACAAGTTGGAAAATGAAGGTGTGATAGAAGGTGCCGGTGCTTCGGAATGGGTGTCCGCAATTGTCATGTCGAAGAAGAAAGGTCAGGAGACATCCGTCTATGCGTGGATCTGCGTTCCCTCAATAACAATATCCTGGTCAATTGTCACCCTCTGCCCAACATTCAGGACATTTTGGCGTCGACGTCAGGGTCCCGGTTCTTTACCCTGATTGATCTGAAGTCTGCGTACCACCAGGTCTGCCTCACCGACGGCTCCAAGAAGCTGACCACGTTTGTCACTCCGTTCGGGGCGTACAGGTATGGCCGGCTGCCTTTCGGACTCGCCTCTGCTTCGGGGGTGTTCCAAAAGTTGATGGATCTGTTGTTCTGTGACATGGAGGGGGTCGAAGCATTCCAGGACGATATCTTGATTCACACCAAGGACGAAGCGGAGCACCTGGTGGTGTTGGGCAAGGTGTTGGAGGTCTTGCGTGAGAAAGGGATGACAGTCTCCAAAGACAAATGTAAATTTATGGAGACCAAGATCGAATACTTGGGGCATGTCCTGACCCCGGATGGAATTGCTCCCAAGGATGACCTGGTGAAAGCGATCAGAAAAGCTCCGTGCCCTGGCGACAAGGACGCCCTGCGGTCTTTCCTGGGGCTCAGCGAGTACTATTCGAAGTTCCTGCAGGGGTACGCGACCACGGTGGAGCCACTGAGGGCCTTGCTGAGGAAGAATGTCAAGTACGTCTGGGCGGCGGAGCAGGACGCGGCGTTTGAGGCCGTCAAGAGGGGTATCGCATTGGCTCCGGTGCTGCAACCTTACAACAAGGACTTGCGGAATGTGGTCACTGTCGATGCCAGTGCAAAGGGCATTGGGGCGGTATTCTGCCAGTTCCACGGGCAGAAAGAAAACACCATCGCCTTCATATCCCGCTCTTTGAGCGACGCCGAGAAGCACTACAGCACCATCGAGCGCGAGACGCTCACCTGTGTCTGGGCGGTGGAGAAACTGAAGAACTACTTGTGGGGCAAGGTGTTCGAAATCGTCACGGATCACAAACCCCTGATCTACATGATGGCCGGCGAGGGCCGTGGTAATGGGAAGGCTAGTTCGCGGCTGCTGCGCCTACTGTCCAAGCTACAGGAATACCACTTCACGATCCGGCACATCAAGGGTGGCCTCAACTGCAGAGCGGATTGCTTGTCCCGCTTGCCGGTGGCAGGGGACAATGACGTGTCCCTCGATGATGCGGAGTGTGTGGTGGCACTGGTGGATGCCACGATGATGTGCGAAGGTTCCATCTCAGAGGAGGAGTGGCTTGCTTCTCAGGAGAAGGACGTGGTTCTCCGCACCGTGATGGGTCACATGACATCCCATTGGCCTCCTGTTCGGAACTTACACGGTTCGCTCCGAAGCTTCCAGCAGGTGAGTGCGGAGCTCACTCTCGAGAATGGTTTCTTGAAACGGCACGAGCTGTTCGTTCCCCCGGAAGGCCTCAGAAGCAAACTGATAAGAATTGCCCACAAGGGTCACCCTGGCGGCACCGCGACCAAGAATCTGCTGAAAATGTACTACTGGTGGCCGGGGATGACCAGCGATGTCTGCGACTTCATAGACCGATGCGAGCAGTGTCTGAAGGCGGACAAGCATTGGAAGACCAGCAGAGGGGAACTGCAGAGGGTTGACATTCCGGTTGGCCCATGGAGCAAGGTTGCCATCGACTTCGCGGGTCCGTTCTCGTTGCTGCCGGAGGATTGCAGATTTCTCATCGTGATCACCGACTACTACTCCAAGTGGATACAGTACAAGTTTGTCCGAGAAGTCACCACGGACCGGGTGATTCAAGTGCTACGAAAAATTTTCGCTCAAGAAGGGCAACCGAAGGTCATGGTTTCTGATAACGGCACACAGCTCGTATCCAGGAAGATAATGGATTTTCTCGCCCACTCAGGGATCAAGCAGGAGAAGACCCCATTGTACAGCCCGAAGAGCAATGGGCAGGAGGAGAGAATGAACAGGTTCCTTAAAGAGGGCATTCAGCTAGCCATTGCGTCCGATTTGGACGTCAAGAAGTTTCTTGCGGACAAGGTGCACACTTACCATAACACCCCGAATGCTGTTACAGGCCACACACCTTTCTATCTGATGAGGGGGAGAAGGTGCACCAGCGAGCTTACTCCCAAATACAACAAGTGGTATGATGTAAGAGAAGACACGGAGGGTGTGCAAGAGGAGACGCTAAGAGTCAGGGAGCGTATCATGGCCAAACAGGAGTGTGCCAAGCGATACGCTGATACTGTGAATAGAGCCAAAGCAAAGGAAGTGGAACAGGGAGATTGGGTGCTAGTAAAGAAGCCGCATAAGGTGATGAAGGGGGAGTCAGTCTTTCAAACTCCTGTACGTGTGCAGGAGGTTAGGAAAGGGGCAGTGTGCTTGGAAGGTGGAGGATGGAGAAGCAAAGATGACTTTGTCAAGCTCAAAGCAGGCCAGGAAAACATCATCATGAATAGAGGCCGTGCGAGTGGGTCTAGGAATGACAATAATGTACCAGAGTGGCAAGGGAATGAGGTTGCGGACAGGAGTGAGAGGGAGGATAATGGATGTTTGCACACCTCGCCTATTGATAGAGCTAGCAAAGGCGAATCTGCATGTCGTGAAGAGATGCGACTTGAGGCATGTGGCGCCAGTGGGCGGGGTGGAACGAAGTCTGTGCAAGAGTGTGAAGGCATCCAGGGTGCCCAGGACTATACTAGATGTAGTAGCACTCCATGCGCCGAGGGGCAACCTCGGTTTGTGACTCCGAGGAGGCCTACCAGGCTTGTTAGGGCGCCCAAGCGTTTTGAAGATTTTGTCATGACATGAATAATGTTTTGCTGTTTATATTGTTGAGGGGGGAGATGTTGTACGTTCTAGTGTTGCTGCATCAGAGAGACGAATGTCTCGTTGCCATCCGTGTCACGTGACGCCCCGTCCTATCGGGACTGGCGGCTCCGTGACGCGGAGGGGGGCGGGACATTCAAGGAGAGTGCGGCCGGCGAGTGCAGATCGCCGCTCCTCGTGGGCCCAGTATATTACGTGTTTGTGGAGGTTTTTAACAATAAATCTACACGCTGTTACCAATCTGATGCCAGTGTCCTTCCTGTCTTTCCTGGCACAACAGTTATCCTTTAAGTACCACCTGACACCCTTTATGAACGCGAATACGTCAAAAACAACTAAAATGTTTACACCAAACTAAAAACACATGCTTTCTGAGTAAAGTACTTTCATGTCAAGTTTGGGGTAAATTCATTCAGCATTTTTCTCTCTGTCTTTCAGCTAAATTCTATAAAGAGCCGAAATGGGAAATGAAACAACTTTTCACATCCCCCTAACTTTTTTCCTGAGGAAGGATCTTCACTACCTTTGGCATGCTGATATTTAGTTGACGAGTTAGTAGGCAGGCTCTTTTTGTGCAAATCTGCCCACAGGATCGTCATGCGCATCTCAAAAGACGACCTTTCAATGGAAAGTGCGGCTGAACCGTAGCACTATATGCATACATATTTGTATTTTTCAAAATCAAGTCCTTACAAAGAGCACAGTAATATGTGGCATGACTCATTTTATGTCTAATAATATACCTATTTTCTCCCTTAAACAATCACACAGGCCAGTCTAAGGGCCTTGTTTATCGCGCATTGTTTATTTCTTGGTCTCGAGTGTTGTGGTCTTAGTGCTTCGGTAAACCACTTCATCTTGTGAATTCATTAGCTTATCTCAATTTATCATGACCATGTTGGGCGCAGGGTACCTGCGTTAGCATCTTTGACGCCTGGATGTGAGATGCAGCTGCTCTCTGCTCTACTGTGCATGCTGCATGCCATATCGCCCAGAAGGCCTTATCTATCCTTTTCTTAGAACAGCACTAACAGCCATTGCACATGAGAGGTGTGTGATGGTGCGTGTTTTCCAGATGGTCCAGCTGTGCAAAGTGACAGCAACTGAATAGAAAGAAATCCGTTTTATCATCTTCAGTGGCAACAGCACAGTCTGTAGCGGAATTGTAATAGTTCCTTTGGTTCCTCTTTGTATAATGCCCCTCCAAGTGCGTTTGAGCTTGTTTTGAAGTTGTCCTCGCTTTGTATTTGCAAAGGACCAGGTTTACTGTGTTTCAATTAAACATGTTATTAATTGTGCCTCGTCTGTAGGTTCTCTTCGGCGTTGTGCTGAACATCTGTTTTGAAGTGTGCCGCATTATGAGATGTGATTTATGTTTCTTGGATAAAAATAAACCTTTTATTCAGATTCACGTTCTGATAATTGTTCAGGTAATGGAATCATGATACAGAATGTTTGTGGATCTCAGCTGAAGCTGCAGTAACCTTCCGCCTCCTCCACACCCCCCCCCCCCCCCGTCGGTATTGTCCCTCCTCTAACACCTGTCCTAATACCCCTTCCCATAACACCAGTGTAGTATCTAGCTTACCTAGTCATGTAAGAACGGGATAGAACACGGAATGTAGAATGTGGAGCATGGAATGATGAAGGATGCTCAGGAGCCAGGTGAGAGGTGCTCCTGGTCTCTGAAGGGTGAGGTGCCCTCATTAAATACTTCCACCGTAGCAAGGTATTGGTGTTTACTTCACTTCAGGCTACCTGTTACAACCAGTAGGTATTTAATGTGGGTCCTCATAAGGTAAAGCCACATGTATATGTTTTGTCTTCGCATTCACATCATGCTGCCTCTTATTACTGCTCTTTCCAGCCCGGGTGTCAGGGTTCATTATGTCAGCAGACAGCAAAGAGGATCTATGAACCCTGTTTACTTTCCGTAGATGCTACTTCCTGCTTCATCACTTACATCTACACGAGCAGGGAGTAAACGTGAGGTAGGGGTTGGAAAATGGATATGCCTCCCCTATTCTCATAGGCGTTGATACTGTATGGATGTTTTCAAATGGAAAATAATGTTTCATATGAAGCAAACAAGAAAATAAACAAGGAAAATTAGAATAAAAATTACCAATATCTCTCTGAATGTAGTGTATGTTCTAAAAGCAGACAATCATTACATGCAGGTTTAGGAAACTAGGAGAACACCAGAGAAACTACGACATTTGCAGTTTAGCCTGACACATTAGTAAATACAGGAATTGTATTCACTTATTTCATTTGCCTGTAAATCCTATATGTATTTCAGGGACTATGGATTTTTATTTCTTTTACATTTGTGTGACTTATGCCCTTAGTGACATTTTGTCATTGTGTCAGGGGGTGTTTTATGACAGTATCTGGATAAATCGGGTATAAAGATCTGATACAGTGATGGCACTTCGGATGTTACTATTGTAAAGCATGTTGTGCTCCAAATGTTCTTCAGCTTCATTAAGAATATATACTAAGCTTTTATTTCTTCAAGGAGCAAGAAGCATGTGGCATTTTTTTTTACTATTTGTTGATGTACTTATTTATTATAATACTGACCACCTTTTCGTTGAAAAACATTACTAATGACAATGCCTCTGGTTAACAAGCACACCGAAGGATCAGCTTTTCTGATATCCAGTCATGTGTGGCAAAAAGTTGTCTAGCTCAATAAATAAACATTAAAAATAGAAAAAAATATTTGTTTTTAGACTTCATACCAATCTATGCCAGAGGTAGATAAGAGCATTGAATCACCAACTGCAAAACTATCACCAACTTTTAAAAAAAGCATAATTGGAAGCGTAACTGAGAAGTTACGCAAGAACTAAACACCAACAAAACCGAAGTACTCATCATGGACCCAAACACCTGGTGACCCCCCGCCCTCAGAAACCCGCCAACCCCGACGGACCACGCACGCAACCTGGGAATCATCCTAGACTAAGAACTCAAAATAGAACCCCAGATCAACTCTGTCTCGTCTTCCTGCTTCCACACCCTCCGCCTCCTTCATAAGATCTTCAAATGGATCCCCCTCGAACACAGAAACACCGTCACTCATGCCCTGGTCACCAGCAGACTCAACTACGGCAACGCACTCTATACCGAAATAAACAAAAACCTCACCCGCAAGCTACAGAACATCCAGAACGCCGCCGCAAGACTGATCCTCAACCTGCCAAGACACTGCCACATCTCCCAGCACCTGCGCACACTCCACTGGCTCCCCGTCGAGGCAAGAATCACCTTCAAGATAATCACCCACGCACACAAGGCCCTCCATGGCACCGGACCAGCATACCTAAACAGCTGACTCAAATTCCACGCACCCCAAAGGACCCTACGATCAGCCCAGCTCTCCTACGCTGTGGTCCCCCGCACCGGAAAGACCAGATCGGGCAGACGCTCCTTCTCCTTCCTCGCGGCCAAAACCTGGAACACCCTTCCGCTCCACCTCAGACAGACAACATCACTCCCCATCTTCTCAAGAAACCTCAAAATCTGGCTCTTCGACAGACCCCCTCCTTGATGGAATGGATCCTGCACCCCCACCCCCTTAGCGCCTTAAGACCCTTGCGGGTGAGTAGTCGCGCTTAACAAACTCCTGATTGATTGATTGATTTAGTTTATTTTTTTGATGGCTGAGATAGGAATTTGCTGAATAATTAAAACATCTGCAAAATACATATGATAAGAAACCATTACAATTTCTCCTAAAAAACGTATCAGGGGAGCTAAAAGTAAATTAGAACCTGTTAATATTGATAAAATCAATGTCATTGTTTATAATGATACATTTGCATATAAGAGCGAAATCGCCTGACTACTATCAAACGCGAACATCACAAACTCGCACATCAACCCTGACTCAGAAATACATAGTCAGGCAGGCTTTGCAACCTAGGCCTTAGGTTACTGATTGACAGGTCACAGGTGCGGTGGGATGTAGCTGGCAGACATCAATCACACAAACAGGAAACTCGGGTCAATCTTCCAGATAAGAGAAGCGACGCCACAGTGGTCCAGGAAAACTGGGCCCAATAATGGAAACATGGCCAGAGGGGTGCACGCATTTCCAAAACAGCATAAAGTCAGATGCCACATGTAGTTAGGAGCACATAGCCAATCAGGACTCAGCACACACAGTACACACAGTGATCATGCACCCCTCATGACGGACATCTGGACACGTTACCCACTGGCCCACATTGTGACCATGCAAGGGACACAATGGGGGTCTTATTTATGACTCCACAGACAATGCCCACATTCTTTTACCAAAAAAGGATTGTCTGAAGTACTTTATGACACCCAAAAACTGTATAAAGTCGTTCAAATTGATTATACTTTGAGACAGTCCTCAGACCTGTTTCTGTAACTGTGCTCCTGACTGAAGTGTTTAATTAAACTGACTGTTTCTGTTTTGCCAAATGCATTTTGTCTTGTCAAGGTAAATGCATATTCAAGCAACACACCTTAATGTAAACATGTTCTGTTTGTGGAGCAGTGACATCACAATCCTTTTGTATGGGTAAGTCAACTCAACACTTACAAGGTAGAATCTCTGCCATTACCTGAACCCTTTCAAGCCGAAAGTTACAAGGAAAAATGAGAGAAAGAAAATATAAGAAAATCAAAACGTGAAAAAAATCATATGAAGAACTAGAGCAAAATTTGAGAGTACCCAGAAAAGTTTAGCCTTAGGGTAAAAGAGGGGCAAATGTACAGCAAACCTTCACATTTATGGGCTTGGCAAGGGAAAGTCCTTAAGCTCCACGGAGATTAGTTATTTTGTATGTTAGGGTGAGGGCTGCTGCTAAGATTTGGGCAAAGGTTAGCACACAATTACACAGATGTTACACAGATGAGGGGAAGGGCTGTACTTCATGTTAATGATATCAATAGAGTTAGGCCTAGGCTTAGTCCGAAAGTAAGAGCATGGGTAGAGAATTAAGGTTACATATGGGTTGTGGGATCAACAGAGTTTGGGACCCTTAAACTAGGATTTTATCATACTTTACAATTAGGTTTTAATGGAAAAACATGTAGCTAGTGTTGGACCTGGCCCTTTTTGAAAGGTTATCCCCAAACTTTTTACCTTTCTTCGCATATTTTTCTTTTTGTTGGCACTAGGACTCTGGGCCACTAGGACTCTGGGCACTTTACCGCCGCTAATCAGTGCTGAAGTGCATGGGCTCTCTCCTCTAAACATGGTATGATAGGTTTTGCTTGCAAGTCCCTTGTAAAGTGGTATCCTGTATACCCAGTGCCTGTAAGCTAAAAGCCACTTATGGGCCTGCAGCACTGCCTCTGTCACCCACAGATCTAGTCGTTCAAACCTGTCTCAGGCCTGCCACTGCAGGGTCTGCATGTGCAGTTTAATGTCACTTTGATTTGGCATTTAAAACTACCGGCCAAGCAATAAACTCCCCTTTTCCTGGACTTAGGTCACCCCTGGTTAGCCTTACGGGCAGGGTGCTGTGTAAGTAAAAGGTAGGACATGTGCCTTTACATGTGGCATGTCCTGGTAGTGACAAACAGTCTATTTTGTTTCTCACTGCTGTGAGGCCTGTTCCTCTCATAGGCAAGCATTAGGAATTCCCTTATATATTTTGAAGTGGTTATTCCTGATCTGAAAGGAGTAGTGTTGCCATGTTTGGTATGTTTAGAATTGTAGCGAGACATCCTGCTTACTGGTGTAGTTTGATTTTATATTAATATTTTAGAAATGCCACTTTTAGAAAGTGGGCATTGCTTATGATGCTTTGTGCTTTGCAGCCTGACTATAATCCATATCTGGGCCTGGGTGACAACTACACTGTGTGCATACTTACCAGACAGCCATCACATAGGAAGGGCTGAATATGACAGGGGTTACATCTGCATTCATCTGCATCCCGAGGGTCTTCCTGGGCTGGGAGAGGGAGAAGGTGTTCACACTTTACAGTTATATAGGCTGTGTCCTGTCCTCAAACAAAGGGCTGATTTACCTCCCACTGATGTCTGGAGCCAGGGCTGGGTTGAGAGGGATTGCTGCACACTTCTAAAGGTTCTTTTGCTGTTCTCCCTTGAGCAAAGATAATTTTGAGTATAAGTAAAGCAGTTCTGCCTCCATGATTAAGACATTGTGTGGGACTTGTAATTAGACATTTCTGGCTCTACATGCTGCACATTGCCAGGGGACTGTTGTACTGCCAGGAGTAACCACTATTTGGACTACTTGCTCTTTTGCACTGGCCTGCCTGCCATCTAGGCTGCCAGAAAGTCTGCCACCTTGCAAACTGCCTTTATGTGCTGGCTTGCTGCCTACTTTCTGCTCTCATGCCCTCCAGTGTTCTCAGGGGATGGGTGGCTTGCCCCTTCCTGTTCTGGCCATTATAAGCTCTCTAAATCAGCATGTGTGGGGTATCTTCTGGTTCCCCCAGTTTACCAAGATCTGCATGGAGAACTAACTTTCCAATTCTGCATGTTGTGGGCACTGCTATTTGCTCCTCGTGGTTGTAACTCAGTGTGTGGTGAATGTTGTTGCCCCAAGTACCTTGAAGGGCAGAGTACACCATCCGGGACCAGCATGCCCCCTCTACAGCTCGCGCAGCTCAGGCCTTGTACGCTGAGCCTTACTTGCTGTGAGGAAACCATGTTGCCTGGTAACCGAGGGTGCATCAGGTAAAAAAAGCCGTCAGCCCAGTTCTGCCCCCCTGGACTGCACCATGTGTATCGAGCCAAGGAGGACTGGAACCCAGAGACATGGGTGGGCGGCACAAATAGGAGGAAACACGAGCAAAAGTATGGACGATCGGAAACGATTGTTTGATGATACAAAGAAACAAGAAATTAGAATTTAGAGTTCAACTGAAGATTCAATTGCGAACAAATGCTATATTATATGAAGGAAAGACAACACACAATATAGATTGGGGACTTGATTCTAAATACTGAGGTACATCAATGCACACGCTTTGGATCATTGCTGAAGAAAAACCATCATGCTTGAAATCTGTGGTGATGGGGTATAAAGTATATTATCGGGTATAATGGAATTTTGGGAATAATCCCAGCGGAAATAATATTAGAGGCCCTGAAGAAGTGGCATACATTGCCGCGAAACATGTGTTGGCTACAATTTTATGTGTTTTTTTGGATGAACATTGTGCATCACAAAAAGAACAAAGTAGTCAATTACAAAAAGTATTGCGATAATGCAAGATCTGTGTTGAATAGTTTGTAGTGAAAAATAAGTTTGTTTTTGATGGAAATATATGGATTTGTATTTTGAAAGAAACTCGATATATATAGTACCTTAAATGTTTATATGTAATGCTTTATGAGCTAAGAACATGCAAAATAAATCTTAAAATGAAGAGTCAATAAGTTGATTTGTGTTGTTGGATTCTTAGATCCCCATGAACCCCATAGCTTGTGATATGAATGTGTCTTTGTGAGAAAAATTAGCCAATACAAAGGTTTCAAAGATGGAATCAATATTTAATGCCACACTTCTGCAAGGTTCAGAAGGTGGACGGCTGCATATTAAGTGTGTGTCGAAGGTAAGAAAATATATTGAGGTGTAAGTGATTGCTACAGTCAATCCTGGAAAGAAACATTTTACTTTCGAGTAATAAAAAACACTCAAAAAAACTCTGATTTGTGAAATACAGGTGGTTTAGAGATAATGCTAAATAAAAGAAGCATCTTAATTGGTAGTAGAATGGCATGGGACACTAAAATCTGCAACAAATCTTAGTGTGTCCATAGTTATAGTCTGACACCAAAATAATGTACTTGGCGGAATGTTTTTTAATTTGTAAGAACTTTTTGCTACATGAGTTTTACTCATTTGAAATACTGTAACAAATAACAGGCCTGAGTAAGACCCAATGTCATGGCTGTCCTTTTAGGTCCAAAGAAGGTAAGTTGTACCTACTCTGATTCAAAGTGGTGACCTTCAGTATGAACTTGGTCCTCAGAAGGAAGTGCTTACTTCTCTAGACTATCATACCAGATCGTTGCAAACATATATCCCAAAAACAATCAATGAATACAATAAGGATTAATTGATTCCCAGGTATCACTATATGCACCCTCATCCTAAAAGTGCCTTGGCTGCTAATCATGTTTCCTATGCTAATAAATATATCTGTAACATGAATTCCCACATCCCCACAAGTGTATCTGTGCACTGCTGAAGTATGGCACCAGTAGCTATACTTTAGTGCGCCTTTGAAGTTGGGGGTGGTTCAGAGGGTTCCCTTTGAACCACAGATGTCTCCCCTAAATTTCAGTCCTGTCTGCCATGGGGCTGTGGAATGCAGACCTTAACATTTAGTGGGGCATTGATCTGGCTCCCAGAAAAAGCGTGCCAAAACCTCTTCCTCCAATCTATCCAGCCAGGCCCTCAAATGGCAGAGGCTCATCATTACAGTTGCATGCACAATGTTCATAGCTGTCTCTGGGGAATGCACAGATATGCCCCACCAGCCTCGTGTGTGCACTGGAGTCAAACTAAAAGGCATACAAAGAGTTTTAGAGCAGAGAAATGCTCACTTTCTAGAGGTGGCAATTCTAAGCTATTAATGACAAATCCCTCTTTACCACAGGAGAGGGTTTGCCATTGTGAATCCAATGATAGGAAACATTATGATGCTGCTCTACTGTAAGCCACTATTGCAGCTGGAAGTAATCTCAGCCATTCCCCCATGGTAACCTATGGGAACAGTAAACCTCATAGGTAGTGAAAACACACATAGGTATTCTCCACTACCTAGGCAAGGAACACACGTGTACCTGTACTGCCTTTCTTCCACCACCTGCTTCACCTCTTAGGACTTACCCCAGGGGTGCCCTAGTGGCAGTGAAAGGCCCCTTCGGGATTGGCCGGTGGTTTAGAGAGGCTAACCTGAGCATAAGTGCAATTATGCATGCACAGGCCTGCAATGGCACACATGTTTATAAACATCAGAGGTGCAAGTGCACACACACAGGTCTGCAATGTCAGTCTTGAGATATGCTTAAAAACATCAGGTAAGCACCACTTCCTAACATGTGTAGGAAGGGCGTGTGAACCTCAATACGGTATTTACAGTGGGAAAGTGTCCGAGCCCTAAAGCCACTAAAAGAGAATTATAAAAACCCCTGAGGAAAAAGAAAAAGGTTTAAATAAACACTACCAAAGGTGTGTCAGGTCTGACAATGATGTAATGGAATTGCGATTCTCCAATTACCATGACCACAGAATCTGGATTTCATTAAAGACACGGAGGCTGACATTATGCATAATCTTTTAATGCAGTCTCCAAGCAGCCGCACACATCACAATACTAAAGGTTCAAGAATAGAACATAAGAAATACATAAAGGGCATGAGCCATCAACAATCTGCCTCTTTTAAATGTGGAGAAGAGAATGAATAAGTCCATGAATTCATAATAAACTGGTAAATGTACAAACTTCTAGACTTTTAAACTTCTAAAGGATCCTCAGGTGCTCATCACGAAGGAGAGAAGGAAATGTGAAGATGGATCCAAGACGCCTCGTAGTTTAAGAAGGATTTCCTAAAAAGAGAGAGGAGAAAATACCTCCTGTATGAAATACATAGTAAGCAAACATCTCAAGTTATTCTTAGCACTGTTATTAAGTAGGCATATAACACTGTAAGAGTAGTCATCCCAAGGGTGGGATAGGTGGGATAATGTCAGCCTCCGTGTCTTTAATGAAATGCAGATTCTCTGGTCATGGTAATAGGAGAATCGCAATTTCATTACAAGAACGGAGGCTACATTATGCATGTTGGAAGCTTTTTAAGACTACATCAGATATATGCTCGATGGGCTTGCAGTAGTGTCGAGCAAAAGTACAAGCATTCAAACAGTCGGCCGCTTTGAGAATGTCATCCAACTTACCTCCAGACCAGAGAGATTTCCTGGCCAAAGCACCTCTAAGAGAATGAGCTTAAAATGTTCTTAAGTCAATACCTGCTAAGTTCATGGCAGTTTTAACCAATCTAGTAATGGAGGTTGAGGTTATATCTTTGTGGGGTTTAACAAAGGATATGAGTAATTGGTTCACACCCAGGGCACGAAGACCAGACATTCTCCAATCATACTCTTTCATACAATCAACTACACAAAGTTTAGGACAAAAATCAAAATGTGGATAGAAGATTGAATCAGACATAGTTTTTGTTCTTCTATAAATCTCGAATTTAACACCAAACATGTTATAGGATCTATTTGAAACCTCTAGAGCTTTGACATCAGAGACTCTTCAACAGGAAATTAGGCAGATTGAAAGGCTTTTCCTATTCAGGAGAGTATTATCCGGCCAGTTAGTGAAAAGATCTAGAATTAACTTAACGTCCCAGAGAGTCTCGTATCTGGGTTTAGGAGGCCTTCTTAGATTAATGCTTTTCATAACTCTGCAAACAATGAAATTTTTACCTACCGGTTTACCATTGACAAGGACATGGCCAGCAGATATAGCTGATCTATAGCAATTGATAGATCCATAGCTGAGACCTCTATCAAATTGTTCAAAAAGAAAGTTTACTATGTCAACAATAGGTGCCTCCAAGGAACGCAGGTTCCTTTCCAGGCACCAACGAATCCAGCTTCTCCAAATGTTGTTGTATCTGTAGTGGGTGCCTGGGGACAAAGACTCTCTGAGGAGAGTTGCAGCTGTTGTCGAAAGCCCTGAGATTTCGTTGGATCTCCTGACACTCTCCAAGCATGAAGGTTCAAACTCCATGTCTGAATTAGGGGGTGACTTTCTCCATCTATGTCTGTTAGGAGATACTTTTGGGTAGGGATTAAGAAGGGGGGGTTGCATGCTAGTTCCGGAGTGGTGGGGCACCAGGCTTGAGATGGTGAGAAGGGAGTTATTAGAACAAGGGAGCACTGGTCCTGTCTCACTTTCTGTAAGACCATTTGGATCATGGCAAAGGGAGGAAAGGTGTATTCTTTGACTCCTTTCCAAGACTGGAGAAAGGCGTTCGCTGCCAGAGCACCCGGGTCGGGCATTCAGCTGAAATAATTTTCCAATTGAAACGTTAGTCTGCTTGCAAATAGGTCTATTTCCAGGGGACCCCATATCCTGTTCAGGGTCCTGAACACGGAAGCGTTGAGTTTCCAATCGCTGTGTTCCAATCCGCAGAGATGTTTGTTTTCCCCAGGAGGTATTCCGCTTCGAGAGCGATTTTGTGTTCCAGACAGAACATCCAATATTTCTTGGCTAAATTCAAGAGGTCCGCAGATTTGGTACCTCCCAGGCAATTTATGTAGGCTAATGCGGACATGTTGTCCATCTTTAAGACGACTGACCTGCCCTGGAGAGAGTGTTTGAAGCTCATCAAGGTGTAAAGACCAGCTGTTAGTTCCAAGTAATTTATGTGGTGAGAGGATTCCTCTTGCGGCCAGATACCACCCGTGTTCTGATCGAGAAGACAAGCTCCCCAGCCATGGAGGCTCGCATCTGACTCTGAAACAAATTCTGGTTTTGAACCAAAGATTGCTTTGCTGTTCCATGCGTCTAGGTTCTCGAGCCACCACGCTAGTTTCAATTGCGCTTCTTGGTCCGGGGTAATCCGATCTTCGTTCCAGAGACCAGATCTTAGGGCTCTCACTTTTACCCTTTGGAGCGCCCGATATTTTGGAGGACCGGGAAAGATCGCTCGAATGGAGGAGGAGAGGAGACCGAGTAGTCTGGCTAGCTCTCTCAGAGAAAGGTCTTGTTGTTTCAAGACATGATGTATTTCCTTACTGATTTTGGCAATCTTCTTGGAAGGGAGTAAGAGAAGACATCTGTAGGTATCTACGGTGAAGCCTAGAAACACCAGAGATCTGGAAGGAGTCAAGATTGATTTTTTGTTGTTGATAATGAAGACTAAGCTTTCTAAGAGATCCATTACCGTCTTGAGATCTTGGGTTATTTGAGAAAAGTCTTGCGACATTATGAGAATGTCGTCTAAGTAAATGATGCCTCCTTCTCTTATGTATGAGGCAACTGTTCTCATAAGGTTGGTAAAACACCAGGGGGCAGAGGAAAGGCCGAACGGAAAAGCTTGCAATTGATACAATACATTTTTCCACAGGAATTGAAGAAAGGGTTGGTGGATTTGGGCCATAGGAATGGTGAAATAAACGTCCTTTAGGTCCAGTTTGACTAACCAGTCTCCCTCCAATGGGAGATCTCTCAGAAGATGGATCCCCTCCATCTTGAAGTGCCTGTAAACCAAATATTTGTTTCGTTCTCTTAGATTTATCACAGGTCTCCAGCCCTTGTCCTTTTTTTCTACAAGGAAGAGAGTGCTTATGAACCTGAGTTCTTCCAGAGGGACTTCTATAATTGCTCATCTCTGGAGCATGGAGGAGATCTCCTCTTCTATTATTTTTTTGGGTCTAGAGGGAGTGGAATGTCTCTCAGGAGCGAGGTTTGTGTAGGTGTTTCTGTAAAGTCTATCATGAATCCCTTGACAGTATTTAATACCCATGGATCTTTTGTGATTATTCTCTAATTCTGAAAAAAGAATCTGAGTCTGCCTCCCACCTTTTGAGGGAAAGAAGGGGAGGTAAGGAGGGGAAGAGTACTCACTTGGTAGGTTGCCATTGATGGAGGTTCCGCAGGATCTGAAACCTCTGGTGCATGTTCCTCTCCCTCTCTGGGGGTAGAATTGGGAGGTGTTGAACTAATTAATTGATTAAGTTTGTATTAAGGGGAGTGCAATTGATGTGGCTTTCCTCCGCCGCATCTGTGATTCTGGCTAGGGGGCCCAAGACGTCGAGGAGACGGTCTTGACACCCCTTAAGGGACCTTTCCATCCCTTTTCTTGGGTCTCGTCCAATTTTGAAAAGGATCCTTATCAGTTCCGGGTCCAAGTTTGAGGTGTAGCAGGTTTTATCTTCGATTGAAGGTCTAGAGCACTCGGCTCTAAGGATGTTCCGAGTATCGCGCTCTAAGAGATTCCTCAACCATTTTTTGATGAACTTTGCCATGTGGTCCTGAGGCCACCACTCAGAGCTTCTAGGGTGCTTAAGGTTTAGAGAGGAGAACATTTCTTCCCCCAGATGGTCAAGAATATTATTCTTTGAGGATGATGGGAGTTCTTCAGGGCTGTAAAGTTCTTGGTCATCATCCTCATCTAAATCCAGAATGTACTCATCAGGCATGACTGATGAATTGTCGTCATTGAATCCATTATCTCCCGTATAATCATGAGCACTCTATTTTGTGCCGTTAGGGACACCAGAATATGTTGTGCCGCAAGGGACACCCAGGGAGTACGTGGTGCGGTGACCTCCATTGTTAATTGAGGTGCTAAAACCTCCCGGGTTTGATGAGGTACTGGGACCTCCCATAGTGCTCTTAGGGATTAATTGCTCTATGTTTTTAGTTTTCTTTAATATTTTACCCCTCATCCTCCTCAGAGGAGAGTGACCTTTTAGAGGACAAGCATACAGGTTCTGATTTCTTTATGAAAAATCTTTTTAAGGACTTCGCTATCTAGATTAGGTGTAGGGGCAGAATCGTCATCTGATTCAGGGCAGAGAGATGGGGAATTTAAAATTGGAGAAATGTTTTCCCTTTAGGGAAGGTAAGGGTTAATTAAGGCAGGTGGAGTTATTTTGGGATAATTGGCAGAAAAAACTTGCGGTACGATAGGAGGCAGCAGCTGATCGCGATGACCGACGAGTAACTGACACACGTGTGCATTCGCAATCAGCTGCTGCTGCCCGTTGCCAATTGAATTGTTGCCTCGCTCCCGATCGTCTTTGCGATCAGCTTTAGGACCGCTTTGGAAGCACGGAAGAGAGGACATTGGCAACACAAAGACTTGACGTACCGGTTGCCAAGGCTTATTCCTCTAATCTAAGCGCGATGCAGGGCACTAGCAGCCTGCATCGGAGGAATGAGAGAAGGCAGTCCGGGCAAGCAACAGAATTGTAATTAAGGCCAAACGGGGGTCGCGCTGCTAGTCTTGCGCTGATTGAAGGGTAAAGGACTCCTAACTTTGAAAGGTAAAAATTTGAAAAGGCGACTGAATTGTCGAAATAAAGCGAAATGCGGTAGATAAGCAAATAAAGGTGGTTGTAAGCAGAGATAATTACCAATGTTATAAAGGTTGGATGAAGGGTTAGAAAAGAAAAGAAGGGTGTGGTGCCCACGCAGTCATAAAGGAAGGGGAGGGCAGGGAGGAGGGGATTCCCATAAATTGGAAATCAGTATGGAGGCAGAAAGGGGAGAGGGTGGGTGGGATAAACCCATAGAAGGGACACCAAAAGGTTAGCAATAGTGTTAGAAAGAGAATAAATAAAGTCAACTTATCTGCTCAGAGACGCATTTAAATGAGGCAGATTGTTGATGGCTCATGCCCTTTATGTATTTCTTATGTTCTATTCTGGAACTTTTGGTATTGTGATGTATGCGGCTGCTTGGAGACTGCATTAAAAGATTATGCATAATGTAGCCTCCGTTCTTGTAATGGAATTATCGAGATGCAAATCCTGAATTTTCTCTAGATACCAAAGTACCATCACATTGGTACTAATGCCTTCATATGAGGACTGTTTCTAATATAAGTTATTCTCTTTATCATATATCTTAATGGGTGGCAATGAGTGCTAAGAGGATTTTTAAAAATTAGTTAAAATAATTAAATTAGTATGTAACAAGTGGAAGCTTTGAAAAGAACTTGAGAACAGTATTGTCAAAAATGGGTAAAATGCCTACAATGCGGTGTGTACAAAACAGTAGAGGTGATTAGACAAAAGGCAAGAAAGTCAATTAAAGTTCATCCTGGTTTCTCGCATCCCTGAGCAGGAGATTCAGCACAGAAGTGGAAAGGGGGCGAAAGAGGATGTAATCTGAGCCCTCTGAGCACAAAGCAGCAACTTCTGAGTCAAAATAGTCTGTTTGAATATTAAATGTCAATTGTTTCAAATGGATGTCCTCAAATTGTGTTGACCTACCTATGGCTGCCAAGAAGTATTCCTATCGTTGACTTTAAAACTTGCCAATGTCAAAAGGTGCTACTGCACAAGAGAAGTCAAAACATTTAGGACTGTACATAGGAAGGTTACGTAGCAGTGCCCTATGATCTCACCTGCGAATCTACACATCATTCTAAGGAAATGCAGCACCACAGTAATGTGGACTTTTGGGAGCTTGGAAGAACAAACTAAATAAAGGACTTATTTGATATTCTATGTCTGTGTCTAGCCAGAGCCTTTGTAAAACCCAGGTCAATGAGTACGACTGATCCATAATGCACCATTGCTTCCAGTGGTGGCAATAAGCACAGATTTACCCAGGTCAATGAGTACGACTGATCCATAATGCACCATTGCTTCCAGTGGTGGCAATAAGCACAGAGGGACCCAGGCCAATGAGTACGACTGATCCATAATGCACCATTGCTTCCAGTGGTGGCAATAAGCACAGAGGGACCCAGGTCAATGAGTACGACTGATCCATAATGCACCATTGCTTCCAGTGGTGGCAATAAGCACAGAGGGACCCAGGTCAATGAGTACGACTGATCCATAATGCACCATTGCTTCCAGTGGTGGCAATAAGCACAGAGGGAGCAATGGCTGCTCGCAAAGATGGATTAGTTTGAGTTCATGAAACTGAGATGCAGCGGTATGTGTTCTGCTCACTGCGCAGGCATTAATTCAGGTTGCCAGATAATGTTCTGCATCCAGCCAGGTCTGTGCAAATATTCCTTAATACACTAGCTGCGTTTCAAATTAAAATTTAATCAGTAAATGAAATGATGGAGTCAGGCATTTCTTTTCCATTTAAAACTAGTGAACGTGAAATGTATTTCTTTAACTGCAAATAAATGGTTTATATCAAAATATGTTTAGACTTTACCAAAGGAAAAACAACATTCATTTGTTTGCAAATTGTGACATTTCAGCAAAGTGAAAAATAAAATATTTAATTCTACATGCTGGCACGATTTAGTTTTAGATTGACTCATTCAGGAATCCCCGCAGTGTTTTAGTATAAAAGAGTCCCTCCTTGGTTGCTTTTAACTTTAACCTTTTGGAATGTAACTTTAAAAAGCAGTGTAATGCATGCGAACAGCCACGTCTGTGAACTCATAACATGTTCTCCCGCAGAGCCCAGCAGAGCCCATGGGTTATAAATGGCTGCAAATCTATATAGCATAGCAGATTTGGCAACACAAACGTAAACCCAAACATCTTTGGAGGTCAGTATGTGTGCATCTTGGGTTTATTAGTAATAATTTCTAAGAGAGAAAGAAAGAGAGAGGAAGGGAGATGTGTCATCTTAGGAATTTCTTTGGAGGGGCTGTCTAACTGTCTAACAGTATTCTGCCAATGTAATCCCTATGTTGCCTGGCAATGCTGAATTATACCTTGAAGATGAGATAAAGAAATGATAAAGAAATGCACAGAAATGAGCTGGACAGAAAACTTACTTTTTCAAGGGGTCCCTTGGACAAGGATGGCCCTGCTCAATGGCCCACTTTGCCCATCCAATAAAATGTATGAGAGGGAGAGAGAGCGAATGCGATCACGAGAGAGACTGCAAAGGATTCAGCATCTGCCCGGGGGGCATGCTTTCTAAGCATAGACAATCCAATCGTATCAGGGGAAACGTCCCCAAGAGAAGGGTTACAGCCCTTTAGGGATCATTTCATTGACTGCCTGCCTGTAGTGTAGGAAGGTATTTGGGACCAGTGGTGCAACACTGGGTGACCCAACTGAGGCGGTGAGTGTATGGAGTGGGTTTGTTAGTAGGAATCTTGTTGTATGACACTACATGTGGTTATTTTACCTGTGAAAAACCCTACTTTTCGGACTTCAGTTGCAGTTTTAATGGAACTTTGTGGCACCTATCTGTATAAAGGCACATCACCACTGAAAAGAGTTCCACTCTGTTCTGTTCAAATGATGTTCTTCTACATAACTTATCCAGCAAAACGTTTTTACATCTGGAATTTGACCTCTTCGACACCTCATTACCTACAACCAATCTGCAGCTATCACTGGTCTCATATAAATACCTAAAACACTGAAAAGAAACCAAAACTGAGGGAAGGATCTCCCCTCACCTACAGCCTGGCATTGAGACCAGTCTGTTAAAAAGCTCCTGTTTTCCCCTAGAAACTTTCATCTTGGGTATGCCTAAATCAATGAGTCTCTGAATTCTGTCCCTCTGAGGTCAAATCCTTCTTTTCGGAGACACTGGACAGCTGTACGTATAGAGGTTGAGCTGAGTTGACCACAGATCAAACCAGAGGTCAAAGGAAGAGGACCCATATGGGTGAGAATTGTATTGCACACAGATTTCTACCCACACCTGGCAAGAATCTCCATCAAAATGCAATCCAGCAACTTTGGGCAAAGATTTAAATCTACATGGCTGGGGGGGGGGGGGGGGGGGACATATCCAACACAAAATAAGACTTCCACTAGTAACTATACACAACTACCTCCAGTAACTATGTAATTAGGTGTATTTCAGTGGGTGTAAATACATCTATGCTATAACTTAATGTGCATTTGCAAAATTTGTAAAGTACATGTTAATCTCATGGGACAATTTGGCACTGAAATAACTGATACATATTGTTACCTAACTCAGTGACACACATTTCATCAACCCGAAGGGATGAACGGCTGAGGGAAGCCACTGTGATTTTGACTTGTATTCATTAGGTCAAACAGAGATCTCTGAACTGGATGCATAAGTCCACTGATCCATCAGACCCTATGCTATGTAGATCTAGAAATTGAAAATACATGGGAAACACACAACTCCAGAGGAAAATAATAGATTCCTGAAGGTCATCCTGAAGGGCACATAAATACATCTCACTTCGAATGTTCGACCCTATTCCTCTTCTGCTGCTTTTCTGCTGCTTACAGAGACCGGCCTAATGGTAGAGTAAACTATAAATATGAAGGTAGCATTATTACTGCAGCAAAGCACCCCATCATCACATGATGGCCTACACCTTTCAGTCACTAATTTTGTGTCCATATTTTCCCACACTGTGGGATTACCACTACTGTCCTCTAAGGGCAAAAACAATCTGCCCTTCTCGAACAATGGCATACCGGGCTAGCATGAGTAAATAGACATGCAGCTGAAGGCTACACCAAGTGATTCTCCAGGAAGCACTGTGAGTATTGCTGATGTAGGGTCACTTGTGGGGGAAACTAAGCTATTAACAATTCTATCATAACTGCTGTGGTGTGTGACTGAAAGGCCAGTTGCGGTCAGTAGGTTTTGCGTCCACTGAGGGGAGCCGGAAGCACATAAGTACACCAGACATTAGTTCCTGCTATGGCTCACTGAGGCCGTGTCCTAGATATCTACTTAACATTTTCCACTGACTCACTACATTGTTTGCAGTTTACAACTTCAGGAGCATGTACACTGCTGCTTTTGATCATGGAAAAGTAGCTCATATCAGTTTGATAAGACTGCCTTTCCGCCTCTCAATAATGACCATATCAATAGATTTTTTCAGGACTCTCATTCTGATGATGGTTTTTTGTGCCATTTTCATCTTGTTCTCACACTTTTCTGTCCTGAAGTTGTTTTCTACCTCAATAATTATTGTTTGGAACTGGACCTCTATGGACCATACTGCTGCCGACATTGCCTTTGTGAAAGCCCCCAGCTACCCCAAGTAACACAGAGACATTGACACAGCACCTAGAAACCCTTTCTGCCCCTTAGCAGAAACAGAAGGAAGGCTGCACCATGAAGTGCACCGCTTCAGGTGCTGACAAGTCTAAGTGGTGACACTGTCTTGTAAGCGCACTCTTCTCTGAAACATGCTAGAAATCTTCTGTTCTTAAACATGTTGTGAGTGGCTGTCTCAAACCCTCTTGCTTGTGTTCTAGTTCAGGGAGGTTCTAGCCTGGCAGATCAGGCTGGACTGTTTGTAATGGAGCAGGGTCAAGTTGTTTTGCATATGGCTGGGTTCAAACTGAGGTGGCATAGTGGGCAAAGAAAGGATGGGTTGGAATGGTACCCCAAGCAATTGGCAGTGGTTAGGCTAATTGCAAGCCTTCATTAAAAGGTATTTTTGTGTGTTTGATGTACTGCCCTAAGTGGCAAAGGTATGCTCAGACATAGGTCCCATGCCTGCTGTGACACTGGACACCCGACTGACAAACCCCAAACAAGGTCAAACCTGCCTAGTGTTTCCCGTGTTCCGGTTCAGAGAGAAACTGGACTGGCAGTTCAGGCTGGACTGTTCCTACTGGAGCAGAGTCAATACTGATTTGCATAAGTCTGAGTCCAAACTGAGGCTATATATTGGTGAAAAGTAAAAAGGTCTGGATGCTACCCGGAGTAACTGCCAGTGGTTAGACTTTTTGCGAGCATTCCTCCCACCACCTTTTGTGTGTTTGATGTACTGTCCTAAGTGGCAAGAGTATGCCCACACACGGCTCTCATGCTCACTGTGTCACTGGAATCAAACTACAACAGACTAATAAGCCAGAACCAGGGCAAAACTGGTTTTTGGTTGCTTGGGTTCTGGTTTACGGAGGTCCTGGTCTGGCACCTCATGCTGAACGGTTCTTATTGGAGCACGGGCAGGACTGTTTTGTATATGGTTAGGTCCAAACTGAGGTGGCATAGTGGGGAAAAGAATGATGGGTTGGAATGCTCCCCTCAGCGATTGAGGGCGTTAGACTTATTGCAAGCATTTCACCCATGACCTTTTGCGTGTTAGACCCACTTGCTAGCCAGCTAGATAGGTCCAGAGAGGCCTGCATGGTCTGTGGGGGGCTCTCTGCACATTTGGGCTTGAACCTCTTGTTGTGGGCAACACTATATCTGTTCTCATATAAACGAGGTTGGTCTCCCTTCCAGATCACCAGCATCCTATAACACTGAACAATGAGGTTGTCAGATCTCTGTGGTTCCAGTAAGCTCACACCTTTTGTGTATAGCTCTGCTCTCTTCCACATTGCAATTCATTTGCCATTGCCTTTCCTTTGTTTCGTCTGTTTCACATGTAAATGTTACGATATGAAGATCATATCTTTCCTTCCTTACTGTATTCTGATTCTTTCTAATTATTATCAGTGAACAATTTACAAACTGTTGAACGTCTTCCTCCATTCATTTTTGCTTTGGGTCATTGTCTTGTAGAAGTGGTCGGAGCTTGGTGAATTTTGTGAATAACATTAGAGCTTGCAGAAGTTGCATAGTTAATATTGCCAGAGATCATCATTTGACTGCTATAGCATTGCATTTCTATACTGAGCACTGTGCTTTCAGTAATTTCTAAACTCTAACCTTTATACTTACACTGTACATATACACCTACATGTGTCTGCGTGAGTGTATATGTGTTTGGATACTTTTATTTTACGAAATACAGTGGTGTAAAAAACTATATGTCACAGGAAACCATGGAATATGAAAAAGCATTTTCATTTCCCTGTGGAATATGTATTTCATCATCATAATGATGACAAAGTATGCTAAAAGGTGATCCAAATTATGAGGCAACATGAGTATTATGTAGAACATTCTATGTCAATATTATTTTCATCCATTGGAACTAGAAATGAAATTTTTGTATAATCAGTACATTTTGTAAGTTATGTGGCAAATAATATGGGACATGCTGCAAGTCCACAAATATTTCAGTAAATGCTGCAGCCACAGATTTACATAAACCCACTGGCCCTCACCCTGCTTCAATTTTTATATCAGCAATATATTCAGGAAGGGTAAAGAAGCATTCTTATAACAATCCATGCCGATTCGTAGCCACACTTTAGAGAAAACTGTTTTTAAGGTAATGATCCCAAAGTAAACATGTAATATAGAAATATATCATGGGTAATGTGCATTGTATTCCTGTATTGCCATCTCGGGGTTCTGGTGATATTTATAAACCACATATCTTTTGGCCTTCAGTTTTAAGAGGTTATCGGAATAACTCAATGGGAATATTGGATCGTTTTACACAGTTACCCATTATGGATTCTCTCTCTCTATATATATATGAAGATATTTCTGAAGTGCTGTATTATCAAACAACTCTGGACATTCACTACACAATGAAATAGTGACCGTTCGGTAATGTACTTCACCACCTTCTTGAGACCTCAACTGCTCATCCGTCTCTTACTGAATAGTAGGGGATGTTTAATGTATGAACCTTCCTGCTCCAGTATGAACTACACATCAGATGCACTGTTTCAGGTTGCAATGTGGCACTGTCTGGGACAGTGGGCAGATAACAATAACAAGTGTGCAGACCTTAGCACAGGCTTGAACGTTGGCAGTTTGCGCCTCCACTGTGGAGAGTACATGAGTGAAAGAGAGAACTGCTGTTTGAAGCCACAGCACCGTCTTTCCACTGGAGGAAGACCAGCCTCAGGGTTAATGACGCGCAGGGATGCTCCATGCGAGCAGGCGTACCCGCCTCCAGGGGGATGTCTGGGACAATCCCTGGGACCCGCCCATACCCTCTCTAAAGCAGTGCCTTCAGGGATGGACTGACTGTGCGCCAACCTCTCTGTGATGCATAATCAGCTTCTTTACCATACGCCCACACCTGTAACACAACATGGCTACAACGGGAGAGGGCTTCCTCGTTTGTATGGGGCCATGCCCTCATGCAAATGAGGGAACGCTGCCTGCGATTGTGCCGGCAAACATCTTGCACTGGTGTAATCCATACTACAGAAATGGCAACAAAAGTGTCTGTGGTCTCCTCTGCAATACCAAAGTGACCCAGGGTTGCAAGCAATAGTTGCACACACTTTGCATATTACAGCCCCAGATCTAGTACCTGGGGCACCAGATGTTATGGACCTGCAGCGTTCGACGTGTCATAGAGTTCCTCATGTATCACGTGACCCAAGGACAAGATCCGGACACCGCCAGTGCTGTGATTCTGAGCATAAGAGAGTAAGAACCGATCTAATTATGCTCAAGATTTACCAGAGGGAAGAAAAGGAGACAGGCCACCATCATCCTAGACGTCGGCCATTTATCATTGCTTTCTACATACAACTGTCTCCGCTTTGGCTGCTTCAAGAGCATCCCCAAAATAGAAATCGCGCAAATGCAGTTTTGGCACAATACAAAACTGTACAGAATGAATTTGCTTCAAAGTCTTCCTATGAGGCGCAACAATCTGTCATAAAATGTTCTAGTTCAGATGTGTTCAGAAAGGCCCCGCATGACAATGCCAGCCATCAAGTGACAGAGCTACCATTTTTGCAGGACATAGATCTTGACACTATAATCACCCCATTAGGTGGCGTTTTCTGTCACAAAACTTGATTTTCTGTCTCCTGGTAAATCACTTGGTTCGCATCAAAAACAGAGAGGGAGCTATAATTGAAAAGCGGACAATTTCCCAAATCAGATGTGACTCTGACCCAAATCAGAAGTGGATGGAGCGGTAATTCCTTTTGGCACCCTAATTAATTATCACACAGATTGCTTATTGATTTCCTTGTATTCACTTTGATGCTTTATGAAGCACACTCAATTCTTACAAAGTGCTGATAGAACGGGAAATGCTGGCAGTCGAAAATGTATCGGTAGGCTGGGAAATGTAAGCCTTTATTAAATTAATTATAGTAGAGTACATGCTTAAATGAGCGCTCGGAGTGACAAAGAGAAAAAAAAGGCAGCCGGGCCTATTGATAAAGCTTTTCATTGCAGATTCCTTTTAAAACAAAGTGGCAGGGAATTAGCGCCTCGTTGATCAAACCATTTACTGAATGTGGGTATGACTTTTGCAAAGGCTGCAGCCTTGGTATATCAAAGATGGGTTTTTAAAAACCTCATTTCACTACCCCTTTTTTTTTTAATAATGGGATCAAACACTCCAGGATTTGTTGCCTCTTATTGGTCTATCTGAAGGCGCTCGCCACAGCTAGTTCAATGCATGAGCTCCCGCAGCAGCAAGGACTTTCTTGAGGGAGCAGATTTGCTACAACAGAAATCAAAAGCTGCGACAGTTTTAACAAAGTGTCCTGAGGGCACAATGGGCTTTTGCCCCCACTATTTGTGCATATCGGTGTAAGAAAGTGGGTTTCTGTTGCAGTAACCCCCTCCCCCTTTTTTTGCCTGATAACTGATGCACTTTTCCTTGTTGTGCCCTGGGCTCCTGCCAATCAGGTGCCCAGGGCATGTGTTCCTTCCCTAAAAACTGCCTAACAGCCAAAACCCAATTGGCATCGCTGGTCACCTGTCAGCCCCTGGTAAATGGTACCCTAGGTGCCCAGGGCCTTGTGACCAGAGAAGGCCCTTAAGGGCAGCAGCACTTATTGTGCCACCCTTAGAGGCCCTGTACCCTGACACTCACACACTGCCTTTGCAGGCTGAGTGTCTGGGTGCAGAACAAAACAAAGAGTCGACATGGCACACATCCCTGTCACACATCCCTGTGTGCCATGCCCACAACACACTGCCCTGGCATACCTCAGTCACCCCTCTAGCTGGGTGCCCTATGCCAGAGGTGTGGGCACAGGTGCATGAGCCCTGTGCCCCTACAGTACCCAGGTCCATTCCTGGGAACTGTAAGTGCAGTGCTGCCATTAAGAGTAT
Organism: Triturus cristatus; assembly: GCF_964204655.1. NCBI lineage: Eukaryota > Metazoa > Chordata > Amphibia > Caudata > Salamandridae > Triturus > Triturus cristatus. The sequence goes on from NC_140588.1 coordinate 894,163,512, forward strand.
ATGGTGCTGGGAGGTCGTCAACACGAACTCCACAGCACCATGATGGCTACACTGAAGACTGAGAAGTTTGGTATTAAACTTCTCAGCACAGTAAACCCACACTGATGCCAGTGTGGGATTTACTGTTAGATGCACGATAGAGGGCATCTTAGAGATGCCCCCTGAACCTAATCTACAATCCACGTCTTGTCTGAGGGGCTGCCTAGGCTGCCACACAGCAGACAGGTTGTTGGACCCCTGGGTAGAGAGCCATCTGCTCTCCTGGGCCTGCAACAATGCACATCCTGTGTGAGGTGCGAAGTCTCCTCCCCCAGGATGGGCAGGGGAAGCTTCAAAGGCATTCCGCCTTTGTGAGCTTCTCGAGGCCACTTGCTGTACCCAGCAACTGGGCCCTACTGGTTCTCAACCCCCTCTCTGGCGGGAAGACTGGCCGGAAACCCCAAGGAAGGACAGGGGGTGTGCCAGCCTCTGCCAACCCCACCCCTCAGGTGGGGGAGGCGAGGTGAAGCACGTCCCCGGGCTCTCGCCATCTTGAAGATGGGGAGCCCTGCCCAATCAGGACTAGGCCACTGCCCCCCTCCCACAGGAGAGTGGCAGGATAGGGGGTATACCCACCCCAGGGCAGGGACCCTGTGGTCCCTGCCCTTTCCTACCTGTAACGCCCCTAAATTTAGTATTTAGGGGCACCCTGAACCGTCCTTCCTCATATTCCAGATTCCGAAAAACAAAGAAGAGCAAGAAGAAAGAAGACCTGCCGTGCAGCTGCTAAGAAGAGGAAGACACCAACTGCTTTGGCCCCAGCCCTACCGGCCTGTCGACCCTCGAACCTGCTCCTGCTACATCCCGGCACCCCTTGTGGCCAGCAACCTCGCAAACCCTGGAAGACCTGGCTACCTTTTGGCTCTAAGCACCTGAGACTCCCATGAGCAGAGGCTCTGCTCAAAACCAGCTTCTAACCCCTGGCATCAGCCCGGAACCGCGAACCCTGCACACTCTGCACCTGCCAAGCCTGGCCTGTGCTGGAGTGAACAGAGATCCCGAGGACGTCCCCCGGCAACTGTGACCCCGAATCCAGCACCCAAGGGCTCACCTCGATGCTCCTGATGACGCCTGCAGCCTCAGAACCAGGTACCCCCCCCAACCGCGATCAACAGAGGGTAAGATTTCCCGACACCAAAAGGCACTCCTGCACCCGGCGCCCTGCGGCCCCCTGTGCCCAACTCCTGGGTACCTACCTATCCTCCAACTACCCAACTTACCTCTCGAAGGGGTGGTGGCACCTGAAGAATCTTCGTCCCCGAGCTTGCAGCCTTTTTTCAACCAGGAGCTTTCCCATTGAAATCCATTGAGCGCCCGAAGACTCAAAAGCACCCTGCACCCAGCCGCCCGAGTGGCCCTGGCAGTGTAACCTCTACACCTATCTACTTCCCCATTTGCCCTGAGCAAGTGACCAGGAGCCCAGCTCCCACAGCCGCGTAGCCTGCTAGTCTGCAGCCACCAACCAAGGCCCCCCTGCCTCCCATAGGATAACATTGGGCCTAACTCGCTCTGCACCCGGGTGCCCCTTTGCCGCTGAGGGTGTAACAACTGTACTTACCTGACCCTGGGGGACCCCTGAGTCTGTACCCAGAACCTTAACTCTGCCAGTCGAGTACTTACCCAAGAGCCGATAACCCAATTTTCCTCCCTAGGGTAACATTGTCTGGTTTCTTCTGAAATTTCTTCAAAGTGTGGAGTTTCTAAAACTTAAAATATTCACAAAAAACCAACCGAGTAACGAAAATGAAAATACTCACCTGCTATTAGGAGAGATGCCAGTGCTGGATCTTGGTGCCCTGCACTGACCCTGAAAAGTACTCACAACCGTACTTACCATTAACCCAATTTTCTTCCATAGGAAAACATTGACTGTTTTTCTGTGAAATTTCTTCTGTCGATTTTTGCAAACTACAAATATTCTTTAAATATCGTACCAACTCTGAAAACGTAATTGCATACCTCTTTTAGATTGAGGTCCCAGTACTGAGCCCAGGAGCCCAGTACTGGATTACAAAAGTAACAAGAACATACCATACCTGTAACTTGAATTTTCTCCCATAGGGAATCATTGACTGTTTTTATATGAAATTTCTTGTCAACTTTTAAAATAGCAAGCTATTGCCTAAAAATCACAACAGTAACTAAGTCGACTTTACTCACTTGTTTCCAAGAACTGTCCCAGGACTGAATCTAGGATCCAGTCCTGGAGTTAGAAAAGAAATCCTGAAAGTAATATATTGCAAATAACTTAAAACTTCCATTGAGCTCAATGTATTATTGTGTTTTAAATTGTGTTGCCTATTGCAACAATCAGTAACTATCTACAAAAGTCAATTGCATATTGCAAAAGTATTCAACTAAAGCCTCTCATCCTGAGAAAGTATATTTTAATACCTATTGTTGGTTCTAAAATAAAACAGACATATATTTTATAGATAAACCATTGGCCTAGAGTTCAGTTATTGAGTGTGTGAGACCATTTGCTGACTGAGTGTGTACAACAAATGCTTTACACTGATACTGCCTTACTGCTCGACCAAGCTACCACTTTAGAGAGTAAGGTTATATCTAACTTTAGCCTGTGCCAAACCTCTGGGGACTGTGGACTCTGTACACACTGTACCTATTTGGGAACAGTATATACAGAGTCACTTTCTCACAATCGGGCGCTTCGATATTTAGCCATAGACACTTTCTCAGCCCCTGCTATAATTTGTGTTATACAGATGCCAGATAGGTGCTAATGCACCCTAAGGGGACATTCCGTCATTGTCATGAGGTGTGCCCCATGCAAATAACAGAAAGCATTTGCACATGTGCATGAGCCTTCATGTCTGCACAGGGCCAAATAGGCTGCCTAGATATGCACTGATTGTGTGTCACGTAGGAAATGGTACACAGCCCTTACGCTTCGCAATAGCGACTGTTGTGGGGAGGTATCAGGGTCCCAGGCAGCGGCGGCCAGCACTGATCTGCGGTAGGGGGGGCAGGGCGGAAGATGGGGTAGACGGGGGAGTTTGCTGGGCGGGGGCGGGAGGAGGAGGACGCAGGGAGAAGCAGAAAATAAAAACATTCCTTCTTCACCTATGTGGTCCTCCCTTGCTAGGCCTTACCGGAAGCACACCCAGGCGACCGGTCAGCCAATCACAATGTTGACAATGTTGCCTTAGCAGTGTTGTGAATGGTCTGAGCGCTGCGTTTCGGTGCTCACATGCTGACTGGGGGCCTAGGCAGGTTCTCCATATAGTCTGTAATCCAGCCTGCATGGAGAACATCCGCAGTGTGCAAAACTGTTTTGGGTGGCCTGAGAGGGTCGGCCAAGAAGTCCCTGTGCGCTTTAGGAGGGTGCTTCCATTCCTACCCTGCCCCATCCCCTAACGCAAAGATGGCGGAAGTAGGAGAAAATAACATGATAATAGCGCAAGGTATTATGATTTTATTTGCCCTTTGTGTCACTGCAAAAAAGCAGTGAGGCGGCAGCTGCCCCTGGTCTCAGGGATTCTCCACGAATCATCCCACACAGTGGGCAAAGTCAAGAACTGCAACCCTCTGTGGGGGAGACCTGCCCCCTCCTAAAATGAGGTATGCTGGCAGTGAAAGACAGCATCTCTGAATTTCACTGATGCCCACTGCCCAGCACAGCCGTGAGGAGTCACAGATTTTGCCTGCTGCTGGGTAGAAGACATTTTTTATCTATAATCGCGCGTACTACTCTGGGCACACCAAGTTTAGGTTGTGCCACAATGCATACATAGACAGTGTGCCCAATAAGTAATACCAAACTGTAGTGTCTTGGAAATGTGTATCAAACTAGCATCTATTTAAGTCATTACTGGTATGTGATGAGACTAGACAAATGACGTAAACATTAGGATCATATCATGGGACCAAATTACGTGCTGTGCACAAGCGCAGAAGTGATGCTTTTTTCACTAAATTGCACATATGCACAAAGATGGTTAGTGCACTGGTACCACTGGCAACTTTTGTGAAACAACAGCCGTTTAGGAGTACGTTTGTGACGGAAGTTTGGTCATTTTTTGTTTTTGATATGGAAAACATTTGTATTTCAGCATCCTATTTCAAATTTTCATGCTGAAAGACAGAGTTTAAGTCAAATTCTGTGCATCACTCGTTACCGCAGATGCTGCTGTGGACAAACATTTGCTTGCAAAATGAAACATGGCTGCAAGCAGTAACACAAAGCTAATGTTACATACGTCGTGATAATATTGTTTTGGTTCTAGACTCACTATAACTATAGCATCCATCCCGATATAGTCAAAACACAAGCGCTGTTTTTGCGACCAAAAATAGCACCTCTTGTCACAAAATAATTGGAGCAAAGTGCAGCAGATACGTACTATGGTGCTATTAGCCTATCAGTGCGAATCAGCTGCTTCAACAAATTAGCAAGATCAGCACCACTAGACAACGTCACTGATATAGCCCATTCTACTACGGTAGACGGGAAGCACTGCGGATTCTTCCATCTCAATAGTCCATTTATTGCCCTATTGGCGTAACACAGGCCCCCGCAGCCCCCGCGGTGCGGGGGGCCCCGAGCTGCAGGGGGCCCCCTCCGCACCGTACTAAGTCCTGAGAGCTCCATTGTAAATACGGAGTGGGGGCCCCTTTATGTACTTTGAACGGGGGCCCCCTCAACTTTCGTTACGCCTTGTGGCAGTGTTGTCCGGAGCTCAGCATCAGCACATATTTGTAAACACTTGCACACATTTATGAGAAACCACCACATGGTGGCATTATGTGTGTGTACTTACAAGGAAAGTTCATTTGTGGTGCATTAATCGGTTTAATACATCTTAAAAACATGATAAAACCTGAACTTATATCTGCAGTTTAAAGTGACATGGGTGGTGCCAGCTACAGTGGACCAGTTAGTAATACCTGGAATGTAATCTTTTTACAAATTAAGCACTGCTGCCAATGTTTTAGATTCTGAGCCCAAATAAGGAGAGGGTGATAAAGAGGAATTTCACAAAAATCAATGGCTTACAAGTGCCAACTTCTCACCACCCCTGACCCATCAAGTTTCAAACCACTTAGCCTCTTATATATTTACCAGCAGGCCATCTGTTGCAGAACCACCATTTCCAGGGCATGGCATGGTGATCCATGGGCAGGACAAACAAACAACATCCCACCCGAGGGGGATTAACCTCCTAGCGTGTCAGGGACATTTCATTTGACATATTTCAAAATCAAGCACAGGTTTTATGGGCATGGTGGTCTCCCCAGCATTGTGTAATTGAACATGAATTACTACTACTGTGTTGGTGGAAGCAGTTTCAGCAAAAATTCCCCCTCTAGCTTGTGGGCGAGGGGGCTTTAATATGTGGATAGGTCAAAGTGAAACCAGTGGAGGCAGGACACCACAGTCCCAGAGACATCATGGATTAAAACACTGAAACACTTACTCGTCCAATGTGGTATCCCTCAATGAAAAGCTCTTACTATTCAGGAATGAATGGCTACTTGACTATACATGGAACCTGCATTTCCTGTTCTTAAGTGCTCTGTTTCTCATATGCAAGTTATGTTTTTGGTGGGGTAGTCAATTGCAGAAATAAAGGCAACGTATTTTGGGAGAAGGGAATAATGGTCTTGACAGTCAAATATATTCTTGGATTTATCATCCAAAAATGGTGGTTTAATGATTATAGGAAGAAAAATAGTTAAACTGCTTTGCAACATTTTAGTTCTAGATTTTCTATACAAAAGAGGAATTGTGAATCAGCATGTAGCCAAGTGAGTCCTAACAGTGAAATCCCTCCAATAATTTTAGCTTTGGATCTGTGCTGTGACATGGAACCCCTAATGAGGTCTCACCCCCTGTATTTCTCTGTTTGAAATGAACTGGAGTTGCAACATTCCACACCCCCACATGTAAAAATAAAAAAAAGCTGCAGTGCAGAGCTGCAATAAGAGCTTCTGAGCAGGTTGCATGTGACACGCGTACATGTGAGCACACACGGAGTACTATTGTCCTTCCCAGCCAGGCATGTGCACACAGGTAGCACTGTGGCAGCACTGTGGAAGATGTGGAACAATCTAAATTGTTACAGTTCAAATGCAGACTAAAATGCCCTGAACCATCATTCCTTTTGGGAAAAGTGTGGATTGTGTAATGCTTCATATTTGGAATTTCATGCATATATTGTGTTTAAAATATACATTTAGATTGCACCATTGTACATTGTCCAGAGTCACTCCCTGTCCATATTTGTCCAGGCCAGGAATTCGTATCTGGAGGTACTATTACCCAAGATGACTTCCTTAAAAAAGTTGTAAAAGTTTATATCTGATCGAGTCACCCCTTAATGAAATTCACTCTCTCACATCACTGGTTGAGGGATCCGAATTATTGCGCTACACCACCTGGCACATCAGAGGCCACTGCAGATAACAAACCATTTTCAAGGGATTTAAGAATCTCTTGTCGGTGTAAGGGGGCGTGGTTTTAATCTTAATAGAAATCTCCATCAACTGCCTATTACCTAATGAGAGCGAAGCTCCCCATATTAATAATGACATAGGCTGAGAGGTCTCTTCCTGCTAGCCAGCAGGATGCACCTTGGGAGATTTCTGGAGGGAAGATGCTATTTAAGGGTGAGACAGCCAGTGGTTTAGCTGCTCGAGTGTCATTAGAGGCAACGGGATGTGGCATCCCTAGGTTGGGTGGATGCGTCTTTTAAAATGGAATTTTTCACCTCCCTTCTTAACCCACTGCAGAGACGGAATATCTGAGAAGGAGCCTTGTAGGGACATATGAAGGACTATTACAGCTGTTGACCTATGTCAAGAGTTTTTGGGGCACACCCACTCATGATTTGAATTCTGGACTTTCTGGACTCTCACCAGCACTCAAACTCTATTCTAGGCTAATTTGCGAGTGGAGTGACGGGGCACCTTGGAGCAGGGGGTCCTGTGGGCTCTGCTGGCTCAAACAGAAGGCACTGTACACTCCTGCTTTTGCTCACAGTTATCCTGCAATAGGCTGCATGCCTGGGTAACGGGAATGTGGGCAAGAAGGGTGGTCAGCTGTAGAGGACTTTTGGGTTTTGCTAAGGAAGACCTTAGATCAGATGATCACCAGGGCTGAGATGTAAGCCAGACCCACACCTAACCTGCTGTTGTTCGGGTGAAGAAGCAAAAGTGCCAGAGGCTTTGAGAAAGCAGAAAAAATGCCTCATGAAAATATTGGGCTCAGACAGTCCCTTGCTGCTGTTGTGGTGGCTTGGGGCTGGCTCCCAGAAGCAAAACGTTTCACACTCCACTGAAGCTGGCAGAGCAAGTCTCAGGATGCTTGGGAGTCCCACTCATGGGCAGCTTCAGGAAGCTTGACATTGTCATGACTCTGCTGTATTAGTCATATTTCTATGTATGGTGGTAGGGGTTATGAATTGTGTCCCAACTGGAATCCGGTAGCTACCCTGTATTCTTGCAATAGATTATTGTCAGTAAAAAGGAATGTTATACGGGCAGATATTTCTTCGGCAATAAAATCAACCTAATGCTTAACTGTGTATCTCCATTACTGCAATTTTGGCGATGATCACCCTGGCACAGGGACATATATATTAAATTGAACCAGACAGTGGTATTACAGCTATCCTATTCTGTTTTCACCATGCTTTAAGTACTCAGGAAATACTTAGTTCCCGGAAGGTGTTACTTTTCTGCAACCGGTAGGAAACTCAACCCAGTGGAAAAGAGTGATTAACTTTGAGTGCTTTAGCCTTTTAACGGTTTTAGCAAGCAGAATTTAAACTTCTCTCACCATTCTTTCCAGTGCTCCAGCTTCACATCTACGCCACTAGCGTAACAAAACTTGAGGGCCGCCCTGCAAACTACACGGAAGGGCTCCCCTGCAGACTCAGTCAGGAGCTGTCACGCCAAGGTACTGTGCTGAGGGAGCCTACTGGAGCTCGGGACTCCCCACGGTGCGGGGGCCTGTGTTACGCCACAAACATATGTGCTCCTCTTATGATGCTCATGGACAATATTATGTGCCTGCACGGTGCGCTAGCATGTGACGTCACGCGTACGTATAGAGTGCACACCACCATTTTGGATAAGGAGTGTACTTATAACCGTATGAGCCTCTTGTCGATTTCTTCTGTGATGTACACATTTCTGGGATTAAGCACTGTATTCACAATTGTGCACTAACTGCGCATATGTATCAGACCCTGCAGCAGTGTGATTTTACGTACATTCTTCTTACCTTGCTTATTATTAACGGCGTGCCCTAGCATAACTACTTTTGACATGGCATCTGGCAATACATTAACCTTACTCCACCCTCAACCCTTCTTGCCATCATCAGGAAAATCATCAAGTGTCAAGAGTGGCAGGAATATTTTGTGAATTACGCTTTTACATTTGATGACGATAAGGAGTTTACTCCAAAAAAGAAAAAGAAAACACTTTTACCATGTGAGGGTCCACATGGATCAAACCTAGCTAATTGTATTGAGAAAAAACATAGACAGCAATGCCAAGGCAATGTGTTAAACAATGTGCTTGAAGATACAAATTCATTATGTGCCCACTGTTTGCGCTAGAATTGAGAAATGCAAGTTTCACCACAGATAGCAATTTAAAGAGGAAACAATTGAAGATTATGTTTCTGCCCTGAAGAACTTGACATTAACCTGTCCCTTTGGAGCATTACACGATGAACTAATCAGAGACTAGATTATAATGCATGCAGCTAATCTGCTCATACAAGACAGTCTATGGACTAAAGGAGAAGCCTCTTGAGAGCAAGAAAATGATATAGTCAAATGGGCAGACCTTACAGGCAGATGTGCCAAAGCTTTTTTATCAGAGCACAAGAAGGATCAGGCGTTGGATATTAGACAAGCACCGAAAGTTGTGGTTAATAACCTTAAAATGGAAAGAAATTAGGCGATAGGGCCCGTGTATTATCTGCAAAAACCTACTTTTCCTACATGGATAAACCCAAGAAAAAACTGGAGGATAATGATACAATGGTGAAATGTTATAGAATTGACATTAAGGGTCATTTTGCCAATGATAGGAAATGTCCTGCCCCATACCGAAAGTGTTTGGCTTTTAGGATTATGGGCCATTTTCCCAAGGTTTGCAGGAAATAGAAGGCTGGTGCTATAAAAGCTGTGGATGGTGACTCCAATTCAGAGTCACAGGACGCTCACAATGAGGAGACTAATATGCCTGTGCTGACCATTGATGCTCCTCAAGAGATGAGGAATGTACCAGTTGACAGGAGCAAACACAAGTGTGAACTTTCAATTATGGGTATAAATGTAGTGATCACAGTGGACTCAGTTTCTCCATATACAATAGCTAATGAAGAAGTATGGAACAATACATTTCAACCTAAGCTAGGTGATGTGTTAGATTGCCCTGATGTTTCCCCTAGCAGTTTCACAGGTGAGCCCATTAATTTGCTGGGCTATAAGAAATTACTTTTTGTATTCAAGAACAGAGAGGCAGTATGGAAATTGTATGTGTTTAAATCAGTCCCATCAGTGCTGGAACAGCATGATCCTTGAGCCTAATAGTCAGGAACATGTGTTGGTCATTCAGGACGAAATGTTGGTCGATGTGGAAATTGTTAAAATGTATTCAGAAGTGTTTTCTGGTAAAATTAGTGAGTTTAACATGTTGCAGCACAGGATCACTTTTAAAGAGGAGGCATTGCCCAGCATTCAAAAAGCAAGGAATATTCCAATTGGAATTAGAGAAGAGGTGTTTGAGGAACTGGAGAAATTACAGAATGATAGTATTATCGAGCCTAATGAGTCTTCAGACTAGGTTGTACTTAGTTGCGGCACCATGAGCCAATGCAAAGCTCAGATTATGTGTGGATCTGAGGATCTGAATAAAGGTATCTTAGTGGATCAATTTTCCTTACATATTAACAATGAAATGTTGACCATAACTGAAGAAGGTGTGGGATGGTTTACTATAATTGACTTACATTCAGCCTACCATCAGGTGTTGCGGTACCCATATAGTTGTAGATTAATTGCCATTATCACTACATTTGGATATTTTCAATTTATAAAAGTTCCTTTTAGTTTGGCGTCAGTTGCAGCTATGTTTTAGAGACTCATGGTCATCATTTTCAGGGGTGTCAAAGATGTAATTTTCTTCCAAGATGACATCATAGGGAAAGAACAGAGGCTGAACATGACTCTAAACTTAAGGAAGTTCTATATAGTTTAAAACATAATAGGTTATCGGCAGAAATTAGCAAATGTAAAACTGTTAAGAAAAGTGTAACTTATTTTGCACATGATGTTAGTGGTAAGGGGATTGAAGCCAAGGCAGCCTTATTGGAAGCAAATAGGTGTGCTTCTGCCGCCACCAATAAAGATGAAGAAATAGCCTTCTTATTCAAAATTTGTGAGTAATTTATCTAGCAAGACATATCATATTAGACTGCTTTTAGAAACCAAGAAGGATTTTGAGTGATCTAAGGAGTGTCAGGAGGCTCTCCAACTGATAAAAGACAACATTTGATACACCCCCTACGTTACAGGTTTTTGATCCCAAGTTAAAGTGCTCAGTCACCATGGATGCTAGCTGCAGAGTAACTGGTGCAGTACTTACTTGGACTGATTTGTGGGGAAAGGAGTGCATTATTGAGTTTGCTTCTTGATTTGTAACCCCAGCAGAGGATAAGTATTCCTTCATAGATGGGATGCTGTGTGGGAGTTAGAACACAATTGGTCTTTTATATGGGGTTCACACATGATACTTCATAGTGACCATAAACCACTGATTAAAGTACTGACAGCGGAGGGTCTATTGAATGTTTCTCCACACCTGGCTCATATGTCCATAAAATTGCTAAACTATAATTATAATTATGATGTGCACTATGTGCCAGGTGTTAAAAACAAGATTGCAGACTTTTTGAGCCAGTTGCCACTCCCTATAAGAGGTGGGGCAGAGGATGAGCATGAAAAGAGTCGTGTTGCAGATGTGTCAGTAAGAGTTCAAGGTATGCAGAAGGAAAAATGGAAAGATGCTTCAGAGGGTGATAATGCAATGAAACAATTGTTGGAGTAGATCTGGAAGGGATAGCCGAAACAGAATTGCCAAGAGGACGATTTTGTGCATATTGGGAATTGAAATACAAGTTATATAAAGAGAATTGGTTGTTGTTAAGGAACAGCAGAGTTATTCCCCCATAGGGAGTTACAGACAGACTACTGGATATTTGTCATGAATGGCATCTGGGTATCACCAAAACTAAAATTAGAGTAATATCTTTATTGGTGGCCAGGAGAGGAGGTGGCTGTTGAGAGGAAGGCATTAGAGTGCACTTTGTGTAGTAATTCAGAAAAGACTGTGGTGACTTTTAAATCTGCAGCACGTCTAATTCCTAGTTCTGACATGCTGTGGAAAAGGATTGGGTTAGACACAGTAGGACCCATATATTAATGTAGTGTACCCATGTACATTATTTTAATCATGGATCCTTTCGGCAAGTGGCCGTAAATTGATATATTTCCAAAAGCAGTTTCTCAGGCACGAGTGTTATTTCTGGATAGGGTTTTTTAATAGAAGTGTTATTTTAATATTTGAAAAGGAATGGAGTTGACCACAAGACAACTTTGGTCTATCATCCTGTGGGCAATGGAGCTGTTGAATGCTTCAACCGAGTAATTAGGAACACAGTACTAATACATGTGATGTTAGATTATCTTGGAGGATAGAAGTGTGGCATACTATACGGGCATACAGAGTTGCACCATGTGTGTCCACTGGCTATAGTTCATTTAAACTCATGAAAGTTAGAGTGGCAGTCATGAAAGACAACATGAGGTGGATAGCTAAGTCCAAGAATAGTGAATGGTCTTCTATGTTGTTTAGAGAGAATTTGTCAAGGGCACAGGAAAATGACAAAATCTGAAACATAATTGGGAACAAGTTAATGTGCGGATTGGAGTCATAGGAGCTTATTCCAATGTCGGTCGGAGTTTCCTCTGACCGACATCATGGCAGAAACGGGACCAACCGACCTCTGGTCAGCGGTCCGGCGGCCTAATTATGATGCGACTGCACATGGTGAAGTGGCATATTCCCATTTCTCTATGGGAGCTTGTGTTACAGCCGTAAACCGGCTGTAACACAAGCTCCCATAGAGAAATGGGAGAATGTGTTAATCCCTGCAACCCGTGGCAGGCACCTCACTGTCAGTAGGTGTATGGATACCAAAGATGCCTGTACAAACAAAGATTTGCTGTATCTCATCAATAAAAGGACGATGGATGCCAGACTGAGGCCTGAGTATGATGCTAAGCTTTCTGGACTTGCTCTACGTCAAAAAGCATTTGAGTTGGGATTTTACCTGGCTAAGGTGCTTCCTCTGTCAAAGGATAGAGTAGTATTTGATTTTGCTGTTAGTGGTACAAACTGTTGATTCTCCTACTTTAAAAACAATCCTGTACAGAGCAAGAAACCTTATGGAGCACAATCAAATTATACTGTCTCCAATGTTAGTGCATGGTGAAAGAGTTAAATTAGTTTACTTACAAATGGGGCATGCTTCTCAGTGAAGGCGGTCGCTTTATTAGTCAGGATGCAAAAGGCTCTTTGAACCTGTCAAGGAATAGTGATCCAAGGATGGCCCGTGGCATTGGTCAATCATTACCTTCTCATTTAGGGTGTGACATCTTGGCTGATGGACCTTTGGAGAAAGATTTGAAGCTTTATTGAATATAGGTGATAACCTAACCACAGTCCCTTTCAATGTTTAATAATGACTGTAATGTCTTCCATGGTAATCCACGATGGAAGACACCGGGGTTGGGGCAGCTTTTTAACTTGTTTGCAAATGTTTCTGGGTATCTATTGCTTTTATTGTTTAGGAGATTTTGGTGTAGGTCTCTAGGCGGGACTTTTCCTTCTGGGATAAGTGTGGGCTGATTTTCACATGGATGGGTGTTTTCTTCAGTGGCTTTCTTTAATGGATTTTTTTTCTTTTTGTGGTCCTGGTATGAGCGCCTTTAAATTCATTTTTGCAACACTTGTGCCAGCGGCTCATGAAGCCCAGTTTCCTGCTCAGCTTATATTTTTTTTTGTATGACTTGGCTGATAAATTCAAAGCTATGGCAAGCATATATTATAAAAACATATACTGTGAGATGCCAAAGAAATAGCACATTCTAAGCAATCAGCAAAACACAACAAAGCCGTAGTGTGACCACCGGTGCCTAATAAGTAAAATAATAGGTGCAGGGCCCAAAGTTGTGCTAAGAAACCCACTGCAGCAATATCGAAGGATGGAGTTCCGAACAACAAGGCTGCATAGTCCTAAATCCACCTCATGCATCCACCATCAGACACTCTCTGATTCTTTATCTGACTCCTAAAGTTTGTTATTTATCCCTGCTTACTCTCTTTGTTACTATTTTCCAGGCTTTTTCTATCTCCACTTTCCCCTTTTTTGTTTTTCTCACTCTTGCTTTGCTGCCTGCCTGCTGCAGAGGGCTCAGACCACAAGCCCCATACCTCCTTGCTAGTGGGAGGAGGAGTGGGTGCCTTTAAGTTTGCCGCAGTCCTCCTACGGCATGGGACGCATCTTTGTGCCTGCACTGCTGCCTGTCGCAGAGGTGTCTGACCACAATCTCCAGACCTTCTTGCTAGTGGGAGGAGGAGTAGGCACCTTCAAATTTACCGTAGATTTGCCAGGCCAAGATCAGGCCAAGAGTGGACCCATCTGTGCTCGTCAGAGCGCAGAGGAGACTGGGCTGGGCCCCCGCTCATGGTCCTGAGACTTCTTTGTTTTGGCTGATGTCGGTGTGTTTCAGCAAGAATTTGCATTTTATTTCGTAGTGGCTTCAAAATTGGGAAAATAATAGCCACAGAACCTAAAACTGATAACGCGGAAATGTCCAGGTCATCAGCTTCCATTACTAAATTCGTTCATGGATGCAAAAACAAATTAATGCAGCCCAGCGACAATCCTCCCTCAACCATACCCTCAGCCATTAGAACCAAGACCAATAATTGAAAATCCTTTGATCTGTAATCGATTTGACCGTAGTAATTCTGACCTTGGTTCTACTCCATCTGGGAAATTGGTTTCACAAACGAGTTTACTATTCCCACAACATGAAAACATCATTCCTGGTAAGGAGGCTGAAGCAAGGGAATGCTCTGCGAGTTCATTTACTCCACCTCCAACCAAAAAAAAGAGAAAAGAAGGTATGAACAAGCAACTTAAGAAATTATGTCTGACTCAATATTGTTCAGTTAAAACTTCAACTGAGAGGTCATTAAGGAATTTACAATTTAGAACGGAGGGAGCAGCTAAGGATTTTAATGGTATTGAACTTGTTGGCCTTGAGGTATTGAAGGGTATAGAGAAACAGATTATGGAACTATGTACTCACTTTCTACAAAAGGTAAAACTAATATTGACTGATTTTTGTCAAAAACCTGAGCTTTAACTATTGGGCATTGTAACTTGATAACTGGACAATAAACATTTAAAAGTATCAAGCCATAAGTTGATTTTCACTTGACCCAGTCATAGTGAGATTTCATCAACTGTCTCCATGTCTACAATTCAAGCTACAAATCAAGATGTTGAGAACCCTTGCCTTGGAGTGGACTATCGCGCCCCTACACAATCAGTATGCACACCAAACTGGAACTGACCAAGAGAAGCAAAGATTCCATCATTGTAATGATATCCTGCAGTTACCACCAGATTACACCCCTTACGTTATTGTCCTGGAAGACGTACAAATGGTCACGTCTGAAACAAAGGAGGGCGGTTTAAAACATAAAGTGGTGCATTGGTTAGGTTAAGAATTGGGCCACCATGATGATTTTTATAACAAAATTCTCTTAGCCAGAAGAGTGGGATGGATCGGGTACAAAAGGAGATAGTGTTGTGATAAATTTCTGGGACCCAACATTAGTAAGGTATCTTTTACATAATTTATCTAGTTTAACTTTCCATCAAGTTGGTGTGTCCTTTGGGGTATTTTTGTAGACCAACTATTATGACATTTAGTCCTCCGCCTTGTCTGTTCTGGGGAAAGAGGTGCAGGGTGGCACCGATATAGGTTTTTGATGTTCCCAGAGCAAATCATTTGCCACTTGATGGGCTGAACACAAATGATTGGATACCAACCCTAAGAAATGTTGCTCAACCTCATATTACAGTAGCCCCAGCTGTATGTGCTAAGTCCGAAGTTTTGCATTCTGTTTTTCCTATTAGCTATAACCCTTTGTCTTCTTCTCCTATTAGGTCGGATAAGGGCTTGGCGCTTGTTTCTTGGAACATAACTGGTGCCCGTACCAAAATATCCAATCCTGATTTTGACAGCAAGTTTTATATTATCTGTTGCCAAGAGACTGGGATGAGGGAGGATTTTCATATTCATGGTATTTATGCTTTTTTTCAGCATGCTACTCTGTCACCAGCAGGTAAGGCAAAGGGAGGACTGGCTTTGTTTATTTTGGTTAAAACGACCCTAATTCAAGCAAAGTTTGGTCCTCACCGTATTTTCTGGTTACATTTTTATTAAAAGAATTTTAATCATAGTATGAGACATCCGATAGACCAGTTTAATGTCTTTTAAAAAACATATTGTAAAAACTGACCTCGCAATACTTTTTCTAATTTGGGTAGCGCATTCTAATATTTCAATCTGTAAGTTTAGTGGCCAATGTGTTTGTGGTTTTAATCATAGGAGAAATAATGACATATTCAATTTTCACCACTCAGTGTGTGGTGAAACACGAAATACACTAATAATGAAATATGATTCAACTTTTTAAATGAAATTACCCCTTCGCAAATCCCTACTTTTAATAGAAGAGTGAAAGGGAGTACAATTGATTTTATTTTGGTTTTATCTAATCTGTGCATTTTTTAAAGGGCTCGAAATTATCAGTAATTGTAGCAGCGACCATAGCCCCTAACTTTGTTTTGGCAGGGTATAAGGCATAAGGCAGTGTACTCAAGAAAGCTTCCCAACTGTGAATACTCCAAGTCCAATGGCATAAGAATAAAATGGAATAAGGTGGACCCAGATGTTTTTATTAGTGAACTCATTATTAAGAATAAGGATGCCTTTTTAACATGTTTGTCTTATGAGTCGGAGTCGGACCCTTGTTGTACAAAAGAAAGTTTTAAAAATATATGTTTTGCAATTTCGGAGATGTTATTGTCAAAGACAGTTCCCCTTGAAGCTAAACTTTTTAGATGGTTTAATGCCACTTGTTCGGCAGCCCATAAACAGCTAAAAACAGCCTTCCATTCGCACTAAAGATCACCTCTTAAGGTAAAGCAAGGACACTGCATATATAAGCATACACTGCAAGCATGCAAGGAAGAGATAAGGTGTAAGGCTTGGGAAGGGTAAAGGACTCCATGAGATTCTGGGAGTTTGTTAATCACCTGTATTTCTCAGATCTCACTTAGCCTATGGTGGAGTCCCTAATCTCTGCTGAGTCATAGGTAAATCATTATTCAGAAATTTCGCAAATAGAAGAGGCAGAGATAGGTCCCTCTGAATTAGAGTTTGAGATGGGCTTTTCCCTGGTTAAGGTGCTTACACTGTAAAAGCATAGAGTAGTATTTGGTTTTGCTGTTAGTGCTAAAAATTGTTGATTCTCCTAATCTACTTTAAAGACCAAACTTTGCAGAGCAAGTACAAGCAAATTATCCTTTCTCCTATAGTAGTGGGTAGTATGTGAATCAGTCAAATTAGAATACTTAAAATAGGGCACGTTTTTTGTAAGACCTGACTGCCTTTGGGTGGTCTTACCCCAACTTTTTTGTCTGCCTCCCTTCATTCTTCGTTACTAATTTTTGCTGGTTTTAGGACTCTGCGCACCTTACCACTGCTAACCCCCTAAAAACATTGTAACATTGGCTTATACCCATTTTAAATATTTAATTTACTTATAATTTACTACTAACATGCACTACATATGTCCAGGGCCTGTAAAATAAATTCTACTAGTGGGCCTGCAGCAATCACTGTTTGTGCCACCCACCTAAGTAACCCCCTTACCATGTCTTAAGCCTTCCACTGCAGGGCCTGTGTGTGCAGTTTACTGCCAGTTTGACTTAGCATTTAAAACTACTTGCCTTGCCTTAAACGTTCCTTTTATTACACCTAAGTCACTCAAGGTAGGACATATATTTGTATGGTTTACATGTCCTGGTAGTGACAAACAGCTAAACTTGTTTTTCACTGATGTGAGGCCTACTTCTCTCTTAGGCTAAAATTGGGAATTCCTTACAATACTTTTAAGCTGTAATTACTGATTAGAAAGGAGTAGCTGCATCATGTTTCATACCTCTGGAACGGTAAAGATAAATTCTCTTTACTGGTAAAGTCGGATTTACCATTACTATTTTAGAAATGCCAATTTTAGAGAGTGTGCATTTCTATGCTGTTGCTGCTCTATGTACCTTGCAATGATCTCCAAGGACTTGGTAGCTTGCATCCTGTTGCTTGAGACTCAGGGTTATAAAAGTCTCTACTTATGCTCCTGTGCCTGGTCACTGGTAGTGGCCCAGATACCTGCAACACGGATTTTGATACATCTCCTCTCTGTCTGTAGCAGAACGGGTGCATCGACCCGGTTGTGGGGGTAACATCGGTGCATAGCTTCAGAACCAGTGCTTTGACTCCAGAGATCGACGTATCGGACCGTGTATTGCCTTCTCTGCAGCTTGTTGAGATCGATACATCCCCTCAACTGCATTGCAGAAACCGGTGCACTGCTCAATGCCTCTCAACTTCAGCATCCGTCTTTGGAACTAACGCATCACCATCACTGCATGGAGAAGATCTACCAGAGAGGTACTATGCTCACCGGGGCCTGCATGGGTCCTGTAGCAGTCTAGCGCTCCATCACACTCGGCCTGAACTTTGACTTTACCCCGGTCCAGAGTGACCTAAAGTAACCATTTTAGCACTACTTGCTCCTTAGCACTTTACTGCAGTTATTTCTTCAAAATTCAATATCTCACACATTGGATTTTTTGTCATATTGGTCTTATTTTATTAATAAAGTCATACTTTTATGAATTATTGCACAACAATTTTACATATGACCATTTCCATTAAGCTTGCCTGCTATGTGCCAAGCTCCCATAGGGTGAGCACAGGATAATTTAGGTTACCCTGACTAGGACTGTGGTCTCTACTTGGACAAGGTGCATACCTATGCCAACTAGAGACCCAATTTCGAACTCTTCTCAGTTAAAGCTGTTGCCAATTAGAGACAGAAGGGACACTGCTTGCTACAGAACGTCAAGCATTCAGTAACACAATAGGAGTTGAGGGAGTGGCCTGGGAAATATGAAGCAGTATTGCAGGAAAAGCCTTGGGCAGTCATGGAGTTTTTTAAGGCAAATATAACGTTATGGGCCAATTTATTGACTAATGTAGTAAGAGCTGCTATAGTAGGCACACTCCCAGGGTCTTGAAAGGAAGCGACTAGATACCCAATTTTTAAGAAATGAAACAGAGACTTGCCCAGTTGCTATCGCCTAATTTCTTTGATGAATTCAAGTGCCAAAATCCTAGGACGAGTTATGTTTTCCTATCTGGAAGTTTGGGCAGATGAAAATAAGATCTTATCAGAAATCCAGTTTGGTTTCCATCCAGGAATTGGTAGTGTAGAACAATATATCCTAATTTGTACCTTTTGGTTTGGAATTATGTTCTAGCAAAGGAGGGGGCTATCCATTTGGTTTTTGGACCTTTCTAATATGTTTTACCTGATGAATTGCACTAAATTATGGGATATATTGGAACAATTGAGGCTTGATTTGCTAATCACGATAAATCGTCTACATGTGGAGACCTCTGTGACTGTCCATTATGGCCTTTCAGGTGAATCAAGCCGGTCAATCAGAATACTCTGATGTGTGCAACAGAGATGTTTCATGACACCCTTTTAATTTAATGCTATATATAAATAATGTTAGTAATTTTTTACTGGAGAAAGGTGGAGACATGCCCAGGATGGGAAAGTGTCATATTCCCATCCTATTGTATGCTGATGATGCGGTTCTTATTTCCAGAACAGCTAATGGTCTCCAGAGGCCCGGTTAAGACAAAACTTAAGTCTCACAGGCCCAGGGGGGCACTCAGTTTGATAGAGCCAAGACTATTAATTATTTGGGGATGGTATTTAATTCTTCCTTTACTTGGACGCCTTTGTTAACTTTGAGAACACAACAACTCAGTAAAATTATTGAGGCACTATTTAGATTTGCTCATAAACTACGTCAAAAGCAAGTTAAAGAATTAGTGAACATCTATAGGAGCAAGTGTATCCCTGTAGGGGCTGACAGAGCAGGCATCTGGTGCTGCAATAATTTGCATATTCTCCAACGTACAGAAAACAGCTTCAGCTGAATGCTACTGTTGGTCCCAAAAAAGCACTGGATCCATTATTTGATGAGAAGAGCTAGGCCTAATTTATCCGGAAGATATGATTAGTGTTGCCCCTTTGATTCTATGGATCAACTGTTGAGGAAAGCCGGAAGCAGGACTGGTGAGAGATCCCCTTACGGATTGTCTGCCAAATGATAACCTGTACCAAGTTCCATGGTTTGCTTATGTAAAGAAAATGTGCTATTTTTGGGGAATTCCAGAATTGTTTATTAACCCACAGAAGATAAATTGGAACACTGTCTTCACAAAGAAATGGCACTGTCTTCCCCTCTCCCTACCGCCGGCGCTGGTTTCAGCTAGTGCCATACTGCTAGGGTGCATGCCTGAGTCTACCGTAGGTTTTGTATTGGAAGGGTACCCTTCCTGTACAAAATATTATGGCTAGACACACCTTCAAGCTTTTCCTACTTTGTATGTGTGCTGCAAAGTACAGCACGTATACAAAGTTGGAAAGAAAGCAGAAATTTAAACATTTTCCCTTTTTTTGTGTTTGAAAAGCTTTATTCAAAAAATATATTAATACAAAGGATATCAGCAGAGGCATAAGAAGTAAGCAAATATAAGTAAATAACATAAAACATGCTAATATCATATAAAAAGAGCAAAAGCATTTTATACATTTTTAAGGGAGACGGGAAAGGGGAAAAGAAGGGAAGGGAAGCAGAAAAAGAAATAAAAAGGGAAAAAGGGGAAAATGGTGACATTGTAATGCAAAAATATAAAACTCTACATTGGAGAGAAAGTGCTGTAGGCCAAAGCAATAATCACAATGCAAGTTAGAAGAACGACTATACCAATAAATAAATGCTGTACTTTAATAAAGGAGAAGAAGATGTAATTCCCTCAAGGTGGATCAAAATTTTCCGAAGTGATACTTGACACATTCTTCTTAACCAATCGATCTAAATATGAGGTAAGAGGTAACCAAAAGAGATCTCTATTATGTATAGGATTACAGGAGGAAGCAAAGGCAGTGTCTAGCCTGTGAAAGTGACATAGAGAGTTCCACCAACACCGTATGGAGAGCTTTGTGAGGGATTTCCAATTAGAGGTGATGTGTTGAAATGCGAGAGCAAGCATAAGGTCAAAGAGACCGCGAGAGTGTAGAGGAAGGTCTAAAGAATCAGCTAAACTGCCAAGAAAAATAATAGGTATAGAATACTGAGATGAGAGTGTGAAGATACGAGAAATGTATAGCCAAACAGTATTCCAGAATTGAGAAACAGTAGGACATAAGAATAAAAGATGAAAAAGGTCAGCGTTAGGAGAAGAACATGTCCAACAGTTAGACTCAGAAGAGGAAGAAAAACGAGCTAGGGAAAGGGGAGAGAAATATAATCTGTGATACAAATAAAATAAAGATTGAGTAAGAGAGGCAGAACGAGAAATCTTTAAAGATCTGGACCAAAGTTTATCCCATAGAGCAACGGGCCAAACACAACCCAGGTCCGCCTCCCAAGAGAGTTCCAATTTAGATTTAAGACGATCTGGATTAGGAGAGGAGAAGAATTTGTAAATGAGAGAGGCTTTGGGGAGGGTAGATAGGATCTTGAGAAGAGGAGCTTGGGAAACTGCGGAAGGGGAGGAAGGAAGAGAATAAAAAAGATCAAGAATAAGTGCCATCAGAGTAACACATTTTTGCAAAAAGGAGCAAGGACAGTGAAAGGACATCTGAAATTGGGGAAAGGAGCAAGGGGAAGTGCCGTCAAAAAGCTTGTAAACCCATATAATGCCTTTAGACCTCCAAGATTTCCAAAAGATGGGTCTATTATTTATAAGGATAAACGAATTGTACCAGAAGGTGGAATTCAAAAAAGATACACGACTAATAGGTGTAGGGTTGAGAAGAGGCTTTAAAAGAGAAGAGGTATGTTTTAATAAAGGAAATGAGGTATGTGGAGCCTTGGCAGAGAAGCGTATGACTTCTCCAAAAGAGAAGGGCAACAACAATGTTCGCTCGATGAGAAGCCAAAGAGGAGCAAGAGGAGAAGGAACTGACGTAAGCCATCTAGACGCCTGACGCAGAGAAAAGGATTTATGATAGAGACGAAAATCTGGGAAATTAACACCACCATTAGGCTTGGATTTACGAAGCAGTGCTAAAGAGATCCTAGATTTCTTGTTGTTCCAAAGAAATTTTGACAAGCAGGAGTCAATACGTTTAAAATAAATTGCGGGGATGTGAACAGGTAACATGGAGAAAATATATATTAAAATGGGAGCTATCATCATCTTGATTGAGTCCAACCGCCCCCACCAAGAGAGAAAGAGGGGGTTCCAAGAGGAAAATAATTGTTCAATTCGAGTCAAAACCGAGGACAGATTTAGGGTAATTGAGGAGGAAATAGAGTTGGAAAACCATATTCCTAAGTATTTCATTTTCGAGCTATTCCAAGCAAACCCAGTAGAGGAAAAGAGATGAGGGGTGCAAAATTTTGTAAGAGGAAGAATTTCAGTTTTTTCTGAATTAATTTTGTATCCCGAGACCTGTGAGAAAGAATCAAACTCAGAGAGTAGAGGGGAATAGAAGTTTCCGGAGCAGAAATGAATAAAAGAATATCATCTGCATACGCAGAGAGTTTCAACTGATTATCACCATAAGGAAAACCTAAGATGGAATCATTGTTACGGATAGAGGACAAAAAGGGTTCAAGGGCGAGAACAAAAAGAAGAGGAGATAAGGGGCAACCTTGACGAACACCCCGTTGAAGAGGAAAATATGAGGAAACCTGACCATTAACCAGAACCGAAGCCTTAGGAGCAGAATACAACAAGGAGATGAGAGAGATGAAGTGAGGACCAAAACCATGCCAACGCAATGAAGCAAATAAGAAAGACCAGTCAACTCTGTCAAAGGCTTTCTCTGCGTCAACAGAGATAGCCGCTAAGGGAATAGAAAGAGATGAAACCTTATTTAAAACATTGAGGAAGAGGCGAGAGTTATCAGAGGTAAGCCGGCCTTTAACAAAACCACATTGCTCCTTACCAATGAGGTGGGGCATTAGGGGGTCCAAGCTTAAAGCTAGTACTTTAGCAAACAACTTATAATCCACATTAACTAAAGTAATCGGGCGATAATTCTTACAAAATGTGGGGTCACGACCGCCCTTAGGAATGAGACAAATGGTGGCTTCTTGAAATGTACCCTCTGCCTTACCCAATAAATAAAACGATTGAAAGAGAGATAGGAGCTTGGGAAGTAAAAGGTCAGAAAAGTGTAAATAAAATTCAACTGAAAAGCCAGCAGGACCTGGTGTTTTACCTTTGGTAAGAATACTCAAAGCCACAGAGAGCTCTTGCAAAGAGAGATCAACTTCCAGATCTGGAAAATTAAGATGAGAGGTCGAGGGTTTAGGAAGTTTGTCAAAATAAGCTTGGCTAAGAGAGGGAGCGGGAGAAGATTCTGGCGTGTAAAGAGTACGATAAAATAACTGAAATTGGTCAAGAATATCCTGAGCTTTATGTAATAAAGGGTTGTCAGAAGAGTAAATAGAATCAATAAAAGAGCGTTCCTTACGTGATTTAAGATAATTAGCCAGAAGCTTCCCTGCCCTATTGCGACCGCCGTAGTAACGAGCGCTACTACGAAGGAGCATCGACGAAGCATTATCAATAGTAGTTTTATTGAAGTCCCTCTTAGCACAAATAAGATCCGGAGAGACGGAAATATTAGGGGAAGTGTAGAACTCATGCTCCAAAGATTTAATATGAGCTAATATAGTTTTCTGCTTCTGAAGAAAATGTTTCTTGTTTTGGGAAACAATGTCAATAACAAACCCGCGTGCAGTGGCTTTAAAAGAGTCCCAGAGAAGCTGGGGAGAGATGTTAGAGACATCGTTTAACAGAAAGAAATCCTTAGCAAAAGAGCGAAAAGAAGAGGAGAAAAGAGGATCGGTAAGGAGAGAATTGTTAAAGCGCCAACGAGAAGACTTGGGATGCGGAGGAAGGAGGTCAAAATCCGTTACAATAGGGGCATGGTCCGAGATGAGTATGGGTTCAATAGAAGTAGATAGTAGGTTTTGCGATAAGGAGAGAGAAAGAAAAATATAATCAATACGAGAGAAAGATGAATGAGGAGGATAAAAAAAGGAATAGTCAAGGGTGTCAGGGTGTGAAAGTCTCCAAGAGTCAGTGAGATGTACTTGAGAAATAGTATCTAGAAATTGCTTGTGAGGTTTGTGAGGTATGAACCGAACCGTTGACTTACGGTCAAGAAAGGGACCCACAATCTGGTTACAATCACCACCTAAAATGAAGAGGTCATCTCTATGTTGGATGCATTTGTTCGTAATTGAGGGCCAAAAAAGAAAGTTGGGTTGTGTAGGACCATAAACATTAAACAAAGTCAGGGATATAGAATTGATTAATAACTTAGCTAGTATCCACCTACCATCAGAATCCGTTTCTTGCAGTAAAACTTTACATTTTAATCTTTTGTGACATAAAATAACAACCCCATTCTTCTTGTTGGTAGAAGGAGAGACTAAAACCATACCCACCCAACCTCGCTTTAACTTGAGAGACTCAGGCTCAGAGAGGTGAGTCTCTTGTAAGAGAACTATGTCAGGATTATATGTAGCGAGGTGGGAAAGGATCCTCTGATGTTTAATGGGATTGATAAAACCTTTTACATTCCAGGAGATTACTCTGAAATTAAAAACTGGATAACATTAACAGAAACAATAACTACAGCAACAGATAAAAAGAAAGAAAATGTCAAAAAGTGGAAGAGAATAGAAGCAAGAGAAGAAGGCTGAGGCAGGGGAAAAAAGAAGAACAATAAAGAGTACACAACTGGAACGATACCAATAAAAAGATAGGATAGTGATAAAAACAGAGGAAGAATGAAAATAAAAAATAAGTGGAGAGGAGGGGAAAAAAAAAGAGGAAAAAGGTAAAAAGAGAAAAAACATTTTCCCTTTTAACGCCTGCTTTCCAGTGATGTTAATCCTAGGCGCTAAATCCAGTCTACTCATGTTGGTAGATAGGGTTTAGCATCGAAAAGCATAGCTGGTTACGTGGAATCACCCATGTACTACTCCCTTGATGCAAAATAGCATTACTTTCCCAGACAAACCAACACTATTAGCAATTAGCATTGGTTTGTTAATCTCCCAAAAAGTTAAGTGTATGATTAGCATTAAAGAGGTAACGCTAACCCAGTGCTAAACCATTGTGAATCGAGGCCCCAGTACTGTAAAACACAGCAGACATAGAGTGAGGACTATGGAGTTCCATGCATGCCTCGGCCTGTACAGTGGACAAGACAGGCTGTAGACCTGTGTTAGTAATTGGGACCGACGCCCGTGGGAGAAAGACAAGTTCTGGTGCTGTCATCTAAGTGCCTTTGAAGCCCACAAATAAGGCACCGCCTGAAAGTGAATCCGGGTTGGGCTTCTGCTCGGTTCCTTAACCTGGGAAGTGGTACTAGGGTCTGCACTGATCCTGTTGGAGGTGACTTGTGATCCTAAAGAGGGCCCTGTACTATACATATCTATAGTGCTGCTGACTGCAGGCCTCTCTACACAACTGGCATGATATATTCTGCTAAAATCTCTGGATACTTAATTTTTAACACCTGTACCATAAATACCAACATTTTAGAAGAGGAAAGTTGAAGATTTCATAAAATAATCAGGAGAATGTATTCCTCCCATTGACTTCTATTGAAGACGAGGCAACTTCTGATGAGAGACAGCAATAATAAAGCCACTTTTGACTTAACAAATCAGGAGTCTTCTGCCTGAATCAGGTCTATTGGCATGTATGCTGTACCAAAGTTGTTGTGTTTGGCTGTGGGGAAGTGCCAGAGCTAGCGGAGGGACCGACTCAGGAATCGGGGGATTGTTCGAATGATACTGTAAGTCACAGGGAGTCCTCTGTATTTCACCAAGACTTGCCAGAGACTTGTCCAAGGACTGATCCTGCCCTGCCGGAACATATTTACATTTCATACACTTGAAGACTGTTCTCCACGCCCTTTTAATTTGTCCTTGTGATGATTGTTCTCCCCAAACCTTAGTAAACCTAGTTTTTTTTCTGTAAATTATATGAATTCTTGAGTGAAAGGTACCTATTGCCACTTTTAAAAGAAAGGGGCTTTATACAATTTCGACCTTAGTTTTTACATTTTACAGCTCTTAGGTGGTGATGTTGGCGGTTACCGGGTACTTAAAAGGAGCCTTACATTGGAATAAAATAATGTGTGCCTAAGATATAATGTTGTGAATGATAGGCTGGTTCGTTATTTTTTTTAAACGGTATTTAAAAATACATAGATTGTGTAATTTGAATGAAATATTCTTGATTGCGGTTTTTAAAGATTTTATGTGGCTTTTATGTTTTTATCTTTTATGATTATGATGCATATTCAAATAAAGATTGAATTGATTGACTGTTCTCTCTTCAGTGCCTATGCTGCTGCCCCTTGGCACCCTGAATCTACAATTGTGAAGCTGGACTGCACTCTAGGGATGTGGCTGTGGCAAGGGGTTCTCCCTGTCACCTGCTACACTGTGTATGCCTGGCATAGCACAGTGACACATACAATCCTTTATGAAGTTGCTATTGTGTTATTTGTATACTGCGTTTTGTGATGCAACACTTTTTTCTGCTGTACAGATAATGTCGAATCTTCTGGTAGCCCCAATTGGCTTCCTGAAGTGGTTTGCATGACAAACATATTGCCCTACCTACTCAAGTGGCTTTGTGTTTACGTCCCCAGAACTGAGCTGCTTGGCTGGTTCAATGATTAGGTATTTATAGGATATGCAAGCAGCAGCAAGAGTTTGTCTTTGTACCCTTGGATACATATTAGGACGCTTCTACACAATCCATTAACTGAAGGTTTGGTTTGAGATGCAGTTTCTGTCTCCTGGTTAAGCTCCTGATTCATCTTGCCCAGAGAGGTTGCAACTATTACTCTGAACACCTATGTTTACCATAGGCTGACTTTTAACATGAAGTGACCATTGTATCTATGTCCAGATAACTGTCTTGTTTTCTGGCAAACTACATTTTTGTTTTTATTGACCAAATATGTGAACCGGTATTACTATGGTGAATTTGCCACTGTCCTATATTAGTGGTAGGACTGGTAAAATTGTGGTTCCCATAGGATTGCCTGGGTGTGACCACTGCAAATAATTGTTCAAATGTTTTCAATAGAGCCTCACGCCCCATTTGAAGTAAACTGCTAATAAAGATTTAAGTTATTCTCTCATAACAATGGACAGGGTCAATACACTCCTCTATTTCTTCAAAGGTTGTGGGGGAAGAGATCTATCTGTAGGGAACTTATGTCTCCTGTGAACAAACAATATGTTTTATATATCCCCCTTATACTAATGTTGGGTTGCTCTTATGGTTCAAAATCAGCATGAGTATGTAGGAAAGGTAAGGGATGTATCTGGAGAAGTTAAGATTTCCTACTAAATGGCATTTTTTGTGAATACCACAAAAGTAAAAATTATATTTCAATGATAGGAAAAATTAACATTATGCAGATTTGTTTACTTTTTTTACACAGGCGTGTGAATCAAGCCCTTAGTGTTGATGGCAGGTAGGTGGATGCCTAGCATACCTTGTTAAGTGAACCTTTTCTGTTGGCATATGCTGGTACTATGGGAGTATTCAACCATTCATTCATATTTGCTAATGTATTTGGATTCTTACAGATCTTAGATTTTAGAGCCTGGTAAGCTATTGCCATTTACCAACATGGGAGGGGTGATTTGCACCCGACTGATTTGCGAATTTAAAAGCAATTTGCAATGCGACCTGTGTTCTAATAAGTTGCATACAAATTCTAAATTTGCAGGGGGTATATGCGACCCCCTGTGATTTGGTGCAAATGCCACAATCAAGACTTTCAAGGAACAGCAGAGCACCGCTCCTGTATTCTAATTCCCAAATGAGAAACCTTTTTTAAAAAAAAATCAGCTGTGGCCCATTAAAGGAACCAGTACTGCTTTAAAAGAAAAAAAAAGTTCCCTTAGGAAAACATGAGGTGAATCATAAGTCACTCAACACGATTCACAAAGGGGAAGGGATCTCAAAGTAACTCTTTGCCCTTTACGAAGCAGTTACCACTTCCTTTGAACATTCAGTAACTGATCAATGGTTTGTGACCACAATTGCAATACAAAATCATATTTCAACTTCCATGGTGCAGCCAGTCACCATGGAGATACAGGGGACTTTCCCACAGAGAAGATAGTTGATAAAATCTAAAGGAGCTAAGCCTGACGCTCTTTGAATAAAGGATTATAGCCAGGTGGATGGGTTTTGCACTAAAGTATGCTTCATGAAACGCTGTGATGTACTGAGATGGGCAGATCAAGCCCTTAAGGGGGTTTACATCGCATTGGCTTATTCAGCAGACATATTTTTGGCTTGCTACCTTGAAACATGCTTTAAGTAATCAGTGACCCATATCTTATCCCGTTTCTTGTAAGACAGGAACGTATACATTTAATGACAATTGTAGATGTAGTATTTGCAGATAGAACACAGGATCACGAAATACTCCAAGGAACTCTCTTAAGTAAGAACTGTCAGCTGCTTAATTGTGGGAATTTCAAAAGTGATCCTATGTCTATTATTTTCAGTAGATTTCTAATTTGCGAATATTGTATTTCATTGCCTGTTTTTTTGTTTTGTGTCCATAAAACTCATAATTGTGTTGAAAAGAAGAAACCCAATTTGTTCTTTCGAAAGTCAACTCTCTAAATTCACATTTAAGTATAGACATTTGTACATGAAGAACAGTGGTTTATAGTGGAGTCTTTAAGAGACTAAGGGGCATATGTATCAAACGATTTTTTAATCGCAAACGCTGCGATTCGCAAAATAACAGCGTTTGCGATTAAAAAATCGGTAATCGGGATGTATGAGGCAAATCCCATCGCAAAATTAAGGAATTGCTAATTTCGCGATTTCTTAATTTTGCGTAAGCATTTAAGAAATCGCAAATTGCGATTTCTTAAATGATATGTAAAAAGCACCCAAGTTGTGCGAATTATCCTTAAGAAATCGCAAATTACCACCAACTTCCAGTTGGTGGTAATTTGCGATTTCCTTTCAAAAAGCACTTTTTTGAATTTTACAAAGTGCCACGTGGCGCTCATACATGCCCTTAGGGCATGTATGTGCGCCATATGCACACACATGCTAATTTCAGGGGTGCATCAGGGTGTCATCATGACACCCTTGCACCTTTGAAATTATTCTCAAATTGCGATTAGCAAATTGCGATTCGCTATTTGAGAATTACTTCCCATTCATTCCTATGGGTCTCCTGGCCCATAGAAATGAATGGGCAGGTATTCCTTAATTGCGATTTTGCAATTTGCTAATCGCAATTAAGGAATTTTAAGAAATCGCAAAAAGTTTGCAATTTTTTAAATACATCCCGTTTTGCAATTCTCAAATAGCTATTCTTTAAAAATCGCTATTTGAGAATCGCAAAGGGTGATGTTGATACATATGCCCCCAAATTATTAATTTTAGGGAAAGGTACCACCAAGTTAGAATATAGTGCCTAATTAGGTAAAAGCAGACTTTCATGAAAAGCTCTGGGATCACCCAGAAGTCTATGTCTCAACTGTTAGGCCTACCTCAGAGTAAGGATGTAAGGTAGTAAAGCAGGAACAAAACAACATACAAGTCAAGAAAAATAAATATTAAAATTCCCAAACTGATTTTGTAAAACAGAAAAAAGGATGGATTATTTGATACAAAACTGGTCAAAATAAAAGTATCAGGAGGTAGAAAGTACTATCAAAGTCAAAAAGCACCAATAAATATGAAAGTGCCAATAGGAGTCTATAGGCCAGATTCACATATTTGGTGAACGAGTAAGTGTGACTTACTCTTGTACTTCTGGTATTTTCATGAATTTAAATAACAAGCAAGGGGTAATCCAGGGGCCGGATTCCAGCTGCGAAGCATTTTCGGCACAATGAAGGAAAATGCGCTAATTTATGGGGATGCACTGCCCCCAGGGCAGCCGCAAACTCGTGCTGCCCTCAGAGCAGCACATTCATGTGAAATACGGAGCTGCTGCTTTACAGCCGCTTCGTGTTTCACTGTGCAGGTGGCAACCAGCCTGCACTTTTAAAGGGGAATAGAGATCCCCTTGCAGTCCAGAGGACCCTCTTTACCCCCTGCAAAGGGCTGCTCTCAGAAGACGCACTGACTGAGCGCCACCTTTTAGGTGGTGCTCAGTCAGTGCACCTCTTGAGGGCTTCTTTGCTTCTGCAACCACGTCGGTAATACGGCACAGGTGCAGAGGCAAAGAGATTCCCTCACGCCCCCATGCAAATCAGGGAAGGCCCCCTTGAAGATAGCGCTGGCGCATTATGTGGGCTAGCGCTATTGGTGTTACAGAAGGGGCCGCACAAGTGTTTGCGGCCCCTACTGTAATAACAAAGTGCCCAGGGGGTGCGCAAAGCAGGCACAAATACCTGTAGCGCCCCCCCGGAGCACATTAAATAATATAGCCCCAGGTTGGAATTCATAAGTAACTCACAGAAAAGTCTTTGTAAATAGTGTCCCATCACTCTATGAATGCTGCATGCCTTTTCTGGACAAATGCGATAGAATGCAATTGGGGATTCCTAGTAGTTATTTCGCTGTTAGACCTGGCATCTTTTGTGTGGTGTTTCCCCAGCCTTTTTTGCCTTCACTAACCTGTTTTTGCTGAACCCATTTTTTGTTGGCATTAGGATTCTGTGCACTTTACCCCTGCTAACCAGTGGTGACGTGCTTGTGCTCTCTACCCATAACATGGTAAAAGTGGTATTCACCTTATTGGCATATTTAATTTACTTATAAGTCCCTAGTAAATTACATTACTTGTACCCAGGGCCTCTAAATTAAATGCCACAACTGAGCTGCAGCAATCCTTGTGCCATCCACTGAAACAGCACTGTAAAACATCTTAGGCCTGCCATTGAAGCCAAAAGAGAAATTTGAAACTGCTATGTCGACCTGGCAAACAAAACGTTTTGCCAGGCCAAAACCTTCCTTTTTAATAATTAAGAGTCACCCCAAGGTAGACTCTAACCACACATGGGGGTTCAGTGCAAGGTATTTAAACAGTAGAACATATGTACTTATTGTCCTGATAGTGAAAAACCTAAGGAACACAAGCAGGTCCCTGACAAATGAATGAGCCAGGGGTATTAAGTAAAAAACAACGAACCAACCTGCCTACTCTATTACTTTGCAAAGGTTATAAAACCTGTAAATTTCTCTTGCATTAAACATGTCTTGTGCCACCATTCAAAACACCTCAGTTTTTTAAAATATTCAGTCACTTTTATATTTCTTCTTTTTAGTACAATATAACAGTATATTTCACATATATATATACACAGAACCCATATAGTTTAATGACACACCTAATACAAAGGAACAAAATATTGAGCAGATTTTTTCTCTCTAGGTACTTTCACCTACTCCCCAACTATATTAAAATTTAGACACATACACAAACACACACACACACACACACATCTCTATCATACATCATTCGTACTTGAAAAAAATCAAACACTTAAAATCTCACGAAAAGAACCCAGCCCCATACCAATTCCTATACTAATATGACAAAAATCCTCTAAGACAAATGTTATACTAAACAGATCAACAGTGGTAATTTTTGGTCATTGTATAGCCATATGTACCCTCTATTTAAATACATATGGTCATAAATACTCAGTGCTATTGTTTTGTAATTAGACAAATGTTCATGAACATGAAGATGATGACCTTTCACATTAGAGCAATGTGGTCTTCAGGTTCACATTCAGTTAGTAGCAACGCGCGTGTCATTGTGAAAGCCAAAATGCGTTCTACCACCTTCTTCTGGGTGCAAAATAGAACAAGAATATAGGAGCCGGGAGGCAGGGGGAAAACTAAGAGGTAGGAGACTGTAGGTCCCGAGATGTACTAGTTCGCTGTCCAGCACATGACAACAAGGTGGGACAGGTACACCTAATGGTCCAGTGGGTTCAAAAAAAGACCACTGTAATAGATGTCGGGCCATCAAATCATTCAAAAGTAGGCTGAAACCGGTCTGGGGTTCTTAATGTTCTGGTGAGCCTACTCCGGACTCGTCAGCAAGGTGCAGCTTAAGTCGTATGGCACAGCGAGCATGGGGTCAGTGCTTCATTGTTCCTGTTGGCTGCAGATGGGGCCCACTGGGACTCATTGTTGGGGGAAACATTATATTCTTTCATCAGACTTTGAGCCAGAGTGAAAGAACGAAAAACACAAAAGGGAAAAAGAAGGAGGAAGAGAAAGACGAAAGAACAATGAAAGGAAGCAGGGATGGAAAACAACCTGAAGGAGTGGGATAAAGAGGCAAGGAGTGTCTGGTGGTTGATTAAAGAGGCATGAGGTGGAATCATGACTAAGCAGCCTTGGTATTCAGAACACTGACATTCAATAGCACCACCTGCAGACTTTTGAGCAAAACTTTGGGCACTCATTTTTTTTACAAATTAAGCACTCTATGTGACAAATACAATGGCATGCCAGCAACTTAGGATGTTTACTGCAACATACAAAAAAGCATGATAAAAATTGGAACTATCAAAGTTGCCTTGCTGCTGGGAGAAGCCTGTCACAATCTCCTGCTTGCTTCTTACATGTCCACACTAAGTCTCTTTTCTCAAACTCAAAATCCATCAGGAGGGCAAGCGAGGATGAGGCCCATGAGAGATCAATAAGGTGATATAATCTTGATGCAAGTTCCTGTTGACACCTCTGGTTCTGGTGCTGCATGTTCCAAATTAGGGCAATCTATAAATAATGGCCACAAAGTCCTCTGGTCACCAGCGTCAAGTTGGAACGTACATCTGCTGCTGCTTTACAGTTGAGACTTTGTCTGGTTTATGGATCTTAGAACTCTCCTGTGCAATGGGGCCATGCCCAGGCAGGATTCTATGAAGCTAAATTCCTGGATTTCGCAAACTCGCAAAGCTTCCAAGAATGATGAGCCAGAAAATCTTGCCCACTAAAGTTGCATCTTTTTCAGGTATCACAACACCTCATCTCTGCCCTCCAGAAATCACATTTTTTCTAAGTTATAACTTTTCTTGTATGCTTGAAGTTCTATCTCTTAGTTATTCCTGGCGTTTCCACACTGCAAGGAACAGCTTCCATGAAACCAGGACATCTTGTTTTCAACGTATATATTTCCCTTTATCAAAATAGCAGTGTGAAATTCTACTGATAAAATGTATCTATATTATTTCTCAACAAATAAATCATATTGGCAAATCAATCATAACACAGAAAGCACATTGGTTACAGTGCTGTAAGAAAGATTGTAGCTAAACCATTTAAAGAAGAACTGACAAACCCTTTGTGTTTGTCATCTGAATAATACAAGTAGCATTCTGTATACTCAACATTTTCATCCTTACAGAGCATTCAAGCTTATTAGCAAACCTGAAGACAATGCAAATGTAGTGAAAAAATACAGATATTTTGATTTTTCAGGGCCTGCACAAGAGTCCGTGCACCCCATTCTGTGCCTACTGCCATTTCATCAGTGAGAAATCTGGCAGTTGAGGTAAATACCACATACAATAATATAAAGAAACTATGCAGATCACATCAAGCTCTTACCTACGTATTCGCCTTTGGAAGCTGTTTTCATTGAAAAAAGGATGTTTTCCACTTGCAGGAAAGAATGCCACCTTCCAAACCAGTCTCACCAGAAGACTTCAGATCAAAACTCAAGCAGTCGGGGGCGTGGCTTGGACGCCGAGGGAAGATGGCGGACCTCCGATAGCTCCGCTTGGACGCGGTGCTATGTAGCTACGTGGAAGGCTTCCCAGCGAGCTGCGGACGCTGTCTCCATAAGAATTCGTCAGCGGAGCATGCCGTGACTCGGAATTGCCCTTCAACGGCGATTTGTATCGCTCCTATCACCCGGAGATGTGGCGGTTTGATTTCCTGAGGTAATATTGGGCGGCCGCCATTTTGTGACGCGGCGCCCGTATCCCATCCCTGCAGTTCCGCGCACGCACCTCTAGGATTCAGTCATGCTATAATGCTTCATTATTCTCCGAGAGGGAGTCTGTTTTAAGTCCTGCATTTGCCACTAACCCCTGGCCATGCTTGTTTTGTGCCGTTTTTCTCTCAGGGGACGGTTTCATAATCTTTTTCTTCTTCAGAAGCCGTGATTAACACCTATGTCCCTGTACTTACAGAGCTGCAGGCTGGATGTGGAACGGCTCTATTTGTTCTAAGGTGGTGCTGTAATGGTTATATGAGACTCTTCGTCAAATTATACAACGTATGAGAGATCTCCGCATACTCTTTCCCGCCAAGAAGGTGACAAGTCAAAGTGCCAAGATGTCTAGTGACTCCCATCCCCCAAGTAAGCCGTCTTTTTCTGGTGCAAAGCCTAAAAGGCAGAAAAATGACCCGCCTTCACCCATTCTTTCGTCACAAAGCCCAGTACTAGATAATATATTAGAGGAAGTGCGTGGTCTTCAACCCTTTATGGTCGCCACAAATGAAAAGTTGCAGCAAATAGAGGACCGATGGATTGTCATGGAAGGTAGGGTGACTGAGTTAGAACAGCGCGTCAGTGACACTCAAGATGTTGCCACAAAAATACCGTTATTGGAACAAGAGATTCATAAGCTAAAGCTCCATACAGAGGACTTGGAAAACCGTAATCGAAGGAATAACCTCCGTCTTTTTGGTTTGCCAGAGAATATTGAGGGTCCCGATATGTTGCTTTTCCTCCGAAAATTCCTTCATGATCTCTTGGGCCTTCAGTCATCCTCACCCTTGAATATACAGAGAGCTCACCGCTTAGGTCGTCTTCAACCGAATTCTGCCAAACCACGTGGTATCATCATGCTTTTTCTGGAGTTCACAGAACTTATGACTGTACTCAAAGCAGCTAAACTTAAACGTCACCTATCGTGGTCAGGCCATAATATCTTTATCTCGCAAGATGTCTCAAATGCGACCAACGCTCGACGCAAAGAATTCCTTGCATTACGTCCACAAATGAGACACTTGAACGTCCAATATGGCATACTTCATCCCTCCATCTGCAAGATCACGCACAATGGCCAGACAAGGTCCTTTGATGATCCGGGAAAACTGAAACTGTTCCTCAATAGCATCTCCTCTCGGAATATGGACACAAATCATTGAGTGCTTTTTCTCATTACTGTTTTAGTGTGTTGTTCTCAAAAGCTTTTATGTGGTTACCATAGATATTTCTTATATATAGTTCTTCGTACTCTCTATTGCTCATCGCATGTTTGTTAATCACGTCTCTTCTTCTTCGTTAACGGCTCTTACTTGCTCAATTCTTTCTTCTTTCCTTCATATCGCCTATCCTTTGCTCCTTCCTTTTAATACCAGGTTTATTCCTGCTTCCAATCTTATCCATGTGGTATGTACCGCTGTCTTCTCTCGGGTCTCATCACGCTCCATTCTCACTTGTTTATTGGTGTCTTTCAGGTCTGGATTTTCCTCCTTGACCTGTTTTTCTTCTCTACTTTTCTACACTCTCTACGTCTGCTCATCTCCTTTCCCTCCCCTGCTCTTTCTCTCATTTTCTTAATTCAGTCTCTCTATGGTTGGTGCATCACTCTTTTCCTCTTTCGAGATTTCCCATGTTTCCTCTTTGTTTTTTCCCCTTCATTTTTCCTCGGTTGTGGCGCTTTTAGACTTCTCTCTACATATTTCAATGCCAAGGGCTTGTTGATTTTTCTTGGAAGTGTGGTTTTATGTTTTGCTGTTTCTTCCTGTAATTTCCATGCGCATTTTGTTTTTCAGTGTCGTCTTGTCTTTGAAGTATTTCTACACCATGTGTATCTCATTCCCCTGACCCTCGCGTATGTGTAATTTTGTTACGTGGAACGTCCGTGGTCTTGGAAACCCCGTTAAAAGACAAAAGGTAATTTCTCATTTATCTAAACTCAACTCTCAAATTTCCTTTCTTCAAGAAACTCATTGTAATGATGCTGAGTCGCTGAAATTAAAAAGGCAGTGGGTAGGCCAAGTTGTTTTTTCTCCTGCAGTTAACAAAAAAGGGGGGGTTGCCATATTGTTTCATAAAACTTTGTCTGTGCAAATACTATCTTCTCAAAATGATGATGCAGGTCGATGGGTAATGGCCAAGATTGTTTTACACAACAAAACGTTAGTCTTGTTAAATATTTATGGTCCTGTGAAACCGGATCCAAAATTCTGGAATGATATCAAAATTCTTCTCTCCACTGTTGAGTGTCCTAATATTATTGTTGCAGGCGACTTTAATCAATGGTTGGATCCCTTTTCGGATCGCTTATCTAAGTACAAATTTCAACCGGATAAGACCCATAAATCCTTTCAATCGGCCATTGCCTCTCGCCCAATGTATGATGTCTGGAGATCTTGTAATCCTGATGTATTGGAATATACGTTTTTTTCTAATGTGCACCAAACCCGATCTAGAATTGATTATATCTTGGTTAGCAAACCCCTACTCCCGTCTATCCAAAAATCTGAGATTGGCTCTATTTTTATTTCGGATCATGCCCCTGTTTATGCTGTTTTTGACCTTTCACTCACCACCACTAAATTTAATCGCTGGAAGTTTAACACTCACCTGCTATCGGATACAGTTTATCTTAAAGAAGCCACCTCCTTTATTAATGAATTTTTTACCTTTAACAACCCATCAGACACTTCCATTCCCAATAACTGGGATACTTTTAAGGCGGCTCTCCGTGCTTTTACTATTTCTTTTGTGTCCCGGAAAAAGAAGGCCAATGTGAAAAAGTATGAGGACCAATTACAACAGCTTAAAAAATTAGAGCATGATTATTTCTCCTCCAAAAATGCAGACGCACTAAAGAATTTAATTGCACTAAAAACAACCTTAGAAGATTGCGACTGTCGATGCCTGCAATGTTTTACTTAGAATAAAATCTAAATTTCACGGAGGTCAAAATAAAGCAGGTAGAATGCTAGCGAATTACTTAAAAATTCGCTCTGAACGTAAGACCATTGGTCCGATCATGGATGAGTCTACTAATAATCTGGTGTCCTCTGATGAAAAAATTGCAGTGGTCTTTCATGACTACTATCAATCTCTTTATTCTGATGATACATTCCCCTCCTCTCATAATCTTGATACTTTCTTTTCTGGGCTCCCTGCACCTCCATCTCTAAATGCTGAGTTCTCCGCTTTAGAGGCGGATATTACTTTACAAGAGATACTTACTGCCCTACAAGCTTTGAAAAAGTCAAAAGCCCCTGGTCCGGATGGATTACCGGTGGAGTTTTATTGTACTTTCCAATCTTTGTTTGCCCCAAAATTATTGCAGCTTTTTAATTCCTTCATTACTGACGCGAAAGCATCTGGCTCCTTTATGGATGCCTTGATCGTCATTATTCCTAAACCTGATAAGGATCATTCTTTTTGTAAAAATTATCGCCCAATCTCACTAATTAATTATGACTGCAAGATCTTTGCTAAGATTATTGCGTCACGGCTTGACACTATCATACCCCTACTGATCAAGACGGATCAGGTGGGTTTTGTCAAAGGTAGATTGGCTTCCGATAATGCTAGAATGTTCATGAACATCCTTTCCCATGGTAAAAATTATAAAGATCCCCTGGCTGCTTTGTCCCTGGATGCTGAAAAAGCATTCGATCGTATAAATTGGCAGTTTATGTTTCACACACTACAATGGTTTGGATTTGGCCCTAATTTTATTTCTTTTATTAAACTTTTATATTCATGTCCGAGGGCTAGTATTTTTGTTAATAACCAATTTTCTCAATTTTTCCCCCTATCTAGAGGCACCAGACAAGGTTGTCCACTTTCCCCATTACTCTTTATCTTATGCTTGGAACCCTTCCTGGAGCGTATTAGAACCAACCCCAAAATTAAAGGTTTTGCCTCTGCGTCTGTCGAAACTAAATTATCTGCTTATGCGGATGATATATTGGTATACATGTCCAATCCGAGTGAATCCCTTCCCCCTTTTTTAGAGGAAGTCCGCCTTTATTCTTCCATTTCTGGGTACAAACTTAACCTATCTAAAACGGAGGTTCTCCCTTTAAATTCGATATGTTATCAATTTATGTTTGCTGATACTGCCTTTGCATGGTGTCCTTCTAAAATTAAATACCTTGGCATTTGGTTTGCCTCCAATATAGCGGATACTATTAAATTCACTTTTAACGCACTAATGAATAAATTGAAATCTCTTCTCCTCGTGTGGTCCCCCTTATTTTTATCATGGTGGGGTAGATTAGATACTATTAAAATGATGGTTACTCCTCATATCCTATATACGGTAGCTATGCTCCCTGTCAAAATCCCTAATACATTTTTTTCCCAATTAAACTCTCTATGTATCAAATTTTTATGGAACAATAAACACTCCCGCATTGCTTTGAATAAACTTATTCGTCCCAAGGAAGAGGGGGGAGTGCGCTTTCCTAATTTTAAATTGTACCATTCTGCTTTCTTGATTAAACAATCTTTCTCATTGGCCTTCGATTTTGGGGATACGCCTATACCTCGATGGATTATTTTTGAGCGTTCGCTTTTAAAAGAGTTTCAGTTTCAACATGTTACATTTATGTCCAACTGCACCTTTTTGTCTAAAAGCCCTGTATTAAAATACTCCTGTGAATTGCTGTGCAATACATTTCTTAAAGACCTATCTCCTATCCAATGTTTTTAACCTCTACCCTATGGTATAATAAATTTCTTAAATATAAAGGTAGATCATTTTACTACAAATACTGGAAGGAAAAGGAGATTTTTTTTGTGCATCAGTTTTTGAATGGGTTTTCTATTATCTCCTTTCAAGAACTACAAACACGTTATCAGCTACCTGACTCCTTTTATAAGGAATATATTATCATTACTAATGCTATACAAACCCAGTTAGCTACTTACTCTCTCCCATTAGAACCCCCTCCTTTAATACCCTCTTCACCATTATACTCTCTATTCCCAGCTCATAAACTCAAAGCTGCCACTGTTTATAAGTTATTGTTATCTAATGGTAATGTTCGTTCTAAATCCAACATTGAAAGTGCATGGGAAATGGACCTATCCATCTCCCTTTCTGTTGATAGTTGGGACACACTATGGTCGAAATTATTTAAAGTTTCGGCTGCAGCCAGGATAACCCAATCTTTGTTTTTTTTGTATCATAGAGCTATTGTTACTCCTGTTGCTATTTGTAAGTTTTCCCCTACATCCTCTCCTCTTTGCTGGTCCTGCTCTAGCGAAACTGGTACATTAGTTCATCAACTATATGAATGTACATCTGTTCTATCTTTTTGGAATTCAATTTGGAATGTATG
Source organism: Triturus cristatus (assembly GCF_964204655.1). NCBI lineage: Eukaryota > Metazoa > Chordata > Amphibia > Caudata > Salamandridae > Triturus > Triturus cristatus. Next base: position 894,202,376 of record NC_140588.1, read on the forward strand.
CATGTTAGTTTTCAACTTTAATGCTACCTTAACTTTTGTTAATATCTTTTTAGGTTCTTTAGCTCCTGATATGGAAACTACTTTACCTAGTTCTAGGTTATTTGATCTTTTTATTGCATTAGCATTTAAAGTGATCCTGTCTTCCTGGAAAGACAATTCTAAATTGTCGTCAATTACTTGGTGGAATTTTATTTGTGACGAACATAGGATTGCATCCGTTTCCTCCTCTTCTGTTTCCCAAAAAATCAAAGTTGATCTTCTCTGGCTCCCTTTCACTACTTATCTTTCCTCGCACCCTCCCATGTGATAATTCATTTTCTTTTCTCTCTGGTTTTCCCTTTTCTCTTTCTCTCTCTTTTCTTCTGTCTTCCCTCTTTTCCTCTCCCTTTTCCCTCCTATCCTGTTTACCAGTGCCCTTTCCTTAATTTCCTTATTATTAATCCTTTATTGTCTGCCCAGTTATTGTAAACCATTTTCGTTTATATACTATTTCTGTATGGCATTATATTGGAATATTCGTTTATTGTATCATATGTTTTTTCTCTCTCTGAAAAGTCAATAAAAACTTCTTAAACAAAAAAAAAAACTCAAGCAGTCACCTCTGATCAATTCTTCAGTTTTCTCAGGTTTACACTACTGCCCCTAGTTTGAATTTGACATGATATTCTGGTAATGCCAGGGCCCACCAGAGAGACTAGAGGTGGAACACTGTCATGCAGGTAATCTGTGAACCAAAGGAGAGACGCTATATTTGCAATTGTACAAGATAAACAGTAACTCCCTAAGAAGTGCTCCAGATGTAGACAAGACTTGGATGATGGAAACAGCATTAGATATGCAGGCAAAACAATACTTTAACCTCTTCTATGGGTTACTTCTGACACAAAACCTCTGGCGCTGATCAATGTAGATGTGACGGTGTTGAATAGTGTCTGGGCACCCACACTGCATAGAACTTCATTTTGGACGCATATCAGACTACAGTCTATGCCTGTTAGCAGTCGCGGCGGGTGCTGGTAAGCGTGGTAGGCCGGCAGAGCGAGGCGGGGCAGGGTGGGGTGGAGGGGAAGCTAACAGACGACGGAAAAGGTTTTATTTATTTATTTAATTTGACCTATTCCGTCCTCTGTAGACTTCCCCCACCCCACCGCTGACTCTTAGATTATTATAACCCACTTAGCATGCATTTATATAGGTGTTCTGTCCAGGTGTCTCTGTGACTTTATGATGCTTAATTGATTCTAGGGATTTGAGCTACACATTGTTCAATGAGGCTACAATTCTGTACTTCTATGGATTCTGATTTTGTAGAACTTCTACCCCAGCCCACTTATAAAGTAGCAATACTTGCGCAGCTGAAGTGTGCAGAAGAAATTTAGTTGTCCCGCCATCATCCACCCTTCCATCCAACCGTTTCTCCATCGATCTTTGCTCAACATTATTCCTCTAAGAAAGGAAGTTTGAATCCGCTCCTTATATCGTTGGAGAGGGTTTATGCCTTGTAATCAGACAAATAGTCTATCCTTTTTGGGTACTCACCAAAGACATTTACAAGGACTAAATTGCAAGAACAATTCTTGAAAATCAAATATGAATTCCACCTGTATTAAACGTCTCAGAAGACTCACTCAAGGGCATAGATTTCTGAACTGTTTCTGAAAGGACAAATGCATTTAGTGAAAATGAGGTTATTAGGCTAGTAGGAAAGATGTGCTACTTTAGTAAGCAAAACAGTAAACATATGATAAAACACTACTTGAAAGGCTTATTAGTCTACTACACAAACCTTCACAATTACCAAATATCTCAGCCTGGATGTCCATGCAAGAAATCGGATGTATGACGTTACAACGCACACTTTTACAACGCATGCACTTACAACGCATTTTTTACAACGCATAATCCATTACAACGCATGACATTACAACGCATGACACTACAACGCATTTTTAAAAAATACCTTTACAACGCACTACCATTACAACGCATACTACCTTTACAACGCATACCATTACAACGCATAATATTAAATTACATTTAAGGTAAGTATTAGATAGTATAGGGGTAAAAATTACTATTCTAACTCCAGGGGGTGCAACAGTAGGGTAAGTGTTGGATAGTATAGGGGTAAAAATTACTATTCTAACTCCAGGGGGTGCAACAGTAGGGTAAGTGTTGGATAGTATAGGGGTAAAAATTACTATTCTAACTCCAGGGGGTGCAACAGTAGGGTAAGTGTTGGATAGTATAGGGGTAACAATTACTATTCTAACTCCAGGGGGTGCAACAGTAGGGTAAGTGTTGGATAGTATAGGGGTAAAAATTACTATTCTAACTCCAGGGGGTGCATCAGTAGGGTAAGTGTTGGATAGTATAGGGGTAAAAATTACTATTCTAACTCCAGGGGGTGCATCAGTAGGGTAAGTGTTGGATAGTATAGGGGTAAAAATTACTATTCTAACTCCAGGGGGTGCATCAGTAGGGTAAGTGTTGGATAGTATAGGGGTAAAAATTACTATTCTAACTCCAGGGGGTGCATCAGTAGGGTAAGTGTTGGATAGTATAGGGGTAAAAATTACTATTCTAACTCCAGGGGGTGCATCAGTAGGGTAAGTGTTGGATAGTATAGTGTAATATTATGCGTTGTAATGGTATGCGTTGTAATGGTAGTATGCGTTGTAATGGAATGCGTTGTAAAGGTAGTTTTTAAAAATGCGTTGTAGTGTCATGCGTTGTAATGTCATGCGTTGTAATGGATTATGCGTTGTAAAAAATGCATTGTAATGGTAGTGCGTTGTAAAAGTTGCGTTGTAAAGGTTGTTCCCCCAAGAAATCACACTCTCCAGAAGCATTCCCAATCCCCCAAACTACATCTCTGAGAATATCACAAGTTTTCTGTCCTGACATAGCTAATTACGTAATGTATGTACAGATTGTTAAGACACAACAAAGGACATGTTCCTGGATTGTATTTTAAAACATTACAGAGTTAGAAAAAAGAGGTACTTTTTTTCTTAAGTATAAATATCTTAAAATGGCAATTCACCTCTGAAAGAAAAGCAATCCAAGCATCTCCAGATGTCTAAATTGGTAAAACGGCTGGAGAGACCTGGGTGCCATCTGAAGGCTACACTTTAAAATTACAGCAGGGCATGTCAGTCTTTCACCATTATGAGACTGAAAAAAATACTGCATTTGAGTTTGATGATATTAAAATACTTTATATCCAGTGCTATAAAATGGTCAAATCTATAAATTTGAGCGCCGTTAAAAACACGTTGTACTACTACGTTTTTGTTTAACAGAAGCATTTTTTGTGAACCCACATGATTAAGAAAATCCAATGTACTGCATAAAATGTTTCCTAAAGTTATTCAAATTAGAGACATTTAGTCGCCCGTGACCCAAACGAAAAACTCAAGGTATGTGTCTTTTTTTCATAAGCAGCCAGAGAATAATGACAGCTGTTATACAGGACTGAATATAGATGACTCATTTGTATTGTGTCTACTATTTTGAACACAGTGCCATTTCATGGTTCAGTAAAACCCACGGTTTTGTCGTGAACACCATGACAGTTCTCAATTATTTAGTCTGTTTTCATTCCATGCCTACTGTCAGCTTTTCTTTATCTCTATTATAAAGTGTGAAGTTCTTGGAACACAAACAAAAATGCTAATAGCATCATGGCAGACCACTCTATAGGGTGACACGTTTTTATTTATGTTGAAGGGAGCAGCCATTGCAATACAGTGTAAGATTCTTGTTTACAAAAATGGAGGCTTAATATTAACATGTGGATAGAGCTGACATATTTTGCGCCATGTTAGTTTAGTTTCTTGGAAACCTTGGTGTCATCAAACTCTGTTTTGTTTTTTAAAGATTAGTCAAATCAGTGGTTAAATGGTAAATAAATCCAAGGATTTGACCAGTTATTAGCAGAGGTCTTCGCTTTAGAATTATTGCCAAAGGTCACACCAGACTGCCGAATCCACTACTCTCAATTGGAGGGCTTATTCCAGAACAAATGAAAGATGGCTGCAGTGGGTGCATGCACATCTGCTGCCATCTTTGAAATTGTTTGTTAAAATATTATAAATCCATTTGTAGGCGCCCAATTTGCATGTGTGCCTGCACTGTTGTGGGTGGCCATCTTCAAATGGGTAAAAACTTTAAGATGGCTGCCCTCCAATAGCGCTAGTTAATAAAAAACTAAAATTAAGTGGGAGAGGCAAAGTGGAATGGGTGCATACAGGGAAGGTGGGGAAGCAACAGGGAAGACAGAGTCAGAGGGACTTTGAAGCAACAGACAAGCTATGAGAAAGCAGCACAAAGAACAAAGGGCAAGTTAAGTGAAGAGGGAAGTGGTACATGGAGAAGGGACATATTTATAATAACTGACGCACCCCTGCATATCAGCAGGGATGCGCCAGTTATTTTGCTCCCCAGCTCCGCCACCATGGATGCGCCACATTTATAATGCGGCGCACCATGGGGCAAAAACGGCACAGATGCGTCACGCATCTGTGCCGTAAAAGTGGCGCATTGCTGGAGTTGCGTCGCAAGCGCGACGCAGCTCCAGCAATGCTCTGGGGGGCCCTATCTGCACAATGCTGCGTCAATCCTTACGCCTGCTTCAAGCAGGCGCAGGGTTTTGACGCAGCATGGGCTCAAAAGTGACTGAGTGAAATCGTGTAGATTTCACTCAGCCACTTTAAGGAGGCGTTCCTGCGCCGGAACGCCCCCACCTGCCCTGGAACGCCTACATGTGGCGCAGGGCTTTACAACGTGACGCATCTCCCAGATGCGTCACGTTGTAAATACCCCGCACCATGGCGCAGGATTTGCGCCGCTGCTGCGTCACAAAAGTGACGCAACGGCGGCGTAAATGAGGCGCAAGTCAAACATAAATCTGCCCCAATGTGCAACAGGCAGGCACAAAGACACATAGCACACAGACATGCCTACTTCTAAAAGTGGCATTTCTAAAATAGTGATAATAAAACCGCGAACACCAGTACGCAGCATTTATCACCACTATTACCAAACTTGATCAGCTACTACTCTCATGTCAGGAATTACCACTGAAGCACATATCAGGGAATCCCCAATGCATTCCTATGACAGGGCAGCCTCACAGCAGTAAGAAACCAAATAGGCTGTTTGTCACTACCAGGACATGCCACACAGTTAAGTCACATGTCCTACCTTTTTACCTACACCGCACCCTGCCCATAGGGCTAGCTAGGGCCTACCTTAGGGGTGACTGATATTTAGTAAAAAGGGGAATCTCAGATGTAGCAACCTCTTTAGGTGCCACGTCACAGCGGCAGTAAACTGCACGTGTAGGCCCTGCAATGGCAGAGGCCTAAGACAGGTTTGAAAGGCTACTTTGGGTGGTGGCGCAAGCAGCGCTGCAAGCCTACCAGTAGCATTTAATTTACTGGCCCTGGGTATATGAGATACCATTGTACAAGGGACTGATAGGTACATTAAATATGCCAAACAGGTGTAGACCGATCTTACCAAGTTTACCATAGAGAGCACGTGCACTTTAGCATCGATCAGCAGTGATAAAGTGCCCAGAGTCCTAAATCCACCAACAACGGTCAGAACAAATACCGGAGGAAGGCAAAATGTTCCGGGGTGACCCTGCAAAACAGGCCAAGTCTAACAGAGTCTTCGCAATTTGCAAGGCAAATGGTGCAGTAAAAGGCCACCCCCATCCTTTTAACATGCAAAGAACTGTCTCATTGCTTTGTGAGGGCTGCTGTTGTCTCATAGCACTCCTGAGGGTAGTTGGTAACCATTGGCAAAGTGGAAACTGATTTTGACAGACATTGAGCTAGGGTGCTTTTGGAAGTGGTCAGCATGAAGTGGTCTGAGACCACTACATACTTATGAGAGTGTCTCTTCCACACAGAGTTGTATTTATTCTTCTATTGTGACCCAGATCCCAGTAAGAGAGAGGACTCACATTAGGTCTGCTGTCTCTCACAAGGCCTCCTTCCCTATATTAGCAGCAGGGGTACGTTTCTCTTACTCTGCCCAATCTAGTCATTGGTTCTATGTGAATTACGCTCTAGAATATTTTAAGGTCTGGCGTTAGCCAAAATCTTTTGTTTTTAACAAAAATCTACATACTATGCATGTTAACATTCAGGAGTTTTCATTATGCCCTGTTCATCTATTGGTCTGTTGTTGTGTCATTCATATTTTAGATCTGTTAAACACAGTGTACAGCATAGGGTACAGTGATAGCACACTGCAGTCGTTGGCTTACCCGACTTTGACTGATTGCATTCGGCACATGCGCACAATTTGTATATATATTTATGCAGCAGGGATTGCAGACAAAGAGAGTGATTCTTTCCTTCCAAATACAAATGAAAAGTGACCAATGGATGGACAACGCATTGGGAGGGGCCTTCTGGACAGCAAGAAGAAGTTGAAGTCTCTGTGGCACTTCCAGTTAGAAAAATAAAGTCAAATAAAAATAATGTGTTTTGACTACCTGAACCATCCAGCAGGTAAAATACCTACCCGAAAATCTATTTTTGCATTGAGTTTGCTGCCGCATGAGTAGAAAATCTACTCAGGAGGCAGCCATCTGACCGCGTTCCAAAAATCTAACCTGCAGTCCTGCTAGTGACCGGAAATCGCACTAGGGGACGTCAAATCTCACTCGCCAGCTTGCATTCTGAAGCCTTGTGCTGTTATTGTCATCTCATAGCTCGAACAGGAATAACATTCCGCCACACCGCATTTTGCGGAATTTGGCGAGAACTCTGTGTTACAAGAGTAATGCAGATTCGCCAAAATCCTCCAATTCCATTTGGTGAATTAAAATTCCAACCATTACTAATGCAGACCTATGATGAAATGAAAACTGACACAAAACAAAGCTTTGCTTCACAACCTAAAAGATTTTTCCATGCCACATCCAATATGGTGATAACTTCGACACATATTTCCACAAGCTGAAACTGACAGTCTTCTGACACTGGTCATCCTTAAACCAATATTTGTCATCATAAAACTAATGCAGAATTGCAAGCCTTAGTCACTGATAAAAAATGCATGGAGGTAAAGCAGCAAATTCAGATGAAACTGTGTCCGCAAATATCTTGTTTACTTGTGCATCTCATTTCCATAAGTACCATAAATGCACTCAAGGCATTCTTCATAAACCACCCAATTTATGTCATCCTGCATTTTTTGTCACTGGTGTTTACTGTTATCGCTGATAGAAGCACCAGCTCACAGCCGGCCTATGGCTCTGTTACGGTTATTGCTTCTCCTGGTGCGGGTTTGCTTCGGGCTGTATTACTGATGCAATCAAAGATGACTTGAGAATCTATGTTTTTTGCAACAGTCTGTTTTCCTTCCAGAATTTCTTTGGATTTAAATACAGATCAACCTTAGAACTAAGGAAATGTGCTCTAATGAGCAGGCTTGCCTCAAATATCATGCAGCAAGGGCTGTAACATGTATTTCTGAATTTTAAAATAAACCATCCCAAAAAACAATATGTTTAAAAACAGGGGAATTCTTATTTGAAGAACAGAAAACGAATTGTGCAACAGTGCCGACCACCACATGATTTTAGAAAATTACACAAAAAATAGAAGCCCCGCCCAGGGAAATGCGAGCCTTAAGCAGTAAAAAAAAGAATTTGTAACAGTACATCTATCCAGTCATTCAGTATCGGCCCACATCGAATAAAATACCCATTTACAGAATTCAGAAAGAAGCAAAATGAGATTTTAATATTCGTTTGTAGATTTGTGGTGTCATCAGTCATTGCTATTGCAGTGAGTGTGCTGGGGCTGACCTGTAAACTTGTTGTAAAATGGTGTGGGGTATCAGAAAAAAAACTCCGGGACACTGACCTTTAGTATTGGGTTTGCATCACAAAAAGTGACACAACCTGGTGAAAGTGTAGAATTGGGATTTCAGTGCAAAACGTGTTTTGCATTGGAAAGTAGCCCTAACATAAATCAAAGTATTGCTATGCTTCGCTTTGATTTGTGTTACTTTGCCTCAAGGGGGCGTGCTATTGGTGGTACATTGGCATCCCAGGCAAGCACTTGTGGATTTTGAAGCAAAGCGACTACTAACATTTGTAAACAGAGCTTTGCACCAAAATATAATGGCTCTTTGTCACAGGTGTTAACTTGGAGGAGTTTGTTTACTTCTCCTAAATTTTCAAACTTTGACTGTATGCTGCACTGTAACGCACACATACAAAGCGGAAAAAGTGTTAAATTATGTCCCAGGATAATATTTTATACTGGAATGGTCCCCTTATGGTAAAACACTTATGCTTGACATCATACAAAATTCCTTGCACATTAGTGTGTGCATTGGTGAATGTGCACCATCATTGGAAAAGAAGAAAACAACTCCATATCTTAGGCGATATGACACTGTTCTGCTCTCTCCCTTTCACACAATGCAGTGCAGTAACTATGGTTGCTGTGCTGAGTTGCATGAAAAGTAAGTACATCTGCCCTTGTCACTTGTATGTAAATGATGCTGAGTGAGGTCATGCTACCCTGGCAAAGTCAGTCCAGAGCTCATACGGTACAGGCAAGAAAACCTGCAGTTACTCTTTGAAGAAGGCTTGGTGGATCCCACTGGGTGAGCGACGTCCAAGGCTGCCTCCGGTGGTAGATCAACCCTCAGACAATCCTGTAAGTCCTCAAAGATCATTCCACACATTGATGAAGGGGCTCCTTATGAGTGCTGCAGTACAGTGACGCAACAATAGAATACCAGGCCTCCTAATACCACGGCCTTCTTCATTTCCCAGGTGCAGTATTACCACATTATTACAAGTTCCACAGGTCAGAAAGGAAGATAGCAAGGTAAAACCATGTTTACCCTGTTATGAGCAGCAAAACACAGATTATGCACACAACTGCACACACAAATGTAATCAACTCTTATCTAATGAAATTTGTGAGGGAAAAACACTGACCTGTGTGTGGTAATTTAACTCAAGCTGTAATCCTGATTTGATGCATATGACTGAATGAGCCCAAATCCAGATTGCCGGTCTGAAACCAATGAGGGCCACAGTGGGGCTTGGGCTTGACAGAAGTATAGGGTGCTCTGCAACACAGCATCATATATGGATGGGGTCCACCACTATGAACTGCAAAGACTCACAAACATTTACCATGTGGCACAATATGTGTGATACATCTGCGGGAGATATAGCAAAAACCTGTGAGCCCCTCGAAAGCGAAGCTCATTGTTGATTGAGGGGCTAGGCTTGCAGATTGATAATACAGAAAGGACCCATAGGCTCATTATACAATACAAAGGGTTCAAGTGTAATTGAAGCACCTATGCATTCCAAAGGAGACACTGTTTTATTTACATGAGGACAAACATGAAGATAAACAAATCAGCCACTTCCTGCTACCTATTACTGTTGGGGAATATGGCCAAGCCAATCCATCACATTTAATGTGGGCCATGTCCAACATTAATTCAGGGCACTAGCTATTTACTTTATTTACATTCCCCCATCCTATCTATTTAAAGCAGTACAGTGGGTGCAATGCCACAGTCTCCAGTAGTTTCAAAACTGATGATCTAGTAGTTGACAAAATGGTGTCAAGACCACTTCACAAATAATGGTAATGCACCAGTAGATCTATGAATCAGGAATGAGACCACACCTACGCTATTGTAGGGTTATGAAGTGGAGCATGAACATTATTACCTCGTGGCATTTGTGGACTTAAGCTATGTGCTTGGAATATGTCAAGTCGTGATCAGACAGGAATCATAGGAAATACAGGTTTTTTCAGTGTTCCGATTTGGAACAAACACGGTTGACAGAATCATAAGACGCATCTACAAGCTTCTCACATGAAATGTCCACATCAGTCGCAGAATCACAGGGGGGTGTCCTGGGGGTATCATAATCAAGAGCCCGGATGGATGGATGGTCAGATTCAGTCTGGCATAATATAGAGGTCACCACCGGCTCAGCTGTGATCTCTGTGCCTTCAGAGGAACGGCCATCGTGAGAGTCCCCCTGCAAGCACTGCAAGTTTGGTGCACAGGGGACATTTTTCAGACTGCCGCGCACCAACATTTTTGTTCCTAAAAAATAAACTCCCAAAGTGTGTTTGGCATTGTAAAATAAAAAACAAAGGGGCATATGTATCAAACGATTTTGTATTCGCAAACGCTGCGAATCGCAAAAAAACAGCGTTTGCGAATACAAAATCGCAAAATGAGATGTATGAGACATTTCAGCAGCGCATTCTTAAGGAATCGCTAATTTTGCGATTTCTTAAGTTTGCGTAAGCATTTAAGAAATCGCAAATTGCGATTCCTTAAATGCTATGTAACACGCACCCAAGTTGTGCGATTTCTCCTTAAGAAATCGCAAATTACCACCAACTTCAAGTTGGTGGTACTTTGCGATTTCTTTGAAAAATGCACTTTTTGGCATTTTTCAAAGTGCCATGTGGCGCACATACATGCCCTTAGGGCATGTATGTGCGCCATATGCGCACACATACTGATTTCAGGGGTGCATCAGGGTGTCATCATGACACCCTTGCACCTTTGAAAATATTCTCAATTTGCGATTAACAAATAGCGATTCGCAAATTGAGAAAGACTTCCCATTCATTGCTATGGGCCTCCTGGCCCATAGGAATGAATGGGAAGGTATTCCTTAATTGCGATTTCGCAATTTGCTAATCGCAATTAAGGAATTTTAAGAATTCGCAAAATGTGTGCGAATTTGTAGATACATCCCGTTTTGCAATTCTCAAATAGCGATTCTCAAAAAATCGCTATTTGAGAATCGCAAATGGAGATGTTCATACATATGCCCCAAAGTACCTTTGTACCCTAGGAGTTTTCTCCAAGGGGTAGAGGTAATTATTTTTTTTTTCTGGCAGGGAATGACAGAAAAAAAATACATCATACCATCCGGTCTAAATAGGCCATCAGCCTATCAGAGTAAGTTTACAGGTGGCAGAGCCAGCGGGGGCACTGCTCTCAGAAAGATGACGACTCATATCAGAGTGGACAGGGCCCTCTGCCACGTTGGTAGCTGAGTAATCTGTCTGCAAAACTCTAAATTGAGTCAATAGTTATTCATCAATTGCATTTAGTGTGCACTGGATATTGTCAGTCGCTGCTTGGGTGTGCCATGTGGAGGCCAGCAAAAACACATGAAAATAAGGACAGTGCCAAAAAAGCAGGCGTACATATCTGCTTGTTTTTATTTTGACAGAAGTGGATATGGTTTCCAGAGCTCTGATTATGTTGCTCCCAGTCATCAGTCATCAGTCACCAGATCAAGCAGCCCGCATGTCTAAGGGACTGTTCTCTCAGGGATGAAGGGGGTAGTCATTTCAGCTGACCGGCCAATGGTCATCGTAGATTGTGTTTACAGTGGCTTTGACATTCTTTCTTTTCATAGTCAAGGCTCAAATGCTGAAAGTAGAACAGGGCCCCCCATGACCATGTTAAGGCTTTCTCTCTCATGCAGGAGTTGTAAACTTCTGTTTTTCATAATAACTCCTGGTCGAATATCACACAACAGTGCACACAGCCCATTAAATGGACTAAACCAGATGAAACTTATTAAAAGAGGTCCAATATGAAAAGAGCGTGCACTACATATCAACTTTTAGTGCGCAAATTCTTTGACGCATTACACATGCTGAAATCCATAAATATTCCTCATCAGCATTACTGTTCTAGAAAACACCCCTAATGTGACAAAAGGGGAAGAGGCCAGTATGCAAATTGTGCCCATATGTAAGGTCCCTTCCCTGAGTCCATATAGACAAGCCTAATTAGTGCCATCTACAATTGAATGAATGTACAGCATACCAGTCGTCACCATGGAGTTTCTGCTCTCTAAGGATGAAGTATATTTGGGTTCTGTTCCTGGAGAATTCTAAATGAATTCCATAATAAAGGAAGATGCACCAAACTATTCTCATTAATTAAACATATGGCGCAGGAGACGTTAAAAGGTGTTAATTGCCTGCTTCTCAATGACGCGACCGAGCTGAAGGTGAGGGATTATAATGAGGATAAATTGTCATTTAAAGATGCTAATAACCAGCAACATCTGGACAATAAGAGATTTTGCACATAATAACCTAATTTCACCCAACAAAGACAGCTAAAGCACTGGTGTAATGAAACTTAAGGGGACCCCCTTGCAAAGTACATGGAGGGGCCCCCCTTCATACTCACTCAGGTCTCATGCCAGGGTACTGTGCCGAGTGAGCCCCTTAAAGCTCGGGGCCCCCCTCACTGCAGAGGCAGCGGGGGCTTTTGTTATGCCCCTGAGCTAAAGTTGTATGGTCTGATTCATAAATGCATTTTGAAGTATGTAACATAGTGCCATAGTAGTACTTCTTACTTACCACACAATGTAATTCACTAGCCTACAAGTGTAAATCTTCATCTCTCATATCTTTTCTGTAGGAAGATCTTCCCGCATGTAGGTTTACTGCTTGGCAGTAAATTTGGGGGGGACCAGGGGAAGTGGCTGGAAAATGGGAGAGGGTTTAGGAGGAGTGAGGAGGGGTTTACGGAGGAACGTGCACCCAACCAAAAACAGTTACCTCATTCTTCTTCACACACTTCACATCTAAAGTTAATAAGCCACAAGAACCCCAAAACAGTAGTAAATGTTCACCAGCTCAGAGATGGAGTAAGTTCAGCACCAAATAGAGTCAACTACTGGTACTGCATATCACTCCCCTTAAAAAATGGAGATAAGGACTTATATATAACACAGTTCTGTGAGCTGCATGGTACATGTTCTTCTCAGCATGTATATTAACCCTGTGTGCTACTATGTGATGTGTGAAAAATATCACTAGACGCACTCCAATCTCTCCATCAGGAACATTAACCACCAGAGTTATCTTAACATTTTTATTGTTGCCTGAACCCCCACCCAAGCCAGGTGAGGCTGCACCAGTCGCACCCCCCTAAAGCCGACCCTGCATGTAAATCTAAACTTTTGAGTAAATGGTGAATAGGAAAAGGTAGTTAAGTTACTCAAAAGTTTAAGAGTAAACTTACAGGTGCATCTTACTCACAGGTGTAAGTTAACTTTGTTAATAGTCCCTAAACAGTGGGGCATATTTACAAGCCCCTATTGCCACCAGAGTGTCACTTTTCATTTTCTATATTTACAAGCTGGCGCTAAGCTTAACGTCACCTTGTGAATATGCCCATTACCACTGCAGTTCGCTGCAGCAAAGCATGTTGCTGTGGGTGTTCCCCTGCAACATCCATTGTTTTGGCTACGCTGTCCCAGATTTACAAGGCTGAGGCAGCACTAAAAACTAACACCATGGAACACCAGGCATTAGAATGGCAACAGGAGGAGAGATTCTTGTGAACACATCAGGGGGAGAGGATGTAGCCTTACGGGCTAGAGTTGTCAACCTTGAAGCTGGGGAACCAGGTTCAAGTCTCGGCAACGCCGCTCAACATCCTGTGATTCTGGGCAAATCACTTAATCTACCCGTGCCTAACAAAAATGAAAGTGTCCTCATGTAACGAAACTGGTGCTATGTAAAGCACTGATACCCAATGTTTTGGGTCTAGTTCGCGCTATATAAAACTCTAAAAAAAAAAAAAAAACACCACATCCCTGCATTTTAAAAATGTCAGAGCGGATCGCTGCCAAATTTGCTGTAAATGCGCGCTCTGGCATTTTTTTGTAAATATGCCCCAGTGTCTCTCAAGGCTTCCGGTTCCTGTTCACACTCTTGCTAAAATTATAACACAGATGCATTTTAGTACTATAAAGCATGCACGACTGTTAAAAATTAAATCACTCACAAACTCAGACCTGCAGTTAGAGAAGATAGGGATCCTCGCCATAACACCACAATTCCATTAAAAGTGTTGCCGCAAACGATAAGCATAGCTTTAAATGGAGAACAGCATGCAGAAACGCGTTTCCTCGTGTCATCTTTTTACATTTGTGATGTTAGCTCGAGCTTTTTGCATGTGCGAACAGGCGGCATCTCCCTGGCAGGGAATAAAATCAATTCATTTCTTGATGCGATAACATCAGCTTTTTCTAAATAGAAAAGTGGTTTTAAATCGAGTTTCTGCACATTTTATACATTTTTTGCGCATCTGCACATCCGACTTTGTTTAGATGAGAGTCTTAGGTTTTGTGACATTTTATTTTTGCAACCTGACCTTTCGGAGACAACAATACCGTGGGCACCTGCATTGTTCAGAGAGCCTTGCCAGGAGATGCAATGGTGCCCATTCCTGTGCTTCAGTATGCGGGCATTACTTGTGCTCTACACATAGTCAGAAAGTGTAAAATCTCTTTTTTTTCCATTTGCAATGTTGATGGTTATAGGGGACAGCAAAAGGAGATTTTGCGAGGCGTGAAAAGACGCTTGTGCTCGTAGGGTTCTGAGTATAATTGATACAGACGAGAACTTCCCCATATTACTGAACTGAAAAATTGACTTAAAAAGGAAAGGTTTCAGAGCCAGAGTTTTCAAGATCACGGATCAGATGACACAATGGACTTTTTTTAAATATAGTTTTTATTAGCATTTCAAGAACAAAGCACCATACATTGAAGTCTGGGAGCCATGTGTTGAATTTTGGCTTATTAGTACATTTACAAAGTATGTCGACTCCCCCCGCCCTCCCTTCCCCCCAAGCCCGGCTCAGGTCTCCACAAATGAGGAAATTTATTCCGCACAGCATTGCATTAGGAGTATTAATAGTGGGCTTGGGGGACTATAATCACACAAAGTCTATATGGGGGCATCAAGAGCTGTCTATCTGCATTGATAAGGCTCCGTATTGTCTGTATCAAGTTCCCCCCCCCCCCTGATCTATAGGGGTAGCTCATCTGGTGGCACCAATAATTCTGTGAGCATTGCTATCCACGCCCTCATTTCCTCCTCTAACTTTTTATCCTAGAGCGTTTGTTTCATGTGACAAACAATGGACTTATGGCCCCCCTGCAACTCTAGAAGCCTAGAATCCCAGTGGATCCACTGAAGACCTCAATACAAGTTCTTCGATTTTGGCTGGTTTCTCCTCACTGAAAATTTGGCATTACAAATTATATTTAATGGAATGTGGAACAACACATCGATCTAGCAATACAAGGTCCAATAAGCCGTATTTTTTCCCATGTGTCGTATATAACAAGCCCAAATCTGCATCATTTGACCACATGCTTTGACAAGTGGTAAATGAATGCAAGGAATATATTGAGTGCTGTGCTATGGTGGCAGGAGGAGGGGCGAGGCGGTCATAGTACTCGACGGGAGAGCTAAGAGGAACTTTTGCTGCTTGCCCCATTGTACAGGTGGAGCACGGGTGGAAGCTGGGTGCAGGCGTTGACCACAGCCACTACAGCACTACACAAGCTGAAGGTCCAGAATGCTGGACCGGGTACTAGTGGAGACACCAGGAATACAGATTCAAGCCATAGTAAAGAGAATCTTAGCCTTTCAACTTATGAAGTCTATAAAATCAGTATAATCTAATTGAGTATAAATAAACATGTTATTTAGAGCTAAGGGTCAGTCGGAAAATACTATTTTGTGGTTGCAAACAGACCAAATAGCAGAATTGGCCATTTGCAAACGCAAAAAAGCATTTCGGTATGTATGAAGCTCAAATTATGATTCAGTTACATTTTCCCTCATCGCAATTTGGAATTGCGAATACAAACTGATTAGGTATTTAAAAGAGGCGAGTTTAGGGAATCCCTTCCAAATGCCGAATCTGAATGGGATGTATTAATATTTTACCAATGCCTCAAAGGAGGTGGTAACCCGTTTGTAAATTGGAAGGGGTCCTCAGGCGACCCCTTTCCCTTTCCCTTTGAGAATGTTAAAAGAAATATTTTTTAAGAACTGTCACCTGAAAAGTTTTTTTGCTTTCCTGGAACATATAAAGACAGTCTGCATTTAAAAAATAAATAAATTGCTTTATTGACAACCAGTCACAGACATGGTGGTCTGCTGACCCCAGCAGGCCACCATCCCTAATTAATATTCAAGAGGTAGGTCCATTTGTGACCCACTAGGAATTGCTATTCAATTGTTATAAGTTTTCTTACATTAGCGATTGCAATTTCCTAATTGCAATTCAGCAAAAATTGCAATTAGGAAATCGCAATTCCTACTTTTTGTACATCTGGCCCCTAGGATATCCCTCAGGGTGAGCGTGCACTTTCAGGGGCTGTATTATGGAAAGTGCCCCGAGGGCGTAATGGGCATGTGCACCCACTTTCTGCTCCCCCAGGGCACTTTGGCATTACAGAAAGGGTCGCAGACACTTTTGTGGCTCTTTCTATATTACAGATAGTGCTGGCGCACATACGGCTCCAGCGCTATCATCAGAGGGTGTTTTGAATGGTGCACCTGGTGCTAACAAGGAAAATGCACTACATTCCATAATGCGGCCCCAGATATACATGTTATGTTATGATGGATCCATATGAATTAGTATTTCCAACACTTGAATGCCGGCTTGGCAAGAAAAGGACCTTTTACATTTTAAAGAAGAATTATCTATATCTAGTGAAATGGAAAAGGACTGATAGCTCAAACCCTAGGGTTGATAGTCTAATGTACTACATTCTTAACTGATCTAAACCCAGTGAACAAACACAAGGAGACAAAGGAAATATTACATTTGTCCGTGCTGCAGCCAAGAAAATGGAACACTGCTATACATGCTGTGTGGCCACCCCGCCGCCTCAAAGACGTGTGCAGAAATATATGACAGGATTAACCTTATCCTTAATGTATCTATCCCCAGGACACCAATCATAGCCATTCTGGGATGCAATAAAAACACTGATGACCTGACTGCTGGAGGTAAAGCCACTGCTTTTAAGGGCCCTGTGGGAAGCCTAAAATGATATTATGTGCTGGGAAATCCACATGAACAAAGAAGTGAGTAACTATAGCCGACCCAGGGCTGTGAACTGTGTCTCATTTTCACGCCAGAATAAGACCTAGTACAACTTTTGGCATATGCCTACGACTTCATAGAAAGTAAATATTGCTTATTAGAGTGATCTATGAAAAGGTGGAGCTCTTATGATGTATTACTGCTCTACATGTAAGCCCCTATTTCTGTTCTTTCCTTCCTATTTTCTCTTACACTCTCATTGACTGGAAGATGTGCCCATACCTAACAAACGTAAATTTGAGACTTATTCATTGATTCATTCATTAGATGAAGAATTGCTTAAACAAAATGTTTCTTTTACAGGAAATGAATGCATTATATATCAAAATCAGTCATTGAATCAGATTTATAAAATAACAGTATGATCTATCTACATTATGTAAAGAGAATGTCTTTAACACTGGCACCATCAGTAAGGATCGAAGGTTGGAAATCAAGGTTTTACTAGCTATCTTCTGTTTTTAAATAGATTATAGATTTCTCAGGGGGCACTGCGTCAAACTCCCTCCCTTTCACAAACAGATGTATTATTGATGGATACAGTAGGGAGATACTGAGTTCCTCTAAGCTATTTGAACTCCAAAGCACATGTTGGGGTCAATATTGATGTATCATTTTGGACTTTTGCACTGATCATTCCTTGTCCAATTGTATGGTCTATTCTTGAAAACTAGGCAACTAAACAAGCTTACTGGCACATCCCTATCATCCCAAAGGCTAGGTCTTTCAAATAGCCTCAAGACAGTTTATCAAATGCATAGATTCTTGGTATTTAAAATATTTCTCTACTGCCCACCAACCTCGGAAGGTTTTTTGAAATCTGGGAGTAGTAAATGCGAAATACCAAGCTTTACCCAGCCAATAAGAAGAGCTGTGCCTTCACATCCATATAGAAAGCAGACAGAAATGAAATAATACATACAGCCAAAGGAAAAGAATCCATAGTAAATGGGAAAGTGTGGAGAAACTGCCTCCCCCCTAAGATGCTTTTCTGAATTCTGAGCTGGACAAAAGAGGCACAGGAAGAATTGAATAATCTTGCTGGGCTCTAGGCATGAACATGTTTCTCATTACAGGTCGGAGCACAGCTGTGGATCCTATCAAGTTTAATAGACAAGAATTTGAAGATTACACAGTCCTTAATTCTGAGCCAAAGAAGATTGGCAAGAAAAGGTTTGGCAGGACTGAGGCAGTAAGCACGCCATATTGGAAGGTGACTTGCTTTTGCAACATCTGAAGGCAACAAAGCGAATACTCCAGAAGGCCATGGTAAGGGGAGTACACATTATTTGACGCTGAGCGAATAATTAATGATAAATCCAGGTACTTGCCCACTTCATTCAGGAAGGCGAGAACTTTCCACAGTCACCTGTTAATAAAGGACCACCTGAATACGAAAGGAAAGATTTGGAAGTACATGTAAGACTGGAGTCAAAATGGACTACAGGATTATAGACAATGTTGAGCTATAAAGGATATTTTCAATATTGCTAGGCCAGTGTGGGACCGGCAAAGAATCTGCTATCAAAACCCCTCCACTGTTTAAGTTCAGCCAGTGGCTACAATTCCCCTTACATGTCTGGCGCAGACAGTGTTGGCCATTAGCCCTGTATCAGCATCTGATGGATGATGTGCCTGGTATCATTGGTGTACATACAGAAGAAAAGGCCATCAGATTGGACGATTTCAGCCAAACACTGAATCATCAAAAAGAGGATCCCTGGGGAACTTCTCTCACAGTTTCCAATAATAATTGAACTTAGAACTGAAATTCATGAGAGAAAATACATTGGCAGAGTAAATGATTAAATACAAAAAGCCACACTTTTATGAGTGCTTTTCACCTTGGCTGTGCCAAGACTTCAATGAGAACACGCATTTCCACACCCCGAGCAACATTTGACTTAAAACACAGGCCTCATGGCAGTCATACATGCTTCTGCAACCCTAGAAATGAACACAATCTCATTATATTAGTTGGTTTCAGTCATTGGTGGGTGCTAATGCTAATGCAACACTTAGGTGTTGAGGTCTCCACATTTGAAGATATACAATTATTTGTGAGCACAGCATCATAAAATATATTAGGGTGAGTAAAACAAGACATGGACCTAAACATCTATGTCAATAGATTAGTTAATTCTATACAAATCCAGCATGAAATGCCCAGGGACTCTTTATCTGAGAACTTTGAAGTTCTTCCTCTTGCTTTTGTTTTGATCATTAGTATCATGATATACTTTGACTGAAAAAGCTATTAACAAAAAGTCGACATTATTTTTTTGTGGTGGTAATTCAAGGGGTCAAATGACTGAGGAAGGTAAAGAGGACTGAGCATTGAATATCAGACAGGTTGTAGAGGCCAGTCTACATTTCAGGCACGGTATAAGCATGTGTATGTTCCTGACCAAATGCTTACAGTATTTTTAACAGATTAACATTCTACAGCATTTGAAGTATTTATATGTAGACACTCTGCATCCAAAAAACGTGTTTGTAACATTGTAACATTGAAATGTTACTGTTTATTCAGCTTCTGTTTAAGACAGTGGCCCTAGACACTTTGCTTCAGAAAGACTTGTAGATCATAGCCCATCGTTGTAAAGTCCACCACCTGATTGTCTATTTCTGTGGTACTAGTTTTTCAGCTTACATTGAATGCCTTAGCCCATTCTGTATCCTTAATTGCCAAATACATCTAGTTGGAGATATTATGTGTCTGTGAAACAAAACTCATAGTTATATTGCCCTTTTACATTTTAAGACAACTTTTACAATGTTTCTAAATTCCCTATACCTCTATTCATAAACATGAAAATGACTTTGAAGTAAATTAAAGTTCATTGTTTATCTGAATAGGCAATGAGCATGTAAATATTGAATATGAATTGTTGACTAACCCGTGCATGATACATGAAATTGTATATGTGAAATCAATTTATAGATACCTAACATATGTCACACCTGTGCTCAGGTTGGCTTGCGATTTCTAAATGGCCCACACAGAAAATAACTGCCCTTCAAAAAACAATCTAATCTTATGCAGCAGCAAACAAAAAGACACACTGCTCTGCAAAGTCCTATTCCACCTCCCATCTATAATTCTCCTACGAGGGCAAGTACGCTTTCAAAATATATGCCCCCAAATTCTCTGGTAGTTCTGTGTTATGTTGTGAGATTTGTCCTCTTCCATTGTTCGTTCGATTCAACAATGACTATGTTGTAAAGTACATTGACTGCCATGGCAGAAAAACGATATGCAAAACTAAAATAGAGGTGTTTTATGCAGCTATTAAAAATATTAATATTGCAAGTTTTTTCTCACCCAAATGACTCAGTTGAATTTTAAGCATGTCTTCACACCTGCATATCTGCCAAGTTTCCATTTTCCCCATTGTGACACTTCCATGGTGTAACAATGTGCAACATTTCGATGATTTATGTGTGACACTTTGAGTGACACCCATAGTGAGTCGGAATCAGATACACATAAGAAATTATCTCAGTACTTCAGAGGTCTAGGAACTGCCTTGAAACAGCTGCTACAGTTTTGTGCTGAGTGTTTATTCTAGGTGTTGGAAAATGTCCCTCTCTGAAGGGTCACCCCAAACCTTTTGCCTTCCTCCTCTTTTTCTGACTTTTATTTTGTTCGCCTCACCACTACTAACCAGTGCATGTGCCTCTCCCGTAAACCTGGTAACAATGGTGTATACACAATTGGCATATTTAGTTTACTTGTAAGTCCCTTGTAAAGTGCTATAAAACATACCCAGTGCCTGTTACCTAAAGGCCTGCAGCACTGATTGTGCCACCCACACAAGTAGTCTTTCAAACCTGTCTAAGACCTCCCATTGCAGGGCCTGTGTGTGCAGTTTACTGTCACTTCGACTTGGCATTTAAAACCACTTGCCAAGCCTTTAACTCCCCTTTTATTACACATAAGTCACCCTTAACATAGGCCCTAGGGAGTCCCTGGGGCAGGGTGCTATATGAGTATCACTCCTGGTCAGTTATCAACTCATTTATTAAATTAGAACCTCAATCATACCTGATGACTCACTTAAAACCATTTCTAAGGAACAAATTTATGTTATTGCGGTTTGGGAGATACCCGACAAAGGATGGAATACTCAAATGGGAAAAAAACTGGTCCACAAAAATGTGTAGGCTATGCGGCTTCCATGATGAATCTTTAATACATATAGTAACTACATGCCCCCAACTGCTAGAAGAGCGGAAGACTCTGTTGAGACCCATTTTTAACGAACTTGGGGTGAGAACATGTCGACACGCCATTATTATCTGTCTCACTGGGAATATGCCCCGCTTAATCCCACAATTTGTAACGTTTATTTATATCGCCGAAAAAAAACTATTAACCAAGACTGATAATGAATGTGAAGACAGGAATGTGTCGATAAAGACTATCTGCTTCTAAACGTTCTGTACATAACTTCGAAATGAAGTTTCTAAAGGTTTTAAATTGTTACAGTGATAGGATAAACAAATTTAAGATTTACGACAAATGGTTTAAAAAAAAATTAATAATAGTATGTGGAATTGTCTTACAGCCATTAGCACAATTGCACCTTATTCATTGCTTCTTTCTATTATTGCTGCTAACTTTTCAGTATAAAGCTGTATATTTTATCCGCAAAAAATAATGTTCTTAACCCATTTTGTTTTATTCCAGATTGTAATGATTATTATTATTCAACAAATAAAGTAACTACTCCAGTGAGTAAAAAGTAGGACATGTACTGTTAAGGTTTACATGTCCTGGTAATGACAAACAGCTAAATTCATTCTTACTACTTTGAGGACTACTCCTCTCATAGGGTAACACTGAGAATTCCTTAAACTCTTTTAAGCTGTAATTCCTGATCAGAAGGGAGGAGCTGCATCATGTTTCACATCTTTGGAGTGGCAATGATAAATCCTCTTTATTGGTAAAGTTGGGTTTAACGTTGCTATTTTAGAAATGCAACTTTTAGAGAGTGGGCATTTCTCTGCTCTTACTGCTCTATGTGCCTTGCAGCTTGTCTCCAATACAAGTCTGGGGTGGGTGACAAGTACACTTTTTGCATTCCCTCTAGACTGCCACAAATACAGGCTGGGTGGATGTGACAGAGAACTCATCTGCATTCTGATAGCTCTTCCTGGGAAGGAAGAGAGAGGGTGAGATGACACTTACACCTGAAAAGGTAGTGTCCTGTTTCCCACACAAAGGACTGATTACCCCCTACTGATAGATTGAAACAAGGGCTGGGAAGAAAGAGGGAGCTGTGCACTTCAAGGCCATCTTTGAAGTCGCTCCCAATTAAAAGAAACAACTGGGTATAAGTAGTGGGGCTCTGACATTACCAAGACAGTACACTACTGAACCTGTGAAGAACTCTGCAAGGACTAAGGAGTAAAAACTGCTGGACTACTGCCCTGGAAGAATTGATTGACTACTTTGCTGTGCTGCCCTGCTGCCTGCTGATCTCTGCCCTGCCGAGGAAAAGGACTGGACCCATCCCCCCTGAACCCAGATTGACTCCAAGTGCTAGCTTTTTTGCCCTATGTTCTGAAGTGTCAGGGCCATCAAAAACTTCCTTCAACCCTGCAGCACCACCTGGACTCTGCCAGTCCAGTCCTGGGCCCTTGAAAGGTGGCTTCTGCTGTACAGAACCATCAAAATTGATGCAGTGACGACTTTGCTCCGAACGGAACCAACGCAGTGCCCTTCGAAGCCGGCACAACAGCCAATCGATGACATAACCTCAATGGACTGCTCGGCTCGTAAAGGAGCTAGCCATCTGTCCCTTGTTGTTACAGACCAAGAAACCCTTTATAACCAGTCTCATCCCTTTCCTCCTTCCTATCATCCACTTTCCCATACACTCCTTTCTCTCTTCCTTTGTCATCTCCCACCTCTCCCACCTCTCCACTTTTGCTTTCCACCTTCTTCCTTTTACTCACTTGCACCTCTCTTTGGCTATCTTCCTTCCTCCATTCACTACATTCTTTTCCACCTCTCTCTTCTTTACATTTTTTCACGTTTTCCCTCTTTTCTCCTCTTCCATACTCTCTACTGATCTTTCTTTAGCTCTTTTCCCTCTTGACCATGTTTTCTCTCTTTGCTTCATTATGTTGTCTCTTCCTCCCTTGCCACACCTTTTTGTCTCTTTCCTTCCCCCTTCAGGTCTCATTTTCTCTCTCCTCTCATTGCACAACTCTATATGTTGCTTTTTTATTTCTCCCTCCTCACCCTTATAACTTCACATGATGTTGTTTTCTCTCTCCCTACTCCCTTTCTATTCAAATGTCCCAGTCACTTTTACATACACCCTTTTTATGTCCCTCTTCCTTGACTCTACCTTCGTTTTTGAACCTTTCTTCTACTTTTGTCTCACTCTTCTCCTCTGACCTCTCTTGGATTCTGTTATCTTTTAATTTAAGCCCTCTCATCTGTTTGTCTCTCCCTCTTTCTCCTCACCTCAATCTTGTCTCCCTCACAGTTTTTTCCTCCCCATCATTATCTCATCCCCCACCTTTTCCCCCTCTCTCACCACTCTCCCTTTCTCTCATTTCCCTCTTCCCCCCGATAATATTGACATCACATCACGAAAAATATATGTCTTTTGGATAGCTTGTCACCTCATTTAGACTACCTAAATTGGTTCACTTAGTGAAAAAACATAACTCTTTTGACCCAATAACATACTTAAAACTTGAAAAAAGAATGTTTAGGAAATTGAATGTTGCCAGTATTCTTCACTCATACTATGTATTGGAAAGTGAAAACTCACTGTCCTGATTGTGAATGTTGCATGCTAAGGGAATTAATAAGTTGAGCCAAACCTACCTTTTTATTTGAGCTCAGAATGTCGTTGCTGGTGGGTAGTGCTGCTCAAGTGACAGTGCTCTGCACATTTGTTATCTTTCGCACTATGAGGGTAGAGGTCATGGGAAAGGGTGGCAGGGACAGGCACATGGACGTCATTTTGGGGTCACCAGCGATCCCAGCTGCGACACATGGCTTGCCCCTAGCTACCCCTGGCACTGCTTGCTCTTCCCCTGGCATCAGAGGTGGCAAAATCAGTGCCTGGAACACAGTGGCAGCTCTTCCTGATTGACGCTGGTTGGAGCTCCAGTTGCCTGTTTTCTGTCAAGTTTTTTTTATTACACAACTTGTGAATAATATTGTTCATTATTAGTGTAATAAACAATGGAGTATATTTGCTGGATTATGACCCTATCTGGAAGCTAAGGTAAGTAACAAATGCTATTGTTGTAGAAATGCTTGCCGGTGAGAGTGTGTATATGTGCACAATTGTTTGTGAAAGTGTTAGTATGTGTGGACATGTGTGTGGGAGTCAAAGTGAAGTTCAAATGGCATGCAATGTCACTTACGCCACCCCCTGGCATTTTGGTGAATTGACGTCCATGGGCAGGCAGTCTTAGCATTCAGGCACTAGCTTCACTTGTTTCCCCACAGAGACAAGCCTTCAGAGCAAGGCACCGCTTACCTTTTCCTCTCATACTTTAAATTATTCCTGACCAGCCACCAATTGCTCTCAAATATGGGATGAAAGGAAATGAAACGTAGTAAAGTACATGAGTTGACTAAAGGAACACAAATACACAAAACTGGTATAGTTTGGATTGTATGCATGTTGAGGTATATAGCTGGGATAGGCAGGACATTATTTCACTACTTGCAATACCCTTTTACATCCTTGACAGACAAACCTCTACTCTCCTTTAGATGCTGCTGGGCCCCCGATAGCAGCAGTCAGACAAGTAAAGCAGGCAATAAATATTTCACACCACAATGAGCGATTTGAGCAATAGTAATACAAAGGAATAGAGGAGATAACATTGTGTGACTAATACATTTCAGTTCATTAATGTGGGGACGAACACTGAAATGCGTTAGTTTAAACTTTAGTGCGTGGCACTTTGCATGGAAGCATCTGATCACTAGAAAAATCCTTTTTTATCTGTGGCAGTGTACTTTTCACTAAAGATTGAGCCCTTATCACACCACCGCAACTTATACTCATTCACTACTGTAAATGCTATTAAATAATACTTACTATCTACATATCTCCCGTGGAGGCATTACTACCGAAACTACAGGGCCGATTACGATGTCCAGCGGAAAGCCTCCTCCTGATAATTGGAATCACATCGACCAATTCAAACCCTTCTGACCGACTTGGTCTGTTTACAATCCGCCCGATCGATTACAATGTTCACGGTCGGAATGTAAACCGCGCGGTCATTCCGAATAGGTTCCGACTGGCTCTCGGAGAAATTGTGTCAGTTGGAACCGCATCATACACCTCTACAGACAGCGTTTCCGACCTCACGATTACGATGCTGATTTGCAACAGTCTTTCCGAGTCGGCCTGTCTGACATGGAAAGGCTGTCGGAAATTGGCTTTGGGGGCACCTAGCAGGTCCCCTTCATCCTGAGGCCTCCAGTTGGGGGCTGAGGGAGTATCTAAGGGACCACCTTTAAAACCCTGCACTGTGTGGCAGGCACTGTGGGGTGCCCACGGCAGTGTGTAGGATTTTACACACACACTCAATTTCCTATAGGGGCCTGTGTTGTCAGGTGGAACAAAAATTGGAACTCCGACGAACAGTGTTCGGTCGCATCGTAATGAAACTGCCAACCACGAGTCGGTCGGTTCCGATTTCGAGAAATCAGCCCCTTTGTAACCGACTTTTCGGTTATACTGTTCTCTAGTATGTAGCAGGTTTCGATGGTGTAATAGAATGAAGTGTTTGTCCGATTGCATATTGCTGTGCCATTTTACATTCAGCGACGAAAATATTGTACAGCACGTTTGACATCATGGCCAAACACAGGAGTGGAAAAACAAAATAAATGTTTTATAAAGGCGCTTACTAAAATAAAATCTCACCATATTATTTCAAATTGTCTCGGCATCTAATCACTGGAAATATCTCTTTCATCCGATTTTTTACGAATGATTTGAAAAATATGCATCCACTCTCGCCACCTCTATCGATGCTAATTCACTAATGCTCGCGCGCCTCCGACGGAGATTTGATTGAGAGACGTAATCACGCTGTGCGCGCAGAGGAAGTAAACTCCGAAAAGAAAAAAAGGATGATTAACCGGAGTCTTTACAGCCAAGTTGTTTCTAGGCCTATAAAAAGACCGGTGATGAAATGCACGATAGTTCAATTCAATAAAATGTTTTTATAGGAAGGATATTAAGATGGAAAGCCTTATTTAACAGGCCCTCGGTGGGAAAGGCCCTTTAATAAAAGGTGCCGATTTCATTAAACCCCTTGACCTATTAGTGAAATCAATGAATGCAGGAGGCTGTAATTATTAGACGAAGTTAAACCAGTACTGTATCTGTTAGGCTCGTAAATTGATCAATAATGCTTATAAGGATGTATTCTGCTGCATGGCGCGCGGCATATGGAGGGCCTTCTTTGAAGAGTCTCTGTGTTTGCGAATATTGGCATTTGGACCGTGCAGGATTAACTTTGTTTACTGGAAGAGCGACAAACTGGATCACGGATGATTTATTGAAGCCATCTCAGGGATGTGGCTGTTTGGTTCACTCACATATTTCGCTAATTGGGGGTGCCTTTGATATAAACTCGTAGCAAGGATTTTTAGGGTCTGACTTTCGCAAATTGTGTATGATTAAAAATGTTTATTACCTGCTAAGGCTACATTGAGTTTTGCCGAAAATTTCACGTCAGCTGATTTTTAAATAAGGCTGTTGATTTTCATACAGCTTCCTACACATTTCTGTTGTAACTTGTAAGGCAGGGTGGTGGGTTTATTTATTTGTCAACTGTGAAAGATTTGGAGTTTTTCTTTAATTAACAATTGCTATATGGTATTTTTTTAACTTTTCTTAGCAAGAGGCTAGAGCATGGTTCTTATGTCGAAGGCGTTCGATTTTGTTGAGCTCATTTGCATCCCAATTTCAAGGGCAGGTTCTTCCCAGGGTGGCTTTTCGACATAAACTGCAGAATTCAGCAACAAAGCACGTGCAAAATCCAGAATAAGAAATGCAAGCTTCTAGAGGTCGATAAGGATTCGTTTTGCATATGAAATAAAGTACCTTTATTAATTTCCAAGTAACCCATTGCCAGTGTTGCACCTTCAGTCAGTCCTGGGTGTGTAGTCAGGGGCACAGTGCCCTTCTGTTCCTTGCAGATTCACTTCAACATTGCAAGCAGGGCCTTAGAAATTCCTGCATGGACAGTGCTGTTGGTTGAGTAGCCAAGATGGATGAAAGTGTCACACACGATGTGGGAACGTTGGCAGCTGTGCACTTAATCACATCAAAGTTCGGAGTTGTGCCTTGAAAAAGCTGATAAACCTTAATCTTCATCTGGCGTCTGTTGGATTTTCTGTGGGTCCTTGCCCTCCCTATAGTCCTAGATTTTGTGCCTTTTTTACATTTTGGCTTTGCAGTGTTTAGTGCCACCAGGGAAAATGGGCTACACGCAGAAAGTATCTGGGTTAGATTGCCAAATGAATGCTTCTATTCCAATGCAAGTATGGTGAAGCAGGGCTGGCTTTAGGGCAGTGCGACTGGTGCGGCCGCACTGGGTGCTGACCTGTAGAGGGGGCACTGACCTCAGGCAGGGGGCTCTGTGATTAGTAAGAACTTATAATTGGAGTGATGAAGAGCACTTTTGCCAGGTGGTAGTTAGAGAATCCGAAGAGGCGGTCACGGGATGTAGGGGCGCCAAAAATGATTTTCGCACCTGGCACCACCAGCGCTGAAGCCGGCCCTGTGGTGAAGTATCCACTGGATGCAGTTGTATCTTTCAGCAAATGACTGCAGTGTGATCTTGCAATAGGTGCTCTGTCCAAGGAAATTGTGGACCATTGTGCCCTGAAGTGACATTCGGAAAAGCACAACACAGGCATGACTTGGCCCCTTGGGAGCTAATGTGGTAACCAGGATGCTTATGTAGAGTATCAGCAGCAAGTCTGTTTGCTTGGTTCTCCTTTGACACAGGATATGCCAGTACTTTACCCGCATCAACACAGCGGGCCCAGGAATAATGGCTAACCTGCAGCGGTGCATTCATAGAGCAGCATCTACCCACCAGTTAGTTACCTCATCTCGGGAACTATGGTCCGCCACAGACGCATATGTGGCAAGCCAGATCTCACAGACATCTGGAGAAGTAGCCAGTCACATCAGAGGTTCCTTTCAGTCAACTATATTATAGCCAATCACAACATAAGTATCTACCTAATTGGCAAATAGCTTTAAGTCGTGCCCAGTTTAAGTGCATATTCCAATTGCGGAAACGTAGGGAGTGGTCTGTCAAGTAAGTTGACCAACAAGTAGGAAAAAATGGATGCAACTATGCATAGTTAGAGTAATCTTTTGTTCAAACACTAAACTGTCACCAAATTCTAAGTTCCTACACTGTATAGATCATTTTTTCAAGTTCCAGTCTTAAACTTTTCACTGTCGTTCCTAGGGACACTCGCTTAAACACAACACACTTTGCTAGTGTAGGAGCTTAGTATTTGGTGACAGTTTAGAGTTTTGAATAAACAAATTATTCTAACAATGCATAGTTGCATCCATATTTTATATATATATATAAATTCACTGAAAAAACCATAGGTTTCACACACGTTATAGTTAGGAATTAGCATTTAAAAAACCTTGCAAATTCACTTAAAAAACCATAGGTTTCACACGTTATAGTTAGGTGGATATTTCACTCGTAAAAAACCAATGAAATTCGACCGTTATAGTTAGTTCAGATAACTATAACTCGCGCGCCCGCAATCCTCTGCTCATGACGTCACATATTACACCACTCATGACATGGTCAGTGGCATCACTCTTGACATCACTGATGACATCATCCTTGTGATAGAGTAGCGGTTGCGCGAGTTATAGTTATCTGAACTAACTATAACGGTGGAATTTCATTGGTTTTTTACTAGTGAAATATCCACCTAACTATAACATGTGTGAAACCTATGGTTTTTTAAGTGAATTTGCAAGGTTTTTTAAATGCTAATTCCTAACTATAACGTGTGTGAAACCTATGGTTTTTTCAGTGAATTTGTACGTTTTTTTAAATGCTAAGTTATGTATGTATTATTTTCTTTTTTATATATTTACTTTTTAATAAACTACGTATTAAAAATGTTTTTTTTATGGTTTTTCACCGCACCCCCGTGATTTTTTAAAAAAAAATGTAAATGTTTTTTTCTGCCTTCGGGGTCCTTCAGGGACCCCCTGACAAAGGCTAGGGGGTGAGGAACTCTCTACCCTGCCCCCTTTTCACGTTCGCCACCTTCCTTTTCCACTCTCACACTGAAAACAAACAAAATGGCGGCCGACACTTCCTGATTTCGACCGATTCGAACGTTGACTGACATGTAACAACCAATCAGAATTACGCTCGCGCACGTTAGGGTGCGCACACTGTGCGCGCACGGTGCGCGCACGGTGCGCGGCTATAGATATGTATGTGCTTTTAACTGAAATTTTCTCAGGAACTACTGAACAGATTGACTCCATATATGCAAAAGGCACATCCCTGACCTGAGGACTACCTCTATGCCAAATTTCAAGTAATTCTGTTCAGCCGTTCGGGCTGTACCTTCGACTAAAGGTCCTATGGGAAAATGCATGGGGAAAACGCGTTTTGGGACCCCCCTTTTTTCTCGGCCCCTGCTTGACGAATCCCCCCGAGACTTTCAGGGTAGGAGCTGAGCGGAGCGCCCCATTAGTTTTGAAAATTTTGCGAAGATTCGTCAACCGGCGCCAAAGTTATTCAAAATAGAATTTTTAGATTTTCTATGGAAACACGGTCCTAACTATAACTATCTACTGGCGACCACCAGTAGATAATATATATATATATATATATGTATATATATATATATATAAATTCACTGAAAAAACCATAGGTTTCACACATGTTATAGTTAGTGGAAATTTTACTGATAAAAAACCAATGAAATTGCCCCGTTATAGTTAGCGCAGGCAACTATAACTCACGCGACCACAATCCTCTGCTGATGCTAATACTGTATTTAGACACTTATTTGCCCATGTCTTCTTCCATACATTTTTAGCTATACATATATTACAAATATTTTTTTTTCCTAAAGACACATATGTCATCAGCAGAGGATTGCGGTCGCGTGAGTTATAGTTGCCTGCGCTAACTATAACGGGGCAATTTCATTGGTTTTTTATCAGTAAAATTTCCACTAACTATAACATGTGTGAAACCTATGGTTTTTTCAGTGAATTTGCAAGGTTTTTTAAATGCTAATTCCTAACTATAACGTGTGTGAAACCTATGGTTTTTTCAGTGAATTAGTACGGTTTTTTAAATGCTAAGTTTTTTTCCCTTATAATAAGCCCTGTACATTTGGTGGCCTACGGCCACCAAAAGCACAGGGGGTGGGGTAAGTGTGGATAGTGTTTTTTTCCATTGTAATAAGCCCAGCACATTTGGTGGCCTTCGGCCACCAAAAGCACAGGGGGTGGGGTAAGTGTGGATAGTGTTTTTTTTATTTTTATTTTTTTACCGTACGCTTACCGTAAGCGTACGGTAAGCGTACCCCGCGAAATTGCCGAAAAAAAAATAAAACCGTTTTTGCACTTGGGGGATGTTTGGGGACTCCCTCCACATGACTATGTGGGAGGGAGTTGTCAAAACAGCCCCTTTACATGTTTTTGGGCTTCCGATTTTAAAAATCTCTCTCAGTGCGAGAGACAAAATGGCGGCCGCCGCTTCCTGGTTTCGGCCGATTCGAATGTTTACTAAGATCTAAGAGCCAATCAGAATCGCGCTCGCGCACGCCACCGTACGCTTACCGTAAGCGTACGGTAAGCGTACCGTAAGCTGGCTCAGATATATATATTGATTTAAAGGCTATTTTCTCAGAATCTACTGAACAGATTTACACCAAACCTACAAAAGGCACTTCCTTGACCTAGGGACTACCTCTCTGCCAAATTTTGAGTAATTCTGTTCAGCCATTCGGGCTGTAGCTCGTTCTAAAGGTCCTATGGAAAAATGCATGGGAAAAACGCGTTTTGGGACCCCCCTTTTATCTCAGCCCCCGCTTGACGAATCCCCCCGAGACTTTCAGGGTAGGAGCGGAGCGTAGCGCCCCACCTATTTTGAGAAATTCGCGAGGATTCGTCGACCGGCGCCAAAGTTATTCAAAATAGAATGTTGAGGTTTTCCTATGGAAACGTGGTCCTAACTATAACTACCTACTGGCTATCGCCAGTAGGTAATATATATATATATATATCCACACACACACACACAAAGACACTCTGTAGTGGCTCTTGCCCCTAAGTAGTTATAACTAGGTCAGCTGTTCCATAGGATAAGCGTTTTCTTCTGTTGCAAATAACTTTGACACCATTTGACGAATCTCGATGAAACTTTTGAAAAATATGCTACTTTTTGGCTAGTATGTTCATGGAAAGCTTTGGGGTGATCCGTCAGGGGGGGGGCTAAAAAAAGGGGGGTCGCAAAACACAAACTCCCCATACATTTTCCATAGACTTCTTTAGACAAGGCTGATCCAAAAACAGCTGAACTGAATTACACCAAATTTGGCAGCTAGCTACATCTTGGTCCACTGATTGTGCTTTTGTGATGTGGTGCAAATTCATTCAATAGCTTTTTAGATATTAAGATTGAAATATAATTGTATATCTGGATGGCTGGGACTGCAAGAGTCTCGAGAGACTCTTGGAAGAGCGCCAATTTAAAAATAGAGGGGTATATTTACAAGGAGTTAACGCTACCAGAACGTCACTTTTTCCGATGGTCTGGTGGTGTCAAGTTCTTTGACTTATTTACAAAGCGGCGTTAAGCCACGTTAAGTGGCGTAACGCCGCCTTGTAAATAATGCCCCTATTCACACAGCACTTAGCTTGAAAGGGGAGTGCAATGGTTGTTGCATGGGCATTCCGCGGCAACACCCATTGCTTTTTGACACTGCCCCATACTTACAAGGTATGGGGCAGCACCAAATATCACCAGGGAATACCTGCTCTTAATCAAGTGATATGAGGAGAAATGTTTCCTTTCTCCTCGTATTTTGCTCTTTCCATGTGTCTGTATTCTGCAACACACATAGAAACAACAAATTGGCTGTAATGTTTATGTGCAGAAAGATGTCCCTTCCTATAGGTCCCAGGGAGCCTACCCCCGAGCCAAAATCAAAAAAAAAGGTGATGGGGACTGTATAGCCCCCTTGCCTGAGCCATTAAAGGCACAAGGGAGCCTACCAGGGGACTGAGATTTGGTAAAATAAGGAGGGGATCATCTGGACTCCTCCCCAAGCCCAACTCCAGGGTCCAAATTATTGCAAATGGGGATGGAGGCCACGCGGCTCTGGTACTCGAGTCTCTAAAGGCCCGGGAAGCCTACCCTTGTGGCTGAAATGACAGTGAATTGGAAGGGGACCATGTGCCCCCCTACCTGAGTCATTCGTGGCCCTGGGGCCGGCACAATAACTATGTCCTTTGGAGCCAACCCCTGGGACATAGCAGTTTCCTTGCCTGCAGGGGCTGATAAAGCTGTGTTTGCCCTTGCTTGACGGGAGCATTTTTGATTGTCCTGCCACCAAGTCTGCTCCCAAGGGGGCAGGAGCTTTAAAATTGCTCCCACCCGCCAGGAGTTCACTTTTTCATTTGTTTCCCTGCCTGCACTGAAGGGGGCAAGAAAACAGATCAAAATATTGCTCTCACCAGAGAGCAGCATTAGGAGCTTCTCCCACTGGTAGAGAGTAATGCCGGCTCCCGTTTCATGCAGGGAGCTGGCTAGCAGCTTGGAGACCTTGGGGCGCCCTCCTGGCACCAATGATTATATGATGGGTGCTCAAGGTTCCAGGAGATGGGGTCCCTGGGGCTGAAAAAGGCTTGGGGAGGGGGGCTGTGCAGCCCCCTCATGTTTATTTAAATAACTTGCCATGGGGATAGGGTTCCCTGGGGCCGAAGACGGCTTGAGGAGGGAATGCCGCATGGTACCCTTCTCTTTATTTTTAGAAATGGCCACGGGAGATGCGGTCAGGGCTCGGAGAGGGGGGCTGTGCAGCCCTTCACCCCTTTCATTAATAATCAAATGGCCCTGGAGGAAGGGATTCCCAAGGTCGTACATGGCTCGGAGATAAGGGCTGCGCGCCCTCTCCCCTTTTACCACATATGTACGGCCCTGAGGAATGGAGTCCCCAGGGCCTAAAGAGGCTTGGAGAGGTAGCTAATCAGACCCCTCTCATTTAATGAATAAAAAGGCCCTGGGGGATGTTGTGCCCCGGGCCTAAAGAGGCTCAGAGAGGGGGATATGCAGCCTTTCTCCCTTTTTAGATCTCGCTGAGTCAGCGCGCATGCGCTGCTCGGAGAGACTTTAGTAGGTGTGTTTTCAAAGTGCTGCTGGCTGGCGACAAGCTTGCGTTCATGCGAGCGTGCACGCGTGAACCGCCAGCCTTCAGCGAAATCTGTCTATCCTCTTGCTTGCTCCCTGCCTCCGCCCCTCCCCCGCCTTTCCGCTTACAAGCGTAAGCAAATTAACATGATGCAGCTTAACATAATGGCTACTGATATACACCATTTTTATTCTGCTAAAATTTCTGAAAGGCAACAATAATTCAAATCCACTTGCAAATACAACATACTGGGTGAATGCCACTCTCATGCCTGGATGCTTGCATTTGCAACAGCACCACTGCCACCAGAGGACAGAAAACGAACAAGCAACTCAAAATAACAATACGAGTTATGTTATGTTATGTTCGTTGTAAGGACATTTACAAGCAGCAGACTTGAATACTGCTTAGCCCTCCACAGAATACAAGAAAGAGAGGTTTCTTCTGCAAGCCAATAGGTAAACAGCATCTCTGAATTTTACTAACTCTTTGTCGAAATCATCAATAAAATCGGGCTACAGCACAGAAAAATCTACAAACTCTCCTTTTGAAGGCTAAGTTGCTCCATCGCCATTACACTTTTTTTCCTTCTGGATAATTGTATGTGGATGGTGACATGAGAAACGCAAACTATTTCATCTGCAGGATGCAATACACAAATACATCAACATTTCTACACAACATATATATCGAAATCAAACCGAAATGATGGCTCTGTAACTTAAATGGTCACTGCTGATATCTGCACTGCTCTGCAAGTCAAATGTTCAAATCCCTGCAAAATAGACAGCCTTTGCGCCTTTCGAGGTCGGCAATTTGATCACCATTAATATGGTATAGTTACACTGCCCATTTGCAGGGCTTACAAACAGGAAAACAACACATACACACACAACCACACACACAACCACACACACACACACAACCACACAACCACACACACACACACACACAACCACACACAAGTACACACACAACTACACACACAACCACACACAAAACCACACACACAACCACACACAACCACACATACAACCACACACACACACAACCACACACACACACACACACACACAATCACACAACAACACACACAACCACACACACATAAACACACACAACCACACACACACACACAACCACACACACACTCAACCACACACACACACAACCACACACAACAACACATACACACACAACCACACACACAACCAACCACACACACAACCACACACAGAACCCCACACACAACCACACACACACACAACCACACACACAACCATACACACACACACAACCACACACACAACCACAACCACACACACAACCACACACACACAACCAACCACAACCAACCACACATACAACCACACACACAACCACACACACAACCACACACACACACACAACCACACACACATACACACACAGCTACACACACAACCACACACAAAACCACACACAACCACACACACAACCACACATACAACCACACACACACAACCACACACAACCACACACACAACCACACACATAAACACACACACACAACCACACACACTCAACCACACACACACAACCACACACACTCACACACAGACACACAACACATAGACACAACCACACACACAACCGCACACACAACCACACAGAACCACACACACACCACCACACACACAACCACAACCACACACACAACCACACACATAACCACACACAACCACACACACAACCACACACAACCACACCCACACCCACAACCACACCCATACCCACAACCACACACAACCACACACACACACACAACCACACACAACCACACACACAACCACAACCACACACACAAATGGAGGAGACAACTGCAGCAGGACCTTCGGCTCGATCAGGACAGCAGAACCACCGGAAAAGGAACCCCTTGGCACGACCTGGGCAGCAAGAAGTTGTCACTGGAGACATTGTGATCCTATGAACAATAGTGTCATCAATGATCTAATCCAAACTGTAAACTGTGACAAATAACATCCCTATATATTGCAGTACCACAAAAACCGCAACAAGCATTGGCATAGCCAATAGGTCTCGCCTTTGGGACCTTATAAGTGTTTTGCCATGCAACAGTTGTTGTTGCACCAAGGATATTGTGCTGCATAACTAAATACTTATAAGGTCCCAAAAGCGAGACCAATTGGCTATGCCAATGCTAGTTAACTTATATGTACAGACCAGGGGATGGGGTCCTCCCGGCCTAAAGAGGCTCCAGGAGGGGGTTGCATGCCTCTCCTCACCGTTCATAAAAATAAGGGCTAGGGGGATGGGGCCCCTAGGGCCTAATAAGGATCCATTGGCCCCCCATTTAAAAAAAAACACATAATGCCATGGGGTCCTCAGGGCCTTATGGACTTAATTAGGCTTGGGTAGGGGGCATAAATATAAGGCTGTGGCCAACCTCCGCCACGGGGTTGACTATATGTGTGGTAATAAAATATTACTTTACGTTAAAAAAAAAACTATAAATTCACTGAAATGTTAAAGTAACATTATGTATAATCAGGTGAATTTGTCAGTGACAACATTAACATTTTGAACGGAAAAAAACATAGAAATTCACCAGTAATAGTTAACTATAATTGCTGCCCCACCAATGTATATGCCAGTAGGTAGTTATAGTGTTAACATCTGACCACTTGCGTTGGGATAGCCTCGCACTTACCGCTACTCCGCTGTTGGCTGCTGCTGTATTCTATTTTAAAAATCGTCCCGTTTTTGTTATTTATTTTCAGCTTAGTTTCCTGGTTCTCCCCTGCTTTTAATTGTCAGCCACCCGCATTCTCGCATTTCTGCCACCTCACTCGCATCCTAATTTGGACATTCACCGCGTTTTAGCGGGTCCCTGCCCACTGTCTCGGGTTGGTGGCCATCTTGGGAGGGGGGACATTGCGTGAGGCGCAGGTAGCGCTCTAGTGATCCGAATAGCCCGCGCTCGGCGAGCATAAAGCCAGGCAAACCGCAGGTGAGCACCCTTAACATCTGACCACTTGCGTTGGGATAGCCTCGCACTTACCGCTACTCCGCTGTTGGCTGCTGCTGTATTCTATTTTAAAAATCGTCCCGTTTTTGTTATTTATTTTCAGCTTAGTTTCCTGGTTCTCCCCTGCTTTTAATTGTCAGCCACCCGCATTCTCGCATTTCTGCCACCTCACTCACATCCTAATTTGGACATTCACCGCGTTTCAGCGGGTCCCTGCCCACTGTCTCGGGTTGGTGGCCATCTTGGGAGGGGGGACATTGCGTGAGGCGCAGGTAGCGCTCTAGTGATCCGAATAGCCCGCGCTCGGCGAGCATAAAGCCAGGCAAACCGCAGGTGAGCACCCTTAACATCTGACCACTTGCGTTGGGATAGCCTCGCACTTACCGCTACTCCGCTGTTGGCTGCTGCTGTATTCTATTTTAAAAATCGTCCCGTTTTTGTTATTTATTTTCAGCTTAGTTTCCTGGTTCTCCCCTGCTTTTAATTGTCAGCCACCCGCATTCTCGCATTTCTGCCACCTCACTCGCATCCTAATTTGGACATTCACCGCGTTTTAGCGGGTCCCTGCCCACTGTCTCGGGTTGGTGGCCATCTTGGGAGGGGGGACATTGCGTGAGGCGCAGGTAGCGCTCTAGTGATCCGAATAGCCCGCGCTCGGCGAGCATAAAGCCAGGCAAACCGCAGGTGAGCACCCTTAAGATCTGACCACTTGCGTTGGGATAGCCTCGCACTTACCGCTACTCCGCTGTTGGCTGCTGCTGTATTCTATTTTAAAAATCGTCCCGTTTTTGTTATTTATTTTCAGCTTAGTTTCCTGGTTCTCCCCTGCTTTTAATTGTCAGCCACCCGCATTCTCGCATTTCTGCCACCTCACTCGCATCCTAATTTGGACATTCACCGCGTTTCAGCGGGTCCCTGCCCACTGTCTCGGGTTGGTGGCCATCTTGGGAGGGGGGACATTGCGTGAGGCGCAGGTAGCGCTCTAGTGATCCGAATAGCCCGCGCTCGGCGAGCATAAAGCCAGGCAAACCGCAGGTGAGCACCCTTAACATCTGACCACTTGCGTTGGGATAGCCTCGCACTTACCGCTACTCCGCTGTTGGCTGCTGCTGTATTCTATTTTAAAAATCGTCCCGTTTTTGTTATTTATTTTCAGCTTAGTTTCCTGGTTCTCCCCTGCTTTTAATTGTCAGCCACCCGCATTCTCGCATTTCTGCCACCTCACTCGCATCCTAATTTGGACATTCACCGCGTTTTAGCGGGTCCCTGCCCACTGTCTCGGGTTGGTGGCCATCTTGGGAGGGGGGACATTGCGTGAGGCGCAGGTAGCGCTCTAGTGATCCGAATAGCCCGCGCTCGGCGAGCATAAAGCCAGGCAAACCGCAGGTGAGCACCCTTAACATCTGACCACTTGCGTTGGGATAGCCTCGCACTTACCGCTACTCCGCTGTTGGCTGCTGCTGTATTCTATTTTAAAAATCGTCCCGTTTTTGTTATTTATTTTCAGCTTAGTTTCCTGGTTCTCCCCTGCTTTTAATTGTCAGCCACCCGCATTCTCGCATTTCTGCCACCTCACTCGCATCCTAATTTGGACATTCACCGCGTTTCAGCGGGTCCCTGCCCACTGTCTCGGGTTGGTGGCCATCTTGGGAGGGGGGACATTGCGTGAGGCGCAGGTAGCGCTCTAGTGATCCGAATAGCCCGCGCTCGGCGAGCATAAAGCCAGGCAAACCGCAGGTGAGCACCCTTAACATCTGACCACTTGCGTTGGGATAGCCTCGCACTTACCGCTACTCCGCTGTTGGCTGCTGCTGTATTCTATTTTAAAAATCGTCCCGTTTTTGTTATTTATTTTCAGCTTAGTTTCCTGGTTCTCCCCTGCTTTTAATTGTCAGCCACCCGCATTCTCGCATTTCTGCCACCTCACTCGCATCCTAATTTGGACATTCACCGCGTTTTAGCGGGTCCCTGCCCACTGTCTCGGGTTGGTGGCCATCTTGGGAGGGGGGACATTGCGTGAGGCGCAGGTAGCGCTCTAGTGATCCGAATAGCCCGCGCTCGGCGAGCATAAAGCCAGGCAAACCGCAGGTGAGCACCCTTAACATCTGACCACTTGCGTTGGGATAGCCTCGCACTTACCGCTACTCCGCTGTTGGCTGCTGCTGTATTCTATTTTAAAAATCGTCCCGTTTTTGTTATTTATTTTCAGCTTAGTTTCCTGGTTCTCCCCTGCTTTTAATTGTCAGCCACCCGCATTCTCGCATTTCTGCCACCTCACTCGCATCCTAATTTGGACATTCACCGCGTTTTAGCGGGTCCCTGCCCACTGTCTCGGGTTGGTGGCCATCTTGGGAGGGGGGACATTGCGTGAGGCGCAGGTAGCGCTCTAGTGATCCGAATAGCCCGCGCTCGGCGAGCATAAAGCCATCCATGCTGACGCGCAGCGTCATCACGCAGCGTCATCACCGGAATATCGCCGGAGTTTCGCCAGAGTCAAGCCCGTCTGTGCCCGTCCGGGCCCAGACGGGCCTAGGGCCTGTCATCATGCCCGACTCGGTGGCGCCATCTTTGACCAGGCTTTGTTATGGGAGGGAAGTACTATTGTCGATGCGTCCACCACACCCTATTAGGTGTGGCTTTTCACAGATGGGAACTTTTCCGTTTTTACCATGTAGAGCCTGCTCCTCCGGCCATAATTCAGTGGCTGTCAAATCCATTCTCTCTATGGCTTTGCTAAACTGCCGGTCCCTGCCGAGCCACGCCATTGAAATTAACTCACTGATCTTAGACCACGAGCTGGATGTGTTGTTTCTTACAGAGACCTGGCTCTCCCCCAGCTCAGGTCCAGATATGGTCAGAGCACTCCCCCCGGGCTTTCACATAGTTCACCTTGATAGACCTAAGGGGAGGGGAGGAGGAATTGCGGTTCTCTATAGAGACACTCTTGCCTGTAAGATTCAGAATGGAGGGGTGACGGACTGTGAGAGCTTACAGTTCTCCCTTCGGTTGTCACCTACAGTGTCTCTGGTAGGTTTGCTGATTTACCGTCCTCCTGGACCTCTGGGTAGCTTCTCTAATTCTCTCCTTGAAACTACTGCACTTCTTGCCTCTTCAACTGCCAATTTTGTTGTCCTCGGGGACTTCAATATACATCTTGAGGACCCCACCAATGCTGCGGGAGTGGATCTGCTCGATGATTTCAAATCTTTTGGAATTAACTTGGCCAACTCGGGCATGACTCATGAGAAGGGCCACTTGCTT
The DNA here is from genome assembly GCF_964204655.1 of Triturus cristatus. Taxonomy (NCBI): domain Eukaryota; kingdom Metazoa; phylum Chordata; class Amphibia; order Caudata; family Salamandridae; genus Triturus; species Triturus cristatus. The sequence goes on from NC_140588.1 coordinate 894,242,089, forward strand.
GATCCCATACTTTCCAATCTGGACCACCTTACGTCATCTCCGGCTCTTGCCTTGCCCTGGACAGACCACTTTCTGGTGTCCGCGTCATGGCAATTCATTAGCCCAACTGCAGTGGTCTCACGGGTGCACACTCTGGAGAGAGCCTGGTCGAGGCTCCCAGTTGACACCTGGGTGGCACACTTGGAGGCCACGCAGCCCCCTCTGGGAGTTAATCCAATAGCTGCCGATGCTATTTTTCACACCTGGCTCGTGGAATCTTTGGATACTCTCTTACCTAAAAAGAAACAACTTACGAAGGGGAAGCGAATGGGCTCTGCACCCTGGTACTCGCCAGAACTCAGAATCTTGAGGAAGGGATGCAAGAGGCTAGAGCGGTCCTGGAGGAGAGACTGGAGTGAAGCAAGTCGTACAGAATATCGTGTGGCCCTGAGCAGGTATAAAGCCGCTATCCGGGTGGCAAAATCAAGATTCTTTGAAGAGCGCATAGACTCGGCGGCTAACTCGTCTAAAGAGTCATTCAGGGTGATTAAGGAGTTACTGAATGCCCCCGATCCTCAGGTTATCCACGAGGACCCTCGTAAAAAATGCACAGAAATGGCCTTGTTTTTTAAAAGCAAAATTGACAGTATATTGGCCTCTCTTCCCCGGCTCGATGAGGGCATACCCTCGGGGGATACTTCTAATTCTTCCTCCCAACTTAGGTTGCAATCGGTGGAGCTGGCCTCTCTGGGTCCGGTCACTAAGGAGGAAGTCTTGATGGCTTTGGGGTCGATGAAGAGCGGCTCCCCGAAAGATCCAGTACCTATTAAATATCTTAAACTGGTGTCATCTGTAATTGGTGGCCCTGTGACGGACCTGATAAACCTGTCTCTCGTCCAGGGGGTAGTTCCCCCGAGTTGGAAAGGGGCGGTGGTCAAGGCCCTTTTGAAAAAACCTAACCTTGATCCCGCCGACCTCGCCAACTTTCGGCCTATCTCCCTGCTGCCGGGTATCAGTAAGGTGGCTGAGAAGCTGGTGAACAGCCGCCTTTCGAACTTTTTGGAAACGAACTCCCTTTTGGGCGACTCCCAAACGGGTTTTCGCCCCGGTCAGGGGACTGACACCGCCCTGCTGGCCGTTGTGGAGAATGCGAGGAGCATGCTGGATTCGGGAGGCGCAGTGGCAGTGATCCTCCTGGATCTCAGCGCTGCTTTTGACACCGTGGACCATCAGGTGCTTCTCCAACGGCTCTCGGGGGTGGGGATTACGGGTTTGGCCCTCAAGTGGTTCGCCTCCTTTTTGGAAAGTCGCTCATTTGAGGTCTGGGAAGGCCAGGAAAAATCATCTCCATCACCTCTCCAGTGTGGTGTGCCACAGGGCTCTTCATTGAGCCCTACCCTATTTAACGTTTACATGGCCCCCCTGGAGAGTGTGGTACTGCCGCTGGGTATTAAAATCATCAGCTATGCTGATGATACTCAGCTGGTGGTTGGCCTTTCCCAGTCGGCGCACCATCCCGACCGGCTGCACACGTGCCTTGGCAAGATCTACACGTGGATGTGCAGCTCAGCCCTAAAGTTAAATGGTTCCAAGACGGAATTGATGCTGCTGGGGAACTCTTCTCCATCTTTGTCCCCCAGCAGCTGGCCTGACTGTCTTGGACCGGTACCCCCCCCCCAAGCAGGAGATCAAGAGCCTGGGGGTATGGCTGGAGCAGGACCTATCGTTTAAAACCCATGCCAAAAAAACTGCTGGCGTGTGCTTCGGCCTGCTCCGCTCAGCCCAGAAGATTCTGCCTTTGCTCCCAGTAGCTACTCGTAGGCTTCTTATCCAGGGACTTATCATCTCGCGACTGGATTTCAGTAATGCGCTTTTCCTGGGTGCTCCCGAGGCTACTCTGAACAAACTGCAGCAAGTGCAGAACGCGGCTGCCAGGCTCCTGACGGGTCTCCCTAGACGGCAATCTGCCCGCCCGGCGTTGAGGGCATTGCACTGGCTTCCGGTGAGGGACAGGGTGAAATTTAAGTCACTCTGTATCGCCCACAAAGTTTTGCATGGGGTAGGCCCACCTATTCTGGAGGAATTGGTCCAGCCCTACAAGGCCTCCCGTTCTCTCCGCTCTGATCATCAACATCTCCTTCAGGTTGGCAGGGTGAAAAAGGCAAGAACCGGTGGCAGAAGATTCTCAATAAATGTGGCCTCTCTGTGGAACTCACTACCCCTACAGCTGCGCTCGGAAGCCAGTCTCCTCCGGTTCCGTAAACTCCTAAAAACTTTTTTGTTTGCTGTGTAACCCCCTCATCCTTGCAGTAGCGGTATTAGCCGGCAAGCGCTGGGATGCCTACTGGTAACCAGGCGCTATACAAAACTCAGAATAATAATAATAATAATAGTTAGGACCCAGTTTCCACAGGAAAAGTATTTTTAATTTTGGGAATGCCTTTGGCGCCATTGGACGAATCTTGATGAAGTTTTCAAAATTAGTTTGCCACACACTTCTGTTGATGTTGGGAAAGCGTAGGGATGATTCGACAAGCGATGGTCGAGAAAAAACAGGGCGGGTTCCAAAATGCATTTTCTCTGTGCAATTTTTCATAAGGATTTTAGACAAAACTACAGCCTGCACGGCTGATGGAATGACAGCAAATTGGGCAGAAAGCTAGAACAGAAAGAGCCCTTTTTGTAATTTTGTGTAATATGTTCAGTAGTTTTGGAGCTATTAAAAAAAAATGTATGTATATCTAGGGATGCTGATGCTCCACGGATCCCACAGATGTCATTATGAGATCTGATTGGCTGCAACCACTTCGGTGGCAGACATCTTGGGGCTTGGACACGGAAAGTCCCAAGAAAAGATACAAAAAAAACATGAGGAGGCAGGAAGGAATTTCCTGACTCTCTAAGGGGCATATTATCAAGCCAGGCGATAAAATTATCGCCGCTTTAGCGGCAGAAAACTGCCGCTAAAACGGCGATAATGGGCTTGATAATATGCTCTATGGAACTCCAATTGAAGCCCATGTTAAATGTGAAGGACGTATAACATGGTCTTCAATTGGAATTCCATAGATCATATTATCAAGCCCATTATCGCCGTTTTAGCGGCATTTTTTTGCCGCTAAAGCGGCGATAATTTTATCGCCTGGCTTGATAATATGCCCCAATGCCTGGTGGTGGGCTGTCACGGGGACGTCGCCAGGGGACAAAAAAGTTTTTCAAAAAAATGTGCTTCATATTTGTGGAGCATCTGCAGATTCACTACAAAATTAAAATACAAATGTGTTTCCCGTGCTTGTTTTTTATGCCCCCTAGCTTTATCAGTGATGTCATTTGAGATGTCATCAGTGATGTCACTCACCATGTCATGAGTGATGTAACATGTTAGGTCATAAGCAGTGCATTGCGGGCATAAGTTATAGTTAGCTCGGCTAATTATAAGTGCTGAATTTTTCTGGTTTTGTATGAGTGAAATGTGAGCCTAACTATAACGTCCCTCTAACCTTTTTTGAATGGATTTCTAGGGTTTTTTAAAATTCTGTTTCCTAGCTATAACATCCCTGTAACCTTTGGTTTTGTCAGTGAATTTCTAAAGTTTTTTAAATTCTATTTCCTAACTATAACATATGTGCAACCTTTGTTTTTTTCGGTGAATTTCAGCGTTTTAATATTTTTTATTTACTAACTGTAATCTGTTGAAGTTTAATTTCTGTGAAATGAGCATAGTGCCAGAATGAATCCTGCTCTGCGTATATTTATCCAATAAGAGGACACCATTTTGAGCAACACCTCTACCTAACTGGATTAATTTCTACTGGCTGAGTGCTACCTTTTTGGGTAAATGTATAGTACATCTCCTACACTACCGCTGCATAAAGGACAGCGAGAAAATATCTCTAGTGACCTTGTGTGTCAGTAACTTTGCCAATGTGATAGTTCCTCAAGCTTCTTCACCAGACATCTTTACAATTGTGGAACTGCACAGAAAACACACTTGGATGATTTGTACTTCTTTGTTTGGTGGAGATGCAATCATATTCCTAAGCATGAGGAATGCATCTCCAAAATTCTTGGGTAATGCGCTGGGGGGTTCTTTTAGTAAGCTGTCCATCATTCTGGGAAACAGGTGGGAAGACATTGCATACTGCCAATGTATATGGGCTGGGGCCAAACAGACTGGGCTTGTAGGCAAGTTTACATACTTCTAATTTGTAAACGTTTAGAACCTGATCTCTAATCTCAGCAGCAGATGTCAAGCAAGAACTCCCTCATCAAAGACACTATGTGAGATGTTGTGCTAGACAAAGCAAGGATGCATACACCTTCATCAAGGATTACAGATTACATTTCACAGTGGAAATACAGGGAAAACACAATCGCTTTGCCTTGGACAAGCCCACAAAGTTAGGATGGTTAGTACTTTACAGAACTGGGACTTCAACTGAAGCACCTGCTTTGTTTATATTTGTAAGTACTTCCTATTGAGGTTTAATTTCATTTCTGCTAAATGAGCATTGTACCAGAATGAATACTGCCATGCGTATTTTTACAAGAAGACACCAGCATTTTGGGCAACACCTTTACCCAGCTGCAGTACTTTCTACTGGCTAATTAGCAAGTGCTAATATATATATATATTACACGCACACACTAAAACATTCTGCAAATGTAATTAAGGTGACTGTGGATGACCTAAAAACGCCTTTAGACTACAACGAGCCTAGCATGCTGTACCCATATTTACCAAGGGCGAAAACTAAAACACAAATGAAAAAATTGACAGATCTTTCAATCCTTCTGGGTTTCTTCAAGACAATCATTGAACTTGACCAATTATCATTGCTCACCATCATTATCATCTTAAATGCAGTGGTGGCTGGTGAACTTTACATAAGCATAGTGAGCGAGCACAACTGTCCCAACAGGAATTTGAAGGGGTTCTCTACCAAGAACATTTTAGAAAAATGTGGTAGTGGTGCATTTTCTAGCACAACTTTTCTCGTACACTGACCAAAAGGAATTAGAGCAATGGCTAGCATAATCAAGCTCAGCTATTGTACTGGGACTTTTCAAGTAGAAGTGTAGAATATCATATATTCATAGGATGTTATCTTTTATGGTGTATTTCCGGTCTGGCAGTTACAAAACACTATTTTATGCTATGTTGTATGCCAAGGTGCAGTGGTATAGCCAGTGTGTCATTAGCCTTAGTTCAGGGAAGGAAACAGCATCCCTGGCTACTGTTTGAATTGCAAAATACTTAGATAATCAGGGTTCAGTGGGCCTCTCAGTCTCTGTACCATTGCCACTTACCCTGCTACACCAATGGGAGCTACACCCCTGCCGGAGTACTGCTCTGTTGAATGTTAAACTCAGAATACATATGAAAACCAAGCCATGTTTGCTTAGCAAGAGTGGTGGCAAGTTTCTGCCACATGTTAGTTAACTGGCCTTCAACTGACAGCTTTTGTAATTTATTTTGAGAATACAGAGCAAAACCTTGAAAGTATAATACAAACATGTTCACACAGCTGTGGAGTCAGATTGTGCTCAGAATGCACTACTGTCAAAGCAGATGCATGGTAGGATTGTTCACCAGATGCACATGTGTCCCTGCAGATGTTGGGAGAGATTGTGATTTCAACAGAGATAAATAGATGTAGCTAGAGATCATTAGAAAAAGAATTAGGTAGATAGACAAATCAAGTATGAGATTGAAATCACTTACATGGATGTAGAGCGAAAGGAGCTAGAATTAAAGGTAGTTTCAGTTCACACTGAACATGTCTCTCCGTTTCTCTCTCCCCATCTTTTGTATGTATCTCTATTATCTCTGTCTCTCTGTCTTTCTCTCTTGCCATCTTTCTATCTCTCTCCCTGTCTTTCTTGGTCTCTCCATGTCTTGTCATACCTCTCTCTCTGCCTTGCTCGATATCCGTCTCTTTCTTTCACTTTCTATCTCTCCATCTTTCAGTCGGTGTAGGTGCCGAATATCGGGTGTGAAATCTCAAGTTACCATAATCCCGCTGCCATAATAACGAGACCAAAATATCGAAAAGTAAGTTATGTAGGTTTACTATACTAATTCCATCTATATGCACCGTGTTAATATTGTCAAATTAAGTAGTGGTGGAGTGAGGGGCAGCAATTGTATACTTACCTATATGCACTTACCTTCTCAATATTTGGTCCTTGATATTTTGGCTTTGATACTTTGATATTTGTATTTTGAGATTTCACACTCAATATACCAGGCTACATCCCTTTCGGTCTCTCTCTTTTACTTGCTGTATCTTGTCCAGACAATTAATCTGCCTCTCCATCTCCCTAAGTGTCTCTTTTTATCTATGTCTATCTTTGTCTCTCTCGTTTATCAACGTCTCTCTCCGCTTTGACTTTTATCTCTCCCATTTTTCTTTCTGTCTTTAACAGACTCTTTCTTTTCCATTTCTCTCGCGCATGTCTCTCCATCTATCTCTTTATTACTATTTCTTTCAATCTTTATGTTTCTTTCACAACCTCTCTCTCTATCTTTCTCTGATGTTGTTCGTCTCTTCCTTTCTTTCTCAGGCTGTTTTTCTCTCTTCCTGTTTCTTTCCCTGTCTCCCTGCCAAGGCCTTTCTTAAGAGTCTAAGATGAACTGCACTTTACGTTTCAGTTTGTAATAATCCAATATTTTCGTTCTCAGTGCTTTATGTTTTTTGTGCATGCAAACTAACACGTTTGCTTTGAAAAACCTTGGCCTGCCTGACGGCTGTTTTCTTCGGCCGGATCGGTGTAGTCACGAGTATTTTCTCTGTGGCTGCCTTCTCACCCCTGCAGGGGCAGTATGCTAGAAACGTTCTGAAATGCTGCAGAGTAAGGTACATTAATGAAATACAAGGTCGTGTCTCTCCCTTTTCTCCTTTTCAGTCGATGCGGTGCATGGACAGTGCTTGCTTCTTTTAGGACAGGACCATGACGGGAATACTCAGCACTGCCCGGGTGCACAAGTCAGACACACACACAGCAGGCACTGCATGCTGGCAAGTCTCAGGTGGCCTCCTCTCCAATCACCAGCTTCAGCAGCTGTTTCCCTCCTGCAGCATAGGCCAGTCCACCTTCTTTCTGCTAATTAAGGTAATTGCAGCCTGTTAATTGCCCAATGGAGACAATGCAATCCTGGAAAACTGATCAGAAAAACTACCCTATACATACTTCAGTGTGGCCAAAGCATGTGTAGAGGGTCCAGTATTCTGCATGTGACGTGTTACATGCACTCTGGTCTGTTCTCTTCTCTGCTACTGAGGCATTGGACAGCATCATCATGTGAGGACTACCCTTTTCTGAAATTGACACAGGGTGAGGTAGGGTCAGTTAAGGTTGCTGATCCCCCTCCAACTTGTAATGAGTAAGCAAAGGCGCTCTTTGCTGATTGACATGCAGCCCCAGGCAGCACAGGATGTAATCCGACAGTGCCCAGACTGCATTCAATCAGTATTCCTTTCCTTTGTCCCTGGGTTTTATGCCCCACCAGTGTCTGAGGTGACACAGGGTTAGGGCTGAAATAAAAGAAACAAGTGCAAATGGGCACAAGTGCATGCCCCTTTCGAAAGTGTCTTCATTGCCTGGCCGTCGCTCATAGCAAGCACCATAATGGCCAAGATGCAGCACGAAAAGGGCCTTGCATTAAAAAAACATAAGGCAAAAAATGGGGAGGGCATAGCCCCTTCACAATTAGTAAGTAACTGGCACTACTTAAATGAAATGTATCTAACATAAGGAATCGATTTGAGAATTCAGAAGAATTTCACGTGTGGCTGACCCAGGTGTTAATGTGCAAGAGAATTCCATACAATAGGGCTGGCTACGGGAACTAATGTATGTGCACCTTAATTGCTGCTCAGGAAAATGGGCAGTTTCATGAGCTAATTTTAAAACCATTGTCTACTTCTAGCAACTGAGTCAACGTTACTAAACAAAACACATAACACATCCGCAATATCACTGCCTGCCATGTGGAGGAAATATGTTTTTATTGGAAGTATATGAGTAATAAAGTGCCCATAAAATGTAATCCTGGTTAGCCGTTTGGTGATTCAATACAAACTACCTGCACTACACTTAAACTAGCTGGCCAAAACCAACGCACTTGGTATCTGCGACTGACGTTTCATGCAAGATTTAATATTGCACACATCTGAAGTTTAGGTCAAACAATTAATCCAAAATATAGGATAAGCTCCATAACCCCTCATTCAAGGCAAACCAACTCACACATTTGTGATAAAAAAAAGTTTCCGATGCCATCTTTAAGGTGGGATCTAATCGTTGACTGTCAAATAGTTCCCTCTGTTGCAGCAAGTTTAAAGAGCTCTTATGTGTACCTGTGCCATTAGCCTTGCCTGCTGCCAGCATAAATTCCGGAATCCATTTTAATTTAATCAGAAGTGCTATCAGAAATATTACTACATAATATGCTATCGAAATAATTTGCATATCAGGCACTTTAGCATTGAAAATGGTAGATAGAATAACAGCCTATTATAACATCTATCTGGCCAAACACATGTTTTTGTTATATTGCACAACTCCGCACAAGGAAAGCAAACCACTGATGCATTGTCATTGGTTTATGCCTTTGTGGACGCCTCCAGCCAGTTTTCGTATAAGCGGTAGTTGCTATTTCCATACTAGAATGGAACACCAGCAGAATACAAAAGGCTGGCCATGCCGCATACTACAATGATCAATGTTGAAACCTGCCTCCAAAGAGGCGCTTCATAAGGTCATCGAAATAGTATTGAAGAGCCAAAAGTCATCCTTCGGCCCCTTTCGATTCCCCCATTATTATATGCTGGAATGTCATGCCAAATATATTCAGGACCACATGTTTACAGAAATCCTGAGTCACTTGAATGATTTGCAATGAGTAAACTGGCAGTGATCTGACATAGAATTGCCTTCTAGATTACAGCACATATATCTACTGTTTCCAAGATTGCAATATAGTGCTTTCAGTGGAGAGCAACATTAGCTCCCGGGGTCATTTCTTTGCCCCCCCCACCCCCAAGCCTAAATTCCATTTTGTCAGGCCTCTCTAAAGCTTTTTTTCCCTTTAATTCACCCCTCTCTTGAACTTAATTCACTTCCTCCACTGGTAGAACCATGAAGGGATACTCTCCAAAGTAATTCCTTATTTGTGTTCAAAGGTTGGTCTCTAGCAAGACCTCTGATGCGATCTCACATGACTCCTTGGGTCTGTCCTTTAGTGCTGGGAGCTCTTCAGCTTTATACCTTTGAACTGTTTGGAAGAAGGTTCTTAGACGTTTTTAATTCTCTAGGTTCTTTTACTCACAGCCACAAGTTCAGCTAAGAGCCTAGGGGGATTAGGCTCCTTCACTTGTGTTCCTCTCTATCCTAAAATCTTTTTTGCCAGAGTAATACTTAGGTTGAGTCATGGTTTACTTCCTAAAGTTCCTTCTAAACAAAAATATTGAGCAAAAAGTTAGCCCTCTTTCTTTATTTTCTGATCCTGTTACAGAGGAGGAACATGTTCTTTATGCTCTGGATTTCCCCAGAGCTACCTCCGTCTATGGCTGCAGATTTTCATCACTGTGATTCTCTGTGATTTTGGCTCTGCTAGGAAAGGGCTTCAATGATCTGTCCCTGCTCCCAGCAAATGGGCCAGATGGATCATTTCTCTGGTCTGACTCTCCATCTCACATTTTGGGGAGGTCCATGAGAGGGTTGCCTATCGTGGTCGGAGGTTTAGGAAGACTTCTGTTTCAGGCATTTGCATGCCTTCCCTGCGGGCTGAGCCTTCTACGTTTCTATTTCATTGTTACCCGCAAGTGGGAAGAGGCCCATATTTATATTTTAGTTACAAGGTGTTTCCTCTGGGACATTAGTTTAGCTGTTTTCATTCTACTGTATAATTAAACTGTCAATAGTATTAGGTTTCACAGTGTGTCTGCTTTTTCTGGATAGCTCTTTATGAGTTTCGGATCGAAGGCGATGGTTTGGTATATCCTTAGGATGTAGAGAAGGAGATGAGGAATGGGTCCCAAGGGGTAATTGCTCTATTATGGATCAATTATCTGCATTACTCCTGGGTCCATCATCCTTGTGCTATTCCTGGTTTTCCTTTCCTCCCTTCCAGATACCCTTCCCATCCAACTGGATTGGTTGACTTGGTATCTACAGGAAGTTCTAGGTGGGATATGTTCCCTTTATAGATCAACCTAGGGGAGGAAATGGGTGGAGTTATGTAAGGGTGAATGTTTTTTTTTTAAACAAATAGTTTGGAGCGGTCTGTCATAATGTTAAATACCCTCATTGTGGAAGGAATGGAACGAGACCTCTGATAAATAGGTACAACGTTTCAGTAATTGCCCTGGGAGATGGATTACTAGAATTTCTATACACATTTGAGTCAATAATAAAGTGTTGTATAAATTCTTCTCGTTTAGAGTTTTTGGGTGTGATCTGCAGGTCCACTAAAGACCAAAAATCTGCATAGAAAGGAAGTAGAAAGAAGACTGCTTCCATTGATAGAGAAGATTTCTGAATCCGGCAGCTGATCAAAGTCGTCAGAGAAGCCTTCTCATACCTGTCAAAATACCATAAAAACACCATCCTGTGTTTACAGAGTGCAGAAAGTCATGAAATAAAGGAAGTTTCTGCCCAGAGTGGGTAGAGGAATTTGCAATGGCCCTGTAAATTGGTTTGTAACCACCCACTTACAATTTTGAGAGAGTCATCTGGGCACAGTGGATTCGTTGCTAAATATTTGAACACTTTTCTTATAATAGTAATTTTGCAGAACATTTTCTTTGGGTCGTTGAAAAACAATTTAACTACCAGAAGTCTCAGAGCAAACAGTGGACTTTGTGCTAAAACGTTATAAGCTTGGTTGGGGCCATGCATGTTTTTTTACTGCTTTGATATTTTTGGTACCAAAATTGAGGCTCAAGTGGTAACTCATGTAAAATCAATCCAACTCCTTGGAGCCATAGCCAGATATGTGTATTTTGCTTGACTTGCTGACCTGAAAATGCTCTAGAAAGATTCATCTGCAAAGAAACAATCAGGACAAAAGCACCATAAGTCTTTAAGAATCTTGCATTGAGACACAGCGCCAGAACCCATCGTATCCCTTTAAGACATTTTCTGTAATGAGACTGTCCTGGAACCAATTTATGAGTGGATCCAATCTCAGGGAACCCACTTCAGATCTCACCTACAGGTTTGCCATGCTGGAAACATTTTTCTTCCAGAAAACGAAGCTAAACATGGGCACACCTGGATTGGCCTGAATGTTCCCTAGGTCTCAAAGAACTACATTAAATTTGCGTTTCTGGTTGCATCCTACATACCTGTTTTTTTTTTTATAATTGTGGATACTTTTTCTTAATTTTCGTCATTTTAACTATTATATTATTAATTTTCAATCAAATCTAGTATGAATATTAAACCTCTTTATTTACTTATCTGTTTTTTAAGGTGAGCAGTTTTATGCTCAGTCTATTGTAACCAAAATTCACAAGTTTCCTTACTGAAACCTGTTCACATATGTGGGCCACCCTGTTTGGATATTTTAGCACCTCGTTCACAGCTGACTTCCAGACAGATTGATTGCTGCCACTATTTTACAAATAAAAATATTTTTATACAAATAAAAACATGATCATAAATACATTAAATTCCCTACCACGCTCTTACTCAAACTCAGTACTTTGCTCATTTCCTCCAAACCCTCCTCCTGACATCACATTATTCTAGGCTTTCAAAATTCCCTGCATGCACTGAGTAACCACTCACGTGGGGTACGTTGCACACTAGCTTTCTAAAGTGAGAATTAGGTCCATGCTGTAGAAATACTCTCAATAAAAATCAAATATAACGCAAAATGCACAAAATGTGTATATAGTACAAACAAACTCTGTCTGTCTTTATGTGCACATATGCGTATATATATCTATATATATCTATATTTATATATATAGAAATATCTACACACACACACACACACACACACACAATGTAATAGATAACATAAAATATAAAGCTCCTAAGCTTGGCAGAACTTTTTTCACCTTAAGTATTTTCTCTGCAAGTGTCTGAGAACCACTGGCACCTAATTTATTTTATATCCGGAAGCAAGGAAAGGTCATACTGAGGTCAGGTTTTTAGGTTTATCCTGTCGTAGCACCTTCGATTAGAGCGCCCTCCCTCTGTATGTTTTTTGCTAACTAGCTTGCTACTTTACTTTAGAGTTAAATGTATCTATTATAAGCAACAGTTTCGTTCTAGATGCTTTTTATTACGTTCCTGCTATGGAGGCTCTTTTGCTTCTCTGACTTCCTTTAGATTTTCATCATCATCAGAACTTTATTTCGATCGATAACGATCATAAAAGTATATTTTCATTCAGGACTTCTTCCCTGTTCTTTGGTGTAGTACTGTTATTCTATCTTGTGTTTTTTTTGCACAGTGTTAATTGTCTTTGCACCAAGATCCAGGCTATACAAGCATTCTCACATAAATTACTGTAGTGAACGTGGGGTTGTTACAGGATGTTAGGCACCAGGGCACTGTACGCAAAGATAATTATGTATGTATCCTGAAAATACCCGGACGCAATAAGTACATTCTCCAGCACCCTCCTTTGTTGCCTGACACCAGGGGCTCCTGTTTTTATTCTGAATTCACATGAATAATGAAGCAGGAGTGCTCAACACCTGTGCAGACAAAGGGCCAGATTCTAGGACAATGGTATCCACAGGAAAGCAATTAAACATATTTTTCTTCCAATGCAATTGTGGGAGATTGCATGGGAAGTGTTGTGTAAATTAAAATGCTTCTAAGTACCTACAATGGATCTATCTAGGCTGAAAAATGGGTTCGTGTACCGCACCGAATAAATAGAGTTTCTGCCAGAGTACCAAATTAATTCTGGTTAGTTGAACAAATAATAATTTCCTCTTTACTCGATTAAAATCCTACTGAGTTGAATGCTCTGAAAAACAGACTCTTTCAGCTGAAAAATGCAGATACTTATAACCCTTTCACACACTTTCCTAATGTCGAGTTTTCCCAGAAACATTATTGGGCCATAGTTAAAGTTCGGAAGACGAAATATTTTATTTTTCTCTTTATAAAGTTTGGAAATGTATGGTTTTAGGGCGCAAATATAACAAGCAATCTTCATTGCAGCATTTGTAGGAGACAAACAATCTTTTCATTTCGAAACATGGACATCTCTGTTGAGAAAGTAACTTTTTGTTGTAATTAATACTTGCACAGAAGGATGTCCTTATCGTGCAGGCTTTCTTGAAATCAGGCAGCAATATTAATAGACAATAGAGAATTGTTCTTAAACTGAACCTATTTTTGTTGTCCACAGGACTCTGTAATTCTAACCCCTGCTAACCAGTGATAAAAGGTTTGTGCTCTTCCCTTTGAACAGTTTTAGAAAGTTGCAATTTCTCTTCCTCGATCAATCAATCGGATTTGTAGGGCACAACTGTATCACCTGTGAGTGTCTCGAAGCCCTGGGAGAGCGATCTGCTGGTTCTCCTATTGGATGAACATTTAGGTCTTGAGGTCCTTCCTGAATTGCTAGAGCAATGGAAATGCTCTGAGGTGCAGGTCTTAGCCACCAGGTGGAAGAAGAAGCACGCTTTTGTTCCACATACCAGCTGGACTTCACCTGCAGATTGACTCCCTGGTCTGCAAAAATGTCTGGTGCTCTCTGCTCCTGAGACTTGTCCCAGCCAAATTCTATGCCGCCACGTCCTCTGGAGGACTCTGACTTCCCCATTTTCATTCCTATTATAGGTCCCAACATCTCTCTCAGGTGGCGTATCACCTTCTTACGCACAGTGAACTTCTTTTGTGGATCAGGATTGAACGAAGCCTTCACAATTACATTTTAGTCCTCTATTCTCAACCATGGTCATCACAGGGATGGCGCAACCCCTGTTGTTAGAACTGCACATGGTATGGAAATTGACTGACACTCCTGAAGGAGGATGGCTTCCTACACCTGAAAGCACCTCTCTCGCACAATGGATCCATCTTGATTGACCGCCTATCCGTTTGCTGGTTCAATTAGTCCCGAGCTGGAACTTTGGAGCTCCAGCACCTCCTGATTGATTATACCTTTAGTTCTTTTGAGAGCCTTGTTGTGGGTTACCATATTCCGCTCTCCCACTTCTGACGGTAGCTCCAGCTGTGACATTACCTTCACTCACAATTGCGTGAGGGGACCTGCCCCCCTCCACAGTTACCTGGTGTAATCGGGCTCCAAATAAAACTAGAGCACTTTATGGACTATTGGTGTCCAAACTGTTTTCTGCATCACTGGAATGCCTCCTCCAGACTCGGTGGCAAGCCAATATTCAAATTGCCTACTTTCAGGAACGATGATCACTTCTCCTGCCTCCCATGTTAGGGGGCTGCGAGAGGCCAGAATGAAGTTTTATCACTTCAAAATCTTGCAAGACTGGCACTGATCACCAGCTAAGTTACACAGAGAGTGGTTGACACGCAAGTTAAACTACTGGCTCTGTCAGGCCCTGAACTATGACATACTACACATCTTTTGGTCCAGCTCAGAACTCATACCTTTCTGGCTGTGGGTGAGCGTCTCCTGGTTGATAACCTTGGCCACACCACACCCATCCAAGCCCGCACGCGAATCCTTCATGACACACGAGGGCCGTACAGCACTTACCTTGCATAAGGTTCACTGGGTAACCTCCCAAATGACTGCAACCAAGCTGTACATCCTCTGCTGTTGGTCCACCCAAGCTGATTCTATCCAGGAGTTTTGGATTTGAGTGTGTGGTGACCTTGGCGGCACATGAACGGCTGATTTACTGATTGAATGACCAGAAACATTTATTTACTGAAATATGGTGCTCCATGATACATCATGATGGGCTGTCCTCCCCTACGGCCCTGGAATGTTGGGTGTTTCTCCCTCACTACTTCTCGTCCCTTGAGTTAGTCTTTAGGATGTGCTTGCCTGTTTGTATGGCCACCATCCCTCCCCCTCCTCCTTACTGTTGGCCACTTGTTTGATCCTGACTCATTGTCCTTACCACTGGTTGCCACTCCCTTGCTCACCCTCTCTATCCTACTGCTGCCTCCCTGCGGTGAGCTTTACCACTTCAGGTATACCTCAGGACAGCTGTGTTCCGGTTCACTCCCCTGATCTTTCCCACCCCCGCAGGACTGGTCCCCATTCAACATGCCCTCCATGACCCACCTACAGTTGAGGTATCCATGCATTTCCCCCTTTCAGGCTGTCCCTCTAGCCTTAATGCCACTCCAGTTTCTGACAGGAATGTTAAGTTCCCAACTGGTGCTCCACATCTTCGTAGTTGATCTGTGTTGACATGTTTCTTCTGTGCATAGATTTGTGTATGTATGCTGGGTGGACACATTTTTTACTTGAAACTTAATAAGATTTAAAACAAAAAAAGAGCCAAAATCGTGTTCTCAAAGTAGCCACCATCTACAACTTTGCTGTATTAACTACAAACATCTTAGACATGTTGTATGAACTGAAGCGCTTATGTTTGCATACAATCTATAATAAAATATAGTAACAGGCAGATTATAGCACAACTCAGATCCAGACAACAACGAGGCAATATGAGAATCAGCACTATCTGACTGCACTCACATGGTGTTACCATCAAACTAATCTTTGGAACAATCCTTTCTGATCTCTGACCACACTTCCCATTTCTTCAGATTATACCTCCATTGTCTTTTCAAGGTAAACAATGTATCCCTCAACTGTAATTACAGACCAGTTAAATTTCAAAATGAAGTCCTATGCAATGTTGATTTGATTATTTTCCTTAGTCAGAGAAGCCAGGGACAGCATCATCTAAAAAGTACCTTTTACAGTGTCTTCCTGTGGTTTCACATCACAATATAGCTGACAGCAATCAAAAAGATGGTTTGTGCTATGCACATCACCATAAATAAATAAGGAAATGTCCTTCAGACTGAAGCCAGAATCCCGCTGTACCTGTAAAGCACAGGCAAAAGAACAAATGCATCTTTAGTACACATTCGTTCAGCAAGCAAGGGGCGCTTTTGGTGGAATGGTGTACCGGATTTAATATCCAGCACCTTCCCTACAGTTACGCATACTGGAGTTGGAATACTAAATCAACCCATTCCAAAATCCAGCACCCACTAAGAAAAGTTATCATAACGACTTCCATGCTAAACGAATGTGTACTAAAGATGCATTTGTTCTAATGACGGCGCTGTTAAGGCATATAGTGATTCCAGCTTGCGGAATACCATCACACATTCAACAAATAAGCCTTGACACCCTATTTGCACTATTGTTACTTCTCAATCAAACTTTTGTGTACTACATCACTGTCATAAAGTGAAATATTAATTGTGGTGGATAGTAGACCAACACAAGTAATAAAATCATTAACCTGTTAAATCCAGGGAAAGCCTTCAGTTATGTAAACCTGAGCTCAACCTTCACCACTGGATAGCTATGGCACCGAGCAGAAAGGTTTAACTTAGAGAGAAACCAAATAGAAGTACCAAACCACAACACAATAAAATCCAACTCCAATTTAGGAAAATATAGTAAAATAATTAAAAGAGCAAAATGACACCAAACCACGAAAATCCAATTAGGGGAATGAAGATATACACCTATCAGATGTCACCCTTCATGGCTGACCGGGTTTTAGGAATAACTCAAGGCCAATTGCGATGGATCTTATGTCATATAAGCCAAGCTGTTTCGGCGTGCTCAACGACATTACATTTGGATTGCAGCGGGCAAGGTTGCCACATGTATCTGAGCAAGTCTTCTCAAAGCCAGATAGCTGTAGCTGTTTGATTACATCCTGCTAAAGCTGTTGGTTTTGGTTGGGAAATCTCAGAGTGGGAAAAGCTCAAAGTTTGGACCCAGGTAAGTCCTCTTGTCAGCCAGGTACTTTTGCACCTTCATCAGGTAAAGGTTTCGGTATTCGGACTTAGTCTTTTTTTTGGAGCTTCTTATCTGCCAGTGGGATAAGCCAGCAACCTAAGAAGAGTTCCATGATTGATTTGCTGCTGCTGGAAAGCCCCAAGTGGGAGAAATCTGTTTCTTCAGCCCAGCGAATTGATACTTTGGATGGATTGGCGCAGGTGTTTAGTCCTGGTCCTCCAGCTGCTGACAGCTTTTCAGAGATTGTATTTGTAGGGGAATTCCAGTTAGACACAGCCCTGGGTCCTGAGACCACAAGGAAAACACTTAGGGATCAGTACTCACTCCTATAGAGGCCACCAGCAGGGTCCAGCACAGGCACAGTTGCAACTGCTCAGGTGGGCACTTCAGGAAAAAGGCCACTAGCAACTTGTTGTATGCATGGTGCCACACAGGTGGTCAGGCAATTGAACTTTGGAGTCCACTTTTTGCCCTTGGTACAAGTGGAAACAGGTTCAGCCCTTTAGGTCTCCTCACAGACATGAAACAGCAATCACAGTTTTTCTTATGTTCTTCCACAGGTCCAGGAAGTGTTCAGACGAGGATACCTTGTTGTGCCACATTTATTGTTGGCATAAGCTAGTGAATATACAGCCAATGATTATATGTTATACACATGTCCTCCCTCACCACTGGGGTAAAAGTGCCCAAGGGAAACATTACCCACTTGCTCAGCAGTTTATGTTTGCTCTACTGCAAACAATCCCACAGTGCACTTTACTCCTAGAATCCAATATCGGGAAATCCTTTCTCCCTAGTTCAGAAAACGTGTGACTGTCCAGTAGTGTGCCCAGGGAAATGAGTGGTCCCCTCCTTTGTGGTCACTTAAAACTGGTTCTGAGGGTAGCTCTCTCCCCTCTACCCCCGGATTTGGAACCAGCCTGGCTGGAAGAACAAAGGTTTGCTTTCTCAAGGTCTCAAATTCCATTTACTTGTGAAAGAGAAAGCTCTTTACAAATTAATAGCGTTCCTAGATCCATCCTAACTGATCTTTCTGCAAAGGGAAGAAAAACATCTCCTTACACCCAGGCCATTGTTTCTGCTCTGGGAGCAGCTTCCACATCTTATTAAGGTCAAACACTGACTGGGCAGTTGCTATCAGGATAATGCAAACCAGCCTTCAGGAACTTCAGGCCGGAAAAGGGGACATTTCTAAAAATGCAGTTTTCCTACATATATTTTAAAAGTATGACTTCACTATTGAATTGGATTTTAATAAATATGTAAAATAGTGTTTGGATAATTTTTCTAGCTTATCACAAGCCCGAGATAGCATTAGTAATATTTTGCTTGGTACTCTGGATTTCTTCATAAGACAGCCATGGGCTGTCACAGTGAAAACAGCTTGTGGGGGCTTGTCACTGTACGGACATGGTAACATTGAATTTCTACATGGCCCACTTTTAAATACTATGCACCCTAACCTTATGGGCTACAAGGCCTTTATAGGGGTGGAATATTACAATTTAAAAGGAAGGTTTTCCCTGTAAAATAGGATTATTTTGTCAGGTGGAACAGCAGATTTAAACTGCAGCAGTCCGGTTACATTATAGAACTGAAGCCATGCTTCCTCTGTCAAGTGCTACAGTCCACTGGTGACATTTAATTTTCTATGCCATGGGTATATTTCTGACTCACATACTATGGCTTATGGGGGAAGTTAAATGTGACAGTTATGAGTTAGTCTGTACCATCCATTTTTTAGAGATTAGAGGACATGCACTGAAGTGGCATTAGTGGTGTCCGAGTAGAGAGTGAAAAAAAAAACAGCAACATAAGTCCAAAACATCGGAATGACAAAAGGGCACTTTTTCACATTCATGATTGTAGTTCCTCATTACTTTGGCACAGGGATTCTATGAAGTTGCAATTTCCGTATGTCTATCCAAGATCAACTAAATAACAAGAAAATTATATCTCTCTTTCTTAATTTCCTTATTTATACTCCTTCTATTCTTGAATGTGTATCTCTTCGTACTGAGAAAACTTTGATCTGCCTTGACATATGGGGTGAAACACATGTTGAATGTACATCCAGGGATTAATATTGAACTAAATAACCGTGGACTTTTTACAATACTACTAAGAATACTGGACCTCCCAAGGTAACAAGGAAGAAAAAGGCAAACAGGTATCCTCCCCATTGTCAAAGAATATTTGTTATTGAAACCAATACGTCTTTTCTACTCAGTCAGTGCCAAATTTATTCTATCTGATGTAGCAATAACGAATCAAGTATTGAATAGGGGTAGCAGAATTTCTCTCCTGTGAAGCTCCAAAATATGGGAGCTGGCGAGTGAGATTTGGGATCCCATAGTGCAATTTTCGAATGCAGGTGATTGCCAGCATTCGGGAGCAGTCACGGTCAGAGGGCTGCCGTCCCAGTAGATTTGCTGCTTCTCTAGTACATTTTCTACTCAAGCGGCTGCAACACTAAATTTAATGGACGCACCCTGTTGGACAACGCACGGTGCAGTTTGCGCTGATTTTCAGTGCTGCTTTCTCTACGGTGCTAAATTGCAGTGTGAGCTGCATATTTTCCACCCGTTGGCAGGATTCCATGGAATCTCGCAGAGTTTTTCTGTAACTCCGTGGAATTCCGCAAAGTGAAACTCCATGAGTTTCGCCCACCCTATCTATTGAATATGTATTGTTGTCGACACCCAACCCTTATACTTTAACTGTGCATTAATGGAGTATTATTCTAATTTTTATTACAGTTTCTGATTAGTGAGGAGTGGTCGTCCACAGACATTAAACAAAAAGGTCCTTACTGGGGACCCATGCAGAACACCACAGACAATGATAGCTGGTATAGAGAATCAGACCATAGTGGAGTATTGGGACATAATTTAATTGGACCCGATTCACAAAGGTAAACTTACACATTTGTGTAAGTTTACATTATTTGGTGTATTCACAAACAACGAGTTAATAGTAAGTTTACGATAGCAGAGACTACGCAGTTGAGGCAGAGAACTCTTCACATAAAAAGATAGGGCAGGCATAGCCGCAATCGGGGCAGAGGACTCTGCACAAGAAAAGAAAGGCCTGTTATTTCTTTTCTTGTTTGGAGTTCTCTGTCCGACTGCGCGGTCTCTAGAGTCATACACTTACTATTAACTCATGAATACCAAAAAATACGTAAACTTAAACAAATGTAAATGTTTTTCTTTGAGAATCAGGCCCATTGAGTACTATTTTCAGATTCTCTGCCCCATAATTTTGACATTCAAATAACTGAAAAGTCTAACAGAAAAACCCACTTTATCTGGCATTGATCGTTGATTTAAGGCTATTGGGGTGGTTTTATCCAGTAAAGCAATTTCTGTACGGTTGTGTAACCAAACTTGAATTGCAAATATTGAGTTGCACATGGTCTTGACATTGTTCGTAAACATCTTTCGCCAGAAATGTACTACATTCTGGTACCCCAACAATGAACTGGAAGCTGCTTGCGTAAACTAAATTCAGATTGAGTTTTTCTATCAAAGACGTTTTCTTGCACACCTTATGAAAAACATAGAATTTAAGCAATAAACTGAGAACTTCATAGAAATTTATATTGATAGGTGCATCCATAAGTAGATTGAATGACTGGTCATAATGATAGACAGACAGACAGACAGATACATATCACTGCGTCCAGAAGCAAAGAGCATTTGCTAAAGCAGAATATGGCCCCCATATAGGGCAAAGGTTCCAGTGTGATAAATGGCGTGTCATGCTCTAAATGTTTCCCTTGCAGAAGGCACAAATCATCTTTGGTAAATAAGTCATTTTTCACACCGACAGCTTGCTGGGTTCTGCGTTGGTCTGATGTCCACAGGTCCCAAGCAGGCAGACACTGTGTCCCACCAGAGACTTGTGTGTAATATCAGAGGCCCAGATCCAATTATCGTCCATCATTCAGCAGCGTTAAGCTTGAATAATAGCTGCAGTGGTGACCTGCGCTGTCACATGGCATTGAGGAAGCTGGCATTCTGGACAGCTGAGCTGCCAAATCTGAATAAACAATAAGCCTTGTTAGAGCAAAGGACAGGCTGATCTAGACTCTCGCTTAATTACTTCTTAAGCCTGTACTCGAGGGTGAGCAGGCAGCAGCGGCGGCTGCAGAGCGAGGCATGCAGACAACATGGGAACCGCATGCGTTTCAATCTTGTGTGCCTTGTATTCATCTGTTAAATGCCTTTACTGGTTGACATGGCGTTGCTGCATCAATCGTTAGAACACATCTTGTGCAAGCAAAGATATTAGGACGGCCTTTAACATTGTGATGTTTGAGAAGAGCCCCAATCTAGCAACAGAGATTAAAGGGTTATTAAACTATCCATTGCCTATTCCGGGGGCAGGAGGCCAGGGCCTGACTGGGAACCACAACCGGCCCTGGCAAAGTGCTCGGCTGACCCCCTCCCCCCCATCCCCATTCCCCCCAGGGGAGGGGCGGTGGGTGCCGCCGAGCCCTTTGCCAGGGCCGGTTTTCAGCCAATTTTGTTACAGGGCCGATTTTGCAGCTCGAGTTATGTATGGAAGGCATGATGCGCAGTGGATGCAATGTATGTATCCACTGGTGGCTGTATGGCACGAATTTAGCTGTGATGCAACAGAGAGGGAAATTCCATATAAAGGTATATTTTGCTGCAGATAAACACACTCAAAAAATACTTCCCAGCTGGCACCTGTCAGTGGTTTTTGTACAATGATGAGTAGCCCCTCTTGTGCGGATGGAGTGCATATTTCACAGTATTGGAACTTGCTGAGCATTGTCCAATGCATACGTGTTATACACGGCCAAGTAATAGGGTAATTGAGCATGCTTGGAGGGAGCATGAGGCATAGCTACCCTAGGTGCAGTGACACCGGGGCCCAGTGCCCTGAGGGCATCCGTTGAACCCTGGTAAATAATTGCTATATTTTACTACCCTACAGTAGTCAAACGGACCATTTTGCTTGCTTTCACCATGGCCCATCACATCCAAACTACGCTACTGACAGAGAGTGCATGTTTCACAAGATTAACAGCGGAGGGATACCTCAATTCAGTAGTGCATCCAGATATGGAAGAAGTGACTATATATAGGGTGATCAAGGCCGCTTGGACGTCGAAACGCGTCTGGACATCAGTAATGGGAAATAAATAAAAACTGTTGGTACTACAAGAGGTGTGCGCCCGTGATTCCCAAAAGGGAAAAAAATATATATTACGTGTCCCTTCGCCGCTAAACAGGATTCATTCAGAAACGGACACAGACCCAGGTTTCATGCAATTAATTTGTCTTTATTCCTCTTTTGTCACCATTAAGCGTTTTGGCTCATCCGAGCCTTGATCACATGACGGTGGCAAGTTCAAAATGTGCAGATTTTAAAGTGACCGGTACATAGTTAATTGTATCACGTGATAATTTAGGCATAAACATAGAAAATTCACAAATTTTATATGCTGTGATAATTAAAACGTAATTTGTTGTTTCTTACAGTTTGGTAACAAAGTTACTTTTCTCGATTAGCCAGACAGCACACGTTATGATTGTTCATCAATATTTACGGTGCCTCATCTTTCAATTTTATGTTTGTTTGGGATTAAAATATGTTTAAGTACGGGTGAAATACCATATCATTTTAGCGTTAGTGCAAAACATGTTAACAAATATCGAGATCAATCCCTTTGCAAAAATACTATGGGGCCTATTAGGATGGGGGGCGGACTTTCGTCCGCCCACCACCTTAGTGGTGCTGGGACCGGCTGCCAGTGGTACAGCGGTCCCGCACCGGCAATTAGGATGCCACCATCCTCTATTCCCAGCATTGTGGTGGGCCGTGCACACAGCACCGCCCGCCAAAATGCTGGGAATGCACATCCGCATTGGCATGCAAAAGGTGACAGGCACTGCGCGGTGCCTGTCACTTTGTCCGTGCCAATGCAGCCATGTGCCCCCCCAACCCCCAACATCCTGGGGGCCTGCAACAGGCCCCCAACTGCGATATCCGCATGCCTTTCCGCTCCCATTGTAATATGGATGACGGTGTCTAGCAGACACCGCCACCACATTCAACCCTTTTCCACCCGGTCGCCATCATAATATGGCGGGGGGAAATGGGAGGTGGGCGGGGGGATGATGTCCGGCGGATCACCACCGCTATGCGGGCGGTGGAGATCCGCCCGATATCATAATAGACCCCTATGTCTTTGTTCATGTTAATTTAAATTCGTTGTTAATACGTGATACAAAAATACAAAGTGCTTAATGCTGTCAAAGTGCAATAGTGATTTAAAAATAAAGATAGAACAACCTTTATGGTGATAAGAATATCTGGATCTTACCAATTCATTTATATCATGCTATAAAGTGGCTTTTTGAGTCATAGTGAGGAATAACTTAGATTGGATTACTAACCAAAATAAAAAATTGGAATAATTAATATCTCCGACTTCAGAGTGTCATTTCGTATGTGCAATTTAAAGAATCTCATATCATCACAATTCAATGAATCAATTCAAAAATAGGAATTTTGTGCAAAAACATGCTTGTATATATAAATACAGAAATAGCACAAATAACAATCAGTAAAACTAATAAATATCTGTCAATACATATATAAATACATACTCCTATTATACCTTGCGTAATAAAAATGCTTAAAATTGCCGTAGAATAAATAGATTCTTACAATCATACCTTAAAAGATAACAACTTCCCTAATGATCCATTGGTTGATTATTATTCAATTCATCTTTATGTTAAACAGGTGCGCAAACCTTCTGTGGTGTTTAGTCCCCCCGGGTGTTTGGAATCTATCTGCAAAATATATCTAGTTTCCAATTTCCTCAGCTTGTTCTCCCGATCACCTCTTCTCCTACCAGGGGGGACTGCGTCTATTACGAAGTATTTCAGGTTGGAATTGTTAGAATCATGTTTCTCCCTGAAATGACATGCCACTGGATATGTATTATCCTGGTTTGTGATGGCGCGTAAGTGTTGCAACACTTGTTTATGTACCTGCAATTTTGTGCTGACAATGTACTGCAGGACACATGGGCACAACAGCACATAGACAGCAAACTCTGTTTTGCAGGTTAACAGTTTGGAGATCTTAAATACCTTGTCGCTAAAAGGTGTACTGTAAGTGCTTTTGTTAACAGCATGGGAGCATGACTTGTTTTGCCTTTGTAGAACCCTCTTTTAGTTTGCAGGCAGCTACTATTATCTTTGACTTCTGGGTTGGTCTTCACCAAAATCTCTCTCATAGATGGCGCTTTACTATAGGTGATGGACACCCTCTGCGGTAGAAGGGGTCCAATCACCGGATCATTTAACACAAGAGGACAATTTTGCTGGATGATTTTATTTAGGGACTTTTGTTGTTTGTTGTATCTCATTATCAGTCTAAAGTGTTCACTACCTTGTTCGCTCTTATTATTGTTAATATTCTTGTTAGTTTTTGTGTCCTTGTTTTTTTCTCTCAGTGCTTCCTCTCTAGTGAACAACATGGATTTGGTTATAGCTTTTTCAATTACATGCGATGAATAACCTCTCTGTTCAATTCTGATTCTACTCTCATGCTGTGCTACCCTAAGATCATCATTATTACTACATATGCGTCGTAGATGCAGCATTTCCCCATAGGGAATGCTATTGATGAGATGCTTCGGGTGGGAGCGACTCGCATGGAGAGTAGAATTACCCGCAGTTTTTTCCTAAACAACCAGGTTTCTATTTTGTTGTTATTAATATACACATGGGTATCCAAAAACTCAAAACTGGTTTGACTAATCGTCGCAGTGAAGTGAAGATTGATGGTGTTGTAATTGATATTCTCTACAAATTTGCTGGCTCGTTCTGTTGTCCCGTGCCATACTACGCACAAGTCATCAATGTAGTGCAACCACATTTCAACATTGTTATTCATGTATTGACTGTACATTTCCATGAGGACCAGCTCCTCCCACATGCCCATGTGTAGGCAGGCATAACTATCTGAGAAGCTGGCCCCCAAGGCTACACCTCTGGTTTGCTGATACAGCTGACTGTTGAACATAAAAATGTTGTTAAATAAACAAAATTCAATCATTTCAATCAACATATTGCTATGTTCCCTGTACCGGTCAGATCTACGTGCCAAGTAATATTCTATTGCTCTAATATATATATATATTCACTGAATAAACCATAGGTTAGGAATTAGCATTTAAAAAACCTTTGAAATTCACAAAAAAAACATAGGTTTCAGGAACGTTACAGTTAGTTGGACATTTGGCTCATATAAAACCAGAGAAATTCGCCTGTTATAGTTAGTTGAGCTAACTATAACTCACGTGCCCGCAATGCACTGCTGATGATGTCACATATTACATCACTCATGACATGGTGAGTGACATCACTCATGACATCACTGATGACATCTCAAATGACATCACTGATGACATCACTGATGACATCATCCAGTGAATGTGTGTTTCTGTAAAGTTTAAATATTTTTCATATATATCTATGCCAAGGTGTATTGAAGAAAGAATGCATTTACAAGTGCCTGAAGGAATTATTTAGTAGGAGCGTGACTGACTGTATAAGTGAGTGATTGAACGTGTCTTACTGAATGCATGGGTTAGTGACTACACTGTGTGAAAGTCTGTATTAGTCTCTCAGTTGGTGTGTTAGCAACTGCATGGGTTGCTGAATAGCTACATGAGTATCTATATGGGTTATTGATTTGTTGTCTGAGTTATCTGTATGCATCCCTGAGTGTCTGTATGGGTGGGTGGGGGGCTGTATGACTCTGTGCATAGATGTCTGAGTGGGTGATTCACTGGTTGTATGGATTCAAAAGCGCATCTGGGAAGGGCTGTAGAGATGAGTGGCTGTGTGTATGGATGTTGGTGAGTGAATGAATGTCTCAGTGGTATATGTGTGACTAACTACATACGTTTTAAGGCACTACATGTGAGATTTGGAGTATATAAATGACTATACATGAGAGTAAGTTATTTGAAGAGTTCGTGTATACACAAGTGGCTGCTTGTATCAGTAATTGTAAAAGACAGTAAATACGTGTTAGTATCTCTATAAAAAAGTGATATGGTGTGTCTATGAATAACGGACCTGGTGTGTATAACTGTATACATGAGTAAATGGATATATGATTGATTCTTTGCATTACTGACTAGGTGTGTGAGTAACTCTATGGATGAGCGGCGGAGTGTGACTGCATGTATAGATGTATGAGTGCATATTATACTACTGTATTAATGAGTAACTACATGTATAAGTGACTGGATGTGTGTGTTGACCTAGAAAACAGTGAGTGGTATGTAGTATATGGCATTGGTGGGTGTATAGTTTCAAAAATTGTTGTCTGCATTTTAGAATGGGTGTATCAAAGTTTATATTAAGACATCAGTATGTGTATCAGATTATCACGTGGATGATGTCATCAGGGATGTCATTTGAGATGCCATCAGTGATGTCATGAGTGATGTCACTGACCATGTCATGAGTGATGTAATATGTGACATCATCAGCAGTGCATTGCGGGCTCACGAGTTATAGTTAGCTCACCTAACTATAACAGGCGAATTTCTCTGGTTTTATATGAGTCAAATGTCCAACTAACTATAATGTCCCTGAAACCTATGTTTTTTTTTCTGAATTTCAAAGGTTTTTTAAATGTTAATTTCATATTTTAATGTTTATAAAACCTATATTTTTTTTGCAATTTTTTTGGAACTCTATTATACTTCTTTTTTTTTAACTTTAAAAATTAAGTAATGTTTTATATCTTCCCCCAAAAATATGTATATCTTTTTTTTTTTTTTGCGAAAACTGCACTCCCATACCGGTAGTGTACCAAGCTCCATTGCCACGCGCATCCTATCCGCCACATTGCTAAACTCGTAAAGGATGCGCATTTCGTATCCGACGGATTCGTGGCACCGCGTCCCGCGTAACATCATATACGTATGAGTTCGTGCCAGCTGCTACATAGGTATCCGACGGGTACGCAGTACCAAGCCACACGCTACGTCATGTACGTATGGGGTCGCGCCCACTGCGCATTGCGTATGCGACAAGTGCACGCTGCCAGGCAATGTGTTACGTCATAGACGTATGGTGTCGCGCCGGGTACGCCATTCCCTCAGTTTTTTTTAGGTCTCAAAACTATATCTAAATAACTTTAAACTGCATATGAGAGCAAGCTATAATCTAAAATATTTTAAACATTTATATATTTCTAACTGTAATAAACTTATATTATGATAAATATATTTTCTCAAAATCTTGTTGGGTGTGGCCTCCTTGCGCCCTCGATGCGCGATTGCCATGTGACCTTAAAAAAAACATTTGATTAGTTCATAATATTTCCCATTGTAACAGTTGGAGGACCCCACCCATTTTAGTCATTCTCTCTACAGCGTTTGATGAAACACACCCCTTCTGCTTAGAGAGCTTTTTTGAAAAGTTTTTTTGCTGTGTACACATATCTTCTACTACACACAACATGCAACGATCATCTTGATCAATATTCATGGTCTGTACATTAGCCTTCTACGTGTGATGGCCATGCATCTCAAACGTTACATCAAAAATCAAATGTGTGATGCCCCTGGTGTGTGTGTGCACATTATTGTGCTGCCTTTCGGCCTGGGTATTGCTGGCCCGAAGGGGTATCATCAGCCACGGGCAGAGTGCACATCCTAGATCACATGTGACAAACAGTAAACAGTAATGTGTACATTTGTATTGCTGTATTCTCTGTTGTCAGTCTTTACCAGTATAGTAGCGTGTCATGTGTGAGACTTTCAGATTCACGTTTGGCATGCATTGCTTGACTATAATGAATGGTATCACTATTTATGATGTAGCCTCACTGCTGATCCTCCCTCCATCGTAGCACATTCACATGTGTGCGCTTCGCGATAGCAACACTTTCAATAATACCGCACACCATTGACATGAGTGTCTGCGCATATCCACAACCTTGACAACGACATGTGATGTTGGCCATTCAATGTTTTCGAACAGCATCTCATTAGCGATAGCTGCCGCCCTCCCGGTACATGCTACATTAAAGTAAATTGCGCATTCTGCGACGTCAAAACTGCAACAGAAACACACATAAGTACACTTCCTGGCCAGACAGGAACTGAACAATGCCCAGGTCCCCAGAACTATTATTCACACCCCTACGCTTGCCTGGCGTACGCAAGCCCAGCCCACCTTTGCGTACGTATAAATAGGATAACGACGACACCACATGTCCCAGTTCTTCTACACTGCCTCAGGTGATATGGCCGCATCCACCTCGCATATCACAATTCGCAATAAAAAAAGGGATCCACAAGGCGTACACCATCGCCACAATCAACACTGCACCTGAATTGTGAACACTGCTGCCCGTTGTGTTTGGACACACAACAATGACAGCAGGTGAGCAGTGGGGCCTGGGTGCACAGGGGCTGCAATTGAGCGTGATGCTGCGGGAGGGGTGGGGTGCATCAGCCTGGGTGCGCAGGTACAAACAAGCGATACTGCCCTGCTTAATAATGTGTTCTCTGACCTCATTCAGTCACATGTCTGTCTCATTTTAAGGAAGGACCTGTTGGACCGTACTGTAGGCCTGAGCCAGCAGGCACTGCTGCCCTACAGACACGTGACGTTGGCTTTTGGGGGACTCTAGTGAGCTGATTACTAAGTGTACATGCACACAGGCTTGCGCCACTGCATTACACCCGCACATTATGCATCTACCATGCGCTCTGTTCCTTTGTATGTGAACGTAGGTGTTAGACCTGGCATCTTTGGCGTGGTTACCCCTGACTTTTTGCCTCTACCTCCTGTATTTGTGATGCTATGCTGGATTTCGTTTTTGCTGATCTAGATGCTTTGTGCACTTTGCCACTGCTGATCAGTGTCAAAGTGCAAGGGCTCCCTTGGTAAATTGTTATATTGATTGGTTATCCATGATCGGTATATTTGTTTCACCTGTTAGCCCCTAGTAAAGTGCACTGCGTGTGCCAGGGCTGGTGATTCAAATGCTACTAGTGGGCTGCAGCACTGATTGTGCCACCCACAGGAGTAGCGCTAAAATAATGTCTTAGGCCTGCTTGCAGTGCCTATGTGCAGTCCAGGACTGCCATGTCGACCTGGCCAGTGCACCCACTGACCAGGCCTTATCCTTCCCTTTTTGTACATGTCAGGCATCCCTATGGTGGCCCTAGGTACCCCCCTGGGCTGGGTGCAGTGTATCTGAAAGGTAGGGCATGTACTGAGGTGTGTAACATGCCCTGGTAGTGAATTACAGCCATTTTCGTTTTTCACTGCTGAGAGGCTATCTTGCCCATAGGATAGAATGGGGAAGGCTGTTTACATGCCTATCTTCCCATAAGGGCAAGATAGAAAATCCAAGTTTGGTATCTCTGTGTTCAGAATTTAATTATACATCTTTTTAGCAAGATGGTTTTTAAATTCACTGTGTGAGAATAGCACTTTTTAGAAAGTAGCTATTCTCCTGTTTAACCTTCCTGTGTGCCTGTGTGCTGGTTGGCTGACAGGTGTCATGTGATGGGCTAGGTGGCTCCAGGAGCCTGGATGAGTCAGCAGCAGGGTGAATAGGGAGATCTGCTTTAGATGGGTGGGAGGAGTAGTCCCTGGGTTTGAATAGGGCTGCCCCTGCCAGCACAATGCTGGCTCCACCCCCTGCTGGCCAGGCTGAGGACTCTGCCTCTGCTGGCACAAAGAAGGCTCCACCTCCTGCTGAGCGTCTAACGACCCTGCCCCTCACTCTGAAAGGAACCAGGTGCTCCAGAGCAGAGCACACCCAGGAACCGGTTTGAGCAGGGGAATCCCCCCACTGGAACAAAGAGAGACAAAGACTTGGAGGGGTATAAGAAGAGGACCCCAGACACCTAAACTTTAGATCACTTTGGAACTAAGAAGAAACCTCTGCCAAGGAGAAAGCTGAAAAGGACTGAAGAGGAGAAGACTGCCTGCTTGCTGTTTTGCTTTGCTGCCAAGGAGAGGGGAAGGACTTTGCTGTGTCCCCTTCTTTTGATTCTGATCTCCAAGGGCCTGAGAAGAGCTGGCTCCCTGTTAAGAAGTCCCAGGAACAAAAGGACTTCACCACCAGCTCCCCTGGAACTCTGCTGAAGGAGTTCTGACCTGCCTTGGAGTGCTTGCCCAGTCTTGGGGCCTCAGGAGGTCGTTTTTGCTGTGTTTGGGAGCTGGGAAGCAGAAGCGTGAAAAAGAGTAACTGGTACCCAACGCATCATCCGATTGCGTGTCGCAAGAACGAGAGTACGAGGAGAATTTCATTGCGGCGTCATCGCAGCACCCGGAGTCCCCGCATCGCCAAGTGCGTCGAGCATCGTCCCGGTGCGAGAAGATTCCTGACGCTGCGAGGGTCGTCGCAGAACCAGTTTGCGAGCCGCACCACTGCCGGTGCGTGAAAGTATCCAGTCGCTGCATGTGTCGACGCAGAGTCCCGTCCCATGACGCATCGAGGGTTGCGGCGCCCGAAGTCAACGCTGCGCCGCGCACCGCGATGCATCGAGGGTTGCGGCGCCAGAAGTCAACGCCGCACCGCCAACTAGAGACCCCCAGATCTAACAGTAGGCATAACATATTACTATTTAACCTTGTGTATTCTCGTGCACTCCAACTCCTCTTTGAACCACGATTACCACTAACAGTTCGAAGATTGTACTTCAAGAAGGAAGGATGCACTCAACTGGTGTTCTCTATTAACGTTGAAAGAAACCTTCATTTACCTCAAGACGTTTCCAATATTATATTTTTTCTCCCTTTCCAGACACTGGGTTAGTGGAGCCAAAATGGGGGGAGCAGGTGCTCACCCCATGATGATGCCCTGGGCATTCTGATGCCTTCCACCGTGGTATCAAGACACTGTCCCCGACCGGATTCCTGCTGGGCCACCCTGATAGCGGCACCCCGGAGTTGGAGCTCGCACCGGCACGTCCTTGGACACACCGGTTGTGACAGGTGAGCAGTCAAGCCTCGGCGCGCAGGAGCTGCAATTGAGCATAGAGCGGAGAAAGGGGCTGGGGTGTAGCAGCCTGGGTGCACAGGTGCAGGCAAGCGATGTTGCCATAGATAATAATGTAATCTCTGGCCTCATTCATATTTCTGTTTCATTTTAAGGACTTGCTGTACCGCACTCTTTCTCGCGGACCCCAGCATCCCAGACACATGGGTGAAGGGAGATGAACAGTGAGGGCTGGGTTTCAGTAGGCCGGCGCTCTGTCTCCTCCTCCTCCTCCCTCTGTTCTTTTCTCTCTCCTTCCCCTTCTCCCTTCCACCCACTCGCTCTCTGTCCCATTCTCACTTTCCTCCATTCATTCTCCCTACCTTTCTTTTTCTCTTGCAGGTTTTGTACGCTGCTTCCGGTGGAGGTCCATCCACTTCTTTCATGTTTTACTGTTGTTCGAATAAAGTTACATTTCCATTTATTTGTGTTGTGTTAATAAAAGTTATTTTTTTTTACCAATAAAAAACTGAGTGTATGGGTCTTCTTTATCTGACAACACTTGTCTGTAGTTTATTGTGAAAATCAGCGGTTGATAGTAGGTTATAAGGGAAATTTTGTTTAATTTTCCGGTGCACCTACCAAATATAAACCAACAGACTATTACATAAATGAAGCCTGGGTAATTGTATCACTTTATAACACCATGAGTACAGCCCGTGTGATTTCAGAACCAAAAAGGCACTGCCTAGGGCCACCGAGGCTTCAAGGACTGGCGAGGCCCACCCTGCATATTTAAGTAAAGCCCCGGAGGTTGCCGATCCCTGGTCTTGAGTTGGCCTCGAAGCCCACCGAACAATTCGTAAACAATACCCGGGGAGGTGTCGAACCCCTAGTCTGCAAGACATCTCTGTGCCCTCCCACGTCTAATTTACAAGTGAGATTAAGATCCCCAGTGCTGCAGAGACCCTGCAATATAATAATAGGATTGGCCCTGGAACCTTACCCACCAGTGGGCTCATTTAAATGAACGGGTGAGACCCCGCTTCATTTTTTTTTCTCCATTTTTACCATCCGGTTCCGCTTTATTGAAACAACACGAGGTTTTTCTCCTCTCGCTTCAACGAGGCAAACAAGAATTTACTATCACAGGGTGCAAACAATGCTCCCGCCATGTAATAGCAAACATAAATGTCCCGCGCTTGCACACCCCGGGACATTGTATGACCTGCGCCAGGGAGGTGGCGCTCCATAAGGACCATGATGCTTTTTTTAATGCATAACTACAGAATTACTATAAACGAATACTAACACTACTTGCACACGTGTGGTACAGCAACCAGAGTATAGTGAAGAGGCAGAGGAAGCCCAAAATCTAAAAATATAAATCCTACCAGAGGTAGGATCACATTGTTCGATCAGCCGACGACCCTGGGATGAGTAGAAACAGTTTCACCAAGAAAACGGTCTTCAGCACAACGCAAGCAAGCGC
The DNA here is from genome assembly GCF_964204655.1 of Triturus cristatus. Lineage (NCBI taxonomy): Eukaryota > Metazoa > Chordata > Amphibia > Caudata > Salamandridae > Triturus > Triturus cristatus. Next base: position 894,274,539 of record NC_140588.1, read on the forward strand.
AAAATCTTGGTGAGTGCTGCCTTCTTTTCACCTTCTCCCGCTCGTTGCCAAATTTATGTAGTGAACAGGAAGACAGCAGTGGATCCGATAAGTAGATTTATTGCAGGAAAAGAACACTGCTTAAACAGCCACCAACAGGACCAGACACCAAGGCATCCGTCTTCTCCAGCACCGTGTACAAACTCCCCAAGATTCCCCTCATGACAGCCCTACATTCTAACATTACATACTTACATTATAGTATCATTACATACTAACATTGTACTATGACTTACATTGAAATAGTACACAGAGCACATCACTTTACAGCAATGAGCTTACGGTTTAATCCCCGAGTCTTCAGCCCAGTAGGGGTGAGTAGTTTGCTTCCCACTCCCTGTATAGTTTAAGCACATACTAACACTACTTACAGTTATACTACAGCAGCCAGTATGCTACAGTGTCCACAGCCCATCACTTTACAACAATCAGCTCGGTTTGATCCCCGAGTCTTCACACCGGTAGGCGTAGTACTTCGCTTCCCACTTCCGGCATACTATAAACGCATGGTAGAGCTCAGTAGTTCGCTTCCCTCTCCCTGTATGGTATAAACGCCTACTATCACTACTTCCACAGGTATCCTACAAACACCACAGCACATCACTTTACAGCAATGACCTCCCGGTTTAGGCTCTAGGTTTCATACCCGACTGTAGCACCATGTCACTCTGAGCAACACCACACTTTCAGACCGGTAGGTGTGACTACTTCGCTTTGCACTCTCCCACAGAGGGTACAGTGCTCCTATCCTCCTGTTTCCTACTCTTGTCGCCCTTTTTTCCCCTTACTCGCTTCAATGGTATCACAAAATGGCGGCCAACACTTCCTAGTTGCAACTGCTCGCAGTGCTCACAACCAATAAGCAGCAAGCTCATGCTCGTAATGCCTCAGCCAATGAGATGGCAGAATTCCCAAATATCGATATCTGTAAATTTCGATATTTGTCCAAAACTACTGAACGGATTTACACCAAATAAACAAAAGCGTGCTTTCTAGACCAAGACCCTTCTCCCTCCCAAATTTGGGGCAATTCTGTTCACCCATTCGACCTGTAGCCTTGTCTAAAGTTTCCTATGGATATTAACATGGAGAAAACACGTTTTGGGGCTCCCCTTTTGTCTCGCCCCCCCCTTGATGAATCACCCCCAAACTTCCCACATAGGAGCTGATATGAACATAGAATTAGTTTGGAAAATTTCATGAAGATTCATCAAATGACGCCAAAGTTATAAGCAAAACAAAAAATGCTCTTCCTATGGAAACTTGGTCCTAACTATAACTACCTACTGGCGACTGGGATATATATATATCCCATACACGATCACTGCCCAAAAGATTGTAGCTCTCCACACGGCGGGTGTCGCAGCTCACGGGTGCGGTCCCATGCAGCAAATCGCACCAGCAGTCCAAGAACAACGCTGCGCAGTCAGGCTCTATAGTTTCTTGAAAAATCTATTGTTCCAAGCCACTTGAAATAAAGAAGCACTGACAAACGCGTTTCAGCCACCTGGCCTTCGTCTGTGTCAGTGACTGCCCGCAACCTCAGGCTTTTTAACAACAATTACACTCATTGGCTCACACCAGTTAATGAAAATAATGGAAGGACCAAATACAACTTATATGTATGTCATTCAAATATTGGCCATCTTAGACTGCCTTCAAAATAGCATAGTTTGGGTCGTTCCTGGATTTAAAGTTGTGAAATAAATACAAAGACCTATATATCCGTGATATCACCACAACAAAATATCTTAAGGTTGACAATAGAACAATAAATATGCATTTTCATGAATTACTTGATTATTTCAATATACCCATACATACTGGAAAAAAGAATATAATAATTCATAATGATAAAGTGCAGTATAATACAAATGGAAGTCGTCCTTCAATCATGCCCTATTGGGCTCACCATTGTATATTACGGTGCCGTATCAGTTGTCCTGTTGGTATATATTCTTTTACAATCTATGTATCAATCAATCCCATAATTGGATAGTTCATTAAACAAATTCATGTCCTACAGTGATATCAACCAAAGAATATATATGTACAGATATAATTTGATATGCATTCTTTATGGTCTATGTATCAAACAAGCCCTTGATGGGCTATTCCATTATCCAGGTTTAGATCCTACACTAATATCCACATAAATATATACAAATATGTACACACAAGGAAAGGCTTTACCCCCCGAAAGACAATAATTCCTCCTCACTGTTGAGGCCCCAAGGTGTGATATATATATATATATATATATATATATATATATATATATATATATATATATATATATATATATATATATATATATATATATATATATATATATATATATATATATATATATATATATATATATATCATGATTATTTATGTTTTACTGTTTCAAAGTATGTTTGTAAAGAGTGCTCCATGTGCAATGTTACTGAAATTCAATTGTGCATTGACTCGTGGGTGCTGACAAGGGCTCTCCCCTACCCCTGTGATTGACTAAAGAGAGGCTCCGGATGCTGATGAAGGTGTTTGTGCAACTAGGGAAGAAATGCAGAAGGAACATGTGGAATAAGGAAGCTACTATGACTTAAAAACGGGAAAGGAACCAGTGGTGGCTGGCATCTATTGGTCATGGGGTCATGTGCGCGTGTGCACCAAAATAATTTTAAAAGTACCTGAAGATGAAGATGATGTCCTCTGCACCCGACGTCTTCTTTCTCTGACTGCAGCAATGCCAACAGAAAACTTCCTTTGCCAATCCTGATGCTGCTCTCACCAGCAGGACAGCAACACTAGGATTGGTAGGAGCGTCCCAACATGGCGCTCAACAGGCTGTGGAGGCTTTGGCTTGCTCTAACTCAGCTGTCTTAAGACAGCTGGGTTAGAGCTGTTAAAGTGTGCATATGTGGTGGCAATCGCAAGAAAGACAAGCCCACTTTAAACAGTACTCAGCCAGACCACTCTCCTCCCTGCTGCTGTCAGTCAGCAGTGGCCCCACCCCATCCTGATGCTCCATTCGGGATGGGGCATGAAAAATAAAATGGTAATAAATTACCATTTTAGTTTTCACCTATGGAGCTTATTGGGGGGGTTTAAGTGGGGCAACGCTCTTCCGCTCCAACGGAGGAGCCGCCTCTGAAAGGAACTATATATAGTGTGACGAGTTAGAGTAGGTCATTGTACAAGGTTGCTCGGATTACTTAGCGAGGCTAACCCCCACCGTTATGTGCGGACTCATTCCACGACCAAAGACATGTGTAACCTGATAATGCAGGCTGCATGCTAGACACCCACTAACATGAAAGAGATAGTTTCCGAGAAGCAATTTATTACAGCATTCACTTCTACCGATGTACTGCCAACAATGTGTCACATAACTTAGGTGAAGATGAAGGTCATTTTTTGACACACTGGTGCTATCACGTAACCAGGTCTTTAAGGATGAATGCCCAGGTATGACATTGTGTGAGAGTTCTCATTCTACAAAAACAATGCAGGACGTCTCAGCCAGAACCTTACCACTTTATAGGAATCCACTTAAATGCTCCATACAAAGGAAGTCTACTAAATCTCACACTGGTGCAGGTACTATGAAAGAATGGCCCATCGTGTCTGTGACCTTAAGGAGAATAGTGCCAGTAGTGATCAGGGGCTACTGAATAAATCACAGTCAACTGGTTATAATGTGAGTAGTGTGAAACTGACACATATGATCAACATAATAATGCAGGCTATGGCCTGTATATTCACAGAGAAATATTCCTCAACAACACATGACACAGAGATTGACCAGCCTTCCCACAAGGTAACACCACAACTGTTATTTTCTTGCTTTTGTCTTAGTAGGTTAGCTCACCAATGTGTATTTATGGCTGTTGAGCAAAAAAGAAACACAAGATAGCCCTTAAAGGGCAATCCTGCTTAACTCACTGTAAGCTCTGCACTTGTGACGCTGCTTTTCACTACTGATTTTCTATTTCATTCTTTTGCAACTTGAAAAAAATGGAATATTATAATTTCAACTTAATTACAAATTTTGTATTTCATGCACCCTAAAATAAACCTATAAAAAAATAATAATAATAATTTGTTATTTTTTTAAATTATGTATCACTGTTGGAAAGTGGGTTATTAGTAGCGGTGAATATATATCTACCACTGGCAATAAGGCCAGTAACTCAATATAGGGCTCAGTATAGGTCTTAGAAAATTATTCCCATGCACAACCCTTGGTAGCTTGGCTGTGAGCTGACAGGCTTAACTTCAAAGACATGTATGTAAAGCATTTAAAAACACAAATTCAGTGAATAATTAGAACCCAACACACAATAAAAAATCCAACACCAATTTATAAAACTAGTAAATGTTTTTTCTTTATAATGCACCAAAATAGAAAACATCCAATGTAGGGAAACAGAGATATGAATTTTTAAAGATTTAGCACTAATAGCACATAGAAACCTATAGCGCCTATTGGGATCTCTGGTCACGCTAAGCAGGGACAAAGTCTAATTTTTAGGCCGATCACGATGGAGCCCTGCGAGACTACCCCTAGCAGAAGGTACTGGTCAAAGTTTTTACCTTCTGACTTGAAAACTTTTCTGGAGCTTTTCTTCCCGGGGTCCCTCAAAGCTCTCAGCCAGTCTGGATTTGGTGAAGGTTCGCCTTCTTGCCTTGCGATGAGCTCCTGGTCAAACCTGCAGAAGTCTGACCTCCAGAGCTTTCCAGCGGAACTAATCAGAGATCCAGGCCAGATCATGGTTGAAGGTGGGAGGCTTGACTCTCGCGGTTGGTCCCGGTTACCTTATCTACGTTCTGACTTAAAAACTTTTACGGAGCTTTCTCTTGCGGGGTCCCTCGATGCTCTTCACCAGGACAGATTCAGTGAGGGTTTGCTGGCTTGGGTTTCAACCAACTCCCAGTCAAACTCTTTAAGTCGGACCTCTGGAGCTTTTCTGCCTGATGATCCTGGATGTCAGGCTGGCTCATGGTTGAGGGTCGCTGGCTTGGTTGGCCAGGTTGAGTCGGTCCACTTATGGAGATTTTTCCCAAGTTGCTCCAAACATCTTCAGACTTCTAGAACTTCTTCCTGAAGCTACTTTGAGGGTACCAAAGTGTCCAAAACTTACGCCAAGGTCCTGGAAGCTCCAAGATGATCCTTGAAAGTTTGGGACTTCAATTCCCACAATCTACTTGGACAAAACCCTTACAAATCCACTGGTAGTACTCCAGGCTGTTGATTCTTCGTGGTGATCTCTGTTAACCTGTAGCTTGCAGGGAGTCCACTCTTTGGTCCTTTTGAAAGAGGTTTGATCTACAGAGCTCTAGTTCCAGATTGTGCAGCAGGAGCAGTCAGTCAGAATGCAGGGCCTGATTGGTGCCAATCAAACTTCAAACATGGACTCTTTTTCTCCCTAAGGTTTCAAGCAGCAGATCTGAGAGGCTCTCCCCTCTCAGATACTTATTCCAAGTTCTCTGGGTCACACAGGAGGGAACTCCTGTCCAATGAGGTACAGGGCAACACCTCAGGGAAGGACCACATCCTCTATAGTGTGGCACTATAGTCTCCCAGAAAGTTCAATTTCTCCAAAATTCATTATGACTGATTTTCCAGTAGAAGGAGAAGAGATAACTAAACCAGCATACAGGATGGCTCGACTACATAATTTCCCCCCCTTTTGCATCTGCCAATCCCTTCTCTAAGCCTGCCATCTGGCTGGTGGAGAAGGGTACAGGTGTAAATCAAACTGGTTTCTCCAGCTGATTCCCTCTTTCCTTTGAAGAACATTTATTACTACCCCGCCTCCTGGCTCTGGCATTCCTATGCCCAGCACCTTCTCCTACCAGAAGGGCTCCCTAACCACAGGGATCATTTATCAACTCTTTAAGGCAGCCTAGCTAATCCACTTAACTCTGGCCAATCAGGTCAGAGCACTAGAAGATTGAATTTTGACTTACTGACAAGAAAGTCTTATAACTTCTTGTCAATACATTTTAGGATAAATTCAACAATAGCATATTGTTGGATTTATCAATACCATTCTACTGAGTCCTTGAAATATATTTTTATGACACCCCTTTCTTTAGTTATTATCCAATAAACTTTTGCCATGTTGATCTATGTGGCTGGATAACTGCAACAGGGAAATTGAACTGGGCAATTTCTCCACCACCAGGGCTTATAAAATATCTTTTATAAGGACCCTGCCTATATTACAGGACCCCCTCCCTTGGAACACCTATGGGGGGGACTTTAAGCGTTCTGCATATGTACAAGTATTGCTGATCCTCACTCCACAGTGCTCCTTGCATAAAAGTTGATTTTGGAAAGCACTTTACCACAATGTGGAGATTGAAATGCTCACTTTCACTAACCCCAGGGCATATGAAACTCATTTTATAAATGTCCTCCTTCTTAATACCTGGCATCCCACCCCTGGCACTCCTAGGGGAGACCATGGGGGTACCCTATATGCCGAAACATTGTAGTTTATTAATTTTTAAGTGCCCCAAACACCAGAGTCACATTTGGGCACAATTTGCATTTTAAAAGCAGCCCTGCAACACTGGGCTGCTTTTAAACTGACCCCAGGCCTCATATGCAAGTGCAGAAAGGGCTGCTGGCCTCTAAACTGACATCCCCTATTATATACTAGGGACTTAAAGGTAGTTTTGATTCCCCTCTCCCATTATGTACTAGGGCCTTATAGGGGAAGTCATTCCAATCATAGGGGTACCCTAACCCATAGAGTACCCTAGTGCATGTAGGTGTTTTCACTGTATTCTAAGGGTCTTCTCAGCATAGCACTGGAACTGGACCTGGATAGGTACAGCCCAGGGACAATCAGAGTCAGTTAACACCATTACCTGTCAGCAAACAAATGGGAGTGCCAAGGGCATAAGGATGACTTTGCAACAATGACACTATTAACATCATAGTAGGTTACCTAAGTATTTGGCTGCCTACAATGGGTATAGCCTCAGAAAAGTTCAAGAACAGAACAGACTATCTTTCTTATTTTGACAGGGGATTACATGTAATCCCCTGAATCCAAATGTTAAGCACTAATAATAGAATAAAATTAGCAAAACTGTACAAAACTGCTTTAACAGATTTCACTTGAAGCTCTTCGATATATATAAAGAAAAAAGTACCATACCCCAAATCAGGAGCATTTGTAAATTGAAAGTGGATTACTTTAATGAATAAGATATTCTGATCCAATGTTTAAAAGAACAGGGCTAGCACGTTGAGTCCTCCAGAAAGCTAACAAGAGAACTTCATTTGGCACTCGAGGAACGTTTGTCCAAAGATGCATACAATCCTTGCTTTGGAAGTATGCTCATATGAGACCTCGACTTACTCTTTTTTTGTGAATTCTGAAATGTGGATAGACAATGGTTCCTGAAATGTCTAAGCTTATAGTAAAATAGTCAGAGAAAATAGGTACACATATAAACACAGAATCACACTCCAACTTCTCATCTCTGCTTAATCCCTGCTAGATATTGCACAAACAGCAGACAATTCTCAAAAGAAACGTGTGTTGCTTTTAAGGATGTGGCCTAATGGCTAGATCAGTCGACCTCAAAGCTGGGGAACCAGGTTCGAACCGCGGCAGGGACGCTCAACATCCTGTGATTCTGGGCAAATCACTTAATCTCCTTGTGCTTAACAAAATAAATGTGTCCATCTGTAAAGCAACTAGTGTTTCAGTAAGCAGTACCAAACAAGATTGAGGTAAATAACACACACATGTACTTTGAAAGTTTTATGGTAAAAAGCACTAAGAAAACACAAAGTGCCAATCAGAGTCATTGTTCGCAGTAGACAGACTTTGTTACTTTTTTAGCCAAAAGTTCTGAGCGGTACAAAAGCAGCATTTTGCAGTTTCTAAGGTCACTTTGCTACTGGGGTAACTTGCTGTCTCATCAATGTCCCAAGTTGCACCTTCAGACTTTCAGGCTTCGAAATTATCCAGGTGATCCAATGCAAATTTGTTTGAATCGAATTTGCTCTCAGGCATCACACAGAACTCTTTTTAAAAGCTGCTTGTCCAATACACTTATCAAAAATATACTTTCACCATTGAATTCTTTTTTAATAACAGATGACAATGAATTATTTCGCAACCATTTCCTTGGGTGGAATTATAAAATTTGATTTTTATGGGAAAACATAGCCTAGCATACACTGCTGCAAATAGCTATTGGCAACTGTTTACTGAGGGAACACACATTTTTAATATTTAGTATGCCCCACTTATATATATAAATAACCTAGCCCTGGGGCTTAAAAGACACACTGGGGGATGCCTTCGCAATATATAAATGTAATTTTCTTTGCCATGTGTCACTGTAATAGTTTTAAAACTGCAGCCCAGCAAGGGCACACTAGGATTGACTGTAGCCACACACTTTGTATGTGAGTCAGGCATATGCATACAGCAGCATATGCATTATATTTAATATAAATATCACTGGTGCTTTTCCTGTGCCAGTTTACCATGGTCTAATATCAAGTCAATAAGCTAACTAGGTGTAACCATGTAAAGAGGAAATGCATAAATGCAATGACACTGTTTAGCATTCTCATAGTACACAGAGTCCTAAAGCTTGCCAAAACAAACTGGAAAAACTAGTGTGAACTACAAAAGGATGTTATGTTATGTTGACCTTTATAGCGCACTAATCACCCAAGAGGGTATCCATGTGCTTTAGCAAGTGTGCAGGTTTGTGGCTCCAAGGAAGGAGCCCCTGGCTTCAGTTTATAGCGGAACTCAAGAAGTGGGGAGTAAACCCTAACGCATTGAAGGAGGTCGTTCCATGTCTTGGCTTCAATGTAGGAGAATGAGTGACCTCCAGTTTTGCTTCTGCGGATGCAGGGAGTGTGTGTGAACAAGAGTGAGGCATAAATTAGGTGTCTGTTGGGTTGGTGAAAGTGAATGCGGCTGTTCAGGTACTCTGCTACTGTGTTTTGTAGGGCTTTGTATGTGTGTGAGAGAAATTTGAACTGACTGTACTTGTGTGTGGGAAGCCAGTGAAACTTCCTGAGGTGCGGTGTGATGTGAGTGCGGCATGGGAGATCGAGTATGAGTCTTGCTGTGGTGTTCTGGATGCACTGGAGTCTGTGTAGGATATCCTTTAGATAATCAACAGTGTTTCAAGTACTGTACATTTACTAGTTTGACTTCAAATCAACCTCCTCACAAGGACTTATCAACAAAAGGCAGGCTAGCACCACAATGAATCATAAACATTGAGAATCCAACCGAGAACAACATAAACCCACTTAATATTTCACACCTTATCCATCTAAACTACCCATCACATGTATAAACAATACAATTCCCAATTAAGATGTTTAGGCTTTACGTAGCCCCAGGTCTGTGTACCACAAAGAATATTCAAGGCAGTGTCCAACAGTTGGAATTAGAAGGAATCTTGACAGCATGTGGACACATGTGAAAGATGGGGAATAGCAGAGTTGTGCTGGTTTCAATCATAGAAGTAGCCTGATGGCACGTGGTTGCTTCTTAGGGTTAGCTATAATCCTTTCCTAGCATGAGCCTTCTAAGCAGTGCTATAAGGAAAACAACAGTTTGGCCTTCTCTTGTTTATTACTGGGTGTGGGCGGGGTCTGGGCTGCAGAAATCTTCAAAGTTTTAAATGCCGCCCTCCCCCTCAGTAAAAGAAAAAAAAACACTTGGGCCCGCCCTCAACATTTTTCACAATTATTTCACAATTATTCTTTTAAACTGGCGATGTTTAAATATGTCTAGACTTATTTAAACATTGCATTTAAGTCCTGGTACTATTTTGAAAATGCAAACAAATAAATGATTGTCAAACATACTATTCTGGCCAGGCAGGCCTCACTAACGTGTAAAAGTATTAACAGTGTGATTATTAGACATAGGGGTGGGGGTTTTAAAGACTATTTGGAGCCCTTTCCTTTATGACATCTTCTCCCATCCAGGATAAAAATGACAAAAGATGTTAGTGATGGCCCATTACAGTGTGGCTTACTGCTGCTCATTTTTTTCTACTGTAAACAAAGCACTGTTATCAGCATAATGCTTCTTTTGGCCAGAGCCTGGCGCCCCCTATCCCCTCCCACTAGGATCACTTGAGGCCCCTCTAGGGGGGCTCGCCCCCCAGTTTCAAGACCCCTGAAAGATAGCATGGCTCGCCCCCCATTCTCGCGAGGACCAAAAATGCAAAACTTTGAATTACATTTGGCACTGAAGCCTTAGATTGGGGACCATTACAGGAATATCACAAACATTCTGCATATCGAAGGTGTTTGGGCTGCGGATCAAAGGATTTTTTTTTTTAAAACGCTTAGAAAGCAAATACGTGTGACCTAATTGATTAAATAAAATGCAAAATATGTCGACAAGAGAAAATATTTTTTTTTTAAACGGCCAACAAACACGAATATTGTGTCTAAAAATCACCCCTGAGGCATCGGGGTACTGGGCAGGAAAGCAGACAAGGAATTCTAAATTCAGTTTCCCCTTCCCAAGCACCCGGAAGCGATTTCATCTCTGAAAGTCCCCTCGATTTCTCCAACCGATTTTTGTGACTTTTTTTCGCCAGCAATATAAATATTTGTTTCGGTTGTATGAAATACTTTAATTATTACCTGTTTCTTAGTTGTTTGGGGGAGGGAACACGATGATGTTTGCCATTTCATTTCAGTGGACGCATCTGTTTAATGAAGTTGCAGTGAGCACACACATTAATGTATTTTAGTTCGCACAGTTCATGTGACCAACTTCTGAGCACCTAATTTTTTAGTTCATAACATGGCTCCATATCACCATTTCAAGTCAATCAAGACTACTAATCCCAGAATGCAATGTTATTTGAAATATACGCCCACTAGTGGAAATGCGTTCATGTGTAGATACAGAGGGGCATATCAGCAAGGGCCAGCGATAATTATCGTTCAGCGCTCTTAGCGTGAGGATAATTATCGCCGGCCAACTCTGAATTTTATCGTGGAGATAGCGTGCTATTAGCAACGCTTATCTCCAAAGCGATAAAATTCAGAGCGCAAGCTGCCAATTGTGAGATTATCGCTGGAAATACAGCGATAATCCCACAAGGTTTGGCGATAGCTTGCTGATAGGGATAGACATACTTAGCCATGATATCCACCTTACATAGGATATCACGGCTAAGTCAGAAAAATACCAGACGTAAAAAAGCAGCGTTAACCGCGGTTAGCGCTGCTTTTTTTTATCTCTAACAGTATAGCGATATCCTTGATAATAGGAGAAATGTCGCTTAGCGACATTTCTCCTTTTATTTTACTCTGGAACGCCCCCTTTGCATCTCATTAGAGATGCAAAAGGAAGCGTAGAGTAAAAGGGTGCTAACATGCAAATTTGCGCGTTGGCACCCTGTTGCTGATAGGGCGCTAGTTTTATCTCTGCTTTTTTGGCTTTTAAAGCCAAAAAAGCAGAGATGAAGCCCTTGTTGATATGCCCCAGAGTACTTCAGTAATCCTACAGCTTTTTAAAAATATTTTATAGTAGGCTGAATATAGTTACCTGTTAGTTAACTTCTGGCTTGTCTCTGCCACAGCCAAACAGGCTCGAAATGGCGAGAAAAAAAGACGATAAAAAGGGTATAGGAGGAAACTGATGCAAGAACATTTTTTTAATTCATAGAACTCTCAGATTTCCTTGGTCCATTCGTGAAGAGATAATCAAGCCAGTTTTTTTTTTGCATTCCCACAACTGTAGTTTGGATTTTATGCTAAAAAGTACTAAAGTGCAAAATAAAAATCCTGGATTGACTGACTGAGCCTCTATTGCAAGGACTTGGGAAACTTTAGACCCTGCATTTAAGAACAGCACTTTCAAGAGTCTCAGTTCAATTTGTGAGTCACTCATCTAGTCCAGGTTTCTAGTTTAATTCTGGAATTTGTAGCCCTGTTCATCGTATGCAAAAACCAGAACTGCACGTCCCAGCATTTAAAGTAGTATCCTGGGCTGAAGGAGGTGCTAATACACGGAACTGCAAAGCTTCAGGGCCCTGTGATTAGATAGGGAGTGACTTGCAAGTTTCCATGGGAATGTGCCATTACCCAAAGGGCTCGGCGTTGGACCAATCAGAAATCTGAATTACACATAGTTAATATCCCTGTTACCATAGAAACGAGCCGAATGAGTCCCTATAATTATGCAAGGGAAAAATATTGTTTGCACATGAATGCTAGTCTCACGATCTTTTCTCAGGGTCTCCTTGACACACATTCATTATTTATATAAATACATTCACTAGTTTGCTCAGACGTACATGATGTAAAGCTTTTATTGTTGCTGTTTGAGAGCATTCATTAACTCTCGCTTGTGTTTGTTTATATCTGCTGCGTACTACAAGTTGCTATTTACTGTGAAGCCACCATGACTAAAGTGTCTGGTCACTCTTGTGGAAAGGAGCTCGCCTCCGTTTGTAATTTTGCTTCAAGCTGTTATGTAAATGGCCTAACTAGTAATGGAGTGCCGTGCCACTGCATGGAAGTGAATCACCAACAAACAGAATGCCTGCAAATTAAGCAAGCTCCGAAGCGTGAAAAATGCAAGCAATGTAGAGTAATCAAATCGTCTAGAAATGGTATTCACTTTAATTATGCGAGGGACCGTCAGGAGTTGAAATGGACAAGTAAAGAAGCGTGCAAAAGTTCATGAGGCAGAGAGTCTCCCTGTGGCCGCCAGGGGGCATTATTCTGCACCATCACTGCTGGAGGATGCGAACGCCGACCAGGCTGTTCATGTGACTGGTCATGCAGAACAAACATACTATGTTTGCAGTAGCTGGATGCTTCTGCGATATTGAGGTAAACCAAGGAAAATGTTCCTGCACCCAGCTGAAACTCTCCACACCAGGATTTGTTGGAATTAATTTATTTCAGTGATCAGTGTTGTCGTAATACTCCACGCTCACACTGCAGGAACCTTTTCTTTCCTTTTTTTTATTTTATGTAGGGAGAAATAGATACAACATATAAATATCATATATCACAATATGCTTATAATATAGAGAGAAAGAAGGAAAGAAATTAACCCATCGCAAAATATTTACATAAATGATGAACAGAAGACCAATTTTCAGTAAAATTTACAAGATATTTCGAAACACAAAGTACTTCCACCTCTGACTTTTACATTTTATGGTTTGTATCACTTTGTTATTATTATTTAGACAAAGTAAGCAGTTCCTTGCCCAGCTGTAATAACAACGATACATTTCGAGGTTGTATAGTATAAGCTTATCCAATCATGCCAATTCTTATCGACCAAGCGGTACATTAGATAGGGCAATGAGGAACAGAAATCTAACTTAAAGCGGATCCCTCTCGCTTCCCAAACTCACTCACTCTTCTCGTACATGGCTTAAATGACCATGACCAGTTGCAATTAAGGCGTAGACTCTATCTCTGGTAAGCGAAGAATGCCGAGATATTTAAGGCTTGTCAATCCACGAAAATCTTGGGAGAGCAGAGACAAGTAGGGTTGCCATAGTTCTCCAAAAGAGGCACCTTGATCAGCAACGAGATCTTCACCATGCCCAATATATACCATAAGCGGTGTATCCACCTCTGGTGTGTCGGTGTTCTCGGTGTCCCCCAGTGGGTGAGTATGTTCTAGCTAGCTGCCCCTAGAGCTAAACCTATCTGTCTCCCCCGCGTTGACTTGAGTGTGTATATGAGAGTGTTAGGAAAGCCCAACAGGATGCATGCGGGAAATCTGGGAAGTTGTGTAAGGAGGTGAAGATCTACATCATCAAGCATTTGCGCCCAGTATCAGAGCAACCGCGGGCAGTTCCAAAGCAAGTGCACCAGAGTTCCCAGAAATAGATACAACATATAAATATCATATATCACAATATGCTTATAATATAGAGAGAAAGAAGGAAAGAAATTCACCCATCGCAAAATATTTACATAAATGATGAACAGAAGACCAATTTTCAGTAAAATTTACAAGATATTTCAAAACACAAAGTACTTCCACCTCTGACTTTTGCATTTTATGGTTTGTATCACTTTGTTATTATTATTTAGACAAAGTAAGCAGTTGCTTGCCCAGCTGTAATAACAACATTACATTTCGAGGTTGTATAGTATAAGCTTATCCAATCATGCCAATTCTTATCGACCAAGCTGTACATTAGATAGGGCAACGAGGAACGGAAATCTAACTTAAAACGGATCCCAAACTCACTCACTCTTCTCGTACAAGGCTTAAATGACCATGACCAGTTGCAATTAAGGCGTAGACTCTATCTCTGGTAAGCGAAGAATGCCGAGATATTTAGGGCTTGTCAATCCACGAAAATCTTGGGAGAGCAGAGACAAGTAGGGTTGCCATAGTTCTCCAAAAGAGGCCCCTTGATCAGCAAGTGTCAACGAGATCTTCACCATGCCCAATATATACCATAAGCGGTGTATCCACCTCTGGTGTGTCGGTGTTCTCGGTGTCCCCCAGTGGGTGAGTATGTTCTGGCTAGCTGCCCCTAGAGCTAAACCTATCTGTCTCCCCCGCGTTGACTTGAGTGTGTATATGAGAGTGTTAGGAAAGCCCAACAGGATGTATGCGGGAAATCTGGGAAGTTGTGTAAGGAGGTGAAGATCTACATCATCAAGCATTTGCGCCCAGTATCAGAGCAACCGCGGGCAGTCCCAAAGCAAGTGCACCAGAGTTCTCAGAACCCTACAACTTTTCCAACACTTTTCGTCTCAGGCTGGGTTGGCCTTGTTTAGTCGGACCGGTGTGTAGTACCAAGAGGTGGTCACCTTAGTAAACATCTTGGTTAGTGCTGTATTGCATTCTGTGTGTCTGGCTCTGTAGTAGATCTCCCCCCATTCTTTATCACTGAGTTGCCTCCCTATTTCCTGCTTCCACCAGTGCTGACTAGCTTTATATGTGTGTCTATTGCACTGCAGGAGGAGCATGTATAGATCAAAGACAAGGTGTCCATCGGAAGATCTGGTGATCAGCCATAGCTCACAGAGGGTCTCTGTGTGTTAGGTTTATTGTGTGGATGCGACAGCCAATGTTGGAGCTGCTGGTAGTGAACGCGTTCGGATTCAGGGAGGGCAAAATTTGTGCAGAGTGAAGTGATGGGGATACACCTGTTTCATCTAGTGTATGACCTGGCCGATCGGCAGCCCGTCTGCAGCCAATTCTCGAATTCTCCGGCTCCCAGCCCGGGTGTGAAATCCATATTTTCAAACAGGGGTGTGAGAGGTGAGGGTAAGGAAGTGAGAACATGTTGTATGTTGGTCTTATCAGTGTAAAGACTTAAGGCAACAATTATAATACAATCACATTATAATTTGCATAATGAACAAAAACAAATGCTTAAAGAAAGAACCAACAATTACTATTTTTCTCAAACAAGTACAAAATTTAATTTTTTGATAATAACATGAGCAATAAAATGACCCATTCATATTATTTCATTCATATCAGCAATCATACTTCACCCAAAATATAAACTCAATTAAAAACAGTAATTTGATGACATTAATAATGAGAATAGTTTGATGACCTGAACACGACAGTCAATTGAATTCGTGCCACACTGTTTTCTTGTGAATGTGAAAACCGGTCATCAAACTATTGTCATTATTAATGTAATCAAATTACTGTTTTTAATTGAGTTTATATTTTGGGTGAAGTATGATTGCTGATATGAATGAAACAGTATGAATGCAATAGGTCTATTTAGCAAAGCGATATGCGCTCATCCAAATCTCTTCCAAGGATAATAAAGTATGTACTGAATGGTATAAGTGTGCCCAATATAGGAGATCATTTTCATTTTATTGACTTCCATCAGTACCGAAGTTTAGGACAGGTAAAACAACATATTCATCTCTTCTGCATTTGCAACCATGCACCTGGGCCAATTAGAGCTAAGGTTTTTATTTCAGCAATGTAATCTACTAGAAGTGAAATCGAGTTGATGGGTTGTTTTACATTGCTGCATTAGTAAATTGGCCAGACGTAAATATTTGCCCGACCTATTGAAGCTTTATGAGATTATCTCTGATGTTATTGGAAGATGCAGAGCATTGGCCCAGATCCACCCACAGATTATTGCAGTTAGGAATTTGTTTTTTCAGACATGCATAAATATTTTTGATGATACTATACTTGGGATGAATTAGGAATTCTATGAACTTGATTTTATCTATTTAGTTTTCATTAGGTATTTCCTAATCTGTAGATATTTTTGAAAAACCACCCCTACGAAGGTGAAACTCCTTGTTAAGATCCTCACATGTGCTTATGTATGCGTTGGTTCCTATAGAAAGAACCAAGTTGGGCAATGCCCTTTTAGTCCACTTCTGTGCCAACTCATCATAAAAGATATCTGGAAGATGAATTGGGACTCAGATAGGTAGGCAACTGTTAATTGTAGGAAAGCTGAAACATTTTACCCATTCTAGCCATGGTCTAGCATCTCTGATTACCTTGAATTTTACTCTCTTAGTAGTTGTGTTCAAAATGGTGCATAAGATATCCACTAGCATTGGCTTCTAAAGTCATAGAGTGTGTATTAACAAGGTTATCCCACTTGGAAGGGAGCAACAACATTGACAGTCACTTAGCAATGGCAGCCCAATAATAAAATTTAAATCAGGCAGTTACCACCCTCCTTCTACAGGTGGGGCCTTGAGAAATTTGGTGGAACATCTCACCTTCCTGTAGTCCCAAACAAAGAGTGATATTGCAGCATCTACACATTTGAAAAACATCAGCGCAATAGAGATAGAGCATAAAAAATATAGGAGGCCCATTCACAGAACTAATCTGAGACAAAATCCTAAACTTACTCCTTTTTCTATTCACAGAAGGCATTTAGTAGTAGTAAAGTTAGGATTTTGTCTTAAATTAGGATTTTGTCTTAAGTTAGGAGTTTGTCTTAAATAAGGATTTGTCTTAAGTTAGGATTTTGTCTTGAGTTAGGATTTTGTTATTTTGGCTTGCGGATGTAGAGTTAAAAGATGAATTATAGTTCATAATACTTTGATCTTATTGCTATTCAGTTAATAGCTGGAGGTTTTACCTAGTGCAGAGGTAATCTCCTCAATAGTCAGAAGCGCTTCTTCAACATTAGAGGAGAAAATTGTCACATCATCAGCATAAGCAGCAATCTTTAATGTACAGTTATTTAGGCACACTGGAGATATGTGTGGTTCTAGCTATAATCTCCTAGGTTAGGGCTCTAGATGAAGAGTGAAAAGTAAAGGAGACTGTGGGCACCCGTGTTGTGTGCCCCCCTTATTCTCTATATTTGCTGACTCCTTGCCCATTACTAATATTCTAGCAGTAGGATTCCGATATAATTGTTGGACCAATTTGAGGTAAAGCGTCCCAAGATCCATTCATGACATCACCTGCCACAAATAGGACCAGCTTACTCCAGCGAAGGCCTTCTCTGTGTCAGGGAGGATGATACCAACCTTCTCCTCGAATCACTAGCGGCATCAAGCCTAGATATAACTGTGTTTATATGCTCTGTTATGTCTCTCTCAGGCATGAAACCATGTTCTTCTAGAAGACTACCTTAGTAATCACTGCAGAAAGTCATCTGGCTAAAATATTGGCATAGGGGAGGGGGATGAAGCTTGCCAGGCCTGATGATGGCCACTTCCTAAGCAAGCTCCTTTGGCCACCAAATCTATCCTGAAATATCCTTCACCATACATAAACTATGGCGCTCTCTGACACCAGTCCTGGTGCACCTGAGTGGCTCAGGTACGAATGGAGGACAGAAAGTTAAATCAGAGCACCGGAGGCGGTGAGACATCGGAAGCCGAAATCGGCTGGAGTCCTTGCTGGTGCTGTCTCCGTTGTGAGGGCCCATGTGACCGGGGTGATTGTAGCGCTCCTCCCTCCTTCTAGTCTGCCTGTCACCCCAGGCTTGGATTGCCTTTGCTGCTGGAGAGCCCGAGCACTGAACACAACTGTGTGGAAGAATTGGAGGCCCGACAGCGGCCTGCAGTCACTGCTAACCTGCTCTGTACCTGCCTAACCCTTCACTTACCACCGGGCAAACTGCGCTGCACCTGTGCTGCACTCATCAGAACCATCACCGAATGCCAATTATGAGACCATTGCCATCCTCATAATAACAATTGAAGGGGCTCTGGGACCCACCCTATGACTGCATAGCTGCAGTGGGCCTGTAACCAAAAACGCACCGACTGCACTGTGGAACATCATTTGACCTGCCTCTGGGATTGAGACTACATGAGCTGGAACGGGTGGGGTAACATCACGGGCAGCTCGTAGTTTGGCTCCCATGGGGCCGCTCATATTGAACCCTTTAAACCTCTATCGGGTCACACCAAGGAGGCACCACTGACTGGTCTATCGTGCCTCTGTAGGCCATTGGGAGCGGGAATCTTCACCTCTCTTACAAAACTACATTTTCAGCAGCACAAGCTCCAGGGGCTGCAAAGTGAGGACCAGAGGACGATGGGTGCAGACACGGAGTCCCAGGAATCTGAGATTGGAGGGGACCTGCGGCAGATCCTCTCTGCAATGTAGGTTACTCTGACGGCCATTGATAGGAAACTAGACGCTCTAGCGTACCGTGTGGATAGACTGTCAGAGAGAATGGACAAACACGCAGAGCGTCTCGACATGGTGGAGCGCAGAGTGTCCAATACAGAGGATGCTGAGAGCACAGCCACAAAGACCCAGAAGAAGATGAAGAAAGTGCTGGAATCACTCCACCCCAAGGCCGAGGACCTGAACGCACACTCCACACACAATAACCTCAGAATTACCGGAATTGCTGAGTCTACAAATACAGGCAATATGGAGCGATTCACAGAAAACCTATTAGTTAACCTATTAGAGAGAGATGCCTTTATGGATGTACTTGTGGTAGAGCAAGCTCACCGATCACTTGCACCTCACCTGCCGCCTGGGGTGAGACCTGGCCTCATTATAGTGAGGATCCTGAACTACAGAGAACGTGATGCAGCATTGCTCGCTCCAGCAAATTACAGACCCTCAGATATGAGGGTGCAGAGGTCTCCATCTACTCGGACTTCACATTAAAGGTCCAAGAGGCGCGAAATACATTTTAACCAATGAAAAAAATCTCCACAAAATAAATATCCCTTATGCTATGCTATACCCGGCTCATTTCAAGATAATAATAGATGGCAGGCAAAAGGACTTCGAAAATCCAAAAAGTCTACAAAAGTTCCTACAGCAGCAGGAAAGGGCGGGTAACCAACGGAAATCTCCCTGGGGGAAGCTGGTGAACAGGCATGGATGACCCAACCTAACAACACATCGTTAACCATGGTCCCACACTATATTGTGACGGAACATCAGGGCGGCTATTGATATCTGATACCTTTGCAAAGTGCCTCCCTTGTTGAGATGGATCAGGAACATTACTAGAGATCCTTTATTGCAAAAGAGAAGCGCGTAAGGACATTCATGTGGACCCTATGTTATCACTGATGGGCATCCCCCTTCGGCATTTATCACACTGTGGGTGTATTTGGCGGGCCTTTTCCACGCCCATGTGTGCACCAAATTGTTTCTATAAAGTTGAGTTGTCTAAAGGGGGGAAGGGGTGGGATGTTTTGGAGGAGTTTGTCTTAGGGAACGGTAAGGTCTCTGACACAACTGGGGTGTTGGAGTTGGAGGCTGGTGGGTACACATTGTGGACGAAACTAGATTTTACTGACTGAATTGACACAACAGTTAAACTGCTTGATACTGAGTATAATATCCTGTACCACTTTATAAGATGCTACACTACGATATGACTGTGGTGCAGTCATTTAGACCTCTAACCCTACTTACATGGAACATCAGAGGACTGAACAACCCACGTAGGACCATACAGGTTTTGTATTTGGATCACCATGGTGTGCAAGTCGCGTTCCTATAGGAAACGCACCTCACTCAACACACAGAGCTAAACGTGGGCACTAGATGGGCGTCCATACGCATAGCCTCCTCCAACTGACATACGCCTGCATGGTGCTTTTGCTGGTTAAGAAAGGGACCCCATTTACAGTATTACACATGACTACTGACACACAAGACCATTATGTTATTTGCAGGGGAACTTTAGAGGAATCATCCTGATGGTAGTTAACGTTTACTGACCAAATATTGATGACCCAGCATTCCATGCACAAATCTGAGTGAGTCTACATGAAATGTCACCGGCTTCGGTGGTGTGGGGTGAAGACTTTAACACCTGCATTGATCCAGCAGTGGACAGATCAACCCACACCGAAAGCTACATCAAGCAGGCAGCCAGGGTACTCAGAGATGGTATGGACGAGCAAAATCTGATTGACCTCTGGAAGCTGCGGCACCCGGACAGACGAGAGGGTGCTTATTCCTTATCCACACATAACTCCTGGTCTAGGATAGATTACTGGTTAGCTACCTGTGTAGTTAGTACCTGGACGGAGACAATAGAATACATGCCAAAGACTCTATCTGATCATGCCCCCATCCGGCTGGTGTGGAAGCGGCCCACTCATGCGCCCGACAGTTCACATGGCACTTCCAGGCAGCAGTAATGCTGGATCAGGTGTTTAGGGGTGACATAAGATGTTCACCATTGAATACTTTGAGTATAATATGGGGACAGTGGCAAATACAAAAACGCTGTGGGATGCCTTCAAGGCAACATTACCAGGGGTCTGTATCAGTAAACAAACAGGTGTAATACATGACATCCGCCAACAACTCACTGTGTTTGAAAACCCTAACCAAGCATTAGAGATGGAGCATGAACAAACATTAGATGCCACACTACTAGCCACAATCAGAGAAAAAATGTCCTTATATCAGGAGATAGCAGAAGTATAGATTCTATCGCACAGACACACGGCACGGATGTATGGCGAGGGTGGACGCCCTGGCAGCACACTGGCATCCAGACTGCAAGCTACTCAGACCCCCACTCAAATTGTGCAGATAACAGACACTCAGGGTAGGAAATGGTAAGATACGTTGTCTATAATGCAGGTCTTCACAGACTATTATTCACAACTATACTCCACACGCCTGACCCCTTCCAGTGATGAGATCGAGGACTATCTAGAAGACATTGCCCTGACCTGCCTCTCTGACGGGCATAGGGAATACTTTATGCAGCCCATCACGGAAGACGAGGTATCGGATGTGATCAGTTCCATACTAAATGGCAAGCCCCCTGGCATGGATGGCCTGCCGGGCGAATTCTACAGGGAGTTCAGTGACTTATTAGTCCCACACCTGCTCGCAATGTATACGGAAGCCTATGAACAAGGTGTGAATCTTACAGACCTCTCTCACTTATAAACATTGATGCTAAAATCTTAGCAAAAATACTAGCCACTAGATTACAATCCGTAATGCAAAATTTAGTTTTCCCTGATCAATCGGGATTCATTCCTGCTCGTTCAACAACACATAACTTGCATACTTGCTCTGTTTGATCAGCTAGACCCTGATCCGCCTGCAGCAGCTTCATTATTAGATGCTGCCAAAGCATTTTACTCTGTGGAGTGGGGATTAATGTTCACTGTCCTGCGTAATATGGGATTCCCACACACCTTCCTCCGCTGGATCCAACTATTATATTGAACCGGCTGCCAGAATTCGCATAAATCATAACACAGTGGACTCATTGCACATTTATAGAGGAACACGACAGGGCTGACCCTTATCTCCACTGCTGTTCACGCTAGCCCTTGAGCCACTGGCATGCAAAATATGCCAACAGCAGTGAATGCAGCACTACGATTCAGATTGCGGCCTTTAAGCATCTCACTACACGCAGACAATATGGTTCTCTATGTTCGCAAACCGGCAGATAATCTAACACTACTGATGAGGGAATATATTAGTTTCAAACAATACTCTGGTATGAGTATAAACTGTCCTAAATCAGTGGTTATCCCACTAACACCCTGCACGCAATAATTCTCCCTCGACTTTTCCTTGCTCTGGCAAACGGACCCGGTTAAATACTTCGGGATCTGGGTACACTGAGATTCAGAACAGGTGTTTTGCGACAAGTACAGGAGAGCACTCTCCAAACTAGAGAATCAGGTGGCCTATTGGGTCCGGTTGCTGCTGTCCTTAGCAGATCACATAGCGTTTCAGAAAATGATAGTTTTGCCACGCTTCTTGTATCTATTTCTCAACATACCTATTATGCTGACACAGCCCTTTTTCCTTATAATTTCCTCTCATCTGAGTAGGCTCACATGGGCGGGCCGACAGCCAAGAGTTAGCTGAAAGGAGCTCATTTGTCCACATGCTCAAGGAAGTTTCGGAGCCCCAGATCTTCAGCTCTATGACCTCTGTACTCAAGTGCATTTTGCATATTACTGGCTACATTTACACAACCACCCCCCTCACGTCGCTGTTGAATCAGACGAATCACACTTGATCCCACTGTCGGCTCTTACACCACAGAAGAGGCCAGGAATCTCTCCCTCTGTGATAAACCCTACCCAAATGTCCATAATAGCATGACCCAAAATGGGCCAACATGCTTACAAACTCCCACTCTACGCTCCAGCCCTCCAACTGTCACAACACCCAGATATATCTGTGACACAAGATCAAAGGGTACGGCAGATGCTGGCGACATGTTCTGAAAGGGATCATTTGTTGACTCCTCAGATATCCTTCCGGACACCTCCACACTCCACAACTGCTTTTCACATACTTGCAGCTACGACTAGCAATTAAAAACCTTTATCCACCCTTCCCGCAGGAACCCTCAACACTTTATTCACTACAGATGCTGCTGACAGTGCCCATGCACATACATCTCTTAACCAAACTCTATAATGTGGCTCAGCACGAACAATATAGAAATTCTGAACAGGCGTTAGAGAGAGGGAATGATGTGCGTGACACACCTCTGCTCACAGGCGATTGGGATTTATGTTGCACACTTACGAAGATGCTTTCACCAAACTGTAACTTACGCATTATTCATTTAAAATATTTACCACAAATATACTATATGCCAGTACAACTACATAAATATGGATTGCAGGGAGATGACAAATGTATATGCTGTAGTGCCCTCCAGGCGGACTTTTTGCATGTAGCATGGGCATGTCTTCTGATATGGTGGTACTGGGAGGAAGTGACGAACACTCTGGGAACTATGCTATCAGAACTGATCCCTAACACTCCACAGATTTTCCTACTGGGCCTGGTTAAAACACAGAGACTATCCAATTGCAGACTAATGGCTTCCGCCCTTTAATTGGCCAAAAGATGCATTGCCATGAGACGGAGTGGCAAAAGAGCTACTCATACAAAATATTGGATACCTGATATCGTATACTGCAAGGAACAGTTAGAAACGTATGCAAAGGAGCTACCTGCTGCCTCAAAACCGAAAGACTTTTGGGGCCCTCTGGTTCACTACCCACAGACACAGTCTGACACACAAGCAGAAGATGGGGAGGGTCCGGTATCAACTGCATGATAAATTACAGATGTTATTACACCTTGAAATAAGCTGTAGAAGAAAATTAACTGTCAAAGTTGTGCCAATGTGCTTAATTCTTTTCTGATTTGCATGCCATTGTACTTTATACCAAATCAATAAATAAATTGTTCTGGGGTGTTTTTTTTTTATTTTTTTAACGTTTTGAAGGGAATATCCCATGTAATCGGTATCTCACCACCTTTATTTATATTATTTATGACAGCCAAATATAATGGGAGGATAAACCCCAAAAATACTTTATTAAATTCCAAAGGTATAGATAGCATCTTTGCCAGCTGCTTTACCGTTAGCAAAATGTGGTGTTTTAAGGAAGGCAGTGGAATGCTAAAGGAGTTTTGATGATGTGTAATGTAGAGCGGTTGGAATGTTGGTGATGCTTTTTCAATGTTCTATGATAGTTGGTAAGAGTAGCCATGCTGACAGAACATGTCTGGTGGCTCCTGTTAATAATCATACCTCTTCAAATAATCAAGTCTTCTCCTTCATCACCACAGATTTTGTTGGTGACCAGTGGGAGCAGGAGCTGCCAGCACCTGGATAATCCATGGTGGCTGCATACACATCCGCAAGTATGATTTCCCTACAGTGTGGCTGTGTGCTCAATGTTTCCGTGTCCCATTCCATTAATTTTAACTGTTTGTTGTAGGCTCCTCTTTGTTTTGCCAGCAGTTTGTCTCTGCAGCTTCGATTTGTATTGTCCTTACGTCTCTGCCATTGTACACATGTGCTAGGCGGCTGATCGGTGACATCGGCCGATGCGGCCATCTTCTGAATTCTAGGGCACATTTCCTATGATATTGTGCACTGAGTGCCAGTGACGTCAGCCCGGCGGACATCTAGGGTGGTGGAATCCTTCTCATTGCTGGCTTCTGAACTCTAGAGCAGATTCCTAAGGTTTGTGCACTGCAGGCCTGTAACATGAAGCCGGTGGCCAACTTAGGCTAAGGAATTTATTCCTATGCATAAACACTATGTATGAATTCAGTCTACCATGGCAGCCACTTTAAACTATCTACTCAGTTTTTCGTTTTTTTATCCGTGCCGCATTAGGGTACAGGGGCATACCAAGAGCAGCATATGTTTTGGGGATATTTCTTCTACATCAATAGTCTGTACACAGCATTATGTGTCTGCCTCAACAGCCAACTGTTATATGATCTGTAGTAAGCACATCTCGTTTTTTACTTGTGCATGGTGCTCAGCACAGTCAGCGGCCTGCAACCATGTGTAACGACAGAATATATACCTGTAACATAGCTACCCCCAAAGTAATACTCTCACTTTTATATTCAGTGATACACTCACTTGGTCTAGCAGTAAACACGTGCATCATTGAATTCACAGTGATGCACTCACTTTTGGTTAGAAAATTGGTATCATCAAGTGATATACTTACTTCAATGCCAGCAGTGATACACTCACTTCATGTAACACATTATGGTGTATCATTGAATCCACAGTGATACTCACACTTTCTTTGCTCCAGTACTGAGAGTGCTTTATTATACCCAGTCTATGAATATACAAAGTTGAAGTTTTTGTATTGTTATCCATAGTGCTAGTATAAAATCAACTGAGTAGTTGTGATATTCATTCATTGTGTTTGTAATATTTTTTAATTGAATAGAGGTGTGTGGGGTATCTATGCTTGATAAATGGTGAATATTTTATAGGTGAATGGGATATCTGTGCTTGTTGGGGAAATATTCTGATCAATTAGTGAATATTTATTTAGTGTAAAATGCAGTCGGTTACTCCACCACCTTCATTTCTAGATGGTCAAGGTAAACCACTGGTATCCTGGAGAAACTCATTTGATGCTTTCAAAACATATCTTGGAGCCATAGGAGCTTCAAAATGCAGAATGTCCCGTTTCCATCAGGGATGATTTGGAGAAAGGGCTGATGAAATTTTGTGACAGTGGGATTATCAAACACATAGAGTCATCTTTATGGTTATCTCTACTGGTAGTGGCTTGGATGAAAAAGGGTGAACTAAGGATTTGTGTTGATTTGCGCAGTTTGAACAGTGCTATTTAGGTAGATTCACACCCCCTGCCTAGGATCACCGATCCTTTTGAGCATGGTGGCAGAGGTGAATTGGTTTTTAAAACCTGATTTTAGCTCTGTTTTTCAAAGGATCATTTATCATGTGCTAAACGATATAAAAGGGGTGGTCGCTTTTCAGGATGATGTTTTGATTTTTACAAAAACAAAGAAGGAGCATGACACCATTTTAGACCAGGTATTGTTTATTTTACAAGAAAAAGGCATGGTATTTGAAGTTTGAGAACTGTGAAATTGCCAATGCCCAAGTGGAGTATCTGGGGCATGTGGTTCCAGGTGATGACATTGAGCCAAGACCAGGACGGGTTAATGCCATTATTGATGAAAGACCACTGACTGACAAGTCTGGGCTGAAAAGTTTCATGGGTATGTGCGTTTTCTATTCTAGCTTTATCCCGGACTACGCTTCTCATATCAAAAAATGTACTGTGTTCTTGTAGAAAATTAAATTTTCAAGTAGGACACTACATGTCAAGAGTCATTTGAGTAGGTTATACAAGAGTTAGCCAGCTCAAACGTGTTAAAGCCATTTAATCCAAGTTTGCAATGTTGTATCTCGGTTGATGCCTCAAATGTTGGGTTAGGTGGCATTTTTACACACTCCAGTTGTGAAGATGAAAACACAGTTTTCTATGTATCTAGAGTATTGTAGGAATCAGAAACTCATATTCTACAATTGAAAAGAGTTATTAGCTTGTTGGTGGGCTATTCAAAATTTCAAATCATATGTTTTGGGAAGCAGTTTTACAACTGTGGCTGATCATAAACCATTAGATGCCATTCTTTCTGTAGAGAAGAGAAAGGAACAAGCCTCTAAGATTGCCAGAATCATGGCCAAATTATAGCAATACCAATTTTACACACAACACATCAAAGGTGCTAAGAATGTTTGGGCAGATTCTTTGTCAATGTTTCCAGCTACAAATGGTAATCAAGATGATGTGTGTGAAGGTGATGAGGATGATTGTATCATCGCTATAATGGATTTGGAAGAATTGTGTGCAGTGTCCGAGAATGAATGGAGATCCAAGCTGGATCAAGTTGAAGTCCTGAAATTGATTACATCTTATGTGAAAACTGAATGGCCACCATAAAGGTCCTTGTACCTTCATGTCAGCCTTTTTGGAAAATACATGATGAATTATGTATAGAAGATGGTCTTCTGTTGAAAGGAGATAAGTGAGTTCTCCCATTAGAGATCAGCTTTAGGGTAATCAAAATGGGACATGAGGACATTTAGGAAAGATCTTTACCAAACACAGGGTCCATCAGATGTTGTGATGGCCATCCATAGATAGAGAAATTGACCAGTTTGTAAAAAGGTGTATCGTCGGTTCTAAAGCTGAAGAGGGTTTGGTAGTCAGAAAAACACCATTACAACCGATTGAATGCCCCTGTAAAGCCTGGGAGAAAACTGATGTTGATTTAGTTGGCCCTTTCGTCACTTTACCAAACCATCTGCATTATGCTTTAGTAGTAGTGGATCTTTATTCTAAGTGTCCTGAAGTAAAATTCATATATGAACCTAGTTCTAAAGCAGTTATTGAATTTTTAAATGAGATCTTTATCAGAGAAGGTTACACCTGGTTCTTCATATTAGACATTGGGGATCAGTTTGTGAGTGGGGAGATGGAAAATAGTCTTAAAGCAGGTGACATCAAGCATCATAGGCCGTCACTCTATCATCCCTAAACAAATGGCCAGGCCGAGCACATGAACAAGGTGTTAACCCAGTGTGTGCAATGGACCCTGGGTAATAGATGTATTGGCCTGGATGCGGTACACTCAATGCTATGGTTTGATCACACGAGTCCACATTCTAACACAGATGTCTCCATTCGAACTGTTGACGGGAAGAAAGCCAGCCATAAAGATTTGTCCTAGTTGGATGTGCAGATGGGTAAAATTTGGTGTACATTTGGATGAGTTTAGTGACAGATTTGAAAATAATGTGGCCAATGCCAAATTAAATAAAAGAAGCATTGTATAGGAATAATCGAGTACATGAAAAGAAAATTGAGGTTGGAGATCAGGTCCGTATCAAGAAGGGGCGTATGTTAAAAAAGGAGATAAAAAATGTAGCCTTGTTTAGTGGGAAAACTATATGGAAGTGCCATCAGGGTTAATGGTACTGATTGGTAAAGTGTGGGGAGAAATATTAGGCGTGATGGCAATATGGAACAAGTAGCCCCACCATTTATTCAAGTCTCTCAACCGTCTGTAGATTCTAAAAATAGTGATACGTAATCCACAGAACTACCAGATTCTAGACAAATTCCTCAATGATTTAGGAAGTGATCTGTAGCTTATGATCGGAAATATTTTGGTATTTTATGGGTGTGAAGTTTTTTATTTTGCTCATTTATGAATATGTGTATTTCTGTATAATTCAATCAAAAGTATTTTATAGAATGTCCAAGTTAGATTTTTTTATGTTTATTTTTTTTTGTTTTGATCTTTTGTTTATTATTTTATTATTATTATTGTTGCACGAGTTTCTGCATTCTTTATCAACAGTTATATATTGCATTATGTGATTTAAGATGTTTTAATGTTCACTTTTATTGAATGTTAGTTTAGTTTTCTTCTATTTGTTTATTTTGTTCAAAGGGGAAAAGTACTGTGGTGTTTTAGACAAGGCAGTGGAATGGTAAAGGGGTGATGATGATGTGGAATGTAGATAGGTTGGAATGTTGGTGATCCTTTGTAAATGTCAGTTGGTTGGAGCAGTTTTACTGACACTACGTGTCTGGTGGCTCAGGTTAATAAACTTACCTCTTCAAATAATCGAGTCTTCTCCTTCATCACCACCAGTATATATAGCCACTTTAATCTCTGCCTCAAATAATGGAGTATTTAAAGATTGTGAATCTACAAGTGAAAGTTATGTGATTAGTCACGGGTTAATGCTGTCAACTATATGAGGGAAGTTGATGATTCTTCATGTGTGTATAACTCCATTTAAATTACATAATAGAAAATCTGTACACCCCCCGCAGTGGTTTGGGACACAATGAAAGTCGCACTTCAAGGAATCATTTCTAGTTACACTATTCTAGAGAAGCAAACAGCCAATATTGAGATTTACAGATTAAAAACAATACTTGCTGCATTAGAAGATACACATGTCAAGATAATCCAGGGATGCCTACCCAACAGTCCAGGCATTTACCTTGAAATAATTAAAACTAAAACAGAATTTGATAATGCCCATGCTAAAACAATGCATAACTTTATCTGCAACTTTGCACAGAAGTATATGAATACAGAGACTCGGTTGGTCGCATACTGGCCTATAAGGCCAAGGAACAACCAAGTTGCACTACTGTTGGACTTGGCCCTTTTTGAAGGGAAACTTTTTGCCTTTCTCCTAGCCTTTCCTCTGACATGTTGTTGGTGGTTTTAGGACTCTGGACTGCTGTTCAGTGTAAAGTGCACAGCTGGGTGTGGAGAAGAAAAATCTAGAGACCGAGAGGGTCTTAGCGCAGGAGAGGATGGCGGAGGCAGAGAGGGCCTTCGCCAGCGAAAAACTAGCTCTGGAGGGTAGATTATCCCCTGAGTGCAGTTTTAGTTGTCTGGATTCACCAGTGAGGGCGGGATCCAGTGGTGGCAGCAATATGGAGTCCAGTGCAGAAAGTCCCACTCCCAGATCCCAGAGCTTGGTACCTAGTTCCCAGGAGGAGGGCGTCACACCTGAAGGGTACAGGTTGAGGTTCAGGGGCAGTAGGAAACTGTCTCACCAGTCTTGGGGGAGTTTGTGAATGAGTGTTGTGAGGCACTGGAAGGTTGGGTGATGAGTAGCACGGCAAATGATTTTGAAGGGCTGTTCAATCTGGTTGTCAGAGAGCACATGTTCAGTAATTGTTTTCCGGGGTTACGCCAACACCTGTTGGAGTATGAGTTCTCTGATCTCAGGGAACTTGCATGGGAGGCAGACCTCTGGTTGTGTGCCGGAGGGTCTGAAGAGGCATTGGGGAGTGATCCCAAAAGGAGTGGCTCAGGTATCTTCCGGTCCTGTGTGGTGTAAGAGATTCAGTGTAGCCTAGCTGGGTCCCAGTGTAGTGGGAGGGGTGTGGGGGCTCAAGTCCTGTCTCAGTGGAGAAGGAGGGAGTGTGGGACTGTGTGTCCCAAGGTGCCCAAAACCCAGTCTCAGGGCCTGGAGGGTTCCCAAAGGGAACACCAGGTTGGGGGTCTAGGTTGTACTAGTCGGCCATTTGAGGAGGATCTCCTAGTGTCAGGAGAACCTGGAGCATCTGTAAATGGAGCTCCAGAGGTTCTGTTGTCTGTCAGTGCTGCTCCAGTTGGGAGGGTGCAGAAGTCCAGATTGTGGGGTGAGAGGGGGATGTGTTCCCCAGTGGGAGAACCAGTGGATCAGGGACCAGCCAGAAGGGCTGAGACTCCTAGAAGTGACCATGGTGACACCACATCTGTCCTGGGGTATCTTCACGCATTGTCAGATAGACAGGGGTCAGGAGATCTGCGCCAGGCAGACTGTCACACGACACATGCATCATGTGTTACCCTCAGGGGATACTGTGTGAGTTCCCAGAAGTCCTGGTGTGCCAGGCAAGTGTTCAACTGCAGGGTTTAGTCCCTGGCTTGGGAGGCCAGGTTCAGGTTCTGACTGACCTAAAGGAAAGGACATCTGTAATCAGTCTCCTGACTGAGGGGATACTGTGTGAGCTCCCAGAAGTCCTGGTGTGCTAGGCAAGTGCTCAGCTGCGGGGTTGAGCCCCAAGGTTGGGAGGCCAGGTTCAGGATCTGCCTGGAGGGAAGGACATCTGTAACCACTGTACTGACCGGTTTGGCTTCCAGGAGTACCACTCCAGTTGGGAGGGTGCAGCACTCTGGAAGGGGGTCCAGAGGGAGTGAGTCCTCACCTATGACCCCAGTACAACCTGAGGGTTTAGGCCCTAGGTTGGGAGACCGGTTGCTGGAGAGAGGTCCTGAACTGGTGGGAAAGTTGTGTTCTGAGGGTGCCTCTCCAAAGAGGAGAGTGGGGAACCCTAGAAGGAAAGGTAGGGGGAGGAGAGCCTTGCCTGTGACTTCTCTTCAGCCTGAGGGTGCGGACCCTAGGTTGCAGGATCAGTGGCAGCTTAGAACTGCACTGAGGGGTAGAGTGGAGAATGGGTACTATGTGCCTGGGGTTACTGCCCCCCACATCTGGATGGCCTGGGCCTGGTCCTGGCTATGGACAACTAGGGAATACTAGTGGGGTAGCTTAGTTGGTGCTGGGAGCTTTGACAGAGGGAACCACATGGGTTCAGAATGGCGTAGAACTGGATTGTGTCTCTGCAGTTGCGGGCCGTGGTCTATCGCCCAAGGCAGGGAAGCCCATCGAGGTGGTGATTGGTCTACCCTGCATTTTGGCTGGAAGGGGGTTGTGTTGAACTTGGCCCTTTTTTCAGGGTCATCCCTAAACTTTTTGCCTTTCTCCTAGCCTTTTTTCTGACATGGTGTTGGTGGTTTTAGGACTCTGGGCACTTTAACGCTGCTGTTCAGTGTAAAGTGTGTGTGCTCTCTGTGGTAAATATGGTAAGGATTGGTCTACACCTGTTTGGCATATTTAATTTACCTGTCAGTCCCTTGTAAAGTGGTATCTCATATACAAAGGGCTGGTGAATTAAATGCTGCTGGTGGGCTTGCAGCTCTGATTGCGCCACCCACCAAAGTAGCCTTTCAAACCTATCTCAGACCACTGCCATTGCAGGGCCTGTGCGCGCAGTGTTACTGCCGCTGTGACGTGGCACTTAAAGTGTGTGCCATGTCTGTGACCCACCTTTTTACTACATGTCAGTCACCCCTTAGGTGGGCCCTAGCTAGCCCTATGGGCAGGGTGCATTGTAGGTAAAAGGTAGGACATGTTCCTTAAGTGTGTGACATGTCCTGGTAGTGACAAACAGCCATTTTGGTTTCTCACTACTGTGATGCTGCCCTCCCTTAGGAATGCATTGGGGATTCCCTGATAAGTGTTTCAGTGGTAATTCCTGATATGAGAGGAGCAGCGTGGTCAAGTTTGGTATGTTTGGAATAGTAATAATAAATGCTACGCAATGGTGTGCGCAGATTAATTATAACTATTTTAGAAATGCCACTTTTAGAAGTTGGAATTTCTGTGTGCTATTTGTCTGCCAGCCTGATGTGGATTGCATGTCTGGCTTTGGAGTGACAGGGGCTAGTGAGGTGTGCGTGGCTCCAAGAGGGGCAGGGTGAGTCAGCGCTAGGCTGATTAGGGCATCTGCATTTGGAGTAGTGGGTGGAGTAGTCCCCTGACCCTGAATAGGATTGTGCCTGCCTAAGTCAATGCTGGCTCTGCTCCCCTGTGGTGTGTCTGATGGCAGAGCCCCCATCTCCCAAAGAAGGGTGTGAGTACAGTGTTCGAACTGGTTCCCCCAAGCCCTGTACTTTGCAGACAAAGGAAAACTGAGTATGAATGTAGGGGCTGTGACCCCATGTTTTCCTGCTTGTTCTTGTGCTGGGGGCTTGCTGCTGCTGGGCCCCAGGAGGAACCGCCACGAGGGACTGCCTCGCTGCTGGAGGGCCCAGTGAGCTGGCCTGCCTGAGCCCAGCCTTGTGCCCCTAGAACTTTGCCCTGGACCTGTGGGGGCCCTAGCGCCTCGTGGGCACCCTATTCACCTTTCCAGCAGCATCGGTGGCTGCAGCGCGAGGCTGTGAGGGAACCCCCAGCATGTGGGATTCCCCCGGCACTGTGTGTTGGAGCAGGAGCCCACCCCGCATTTGTGCATCTCGAGCAGGTGCCCCCGCCCCGCAATTGATTTTATTTGAAGCGGGTGCCCACCCCGCTTTTGGTTTTAATTACAGTGGGAGCCAACCCCGCGTTTCCAGGGAGGAGCAGGTGCCCACCCCGTAATTGCTTTTATTTGAAGCAGGTGGCCACCCCGCACTTCGCTAACGGGAAGTCAGGCTGTTGCTACACCTGACTGTGGGTGAGGCCAATATCTGGAAGCCAGTGGTAGTGCGGCAGAGACTTTGCTCTGTGCCTGGCTGTCCCTGAGGAACCTGAGGAGAAAGCCCAGAGTGTGGCAGAAGTTAGAGAGCTCCTCCAGATGATGCAGGAGCCGGTGGGCCCTAAAGTGAGGCAGACGGAGGTCTTAAGAGTGCTCCCAACTGAGGAGGCTGCACCGGAGTGTTGGCCTTACCAGGAGAGCGTAGGTGTCCACCAGAGAGCCCGGTGAGTGAGGGCTTTGCTTTGCACACTGTCGGTGCCTGGTTTCCTGAGCGGTCCCGCAGGAGAGCGGGCTGCTCCAACGTCGGGGGCAATTGTTTCTAAGAGTCCTGGAGTGGGGCTCAGACAGCACAATTAGTGCCAGGGCCCAGTTTTTCACAGCTGCACCACACCAGCGTCGACAGCTGCAACGTTTGGCCACATTTGGTTTTCAGGGTCCCAGTGGGGCCCTCGAGGTACAGTGAGTGCCAGTGCCTGCATTTATTTCCACAGCTGCACCGCCAGTTAGCGGCAGCTGCAACGTGGGGGCACATTTGTTTTGCAAAGTCCCAGAGAGACCCAGGAGGCACAGTAGTGCCAGCACCATTATTTCTTTGGGGGCATTTTGTTGAGAAAGGAGTGAGATACACTCCTGCCCTGCCCCAGCGCAGTGCGCACCCTTAGATGTTGCTGCATTGGCAGCCAAGCCCTGACATTTTGCAATAGGGCATTTGAGCCCCAGAGAGAAGGCCAGTTGGCCAGGGGGTCAGTGGTAGGTTAGTAGGGCACCAGGCCCTAATGTGATTTATGTGGTGCCTATGACAAATGTGATTTATGCACCATGATTTATGCCTCTGATGTTTATGTTTATGAGGTGATTGCATCCTGTGTTTAAGCTTATGAGGTTGGCGCATAATGTGTTTTACGCCTAATGTGATGCTTATTGCATAATGTGATTTATGTTGCAGGATAATGCTGGGTACAGTATTTTGCCAGTAATTACTGGTTGTTTTCTACATTTACTATTTGTGCTTTGTGATGGTTCTGACAGTGGCCCAATTTGCCCTGTCATGAGTATATAATCCCCTGTAAATATTGCCTAGTACCAGTTGGCACAGTATGTATTGTGTGATTACTATTTTAAAGTGTTTTGGATAATACAAAGGCTATCTTTATATATAACCTTGTGTGGAGTTTCTTTTGTGGTGTGCCTATTTTGTTGCTGCTGTGTATGTGTTGCGCGAACGCTTTACACATTGCCTCTAGGAGAAGCCTGTCTGCTCGTGTCAAGCTACCAAGGGGGTAAACAGGGGTTATTTTCAGAGTGTAACTCCCTTGCCCTGACTAGAGTAGTGGTTTCTGCCTGGCTTAGGCGCAAGCCCTAGCCAACCAGAAATTCCATTTCTAACAACTACTATAACACAGGTCAAGACTGATAATGGTAAAATATCCTCTGAATCAAGATTTATTTTAGAACTTTTCAGACAGTTCTATCAACAATTATCATCAGTGGATCTTCTTGGATCACGATGGGGCTAGCAATGTTAGCATAGCACATAGACCCCAGAACTATCAAAACCTACTCACACCCCAGATTACACACAAGGGGTAAAACGTGCTTCGTCCGTACCTGGAATGGTCAATAAGGGGGTGCCACCAAAGCTGGCACCGCTCCCTGACTGAGACAAAATAATGACATACCTGGTGGGAAAGTTTTCATGTCACCAAGATGCTTGGATCCGAAACACCAGATCTAATGATGCTGATAAGTTAAATATTCACAGTTATGTTGTGTTTTTATTGCATAATGCAATGCCAGCAGACAGGGCTTTAAGTGAGATAAAGAACCTGGGATGTCTCTAAAAAAGGGGGTAACCAATGTAATTAAGAGAATGGTTTAAACATGTAAACTAAAAAGCAATACTTCCCATAGTGAGCCACCCAAATGGCATTTTGATGCTCTTCGGTGCTTTCAGTTATTGAATCCAGATATATAAAACTCAACAACCAAAAACAAGCAAGGACTATTGACTTTGTCAATGGTTGTTTGCTACATAAGATATATTAAATAAAATAATGATTTTATTGTAAATATTATTCGAACTGTTTCAATTATGAGACTATGAATTAAACATTACAGAGGTCTGTGGAAGGGGTAGTGGTCTTCACAGGGTCTCAATCCCTCTCGCTCTTCCCTCTCACAGCATTCCTCTTCAGTCTATCTTAGACATTCTTGCTCTTTTTCACTTCACATCACTCTGAAATCCTATATCTGCATATATCATACCTCATCTTCTTCCTCTTCAGTGCAATCTTTTACTCTCCCTGTGTGTACTTAATCGCCTCTCCTTCACTTCACCACCCCCAAACCCCATACAAACCCACTCGCATGTAAGTGATGCATTTTCTTTGACATATTCCTCCTCGATATTTTGACCACCGTTTATCTCCTTCTCAGACATTTGCATAGAATCACTGTGGCAACTGGCATACGTGACCAATGCTATTGTGAGCGCTGCAAAGATACAAAGGATTGGATGACTATGTATTCGGAACACCTTTATGATCCAGTGACAGTCACTGTGAGAAACTCGCACTGCCTTCAGCCTCAGCTCCTGAACTTTCAATCCAAGCCCATTCTAGACACATGGATGTGACTCAGTTGTTTCTGGTCCTGGGGCTAGTGATAGCCAAAAGGCTTATAGCAATCCACTGGTTGACGCAGCAGGGACCTATATTGGCAAAGTGGAGGTCAGATTTACGGGAATGGGCCCTAGCCGAGGAGGGGCACATACGGAGCACCAGGAGAGACCCCAAGTTGCCTGAGGTGCTACTAGCGTGGGGGGTAATGATGCAGGAAATAGCGGGACAGGCCTCCCAGATCACTATATCCAGTACGGCTGGCATGCCCATCGGAGTGGGGGAGACCCCAGGTCGAGAGAGGAAGGTCGTGGATGACCCCGTGTGAGTGCATAGATAAGCGACCCTTGAGTTGCAGTGACCCGGGGGGGAGGGATAGGGAGGGATAGGGGGGGGCAGTTGGGTTGGGGGACATGGTTGGGAGGTGGGAGGGGGGAATTGTTTTTCAAATTGGTTTGGAGAAAGCAAATTCACTGAGACATCAATTGTAAAATACTGAAGATAATGGACGCTCCAAGGTGTTGCACTCACACATTGTGGCTCTTAGAGACTAGTACGATGTGGTTCCTCGCCTCCGTGGAGGTGTACTAACTGAGGAACTGCTGGCTGAGAGGTGTGTGGCAAGATTGATGAAGACCACATAACAGGATTGTGGATGTTGCAACAATCGGTCCACTTCCAGGTGCCGCGTGCTAGATTGGTCCATTGGTAATCTGTAGATACCTGTTTTATGGCTTCCTATGTCGGAGCCTCTTTGAAGCATCTGTCAATATTACTATGTTATGCAGTGTATTGATGATGACGGAAGTTGTAATTTTGAGGACACCAATAAAGTTTGTTTACATCTCAAAAAAAAAAAAAAATAATGGATGTGACTCAGCTCAAGGTATGCAATATCCAAGAGTAATGTGCGTCACCCAAAAAACTTCAGAAACACAACATCCAAGGAATAACAAACACTCCTAGGGAACGGAAGACTAAGTAAAACATGTGAAATGTAAGCAGGAACTAAATCACTGAGAAGGATTACCTTAATATGTTTTACATTCATTGTTCAGAAATCAATCAGTCTTTTTGTTTGTTGAGTTAGGGACATGATTATGGGGTTCGATAAGCACCCGTTTCATTGTTTGCTTTTTATTACTACTGGAAGTGAGACCCAGAGGGACCCAGCCCATTTAAAGGCATGCCAGGACATTAATGGTTTGCAGGACCAATGTTGCAGCATATGCCCTGTGCCCCATACAGCCCTCTCCTGGGCAATTCTAAATCACCAAGGCTAGAAGCTCTTTTGAACAGACTGTGCTTGGCCAGCTTGTGCCTGCAATACACACTTCACTGTTGCAAAACCACTATTCCCTAACTTATTTCAGTTTCTAAAGCGATACAATTATAAGAGCTATCAGTAAATCATACTGCAATAGGACAACTTGCACATTATTCTCTAATTTGTTTGGCACCATGCAAATCCTCCCTCAACATTTGCGAACTTTGTTTCTAAGCATTGCAATTAGACGTACAATTCGTGTTTACTGGTTAGAACAGCCTGCTGCAATTTGAACACTTGTCTTCTCTTTTTCTTAAGCTGTGTCTAGTGATTTAGTGGACTAACGGAAACACAGGTAACATGGGAAGTCCTCTCAGCCTTTCATCCTCACAAAAAAGGAGTATCCATGAGTTTGGTAACAATAAACATCTGTTATCTGTCAGTAGCATGAAGACCCCTCCTTGGGGGTGGATGCGTGCTCTACAAATACGCGTTTCCTGTGTTGCCAAGTGTTCTATGATGGTGAGGCGGTTCTCGGTTGTGCTGCCAGCCATCTATAAAGATGAGTTTTTGGTCAGGGATTTCCCTCAACTCCATGAGTCAGATGGACTTTCCCTTATTAGTATAATTCTATGTCTGGGAATGACTCAAGACTATTGAACATCTGTGCCATGCTGAAAAGAGGAGCCCGCCGTCTCTGCGAGAGCAGATGGTTCATTGTTCGCCTTGGCGCCTCTGACTTTCTAATTGCTAAATATGCATATTATCATGAGAAGCGCAGGAGAAGCAAGTAACCTCTCTGTACGTGGAGTGGTATTTAACTTTGCACTACAGTTCATTATTCCTTTAATAACTCTTGAACTCCCAGGCAAGCATAGCCAGCCTCTTGGTGGCTGACTATTCTCAAAAGGAATATTGAGTAGACAAAGCCACTGCTGCTGCAAAACATTTAATCACAGTATTAAAACATGGCTTGTACTCAGCCATCCCATCTATCCCAGGGAGGGTTTTGCAAGCTCACTTTCACAAGGCAAACCATTCATCTGTTAGTTAAAGTTTGGAGATGTATATAGTGCAGCTTATCACCCGTAAGGGTATCCAGGTGCTGTCTATGAGCATGGGGAGATTAAGTGATTTGCCGTGAATCACAGGATGTTGCGCCAATGCCAATACTCGAACACTCTGGCCGCTGCGCCACATCTTCTTTCTACCTAGAGCAAACCCACTGTTTGCCTAAAACAACAACTACAGTTGTAGACTACAAAACATTGTGATGCTGCACTGCCCTTGCACAGTCCAGGGAGCAGCGTTCTTTTATTTGCATGTCAGCGTCTTCCATGCAAGTGATGGAATCCCAGGGTCTGTGCCCCATTGCGGAACAGAACACGAGAGCAGGAACTCCTGGATTTCTATACAACTCAGCCGCGGCCCGTGGAGGGAGTTCCGTGGGGCGGTAAGGCGGGCGGGGGAGGGGCAGGGTGGGGGGTTCTAAAAACCGGAATATGGATAATTGCAGGTAAGTAAACAATTAAATAAATAAAACGCAAAATGCGATGTAGCGCGCGCTACGAAATTTGTTTCATTTATTTAATTGTTTAATTACCTGCAATTATCCATATTCCGGTTTTTAGAACCCCCCACCCTGCCCCTCCCCCGCCCCGCCTTACCGCCCCGCCTTACCGCCCCACGGAACTCCCTCCACGGGCCGCGGCTGATACAACTGCAGCCAGGGCACAAGACAGTCTCTACCCACTATTTTCATAGGGTAGACACCATCCACCCTGCCAAGAAGTTGTGCCACACTGAAATATGCTGAATTTATCCAGGTGTAATTTCCAGACATCGAGAAACGATTAGCGGTGCCTGCACGTTGTCTGCTTTCCATTCCCAGCAGCAACATATGGGCAGGGAGCGAGCTTTCATCTTTCCACCTCCAGCTGGGCTTAAGGCAAAGGTCGAAGTTAAGGGTCCATCATGCTTACTTTTGTTAAAATATGATCATGGCACAGCACGGTTTGGAGCCTCACACTTGCAAAGGAGGGAAAACAACGGGACACATCTTGTTATCACTTCACAGGTACTTCAGAGAGGCATGCTTTTGATTTTGTTCAGTCCCTGTGAATAAAAGATATGCATACATTGTAAGAATGTCAGATGTGTTGGTCTGTCCCAGTCTTTACACAAATAACAATTTAAATACCTCTATTTTATCTATTTTATAGCTCTGCTCATCTTAGTGCAAGGAATTAGAGTGCTTTACTTAACATACACATTAAAAATTGACTATAAATCATATAAGTTTGTAAATCAATGTGCAGTTCTCTGTCTCGCTGTTGGAATTTTCCTCCCCCCTCATATTTGTATATTACCGTTCTCTGCTGGTGTGTTCTCTGTCCCATATATTTCCTTTCGGTGAGGGTTAGCGTTCTACCGATCACAGCTGTTCCTGTCTCAGTATCAGGATGTTCACTGTTGCAAGGTAAGGTCCATAAATTGCCTGTGCAGACTCCCTGTCGCACTGTGTGTGTCGGTGGAATGCTGCACTGGGATTGCCTTTGCTCTTGTGCATCCAGTGAAAGTTTCCATGCAGAGTAAAGCGTAGAAACAGAGCTCAGCAAACAAAGCTCCACAGACTCTGATATTTGGGGCACGGCCTCACTTCCCCCCACACCCCTCCCCAGGGCACACACTGCAATCATGACCCTATGACCTCAGCTGCAGAAAGAGAGGAAAAGGAGAGGGACTTGAATGCAGTTTGCGCGGTAAAAAGCGTTTTAATTTCAGGGCAGCATGCTTGCTGAATTATACCAACAAATTTCTTAGACTAACATGACTTGTCTATTGCATATAAGAAATAATGTTCCTATCAGGAATCTCTTGTGTGCATTGTTCTGTTCCCTTCCTTCTTGCGTTTAGAGTTTGAAGAACTAAGAAGTTTCAGAGGAGGTGGAAAGTATGGTGTTGCACTGATTTACATTTAACTCGCTTGTTTCTCTCTTGACACCCGCCTCTCCTGAACCTGAGAACAGCAGACATCTTCTATTGAGACCATGATCTGGTTCTTCATAAGGGGGCAAAATCCGCGGTAGACAATGTTACCTATATTTAATACTTCTTTCAATTTAAATATGTCTCCACAATTATATAAAGTATTGCAGAGAGTGAGTTTGAGAGCTCTCTGTATTTGAAACGACTGAGATGCAATAAATCATATATTAAAAATGCTATCATTCAAAGCAGGAGAATCAATTGCTGTTCAATGCGCCCCTGAGGCTGAAATACCTAAATCCAGCCCAAAGATACACCTTTGGTCCGCCGCAAACAAGATGCATTAGATAGATTTTGAAATAACCTATTTACAAGACATTCATGCTCTCGCTGTTCGCATTTATTCCAAGGAGTTGGGAAGTAGAGCACTTCCTGTCTTTCCCGTGATCAAACCTGCTTCTGCTATAAATACTGTATGATTGATTGAGGGTGAATGCACCGGCCATCCCGCCTGCGGGGTATAGGAAGCTCACTGCGGTGATGAATGAGGTGTGTATGCTAGGTTCTCTCTCTGACGTAAGCCAATGGCTGTCCTCCAAATGGCTTTAATATCATCAATTTTCAGCTGAGTATCTGGGATGGCTTTTGACATGGCATTAGCAGTGATTGAGAAAATAAAGGAGGTGTGAATGTAGTTCAAATGGGCAAAAGGGTCAGAAAATCATCTGGATATTGTGGGCCCATGAGGTTTTAGACAAGGGTTCCTTTAGCTACTGAGGGTCTGGAAATAACTATAACATAACGAAGCATGATCTCATTCTCTTCCCATTCTGCTGTAAATTTGGAACGAGTTAATCCACATTCGGAGGATATTTCAAATTGTGAGTTAGTAATGGTGTTATAATGCAACTGGGATGACGTGAGAGTACAGACGTAGTAAAAAAACTCTACAATATGTTTGGAGGACTTACTTGAATTTTGTTAGGTGCCTTCTTAGGACCTGCTTCTCAAAGGCCTTCTTTCGTGAAGAGGTGGGACTTGCTCATGAAAATTCAAGTGTAAACTTGGCCTGAGTTTGGAGCATGGCACCTCTATGCGCCAAAATACTCTATGGGAACTGTAACCACAGTCAGTTGAACCATTGACTCCCTTACTACATTGACATCGTTATTCAAGGATGAAGCTGCGTTTTTTTTTAATAGTGGTTCTCAGTAGAACCAACAGGCTTGTAGACTCTGACCACACCGGATGTAATACACGTGTGTACATACGTAAAAGTGTAGGTTTAGGACAAGGTTTGTGATT
This sequence comes from Triturus cristatus, assembly GCF_964204655.1. Lineage (NCBI taxonomy): Eukaryota > Metazoa > Chordata > Amphibia > Caudata > Salamandridae > Triturus > Triturus cristatus. The sequence goes on from NC_140588.1 coordinate 894,315,331, forward strand.
AAATAGGTGTGCTGCACTCTGGAATGAAATCATCCTCACTTTACTCAAATGCTGAACTTAATGATTGCTTGTTACTTAGCTTCATAACCAAGATGCTCTGTTGGAGAGTAATGTGTGCTGTAAGTACCCAGAAAAAATAATCTATAAAATAAGTATATTTACATTATAGAAATATTCTTAATGATTCACTCTGGTGATGCACTTACTCAACCCTATTCATCGATGCATAATCATTATTTGAATGCTGTTAGACCTGATGAGCCTTAGGGTTGTCTTCCCCCAACTTTTTGCCTTCCTCCTTCACTTTTCTGACCTCATTTGTGCTGGTACTAAGACTCTGTGCACTTTACCACTGCTAACCAGTGTTGAAATGCTTGTGCACTCTCCCCTTAACATGATAAAATTGGTTTCTCCCCAGTTGGCATATTTAACTTACTTATAAGTCCGTCATAAAGTGCACTACATGAGCCCAGGGCCTGTAAATTAAATGAATGCTACTAGTGGGTCTGCAGCACTGCTGTTGCCACTCATTTTAGTAGCCCTTTACACATGTTTCAGGCTTGCCATTGTAAAGCCTTTGTGTGCAGTCTACTGCCATGTCGACCTGGCACAATAAACCTTTTGCAATCCAACATCTTCCCTTTTTATACATATAAGTCACTCCTAAGGTAGTCCCTGGACAACCCAGAGGGCAGGGTGTACTGTACGTAAAAGGCAGGACATGTCCTTTTATTATTTTACATATCCTGGTATTGAAAAACCCTTAAAATGTTTTTTTACGACAGCGATGATTATATCTCCCATAGGATAACATTTGGATTACCTTATTATATTTATAAGAGTAATTTCAAAATAGGAAGATATAACTGATTCCAATTTGATGTCACTGGAATCACAATTTAAAATCCAAACGTAAGGTGAAATCAGATTTTTTATTGAAATTCTCCAAATGCCACTTTTAGAAAGTTGGCACTTTCTTACTTTTCCCATTTGGTGCCTGTAGCCTGTCTGTGATCACATAACTGGGTGCAGCAGTTGGCCTTTGTGTATTCCTCCTAGACAGCTACACACAGTGGGAGCCTAGGTGTGACTTGATGGGCTATCCTGGCAGGAAGGGAGGGTGCAGCTGGGCACAGCCTCACTTACACATGAATAGGCTGTGCCTCATCCACACACAATGGGCTGAATACTGCCTTTAGTCAGTCTGGAGCCAGGGCAGGAAGGGAATACCTGTGCCAATAAGTTCTGGATCTCGGATGCCACCACTTCAGTACACTTTTGGACCTCTGGACACAATTCCAGGAAGAAGGACTGCTGTGCTGCTGTAGTGGCACTCTGCTGGACTGCACTCTGCTAGACTCCTGCTTTGCAGTGCAGAACTGCAGCCTGCTGCCTTCTTGCCTGGGTGAGAAGGAATGGACCTGCATCACTCAATTCCAGAACCCAGAGTGAAAGGGCTAACTGGCTGGCCTTCTGACCTGAAGCCTCAAGGACATAACAGGCTTCTAATCCCTGCACCTCGGCTCTGCCATCTGTGAGTCTGCCCTGCCAAGTGGTACCAACCCAGTTCTTGACCTTTGAAAGAGGGCTTAAGGTGCTTGACAGCGGAACCAATGCATCTTCTCGGCTGAGCAATGCATTCCCAAGCAGAGCCAACACATCTTCTTGGCTGAGCAGCGCATACCCGAGCAGAGCGAGTGCATCGCTGCCACCTCCCACATCTTGGGCCCAACCCATTACCTTCAGAACTGCCGCTGCGTGATGCTGTGCCCGGTGCAAGCTCCTCATGCCCCTTATGGACCGGAGCCTTGATGACAACGACGCTGGAACTCCGCACTGCATCTTCACTGCTCATCAGAATCAGGGAATTGCCTATGCTGCAACTCGCGTCCTCGACTCTGGACTTCGCATCGCAAGCCCCATAGACAGGATCATCAACATATCAGAAACTCGCACGGCATCCTCGTCGCATCTCGGAAGCAATGCATTGCCTTACTACCCGATGCATCTTCGACACGGATCCTCACAATGCTCTGCAACCAGGATTTCAGCAGACCTAACTGGATCCCTGTAGCTGGCCTGCGTTCCATCACAGTTGGTCTGAACAAGTGACTTTGTCCCGGGCTGGAGAACAAGATATCACGAATATCGCTTTTTGCTTCTTGGCACTATTTTTCCTAAAATGTTGAAATTCTATTTCTACAGTTCTACTAATTGGATTTTTGTCATTTTGGTCTTGGTTTATTTATTAAAATTAGAGGTATTTTTCTTTCCTTCGGTGGAATCCTTTTGTGTGGTGTTTTTATTGTTTTACTGTTTGAAGTGTTGCACAAATACTTAACACACTTCCTCTAAAGTTAAGCTTGACTGCTCTGTGCCAAGCTACCAGAGGGTGAGCACAGGTTAGTTTAGGGTTTACCTGCCTCTTACCCTGACTAGGACTGTGACCAAGGATCATACCCCAGCCAACCAACAGCCCAATGTCTAACAAATGCACTTTGTAGGTACATGTTTTAACTTGCTACCTTCTTTTGATGAGGTTGGTGCTTGGCATCCCAGCCACGCCTGCACATTCTTTAATTTAATCATTGTGGTTTAACCTTGTACACTTTCATTCTTAGTTCCTTGTACTGCTTATGTGGATGAGGTTGGCTGGATTGAAGTGGGGCCCTAACCTCTTTCAGCAGAAGCAATTTCAAGCAGCAGGCAAAATGCAGGCACAGCAAAGGCAAGCCTGTATGTGTGTGTTTATGCTGAGGACTGTTAAAAGGCACAGTGTCTTGCCTCTGTCACACACAAGCCCCAACAGCCATGGCCACTCTTCTTCTTTGACTCTCTGCCTACCAAATGCATGTCATGATGCTATTAAGTCACAAACTTGCCATCGCATTGATTAGCTGAGCCTTAATGTGTCAGCCACCCCTGAGACTGATCAAGCTTCATCCTGCTAGCGCCATCAGTAGTCACCAGGGGGTTCAGATTTGTCCAGCTCAATGTTCACTCACTTTCAATGCATAGTGGGATCTCTGCCATCTGCTTCTTGTCATTTGCTTGGACATTGATTTCCCTAAGAAAAGATGGCCATAGAAATCTCATTCACTTGATGTCGCCAATGCAGTCCATGAAGTTTAAAAAGTCACCAAGTAATAAAAGTACCATCTATTACTTTTAAAGAAATTCATTATCTATTTCCTTCTTCTGTGGCCTCTAACCTGCAAACTCTAGATTCTTCTTATTGAGTCTCTTCCACCCACTCACTTACTGTACCCTGGTTTATAAATGCTGGCCTACAGTCATCACTCTTCCTTCTCTTCTTCACCCAGTTAGCCAAGGTGAGTATGACTCAGAAATTACCATTGCTTTTGGAGATTTTCACACCTGGTTTTATGTACCCTCATGAACAGGCTATTGGTCTGACCAGAACCTCACTTACACAATTTAATATCTGGTTAAAGCTTATGGTAGCTCAAATATGTTCTTTTGGGGTGAACTTTCATGCTAAAGTTGGTGTCACATACTTTCTCCTGTGCTTTAGAGCAGATGATCGCTGCCGCTTCAGTTCTGTATGTGGATGGATGAATACCATTTTTACAACTAAATGGTGACAAAACAGAAGTCAAACAGGTGTGGAACTCAGTGAGGCATCCTAGCGTCTTAGGTGAGACTCCTATTGCAACTTAAAAGGTATAAAACTTACACATAACATTTCATGGCACTTTATGTTTGGCTTGTCAAGTCACTCTCTCCTCCTGTTCTTTTCAGCTTCACTGCTTAATGAAGGTGTTTAGTTTTTTGACTCAAAGTACCTACAGAAGTTAACACCTTTAGCTCATCATGTCTGAATTATGTTCACACAGTTTATTTCGACTTACTCTTATCTCTATTTAATAAACAGCATATCAAAATCTTCGTTTGTTTAGATAGCTGCATTTAGCTACTTGAGTTAGAGTCTTTTGTACCTGAAAATAAGTCCCCAACATGAGGCGCACAGGTCCTTGAGGTCACTCTTTTTAAGTTCTCTAATTTAGATTACTCTCCTCTTTGTCATAAAGGGCTTGATTGGCTGTGTTACATTTGAAAAAAAAACTTTCAAAACATTTCTTTTGTGCTACACTGCCAATTATCTTATTTCACAGTTCTTTAACCTTGTAGCATTGAGGTGAACAACAATGTGATATCTTACATATTGCCCTGCCCTGGACGGATGGATTGTCCTAAGCACAGGCTATAGAATGTTGGGAACCAGGTTGACAGTTGGGATCAGGCTGTGAGGGAAAACAACATGATAGAATGCTGTGACTGGGGTTTCCGGATTAAAGCCTGGATATCCTCCTCTTCAATTTCATGGGAAGCCACATTCAATATAGGTGGAAAAAGAGGTCCTTACCTGGGTGGTTGCTTAAGTCATAAAACATTTAAGAAAATTAACAGTCATAAAATAGCAACGATTTGTTATGAAATTGCGTTAAAGATCCTAAAGATTTGATAAGAATAAATTATGTTAAAGTAAAATCAATGTTCGACTCTTGCTCAAGGCTGACAATAATATCAGAAATGGTTTACAGTGAAGGATTTGAAAGGAATGTGGTTTTGCCGCACATGGATATTCGGCCAGGGGGTTATGGAGATCAGTCCATCAGAATAAAGGGGTATTTCCAAGGTAAAATTAGATACTGAGATAGAAAAACACTCAAAAGTGTACGTGTCAATCAAAGAGAACAGTATCAAAGGCACATTTGGATCCCAATGCTTGTCCTCAAACTCAAGTACAGGCTGTGCAGAGTTACATGAGCTTTGTGAATGAATTATGAAAATCCATGGGTACCTTAACACGTCCATTCACAAGTTACAAATGAAGAAAGTAGCAATCCCAGTAGCTTCAAATATTAGATTACCTTTAAATGTATTGTCTGCAGTAAAAGAGGAATTAGAAAATTGTGTAGTCAAGACATGATTGAACCAGCAAAAGCCACTGAATGTCTTGCACCTATAGTTGTGAATCACAAGGCGAAAAATAAAATTCACCGTTGTGTTGATCAGAGGACTCTAAACAAAGAAGTGATCATAGAAAGTTTTCCATTACCCACAATCTCTGAAATTTGAACAGCACTTGCTTAGGCTACGTTTTTCACAACCTTGGACTTGGCATTCTCAGATTCAATTTCACCCAGATTTCCAAGACCTCACTGGCTTTATCTCACCAAGGGGAACTTACAGATTTAAACATATGCCCTTTTGGTTGGTGTCACCGGCATTAGTATTTTTTTTAAGAGCCACGACATCTATGTTGAGCTCCATACCTGGTGTTTTCTACTATGAGGTACCGGTAACACAAGATTACAACATGATGAAAGAATTAAAGCAGTTCTGCTAAGATTCAGAGAGTATGGTCGGACTGTAAAAGCTGATAAATGTAAATCACATATTTAGGCCGTAAAGTAAGTGCAGAAGGAATTGAACCATAAGAGGATGTAGTAAATTCATTTTAGCAGATGGCAGCAGCCAAAAATAAAGAGGAGCGTGTCATTTATTGGCATGGTTTAATTTTATATTAAATTCATCAAACCTTTAGCAAGTAGAACATTCAAGTTAAGATCTTTTCTGAAAAGCAAAGTGTTTCTTTATGATAAAACCTGTGACGAAGAGTTTCAAGATATGAAAGATAGTTTAAGAGACTCTCCAGAATTTGGAACATTCATTCCAGGGGAAAAAGGTTGTGATCACCACCGACCCCAGCTCCAAAGGGTTGGGTGCTGTGTTATCACAACAGAACTCTACTGGAGAAAGAGCTCCAGATCATTATGTGATGCAGAATTCCATTATTCTATAATATAGAAGGAGGCATTAGCTGTATTATGGGCTGTGAAAATATTTAGAAACCTCACATGGATGCATATTTAAAAACAAACTGACCATAACGGCTCAAAGAAATATTTGGGAAAAGGAGTCCAGATTCCATCTCTAGCCACATCATGAGGTGGGTCATTAATCTTCAAGAATTCACCTTGGAGGTGAAATATTTGCCAGGAATTAAGAGCTGTGCAGCAGACTGTCTGTGTAGTTTAATAGATGAAGAGTGAGATGAAGACAGTGAAACGGATGCAATAGATGGGGAAGAGTCACCCACTGAAAAGGTTTGTGTGGTAACTTATGGTGTGGTTACTGAAACAGATTGGAAAAAAGAAATGAGAAAAGATTAGGTTTTAGCTGAAGTGATATTGATGATTGTGAATGGGTGGGCACATCAGAATAAGGAGTGGGACAAGTTTAGATCATGCTGGATGATCAGAAATGAACTACCATATGTGAAAAAATAATTTTTGGGAAGTACAAAGTTCATCCCTGCAGAGAAAAGAGAGAAGCTTATTGGCAAGGCACATCGGAACACTTTGGTGTTTGCAAAATAAGAGACTAAGGGCCTCATGTAGGTAGCCAAATACCGGTCGGTAACGGCCGATTTTCGGTAAATATGCCGTTACCGACCGGTAGTCAGACAAGTGAGATGTAGGAGTCCAAAAACGACTTTTCGGTAAATATGAGGCGGTAAATACCGATTCATATTTACCGAATTCCAAAATACCGATTCAGAGTTACCGAATACATAATTAACGAATCGGTAAATATGAAGTGGTAAATATGAAGTGGTAAAAATGAAAATGACATGTAGGAGCACTCGGTAATTAAGAAATCCAAGAAAATCGGTAAATTAGAGTCGGTAATTAACACGGATTGAAAGCAGGTGGTAACCATCAACAGTGCAGATAAGCAATCCCAAAATGCAACAGCGTGGACAACATGCCCGCTATGTACGTCATTGCAAGGCGCCTACATCTACAGGCAGCAGGACTGAGGGTTTGGCGACGGGAGGAACGCATCTACAGACAGCGCATCACACTAGTCCAGCTGACTGATGCAGAGATACATGAGAGGTACAGGCTACACCCCGAAACCATCATGGACTTAATCAGGGACCTGCACCCACTCCTGGACCAGCCAATAAGAAGGGCGCACGCCACACCCCCACATGTGCAGGTGCTCTGCAGCCCACATCTGTTGGCATCCGGCAGTTATCAGGTGGTGACAGCTGCGGTGGGTGGTGTATCCCAGAGTTGCCCGTCCCGTTCCCTCAGGAATTTCCTGGATGCCATGATGCAGAGAATGCACCACTACATCAGCTTCCACAACACACAGGCTGCACTGCAGTAAACAAAAACAGACATTTCTCACATGGCACAGTTCCCCCATTTCATTGGCTGCATTGATGGTACACACATCCCAATCTGTCCACCAGCTGACACAGAGCACATCTACAGGATCAGGAAGTCCACCCACTCCATCAATGTGCATACCGAATTGAATGATTTTGGGAATGGTCCTGTGGGTGGCAGAACCCAAAGGTGGGCCTATGCTACCTACAACGAAGTCTGCAAGTTGTCGCACAGTGAGGCGGCTTCCAGATTGAGAGCTATTGACCAAGCAAACATGGAGAAGGCTTTTGCCGTCATAGATAATAGCTTTAGCACTCTCACTTCTAGGATTCATACATGAGACAATAGGCACATGCAAGTACACGGCGCATGCAATGTACAAGCCCCGATTTTGGCGTGCGTCCTACAAGGTATCCCAGTGCCTGTGATTACACCTTCTTTCACTCTGCTTGCAAACGGTATTTATTTAATTTTGATTAATGAAGGTTGCTGCGGGATGTGAGTGGGTATCCCGTACATAACTGTCTCGCATAAAGTTGTCTGCTGCAATACTGTTTTTTTTTCCACCCCCGCATGTGCGGCGGGATGTTTCCATCTGGCCTTCGATTCCAACCTTGAAAGCAGAGTTCAACAAGTTGAGCAGAATAGAGCGCCATTGTCCCACAAAGAGGTGCCTTTGACTTCCTCTCGTGAAACATTTGTCCTTCACGTTGCTAATACGCGCACTGAGGTACAGGCGCCTCTGAATACTGACCTCCCCCTGCATTTCAGCTCTTTGATCCAAACTATTATCAATGCCTCGTCCACGACCGGCCTGGCTCATTTTTTTTAACATGTGGGCTCAGGGCCCCGTGACCTCTTTCCGAAATATTTTTGGTGTAATTCCGGCATTTGTTCATTCACTTTTCTCGAGCACCTTTTGAGGTGTTCCGCTGCTTCTGGCGCTAGTGGCAGGTGTGCTGCTTTACCTTTTCGTACTCCGGAATGGCTGCTCCTTCTGTGCCACACGAGCACCTATCCCGTCTGCATCTTCTTCGTGATAGGATGCTTGACTTCTATGGTACTTTGCCATTGGCGACTTTGAGCCTGGCTTATGGATTATCCTTCAGGTATTCCTACTTCACCTGCGTACAACCTGTATTACACTGCCTGGATTGTCCCTTTGAATGGCCTCTGGATTTGTGCTTGACCAACATGGTGTCTCCGGTGCCGGATTTCGATCGACTGATGAGGCCCTTAGTGTCTCACGAGTTGTCCTGTTCTGGTGTCCGGATCATGGCGTGTGGTGCGGCGCATGGTATCCTGGGTAATTGGGACATCTCAGCGGCAGCCTACGACTTCTTGTCCATGAGCTATTTGGAGGAACCTTCCGGGTGCCCTCTGATTGTGCTAGAGGCTCCGTTGGTTGGAGAACACGTATGTTCCTTTTCTTTACTTAATTGGATGGCTGAGACTTTTAGTGGCCCTGCAAACGATTTTTTGTTGGAAGCCGTGGCCACATATGCTGCCTATACATTCATGGATTAACTGGATTGTCGTCCATTGCGCCTGTGCTACTGGACAGCACCCTGGCGCAACATTTATTTCTCTTATTTCTCGTTTTTCTCTTCCTGATGGTCGGCTTGAGTTTTTTACTATACTTGCATTGTGTTTTTGGGAATTTTATGCTGCAATGAATTGGACTTTAGGACTTTGGCGCTGCATTGGTTACGCCTTGTTCTGCTCTGACGAAACTGAACTCTGCGTTCTCTCTTTTCTTGCCTATTACATGTTGCTTCGCTCAAGGGGGCGTGTAGTGAGTTCTCCCTGAATACGTACATACATTGTTCAGTTAGCATAACCACGTTGAATATTATGTAGCCATCTTTTTGTCTTTGCACACGACACTGCGTTTACATGTTCTTTCTTGAATAAACTGCTGACTCGAGACTTCCTTCAGACGAGTGCATTCTGTTGTTCCCATCCCAAGCTCTGCGCAGCGACCTTGGTCTGTACATGCTGTGACACACAGTCTGGAATTTTACACGATGCATGTTTTCCACTCTAGGTTGTTCGACCCGCTATTTAGCCATGACACACGCGCAGCTGCAAATACCTGAAAGTTGGTGCTTTTCATATCACAGACATCATGTTTATTGTTCAGACCGAAGACGTGCCTTCCTGCGAGACGGCTCCTGATGCTCCTGTGATGTGATTTCACTGAGCTGATTTTTGAGGTATGGGGTCCCCTATTCAAGCCGGAGAGACCTTCTATTATGACATGATTATGATATTGGCTACTTGGTTAAGGGAAGGTGGTAGTATCCTCGGTATTTTCCGATTCGCTAAATACCACCTCGGTATTTACCGATTCGGTAAATACCACCTCGGTATTTACCGATTCGGTGAATTCCGATTCGTGATTACCGAATGTTACCGAATCGGTAACTGTTACCGAATTTTTACCTACATATAACTTACCTATTCTAATTTACCGATTCGGTACGGCTCGGTATTTAAGAACCGGTAAAATTTATTTACCTACATGAGGCCCTAAGGCTTGATTTCTGGTGGCCGGATATGGACATCTAAATTGAGAGACTAATCAGAGATTGTTCTTTATGCAACAATAGTAACAAAATGCTGATCACTTGGAAACCCCCAGTACATTACAGCAGGCTCCCAGACAGCCCATTGTCAACACACCATACATAGTGTCTCTGATGGATTTAATATTCCCGATGGCCAGAAGCGAAAATAATCTCTGACATTAACACTAAAAGCGTCATAACATTTATGGAAAAGATGTTTCCAAGAGAAGGATTACCATCCTCTTTTCGCTCTGATAATGGGGTACAATTATATTCAAATGGAATGCAAGAGTATTTAAACGGGATTGGTGTCAAACATTATCTGTGTGTGATTTACCATGCCGAAATCAATGACATGGTGGAAAGATTTTAAAAAACCATAAAAGAAGGGATCCAACTTGCGAACATATGTTGGAAGGATGAATCATGTAGAAGGGTGAAAGTTTTGCAACTAACACTGCATCAGAGAACAAAGAAAGCTCCTTTTGAACACTAGGCAATCCTGTAGACAAAGAGAATTAAGACTACTAAAGATAAAAAGATAAAAAAGAAGATAAAAAACGGATACATTTAAGAGTAGGAAAGTGAGTAAAATCAAGTGCCCTGTTAAAAATAACTAATGGTCAAAATTTTTCAAGCCCATGAGAATACTCAAATTGCATCACAATGCCTTGACAACTGAAGATGGAAAGGCTCGGAATTTAAGGAGAGTAGTTAAGATTAACCACCATAGTGGCAATGCCAGCACGGCAGAATGAACAAATGACAAAAACAGGAACAGCAAACTTCAGAAGGCATGGCACAGTAAAAGGCTGGATGAGAGTACAGAAGGGAATTCATTAAGAGATGCTTCGAGCAGGGCCAGTGCTCGACCGACCTAACCATCTGGGCATTTTAAGGACTACATTACCTATTAGAGTACATGTGAAAGAAAAGTGTTGATTAACTATTTCTTGGTCATGTGCATGCTAAGCAACTCACAGAACTTGATGTTCAGTTTGATCATTGATGTTATACTTGTACTTCACATTTATTGAACGGCGTTAGTTATTGTTCATTTGTTTTAATTATGTTCATTTTATTTTCTTTGTTTCAAAATTTTGCAGGTATTGCCAAATTCGTTTTGTAAAATATACAAATGGAAGACGTGCGGTATCTCCCATGTTCCCCACCCTTGGATGCATGGAATCTCCTGAACACAGGCAATAGAATGTTGGAAACTAGTTTGAGATTTGGGACCAGGCTGTGAGGGGAAAGAATGTGATACTATGCCGTGGCGGGGCTGTCATGAATAAAGCCTGAATTCTCTTCAGTTTCCTGTAGTTGATTTAAACATCTCACAAAGAGCTTTATCGGTCTATTTTCATTCATTAATTTCCATTCAGGTAAGAAGGAACACTGAGTGTCAACACATATTCTAATGGGGAGATATGAAGTTAATATATTATTTACAGAGAAATGATGTAACGAGCTGACATCTTTCTCAAGACCATGTTGAATGTAAAAGCTCCCAAAACAACCAAAGGTCAAAACAATGAGACTGCTGGATTTATGACAAACAAAACCAAACATAAAATTAACATGTATATGGGACAAAATGCTGAAAGCAAAAAGAAGAAATTGCACATATCTGGAATAGGAGGATAACATTGGAATTCAGGGTAGGAGTTAACCGAATAATGCTCATTTACCTTCCAGGTTTTCTTTCAGAATATTGCAAATATAAACTTCACCCTGCCAAAATATCTACCACAACATTCTGAAGGTAAGTATGCACATGTAAGTATAGATTTATTATTTTTAACTCCACATCTATGTACCTAGATGAAGAATATTGTTAGTATTCATATATGTGAATTTAACAAAAATAAATACATATTTAACAATAGACATTTACTTTCGCAATATTGTTATAGTTGAGAATTTGGCAACACTGTTTTGGCAGGATGATATTGGAAACTTGACATTTTAGTAAAATGCAACCTTCCTAGAACAAAAGATCTCTTGTGGTCAACTATCAAGAATACACTTTTTGGTTAGTCAGGGAAGTAGGGGGCATATTTTGAAAGCGGGGGTAAAAGTACTGTACATGGAGCAAACAATATCACTATGATATTATTCCACATGGTTTCCTCTGTTTTTAATATTCATATGAAATCAATAACCAACCACATAAAGTCCTAGGATTTCTCAGACACTGATGACACTCTTGTTCTCCAACACTTTGATGGAGATCAGAAGGAAATTGAGATGTGCAACGACAAATCATAGCAGCTGTTAGGAGCTATTGTTATGACCTGTTGGCAGAGTCTTAAAGTGGATTATTATTTTGCCCCTATGACCTTGATGAAACATTTAAATGCACAAACATGTTACAAACATTTGTAATCTTGTTAGGTCAAAACAAAGTTCAGCGATAAACTGCATAACGTCTTGTATCTGTGGCAAAAGCAGCAGGCAATTCCTGAAGGAAAATTGGGTTAAGTTCAAGCAGTACCAAACAATATTAAAAGTAAGAAGACAGGTCAATACATTTTACAAAACAATTTAGAAAACTAAAGAAAAATGTAATAGACAAAAAGACACAATAATGTTTAAAAGTGATAGGGGAAGTGTGAATGTGGCTTTGTAAAGTTTTAACAAAGTGCCAAGAAATGGTAAAGCACTGTCCAAACTCAATGTTTGCCTTAAACCGGTGCATATTTTTTGGGTTGGGTAAGCCTTGCTCAATGCCCTGGTCAAAAGAATTACCTTGATGACTTTTTCTAGTTATAAAAATCCTCCAGCAGGGAAAGACAGTATGCTGATGCCAGTGTGCGTCCCGGGAAGTTGGATACATCATCATCAAACTCCCACCGAAGCCACAGTTTTGGTGCCAAAAGCTCTGAGTGGGCTGAATTTAGATTTCATGGTCCCCAAGGATTGTTTGTCATGTCCCAATACAGACTCAATGGGGTAGGATATTCCTTTCAGTGATCCTGCAGTAATTTTAAATGCTGAGTGGAAATAACCGCCAATTTGTAATCAGCTATGTCACACCTTTCTTGCAGAGCTTTGATATCTTTCCCTTCAGGGAAAAAAAAAACATCCCAAAACGTTCCTATGCTGGAAACATCACTACTGGGCTGTCTTATAGCTCCTAGATGCTTAAGGTAGGCTTCTAGGACTCATGCCTCTCTCTATCAAGAGCTCCCAGAGGGTCCGGTGCAGTCCACCTCCAACTTGCAGCTGGGTCTTCCATAAAGGTTGAAACCCTTCATCTGCCATTCTTTTTCCTGGTGTAGTGAAAAGGAGTCGTGCCAGATGACAATTGAAGGGCAGCTTCAGTTCTTTTCAGTTCCATGATGCAACTGGAGATCAGCAGTGCTCTAGGCTTCTTTACCCGGAAAGTCAGACTGAGGAGTTTTTGGTGAGGTGGCATGTTTATCCTGCAAGCTAGTTGGTGGTTGGGTAATTTCATTAGGCCAATCCATTCAAAAAGCAAGAAGTCAGGGTCCCTATTACAAAATCGTAAATAGTTGTTAAAACAACACTTTATTAAATAAGTATGACCTCCTGCCACATTAGCTTTACAAATCTAACTGTCGTTATGACAGACATGTGGGAGTTAACAGGTACTGTAGGAATGTTCCATTGGGTGACAGAAATGGGGGGGGAAGAAACAGAAGAAGGGAGATGGCCTTAAGGCAAGGGAAACGAAGGCTAAAAGAAGTCACAGATTACAACACATCTCCCTTCCATAACAACAACAAGAAAAGAAGTGAGGTGGAAGGACTCGGGATAGATGGGGCGATACAAATGTGACGTATGCAATAAACAGGGTACAATAGGAAAACAAATGTTCAGATACAGGATAAAATTATTAATGAGTATCATAGTCTTTGTGCCACAAAGGAGCTCTCCTTGAACGAGGGCCAGAGTTTTCCCTATTAGTTATACAGTCTCTTTGAGAAGTCCCAGGAATTACGCAATAGTTCCTTTTACGGGATGAGTCTTGAAGATGACTAATATTACAGAGTCTGGTATTGTCATGTGAAATTCTATCCATGCCCAAGGTTCTACCATTATCCAAAATGACCGCATTCCTTTTGACCTCAACTATTCTCATAGGTTTGGAGAACTTACTGTAGCATGGGCGATGGGCATCAGGAAGTTTTACTACTACACTGTCCCCAATTTTCCAATCTTGAATTTTCACTGCATGTTTCAAATCATATCTTTCAGTAAACTCTTCTTGATGTTGTTTGACATGACCTTACATCTCCTATCTGTTTACCCATCTGAGTTCTCCTCCTCCTAACCAGTTTGGAATCATTTTGGTTCCTGGTAACCTACCCTTGAGAGCTAGAAATGCAGAAATATTTGTTACAGAGTTTGGTGTAGTATGATAGGACCAGAGCATGTTTTGAAGTGCCTTATCTACAGGTTTACCAGAGATTTGTGTATTCATTTATCTACGATTAACACGTTCTACAAGACCATTGGCCCTTGGACAGTACAAAGCAGTTTTATAATGGCAAATAGAAATTTTCTTTAAAATATCATGAATTTCATCTGAGGTAAATTGAGCACCGTTATCTGTTATGATAGTACTGGGAACTCCTTCAGACATAAAAGTATCAGAAAGAAATTCAATCAAAGATAAAGTGTTTATTTTGGTGCAGACTTTTGTAGTTATCCAATGTGAATCGTAATCTACCAATACTAAAATGTATTTGCCTTCCCACAAGGAGTTTTTAAGAGGACCAATAATATCTAATTCAAGTTTATCCCATGGTTTGGAAGGTACGTTTACAGGAGACATTGGGACAGCTCTCGTAACCTTGGTTTTGTCACTCAAAGCGCAGATCATGAATTCTTTTACCTTGTTCTCTACAATTCTATCAAAACCTGGGAACCAGTAGGATGCTCTGACCTTAGACTTTGTTAAATTCCTTCCCAAATGACCTTCATGGGCTTGATCAGCAATTCTCTCCCAAAGAACAAGTTTGTAGTTCCTCATAAATTTCTCATTTATAATGCTTAATTCATGGCGAATTCCCCAAAAGTCCTTCAAATCATCATCTACACACCCTTGTTTCGAAGGCCAACCATGAACAATTTTTTCTTTAACCTTTTTGAGGGACTCATCTGCGTTCATGCCTACTTCCCATTCTTCTGGAGAAATTCCTGGAATTTTTACTAGCATGACTTGTTCTACTACGCTGTCCATTTTTGTTCCTTCTTCACTGCACGGTAATCTAGACAAGCAGTCGGCTAATACATTCTTAGTACCTGGAACATAATCAACTCTAAAATTGTAACCTTCCAGGCCCATGAGCCATCTGCTTATGCGAGGAGTGTTATTTCCTATGCCTTTGGTTGAAAAAATATATATAAGAGGTTTATGATCTGTGCGTACGCTGAATAGTAAACCCCACAGATAGAATTTTAAATTAATAATGGCCCATGCAACAGCTAGCGCCTCTCGCTCCACAGTGGAGTAGTTGTGTTCAGCATCTTTTAATGCTCTTGATGCGAATGCTATAATTTTCTCTTCGCCATCTATAATCTGACTGAGGGTCGCCCGATGCCTTTTTTGCTTGCATCTGTAGTTAGTAAAGTTTTTCTTCTTGGGTCAAAATTGCCCAAAAATGGGGCATTCACAATAGCTTTCTTTGTGAAATCAAAAAACTCTTGACAACCTAGACTCCAGACAAAGTGTTCTCCTTTTTTTAGTAACTCTCTTAAAGGAGCCGTGATGTCAGCAAAGTTCTTTACAAATTACGTCATATGTTCAACTAACCCAAGGAAGGACTTAACTTCCCTCTTTGTTAGTAGGTGCTGGCGCTTCTCTCACTGCCTTTACAAGATCTATTTTAGGATTAACTCCACTCTTCGAGATGGTGTGTCCTAAATGGTCCACTGTGTCTACGTTGATCTTGCACGTTTCTCTCTTTATGGTCAGACCAGCTTCACTGAGAGCCTGTAAAACTTCTTTTAAAACATTGTAGTGTTGTTCACTTGTTTTTCCATCAATTAGAATGTCGTCTTGAAAACAGAGAACATTCTTAATTTCTTTCAAAATCTGATGCATCACTCTTTGGAAAACTGCGGCCACTGATGCAAGTCCAAACGGCATCCTGCAGTATTAAATGCTCCAAAGGGTGTAATAAATGAGGTCAGAGACTTTGAATCTTGATGAAGTTCAGTCTGATGGTACACTTGAGATAGATCTATTACAGTGAAATGTTTGGCTTTTCCAATCATGCTGATCATTTCATTTATTCTAGGGAGCGGAAATCTTTCAACCCAGATGTTTGCATTAAGGTCTCTTCGGCCCCCAATGCCTAGAGACACTTACGGGTGATTGTTTGCGCTTTACATATGTGGATTTATTAGGTCAACACAGACCCGCAAACCCCTTGCTCCTGGTTTTTGAGTGACAACAATGGGAGCCAACCATAATGAGCTCTCGATAGGTTCAATGATTTTTTGACTCACTAATTTGTCAAGTTCTTTCTTAAGAGGTTCATGCATTAAAAAAGGAATAGGCCGGACTTTGTGTACCACTGGCACTGCATTTTCTTTTAGTTTGATTCGGTGTTGAAAATTCTTAAGATGACCAATCTCTTCTCTAAAAACTTTTGGGAATTTTTCAATAATGTTGGTACAACCATTCCTCTTATCTACTGTCAAAACTTATTACAACAGTCCCATTTTAGGAGCACTGAGTCCCCTCGAGATCCACCCCTACGGAAATGAGGAACAACCCCTTGATCTAGGAACCTCATACTCTGAGAAGAGATAAATGTGTTAGAGGACTCACTTGATAAAATGCTCTGTAACTTGGGACATTCGTGTTAAAGAAAAGTTGTTGCTCCTGCCTGTTGTGATACCACCTGTTCTGACCTTTCTTGAAGACTCATCCAAGCAACACTGTCAATGTTTGCCCTATAATGGACCTTTCAGCTTCTGAAGTGACTGGATTGCCTTCTGCAGAACAAACACGTCAGATCTAACTGAAATGCTATTGTAACCACAGGAGGAAAGGTAGACCAGCACAATGGGTTTAGCTTTCAGGCTGCACAGAATGTACTTATCCATTACAGTTATCAAAATGGTGCTTACAGAAAGTAAATGTGTGATGAAAAGTGAAAAACAAACAAGTTTCTATTATATTTTCAGGCCAAACTGTGAACATAGTTTAATGCACAATTAAGGCCTACCGTAGGAAAGCATCATTTTACCTATACAGTGACAATAACTACTACTTGTCAGGACACAATGGTGTTTCTTGGAGAACTACATTTAAATTATATATGGTGTGTTGTAAATATTCACTTCAGTCCACATATGACATCTAACTTACATGTCACTGTTATATTTCCTACAAATTCAGTGTTGTTGGTTGAGGAGGGGTGAACCCCTACTCAAGCAACAGCCACAATCCTTGGCAGGGAGAAACAGAAAAAGTGTCTAAATGAACCTGTGCCTAATGATCTGGTAGCCTGGCACAAATGCAGTCAGGCTTCACTTAGAGGCAATGTGTAAAGTATTTATGCACCACACAAACAGTTAGAAAGTGAAAACAAAACACAGAAAATCTCACACCAATTTAGTAAACAGAGTACATTTAAATATATTATTTGACAACAAAACAAGAAAAATCCAAGCAGTAGAACCAGAGTTACAAAGTTTTAAATTTTAAAGTGAAAATTTGCACCTAAATGATCAAAGCGCCATACGCAGACTTCAAGTCGCTCGAGACCAGGGCAAAGTTGAAAGATATGGATGACTGCATTGGAGTGCGAGTCGAATACTCAAAGTGGATTGGGGACGCTGTCCACTTACCTTCGGACTTAAAAGTAATTTTAAAAGAATATGTTTGAGAAGGTAAAGCTCAGTGGGGTAAGGCAGCAGGTGGGGTCTGAGAACGATGCATTATCACAGAGCCACTGGAAAAGTGGTGTGAAAATTTCTTCACTCGGAATTAGTCTCTTTTTTGGAAGTTGAAGTTGAAAATCTCCAGTGGGAATAAGCGGCAGGCTGTAGCTGACGAGGGCTCTATGGGTGCGGATACCCCTTCTGCAAGAAGCCCCTAAACATGATTTGCTACTGCAGAGAGCGTAGTGGGAGCTGCGAGGCTACTGGCGATGCACCTTGGGTAGGTCGACAAGCAGGTATGTCCTGGTGTTTCCTCGGTTCTCAGAGCAAATTTGTGTAATAAATTCCCAAATTGAATTTGGGCTGTCTTGGGACCTTTGCACATCTTCTAAAGGTCCAGGGCCGGAGGGTCACTACTTGGAGGGTCAGGTCTCACTCAGGCAGGGACCAGGTGTGGGCTCAATATGGTTAGATCCTTTTCTGTCACTGAAGCTCTGACCAGGATGTCAGCCAACTAACCCTTGGAGTCACTCTGAACGTCCTGGCTTTAGAGAAGTGCTGAGCTCATGCAGCAGGGCAGTCCTCTGGGGTTTCAGAGCAGGCTTTGACCAGGAGAGCAGTCCTTCTTGGTGCAGCAAAGCAGACTTCTGAAGTACACAGCAGGCCACAGCAACAGGCAGCCTTCTGAGACTCCTTCCACAGGTCCAGAAAGTGAACTAAAGAGTCGGTCTGATGGTCCTATTTTTTTACCTGGTGCCTCCTTCAAAGTAGACGTTTCTGGAGGTTTCCCCTGTCAGAAGTGTTTGGAAATTCCTGCCTCCCCTCCCTGGTCTGTTGACATGCACACTAGGCTAGTTTGAAGTTCTTTGTGTGAGAGCACGGCACAGCCTATTGAAGTGCAAGAGGGACCATCGATCCTGTCAGAGAAGGCCAATCCAGGCACATCTAGTCCCTCTATGATGTGGCTCTCTGGGAGGAATAAACAAAAGCTGCCCACTACACCCAGTTATGTGACACAGGAACAAGCTGCAGGCACCAAAGGGTTAGGACAGGAAAATGGCAACTTTCTAAAAGTGGCATTTTCAGAATTTTGATTTAAAATCCGACTTTATCATTAAAAATGATCTTAAATTGCAATTCTTCAGATAGCAAATATGATCCTCCTACCTGCCCTCAATCAAAGGTTATCACTTATTAAATGTAATAAGGTAACCCAATGTTATCCTATGGGAGAGGTAGGCCTCACAGTAGTGAAAAAAGAAATTTGTCGAGTTTTTCACTACAAGGACATGTAAAACAAAAATGTACATGTCCATTTGTTTAACCCCTTTGATGCGAGTGACGGAGCGGTTCCGTCATGCGCGTCGGTTGCGCTGTGCGCATGACGGAACTGCTCCGTCACGGCCCCGCCCACGCACGGAACCTTCAGCACGGCGCGGTAATCCACGCCGCGCTGAAGGGGTTAATTACAATGCACCCTGTCCTATGGGCTGTCAAGGGATTAATTTAGGGGTGATGTATGTGTAATAAAATGGAGTTTAAGGCTTAGCAAATGGGTTATTTTGCAAAGTTGAATTGGCAGATAAACTGTCAAAAGGCTGCATTGGCAGGCCTAGAGCATGTTTTAAGGGGCTACTCAAGTGGGTGTCACAATAAGTGCTGCAGGCCTACTAGTACCATTTAATTTAGCAGCCTTAGGTATATGGTGTACCACTTTACTATGGACATAGAAATAAATTAAATATGCCAATCATTTGCAAGCCAATTTTACCATGTTTTAGGGGGTGAGCACAAGCATGTTAGTACTGCCTAGCTGAGGTAAAGTGCACACAGTTCTACGGCCAACAAAACTAATCCAAAGAAATAGGAGGGGTGAAGGCAAAATGTTTGGGATAATGCCCCCCTAAGGCACAGCGTAATCAATTTTATAGTGTTTTTGCTGGAAGAACACACACACTGTGGAATTTAATTGCAGTGTCAGTCGATAAAGTTGTAATGATAGCAAAAGGAATCCATTAAAGTGAGGTTACCACTGCCAAAAGATGTTTTTCTTTACAGGAACTTTGCACGCATCTGTCATATGAGTAATCATTGCCTTTGTTGCCACATAATTAAAATATACTGCAGCAGTATTCACCTATATGTTCCTAAGAAAAAGTTGCTAAATGTTAGAGTGCCAAACATGTATCCATACAGATACTACTCTACAAACTCATAAAATGTGATCTGGGGCACTCATGATAACATAATTTAGCTTGTGAAATTGACTAAATTTGAGACACTGTCCAAGAAGCATAATTATTTATATGGGGTTGCTCCAGCTTTGTACAAATACAACTAGCACAGAGGAAACCACCCAAATCCATAATACTGCCAATTTGTGTGTTGATGGCTTTAAATGAACTCAACAGGGAAGGTCTTTTTCCACCTGACTTCACAGAAATAACTGTTGCATCTCAAATTGGCCCCATTAACACAGGGCAGAGTAAAGAAGACCCTCTGGACAGAATTAGAGTTGTCACAGGCAGCCTGCCACCCATCCTCTTGCACATGAACCTTGAGTATGTTCTCCAGGCTGATTCATAATGCTTCTGTATATGACATATGTGTCCCACTGACACTCTCCTGCTAGAGGCAGAGGAAGGGAAATATATTATAGGATGGGCAAAATGATTGACAAGGTGCACAGAAACCCCAAGAGTAATTACTTTTTATAACCTGACACACAGATATTGTGGAAGACAAGGAAGGTAAGTGTCAGTAGGTTCCCAGCCAAATCTCAGTGGGAATAGTGCACAAGAAGAAACGAGTGAGGTAGCGGACTGCAGCATGCAGAGAGAATAGTGAGCATGCACATGATGAATAAGTTAAGCGTTGGCAATGCCTATAGGTCTGGCTTTTAAGGAATATTGTATGGAAATGTGAAGCATTACAAGTAAAGAGCATTAGAATGGATATATATTAATATGGAAGCAAAGAACAGTGGGATAATATTGGTGTAGCTGAAAAGTTCAGGTGGCAGTTGCACTGCCCAGTCAGACTTAAAAATCCTTGTAGGTTAGTGACTTTCCTCCTCCCATCTCTGCTGCTGCCAGAGAAAAACACCATAAATTGTCTAGGCCATATGTACAAAATTTGTGATTAGCAATTTCCAAATTGCTATTTTTTGTGATTCGCAATTAGGGGATGACTATTCCTAATGTATAAAACCTTTGTACTTTTATTTAGCGATTCCTAGTGGGTCGCAAATCAACCCATCATGAATATTAATGAGGTAGATCGCAGTTTGCAACCAATTAGAAAAGACAGCCATAACAGGAATGGTGGCCTACTGGGGTCAAATACCATGTCATTGATTGCTTTTAACAAAAGCATTTTTGTTTTCTTAATGCAATCCGTTTTCCTTTAAGGAAAACCGGATGCATTTCAAAAACAAAAAATTAAGGGGTCTATTAGGATGGCGGTCGGAAAATCTCCCTGACCGCCATGGTAGCGGGAAAAGACCACCCGCAAGGTCCGCGGCATAAATGCCGGTTCAATTAGGACGCTCCGCAAACGAAATCTGACCTCGACGGTTGGATTTTGGCGATTGACATTGGGGCGGTCGCTGCTGCTAGCAGCACCGCCGTGATGTTAAAAGGAGCATGTCCTGCATCTCCCTGCACTGTGTGGCAGGCACTGCACAGTGCCTGCCACCTGGCACAGGCCCCCCCAGTGCACCCACACCCCCCCAACACATTGGGGGCCCGCAATGGGTCCCCAGAACATGTCTCCGCCACCCTTTCCATGGCGGTTCCACCGCAGCGGAAAGGCTGGCTACCGCTGGCATCATAATCGTGCCGGCGGTGCTTGGTCCTGATCTGCCACAATTGTACTGGTCCAGCTCCGCCCGCCAGGCAAGCAGGCGGACTGCGACCGGCGGAAAAGTGGCGGGTGGAAAGTCACGCTGGACCAGCGGCGGCCATCCGCCCGCCATCCTAATAGACCCCTAAATGTTTAACTTTCATTTTCCAAGAGCAGGCAGTAGTTCGTGGGACTACTGCAAATGGGATCATTTCCCATTTGCAAATGGGTTACCATCTCCTTTGGAGAAATCATAAAATATTAATGTTTTGCAACAGTGATTCATCGGTATTCGAAAGAGACGCCCTAAACATGCCCCTTCCAAATACCGTGTTGATATTGGGTTGAAAACACAAATGATTTTGTAACTTATAACCAAGTCGAAATTTGTGGTTTGAAAATGTAAAAAAAAATTTTTGAGGTCACAGACGGCCTGAATTTGCTAATCGTGCCATTTGCGTCCTCAAAAATGCTGTGGATATCTGGCCCCTAGTTATGTAAAGTACTTTAATAGCTTTAGAATGTCTACTAAAAGTTCAAGCTCAGGTAGTCAAATCATTACAATTTCACAACTGTGTGGAAGGCAAGCACTTTTTATGTGGAAGCACACATCTCCATCGCAACCAAAACATGTACCTCAGACTCCTAACATGTGGGTGGAGCTCCTCTCCCCTGGTGATTCTCACATAATAGTCTGGAGACACCTGTGCTGTCAAGCTAGACCATAAACATGACTGAGACAATGAGCACCTAGAAGCAAAGTAGAGAGTGAGATTCTACTGATTTATGGGAGAGACGTGGCTCGTAGGAGGTATATGCTTGGTTAAAAATGAATTTGGCAGAGAAGATACACACTTACCCTGAGAAACTTTGAAATTGTGCATGAATAAAATGAGCATGGTTCATTTAGCTGTACCTATTAGTATACTGGCTTAAATGTATCCCGTAATTGTGTTAGGGGATGCCATGTGTTTAATGCACTCTGCAAGTATACATACAACCAAACGAGCAGAAGCCATTCTCTCGCAGGACGTTGACATTGCGTTCATCACCGAGACATGGCTCAATGAGCTCTCATCAACTTGCTTGGACATGCTTGTGCCCCCAGGTTTTTCCATTATCAACAAAAACAGAAAGGACCAACGAGGAGGTGGGGTAGCTATCATTCATAAAGACAACTTTGCCATCATGGAAATAGACTCATGCAAGTAAAACACCTATGAATGTCTCTCCGCCAACATAATGACCAAAGATAATGGAACACTACTCTGTCACCTTCTTTATCACCCACCAGGCAACACTACGGCATTCGGGGAACAATTATCAGACCTGATTGCTCACTGTGCTCTTGGAGATTCCAACATTCTAATTCTTGGTGATCTTCACCTGCGGTGGAATGAAACAAACAACCTGCTAATTCAAACGCTATGCAATCTTCTCTGTGACAACAATTTAACCCAACACTGCACAGAGAAGACGCACTACAAAGGAGCTACCTTGGATGCCATCATTGCCCAACGAGACGCAATGACGATCGAACACATACTCCCCGTGGACTGGTCGGACCACCACATGATCCTATTTCATACAACAACAAATTCTCTCTCATTCACCTATGGAAGACCCCCCCAAAATGGGTCAGAAACCTCTCCCAGATTCCCATGGAAGTCCTCGAATAAAGGATAAACTCGCTCCATCCCTGTACCAACGATCACCACGCGGTACAACTCTAACTTGGTGACTATGCTTGATCAACTTGCTCCTCAAAAGCTGAAAAAAAGCTGAGTCATTCCGTCCAGGTCATGGTTCAACACTGACATTAATTCTGAAAGGAGAAAACTAAGAGATAAAGAAAGAAGCTGGAGGAAGAACCCTACCTCCACCCTCTGCGAACAACTCAAAACAGCTCGTAGGAAATACAACAATCACATCAAAAACAAGAAATCCTCGTTTTTCTGCTCTGCGCTGAACAGCGCAAAAAACAGACCCAAAGAGCTCTGTAGCATCATCAGACAACAAACTTCCAAGCCTGTGACCTCCTCTATACAGGCGTCCAAAGAACTCTGTGACAACTTTGCCAACTTCTTTAACGACAAGATTACTAAGATCGAACACTCAATTGACACCATCAACACTCGACCCACTAACAGCATCATGTCCGGGGCGGACGTCAATGCTCCCTGCCCCCCTCCCAAACTTTGGCTAAGCTTCCGCCCCATTCAGGAATCTGAGATAATCACGCTGATCTCCACCCCCAAACACTCTTCTCATGTCCTTGACCCCATTCCGCCCCTACTAACCAAAAAACTGAAGCGCCCCCT
Organism: Triturus cristatus; assembly: GCF_964204655.1. Taxonomy (NCBI): domain Eukaryota; kingdom Metazoa; phylum Chordata; class Amphibia; order Caudata; family Salamandridae; genus Triturus; species Triturus cristatus. The sequence goes on from NC_140588.1 coordinate 894,339,139, forward strand.
AGCACCGCTTTGGTGCATGATAATAAACAGCTCCATGAAAAATGGTGACGTTCCGGACTGCCTTAAAGTAGGACAAGTCACACCCTTGCTGAAAAAACCCGGCCTCGACATAATGGATCTGAATAACTTTAGACCTGTTTCTAACCTTCCCCTTCTGTCCAAAACCCTAGAAAAATGTTTACTCCAACAGCTAACCCAACACCTGGATAACATCAACCTCCTGGACTCCCACCAATCTGGCTTCAGAAAAGGCTGTAGCACAGAAACCGCGATACTCAACATCATCGACGATATCCACAATTCACTAGACTCTGACCAATGCTGCCTCCTCATTCTCCTTGACCTATCGGCAACAATCAATACAGTAGACCACAACCTCCTCATTAGGGCTCTCAAAGAAAGAGCCGGTCTTTCTTGGTGAGGCGGTCCTCCAATGGTTTTTCTCCTTCCTGCACAATCGCACTCAAAAAATAAAAACAAAAACTTTGCATCTGACACTCACCTTGTCAACAAAGGAGTCCCTCAAGGCTCAGTGCTCTCCCTGCAACTCTTTAACATCTACATGGAACCTCTCACCAAACTACTCAAAGCAGCCAACATCCGTTTCCATCTTTACGCAGACGATACTCAGATATATCTGGAAACCACCTCCCTCAGTGACATTCAAAGACTCAATGACGTACTGAGAGATGTCCAACACTGGCTGTCATCGAATCACCTTAAACTAAACCCCGACAAAACAGAGATCCTTCTCATCTCGAACAAGGAGGAGAACCCTCAGATTGCTGAATGGCTTAAGGCCGTTGATGCGCTCAACGGGAATCTCACCCTAGCTGACTCTGTCAAAAAACTAGGCATCACACTAGACCCAAAACTGAACATGACCAGTCACATCAAAATTCGGCAAGAGTGCTTTCCTTAACCTTAAACTACTGAACAAAATAAAACCTTTCATTCCGCCCAGTGATCTTAAACAGGCCACTCAAACACTGGCGCTGTCAAGATTGGATTATGGGAACGCAGTCCTCTCAGGAATTGCAAAATCACACCTAGCTCCCATCATAACAACTCTGATTGCGGCAGCCAGAATGGTCACCGGAATCAAGAAATTCGACGACATTTCCCCTGCACTCAGAGAACTTAAGTGGCTCCCAGTCGAAATGCGGATCAGCTTCAGAACAGCCTGCCTCACTCATAAAGCCCTTCATACCGGCAAACCTGAATATCTGGCAGCCAAAGTCAAAAAAGCCGATCCGGCCAGCAACCTCAGAAGCTCAAACTCCCTCCTACTCATCCCGCCAAAAACTCGAAAACAAAAAACTGCGGCTCGTTCCTTCGCCGGAAGCTCGCCCAAAATCTGGAACTCCATTCCCCCTCACATCAGAACCATTTTCTCTTTTGTAAAATTCAAAAGCCAGCTCAAAATCCTGTTCCTCAACCGCACCCTTGGGAGTCGATAGGGGCATTTGGAGCAGGGCAACTGACACCTCGCACTGCTCCAACATCATGTCCCCGAGACTACGAAACAGTTGTCCCATGACTACGGAGCAGACCCCTCAACCAGCGCCGTGCAATGTTAATGTGGCATTCTTTTGTCTCGTTTGTTGTGAATCTCTGCAATGTATCTCCTGTAAAGCGCTCCAATACCCTCGGGTCAGGCCAGCACTATATAAAACTTCTAAAATAAATAAAAAATAAATAAAGTATATAAAATAGTAAGTTGTGCAATGTGTAAAGCCATAAGGAATGAAGGAATGAAGGGTGGATGGATGGATGGATGGATGGATGGATGGATGGATGGATGGATGGATGGATGGATGGAAGGAGAAAGGAAGTCATGGATGGATTGGGTAGGTTGGTGAATGGTTTTTCATAGCATACACAACAGTATACATCTCTTGGCACTAGTAGGGTTGTAGGGATGGAACAAGGGTAGTGTCAGAGGCATATAGAACATCTATGGTTCACACTCACAGAGTGGGAACTATTTTGGGTATGGAATACAATGGCACTACTCCACCAAGCTCCTAATCTACACCTGAATATGAGTCGTAATCAATCCAATATGTGTAGGGTGTGGGAGAGACTGGCTTATTGTGTAGCTTCCATTGATGCAGCAGGTGCACTGACACCCGGGCCCAGACGCCTTAGGGGCTCACTGGTCCCTGAATATTAATTCAGGCAGCCAGAGGGGCGAGTTCCTTTGTTGCACAAGGGCCCATGATGAGACACTGGCTACGCTATTGGGTTGCATGGGAAATATTTTAAAAAGCATATTGTTGAAAAGAAGCACGTTTGTCAAATGTCTTATTGCGGACTTGTGTAATCTGCCACTGTTGTTCACTGAGAGTGACGGAGCAGGAGCAGTGACGGGACAGGAGAGGCGATAGGACAGGAGAGGTGACCAGGAAGGAGAACTGATGGGCAGGAGTGGTGACGGGCTGGAGAAGTGACTGGGCAGGAGTGGTGGCGGGGCAGGATAGGTGACAGGGCAGGAGAGGTGACGGGGCAGGAGAAGTGACAGGGCATGAGCAGGAGCAGTGACCGGGCAGAAGCGGTGAACTGACAGGAGCAGTGAACGGACAGGAGCAGTGAACAGTGCAGAAGAAGTGACCCAGCAGGAGCAGTGAACGGACAGGAACAGTGAATGGACAGGAGCAGTGAACGGACAGGAGCAGTGAACGGGGCAGGAGAAGTTACGGGACAGGAGCAGTGATGGGGCAGGAGCAGTGACGGGGCAGGAGAGGCGACTGGACAGGAGAGGTGACCGGGCAGGAGAGGTGACCGGGCTGGAGAAGTGACGGGCAGGAGAAGTGACAGGGCAGGAGAAGTGACAGGGCAGGAGTGGTGACGGGGCAGGAGAGGTGACGGGGCAGGAGAAGTGACGGGGCAGAAGAAGTGACGGGGCAGGAGAAGTGACGGGGCAGGAGAAGTGATTAGGCAGGTGCAGTGATTGGGCAGGAGCTGTGAACGGACAGGAGCAGTGAACGGACAGGAGCAGTGAACGGGGCAGGAGAAATAACGGAGCAGGAGCAGTGATCGGGCAGGAGAAATAACGGAGCAGGAGCAGTGATCGGGCATGAGCAATAGTGCTGACCGGACAGAAGCAGTGAACGGGCAGGAGCAGTGAACGGACAGGAGCAGTGACTGGGCTGGAACAGTGACGGGGCAGGAGCAGTAACGGGGAAGGAGAAATGACAGGGAAGGAGCAGTGACGAGGCAGAAGTGACCGGGCAGGAGAAAGTGACAGGGCAGGAGAAGTGACTTGTACTTATGTTCTTTGCCTATTTATTTATATACTATTGCATGACATCCACTGATGTATCTGTTAAGCATACCTTTTATCCCGAATTTTTGTCCTGAATTTTGACCTCCTGTCCTGAATTTTTGTCCTGAATTTTTACACTCACCGTCCTGAATTTGCGCCCATGCTAGTTGGCCACCTTATGACTGTGTGACATCACAAAATATCATTGTGACGTTTTGCAGTCTCAGAATGTATATTCAGGGTTCTGTTTTTCAATTTAAACGGAGTGCCCAGCACACAGAATAAATCCCCAACGTAGTAAATAAGATGATAGCGTATGCACGCCGGCAGTGATTCACAATCAAAAAATATTTTTTTCTGATGGCTTTAAAATCCCCATCCCTGTGACTCACAACATTTGTATGTATTTATTCCATAAAGTCCATGCTGACTCGGTGGAAATTTAATGACAGATAACTCCACTGCAAAAGCCAATTAAATCCAAGATTCCTGTCCAGTGATCAAATTTATTTTACTTTAAGAAATGCTGGACGACATTTTGAAAACAGGTGAATTGGACAAACCCACAGACAAACCTCTAAACTAACAAAATCATCATAATGCGTCGTGTGCATTTGGAAGATGTACCCTGGGTCTCTCAGAGCAGGCCTTAAATTGCCACCTAAGCATGTTTATGACAGCCGTCAATTCAGAAACAGTTTATCAGAACGGAAAGATGACGGGGAAATGCTGAGCCGATATGACAGTGATGACCACAATTCGTTGCGGCTTGCATTCCTGAAGGAAATGTTTCAGCGCTGCGGCAGATGGCCAGTGGTCAAGGGAAAACAGTTAGATCCGGAACTGCTGAATGTGGTTAACTCTTCGCAGCGAAAAACACGCTGCAGGGCACATCGTGTCTGAATTCCACCGGGGCATCTGCGGGCGAATGTCTCAGCGTCCATCCCATGCATCTGCACACATCTGCTGCCATTTATGAACCCATATGCGTCTGGCTTACAGGGAGGAGTCCTTTTTGGTCGGTATACGTAACTATATGGTGATACTGATAAATACGTGATAGGTTAATGTTATATCCTGAGTTTTACTTAATTGTAATTAGCCTAGGTCTTCCTAGCTGCTCAGCCAGAGCGAGAGATGGTCATAGAATGTTGGTGTGCCTGTGATGCATGGAATGCCTGGGTGTCTGAGTGGATGAGTGTTGGCAGTTGAAGATGGGCTGAGCAGCTAGGGAGGCTGCTCCTGGTGGGGCTGGTACCACACTAGGCTGGCTGGAGTAGAGACAGATGTAACCTGAACTGGAGACTGAATAAAGATGGCTTAAGAATACCTCCTGGCTCCAGGTGTCTTTCTACAGAGATCATAACATTTAGCATACCAGGAAAATCATCTCCCATTTATTTTCATTTTTTCCATGCCCTTTAATATAGCACAGGAGATGTAAGTGTAGAGCACACTTTAAACCCAAGAAGTCTATTGCCCCTTTTCACAGATAACAGTATTGTTACCCAATTCAAGGGTGCTCATTGTGTCAAGTATAAAAGGCGTGGTGGGCGAGCTAGGGTGTGATCCTGTGTCCATGAGGTCACACACGGACGCTTCCAGTGGATTCATTAGTCCACTCATCCGCCAGACCCGGTTAGGGTGTTTAGAGAAGCTCACACTTATCTTCTACAGTGATTAATAGAAGATTAGAGACATTGCAAAGGCAGTTTACCCACATTACCCACAGTTCAGTGGTAATAAAAAATTCGTTGATTTGAAGAGGAAGTAGTAATTCTGGACCCAAATTCATCTGTGGAATTTTCACCACCTTAAGGTTATTATGGATCCATTTTTTCTATTAGCTTAACGGTGGAGGAAATTCCACAGGTGGATTCACTTCTTACATTAACATTATGGTGGAGAATGTTCCACCTATGGATTCATTTTTTTAATTGAGGATTATGGGGTGAAAATTCCACAGGTGGATTCACTTCATGTATTAACCTTGTGATGGTGAACGTTCCACCTGTGGATTCACTTTTTGATTTAGTTTAATTGAGACGGATATTCCACTAGTGAATCCACTGATTTCATTAGCATTATGGTGGAAGAAATACCCCCAATGGATTCACTTTTTGATTTATTGGTAAACTTCCAATTTCAAAGTTGTTATAATTTCTGCTCCACTCTAAATCCCGTCTTTGATTGATATATGCATTTTCAATATTTATGCGTAATAAATTGGTAGTACATAGAAGTCACTTCATGGATTTTGTGCTGTTAAACATATTTATGTATTTAAATATTGGAAAGTGGTGCTTCTTTTTTGAACTTTAAATGGTTATGTGTATTATCGTAGTTTGCATGTGACTCTGTTTTATAGGCTATTGTGCTTGTTACAAGTGACCTCTTAATTCCAACATGGAGCCAGTGCCAGCAGTAACCAGCCCATTGCAATTATGAGAACCGAAGGAATACCTGTGATCACTATACTTTCTGATTGAGATTTTGGCTGTTGGGAACAAACAAAATCTTTGTGTGAAAGCCCAGAGAAAAATAAAAATTAACAGGGGCATCTGTTATGGAAGTACTGAGTTCATGGTAAATTTCTTATGGTCTTCAGGGTCCAACACACAAAGGGCATGATTCGTTTCATCCCTAGAGCTGTACCCTCCCCATTGATAACTCCAGGGGTGGTAAAATAGCAGCTCACTTTCAGTGTAACCTGCAATGAGGGCATACGTCTATGTATAGGTTTTGTCAGTCTGTGTACCCAAAATAAGCATAATTAATTTATTGAATTAAATCTGAGCATTTATGAGGCTTATAGATCTACTGAAAAATCGGATTAGTTGCCAGAAAGCACATTTATCAAAAGCTTATGATTTTTATCATCGTCTTTATAAACAAAAAGAAGTTCTAAAACATTCAAAAATGTATTGACTCATGTAAATGAAATAAAATATTAAATATTCGAGTTGATGCATCTTGTGAGTCATTGTCTTCCACTACTCCTTCCCTGAAATGTATGATTCTTTGGTTCACTTTCTGCTGAGGCTATGTTATCACACATTACAAATGACATAACATACTCGAAATGTTCTGAAAATATATTCACATAAGGCTAGCAAATATCAACAAAGTAAAAGAAATAGGATAACACACTCATTACTACCAAAATAGGGTGAATACCATCCTATTAAGTATTTAATAATGTGCAAGAAGCAATATTAAAGTGCCAATTCTCCAAAAAGCAAGGACAAAATTAAATTTCTAAAACAATTGGTAGTTCTTGAAAGGGAAATGTATCCTTGATATTCAGATATTTGAAAGGCTTGTAGAAGTCTGTTTTGAACAGCCGTCTGCACCTTGCAAGCCTTTCTACGCGATGAATATTCAACTGCATTCAAAGTCTTGATCCCATTTCAAAGAGGCACCTCCTGTCTTTGCATGCAAGCATAATTTTAATAAGTAATCCAAAATGAAAATATATTCATGTTTTAAATTATAATTGTTAAGTATTGCCTTCCTGAACCAGACCAGCAAAGGACCACAATCGATAGGATGAGGAGCAGATACACCTGGGAGGTGGACACTTTCTCTGATGCTTGATGGCTGTAGTTTGGCTAGCCTAGGGAGGAGTTTATCACGATTGGACGATAGCAGAAGGGGACAAGGCTGCTGCCATGTTGCGCTTGGATAGTGAAATGAGCTTTGGGGTAGCATTTGCCAAAATGGATATCCTTGGATCAGGAATTGGTTCAAAACCATTTGGTGGAGAGAATGACTTTTGCTTGATTTGATTGTGGGTTTTCGGCAGTCACAGAGTGGTGTCTTCCTTTAAACTGTCATGCATTGACACACCTTCATCAGAGAAATGACTCAACCCTAAGAACAAAAGAAGATGCATCTGAACAGATATCTTGAATCTCTGGGACTGAACCACTAGCCCATTTCTGACTCTGAAGACCAGAGGGGTGCAGATACTACCAGAGTAGCCTGTGTGCAGTATGGTGGTTATCACCTGAAGCTGAGGAGTGCAGAAAGACCTAGAGCCAAAGGAAGATGTCTATGACTTTAAAACAAATAGAGGGCCAGATGTAGCAGGATGCACTACTGCCTGAAATTGGGAAACCTACCCCACTGTCTCAAAAACAAGAAGGCTCACTGGACAAAGAGAGTTTCAGGTTGACATGAAAGGGCACTCTGGGTAACTTTTCTGCAACGTTAACCAATGGCCTGGAGACAAGGAAACCTATTATGAACTTTTCAAGACTTTAAAACCACAATCATTTTGCAAAACATTTGATCCAAAATTGGTTCTTTGAAAAGATTTAACTCTGGGGACAAGGATAATTTGACAAATGTCACTAGAAAACGCATAACCTTAGAAAATGTTAGCACTGTGTGCCACTCAAAGGTTTTTACACTTAAGATCAAAATCTTCCCTATATAGGCAAAGCTGTTGGTTTTTGTGGGGGAGGCTCTGTACATGAGAGTTCAAAATTTGTGCCAAGGAAAGGTAATTCTCTGCGCAGAAATGCCACCCAGTCAAGTTGTCTACATTTGGACATAGTTTCTTTCTTTGGGCAAAGTTGCAGGCTGTAGTTGAAGAGGACTTTATTAGCTAGATACCTTCTCTGTGAGGTCCTGCTAAAATGGATATACTGCTGCAGAAAAGTTCTGCAATGGAGAAAACTGAATCCTCAGACCAGCGGCAAAGCACCTTGGTCGGATCAACTTTGAGTTTTTTCCCGATCCTGTGGCGGTCCTTGGAGCCAAACAAGTTTATGAGTTTCTAAGTCCTAGGTTTTCCATGATGTTAAGAGTAGCACATTTCGCACACCCAAATGTTCCTGAACCTCAGGACCAGCACTTGGCAGTAATGACTCACTCCAGGAAAAGCCAGCATCAGTGTCCTGTGCAGGCCCAATTAGAACTGGGCAACAGGACTCTTCAGAAACATCTTTCTTGCAGCTTGATGTTGCCATTACCAGGAGGTCAGGTAACAGACTCTTGGAGTCCACGTCTTTGTCATTGGTACAAGCGGGAACAGGTCTAGTCCTTTAAGTCTCCTCACAGGTCTCAAACAGCAGGTGCAGTCCTTCTTCTGTTCTTCCACAGGTCCAGAGTGTTCTGCGGAGGGTCCCAGGGATGCCACATTTGTGTCTTGCATCAGCTATGGGGTGGAGGTGACTCTCAAACCAATGGGGTAAAAGTTGACAGGGGTTACTTGACCCATGGCATTTCCTGTATGCCCTATTGCAAACAATGCCACAGTGAATCTTTTTGTCTAAATGTAAGATGATGAAATGCTTCTTCCCTTGTGCAGAGCCTGTGTGCCCACTCTTTAGGCTTGGGCGGTTAAATGAGCAACCTCTCCTTTGTGGTCAAGTCAAACCAGATCTGGGGTCAGCTCCTGCCCCAATGGCATTAGAGTCTGCCTGACTGGGGTAACAAAGAAAGGCGTCTGCCTTGGTGTCAGCTAACATTTGCCTGTGACAGGGAAGGATGCATTGAAGTTAATTAAGTTCCTGGACACTGTCCAAATGATCAATCTGCCAGAGGAACAGAAGCACTTCCCCAAACTTAGGCAATTGTCTCTGCTCTGAGAGCAGTTTTCTCACCCCATTCATGTCTTGAGCACTCAGAGGGCTCTGGCTGGAGGCTAATGCTAATGAGCCCCCAGAGGCTTTCTAGGCAGGGAAGCAAAACTTTCTAAAAGTACCTTTTCATTAATATTTGTTAAAAATCTAACTTCTAGGTGCCTTCTAGCTGAAGACAGCATTATTAAATGTAATGGTGCATACCAGTGTTTCTCTATGGAACATCAAGCATGGCTATGCTGAAAACAACTATTAGGTTCTAGTCACTGTAAGGACATGTTAAATATCACATTTCTACATGACTAGAGTGTTCTGTTTTTGGTATTTATTTTTTGTGAATTTTAGTTGCGATTTAAATCTGTGCTTACCAGTGTTTGTTCAGCTGCTTAACCCCCAAAACAGACAAAACCTGTGTTTTTCCAGTGTTTACAAAACATGCTGTTAAAGAGATTGTTATAAAGCACATATTTAATTTAAGGAAAAGTAATTGTAGGACTTGGCCTTTTTGGCTAAAGTTCCCTATACTTTTTAATTTCCCCTAGACCTTTTTCCTGACATAGAGTTGCTAATTTAGATGCTTTGGGTACTTTGCCACTGCTGATCAGTGTCAAAGTACAAGGGTTCCCCGATGTAAAGGAGAATGGTAATTGGTTGGCCATGATTGGTATTTTTGCCTTACCAGTAAAAGTCCCTAGTGATGTGCACGTTGTGTGCAAGGGCTAGTAATGCAAGGGCGCGCAGAGAAGGGAACTCAGGCTTTCAGTGTAGGGCTAAGTTAGCATGTTGTCCTGACAAGTACAACCACTTGTCAGGTCTTACTTTCCCTTTTGCATACACAGTGGTCACCCTTGTGGTAGGTCCTGGGTAACCCCTGGGCAGGGTACAGTGTAGGTAAAAGGGAGGACATATACTGAGGTGTGTTATGTCCTGACAGTGAAAAACACTCCATTTCGTTTTTCACTGGTGAAAGACCATTCTGCCAAAAGGACAGAATAGGGGAGGCTGGGTGCAAGCCGAGGCGCTGGTGAAGAGCGCCTGGTCACTTTTGCTTTTCACTGTATAGTGAGTACATTGTTATTGCTGGTAGCTATTTGCCAATTTTAATGAGGCAGTCTACTGCGTTGCTAGTTTGCATTTGTAAGGCTGTTGTGCTGTTTCATGTGTCACAGCACAGTCCAACATTCTTCAGTTACACTGCTGCTCAATCTGCCTGAGTTTGTGTATTGTTTGTTTGCATTTTATGCATTGCTGTATCACCCACAGGTCTGTTGGCGCCAAGACAGGACAAAGATACCGTGATAACATGTAAAGGAGAGAGACACATTTTGAAGCCTCTGGTGAAAGTGGAGCAGATTATTGCTGAGTCTTGGCTCAAATATTCCGTTTTTATGCACTAATAATGGCCGTTTGTTTGGTTGTTTTGAGGTATTTGCCTTCAGTTGCTTTACCCTTTTCTGTGATCAGCTTGCTTTACCTAATCCGTTTTTAATCTATATGATTGTAAACACCAGTGCTATATTTAGCCATGATGTTTTTTTTTACAAGCTACTGTGACAGCTTATCCCTTTCACTAAAACTCTGGATGCTTTTTGCTTAACAACAAAACATAAGGTTTAAAAGCAAATAAACAAATTAAAATTGGCAAAGATTTGCAGTAGTGTACTGCGTTCCTGGACTGCTTTTAATAAATGATAGTCACCTAATTTGGCCAGAAATGCCTCAAATGTATGAATCTCTTGTCACACACATGTTAATAATTATGTTTAAAGGTTTCCTGTCAGTTTTACACAGATCAAGAAAGGTTATTACCTCTCTGCTACCTTAAAGTTATAGCCCTTGACAGGCAAAACTCAAGAGCAGCTTATCCTGTTATTGACAGGTGAAGGTACTAGGGGGCATATCAACAAGGGCTTTATCTCTGCTTTTTTGGCTTTAAAAGCCAAAAAAGCAGAGGTAAAACTAGCACCCTATCAACAACAGGGTGCTAACATGGAAATTTGCATGTTAGCACCCATTTACTCTACGTTTCCCCTTGCATCTCTAATGAGATGCAAAGGGGGCGTTCCAGAGTAAAATAATAGGAGAAATGTCACTAAGCGACATTTCTCCTATTATCAAGAATATCGCTAACCCTGTTAGAGACAAAAAAAGCAGCGCTAACCGCGGTTAACGCTGCTTTTTACGTCTGGTATTTTTCTGACTTAGCTATGATATCCTATTGAAGGAGGATATCATGGCTAAGTTTGTCTGTCCCTATCAACAAGCTAACGTGAGATTATCGCTGGGTTTCCAGCGATAATCTCACGTTAGCCACTTAGCGTGAGGATTTTTATCGCTATTGAGATAAGCGTTGCTAATAGCACGCTATCTCAGCGATAAAAATCAACGCTAGCCGGCGATAATTATCTAAGCGCTAAGTGCGCTTAGCGATAATTATCGCCGGTTGTTGTTGATATGCCCCTAGGTAACTAAGCTATAATGAGGGGTTTTCATTATCACTCCCATGTTGTACTTAAAGTTGCTGTTTAGGTCTTTTTTCAAATTTAACTTCGAATATGTTTCAAACTAGTTTCACCAGATATAGAAGTGATCCTATGAATCCAGTCGCCCCCTACATATGCTGGTGAACACAGGTCTCAAACGTGCTCATTACTTTACTGAAATAACTTAATTAGCATCGGCTTTATTTAGTCAAATTAACTCTATAAATTCACAATGGAAACACACAGTTTAGGCAGAGGATGTAATTACCATGTGCGCCTGCCGGTGCGTTGATATGTTTCTGTAATAGGCCTATCTGTCCCTCTTAAATATTCATGTGCCCTCTCTCCGCGTTACCTGCTCTGTCATCAGTCACATCGCTTTTACAGAAAGGCTGGCAACAACAAGATTTTCTGTCATTTCTTTGATATAGATTGAACTGCTTAGAGATCCTAACACCATCACTGACAGGAGGAGCAACATTTATCAGCGTGATTGATACCTACCCACAATGCAAATGTATTCACCACTGAACAGAACCGTTCCGCCTACATGGAGGCACATCAGACACCAGAGCCAGCCCTACACTTTGAGATGCAGGCAGACTGCAGTGAACATACTCAATGCCGTGGGCTCTGAGAGAATTCAGGAAATGGCCCTATAATTGAACGAGGGAATGTGAAAACTTAAAGACAACTAATAATGATGCAAAGACAAAACTTTTCAAAACTGTGTAGCTGTACTCTAAGCAAAATTTGGACTGCAGCTTTCATGCAAAATTCTCTGCACTGCTGGTGTTCTGCACCAAAATCAGGGAAGGACAAGACATCAAAATCAGCACTTAGAAATCAATTTTCAAGCCAGCCCCCAAATCAGTACTTACAAATCAATTTTCAAGCCAGCCCCAAAAATCAGCACTTATAAATCAATTTTCAAGCCAGCCCCAAAAATCAGCACTTACAAATCCATTTTCAAGCCAGCCCACAAAATCAGCATTTACAAATCATTCATTCATTCATGAAACTTTATTTCGACTATTGCGGCCATAAAAGTACATATATATGCACAACCACTTAAAATTAATATCAAGAAAGAATACGATGTCGTAAGAACCACTTATTATAAAATAGTACAAGCATAGATAGCAGTAATAATCACTCATTGGGAAACAGGGGAATAAAATGATAATCATCACTATGGGAAATATAATCAGGGCAAACCAATCATTAAAAATATAAATTAAACTAAATAAGTTAAAAGAAAATTCACAGCCTATGTTTTTATATAAAACCTAAGTCGCAGGAACAGCCAATTTAAAGCAGGCCTTAATAGATCTCGTATCAGTTGTTTGGTAAAATACCTACGCTTACAGGCTAGGTTTTTGCCAAAACTAGGGTCACAATAGTTGACAAGTGGGAGTGGGTATTACTAATTCTCACAACGGTTTTTCAATAGATTCCTTCGCTTACACCACATTGCAAAAAGAAACTTAGAAATTGCAACAACAAAAACCGGGTTAGTATCAGATTTTAAAATCCTGTAGGATTCCTTATAATTTCTAAGACCTAGGTTCCTACACAATTGAGTAACTCACTTTAACCTTGCCCACTTATATGCCAAGCAAAAGAACAACACATGAATTACAGTTTCCTCCTCTACTAGGCACCGCGGGCAAAGGTGGGTGGTAGAGCATGCCCATTTGTTGGTAAGTGCATGGAGCGGCAGCGTCCCATATCTAAATTGCAAAAACAGTTTTTTTGCTGTTGGCGGTTGAATAAAATCCAACACCTGCTCCAATTTATATTGCTGTTTTATGTCCAGGAACCCATAGGTTAAACTAGAAGAGTTAGCGGTCTGTAAAATGCGTGACAATTTATACTCCTTCAGTACACAAACCAAGGATTTTTTTGAAATAGCTGAGCATGACTTCTCCAGTGCCGACCATAGGTCCTCCCTTCCTATCGCACGGAATGAGTCTCTGATAAAGGAGAACCACGAGATACTACCCGTCCCCAGAGTGGACATTACAGCCTTTAATTCCTCTCTATAATGTCCTAACTCTGGCGTACTCCACAGCCGTCACCAATAAAGCAGTGGGCGTGAAGCAATTAGGTCTGCAATAGGAAGGATGCCCAAATCCATCCTTAGTGGCGTTAAAGGAGTACTTTTGGGCAAACACGGGATTTGTCTCATAAAATTATTTTCTGTTATAGTGAGGGCATTAACTAAGCTATGTCCCCAAAGTTCGGCCCCATACATAGTTCCCCCTAGCTTGAACCTTGTAGATTACTACAGGCGGGCTTATAACCTTTAGGGCGCATCTCTTATAAACCTTTAACATCCCCCCGACTGCCTGAGTTAGCTTTAAATTAGCTTTATTAATTGGGGGTCCCCACCCCATTTTGTCATTTAGTGTGAGGCCCAAATAATCAAAGATAGGAACCCTTTCTAAAGGTCCATCATCCATTCTTGGGTGCGGACAGTTTGTAGAGTCAGCGTGGAAGACCATATATTTTGTTTTCTTAATATTTACTACCAAATTACTCCTTTTACAAAACCGACTAAATTCCTCTAATATACGCTGCATCCCCATTGGTGATTTCGAGAGGAGCAGGGTGTCGTCCGCAAACATTAGGGCAGGAAATTTGCGGTTGGCTAGTTTTGGGGAGTCACTGCCCTTAACGGCAAGAAGGTCTCCTATTAGCCCGTTGAGAAAGAGTGAGAAAAGGGTTGGTGCAAGCACACAACCCTGCCTCACCCCCTTTCCTACAGGAAAAGGAGCCGTTAATTATCCATTCTTGCGGAACCTTACCCTAGCAAATGCTCCCTCGTGGAGGCATTTAAACTGATGGCAGAGGTATGGTGGTACTCCCATATCCAGCAAGATTCCCCACAGCTGATCACGATCCACCATGTCAAACGCCGATTTGAGATCCACAAATGTAAGGTACAGACTACCACCCTCCAAAACTATATGCTTCCAATAGATCAATTGAAGCCTAAACAACTGATCTTTAGTAGATGTTTTACATCTGAAGCCTGCCTGTAAAGGAGTTAAAATATGAATGTCTTCCATCCATTCCTGGAGTCTTCCCAGTAAGACTCTAGCAAAAATCTTTTGAGTTACATCGATGAGGCTGATTGGCCTGTAATTTGCTGGTTCTATGGGAGACCCTTTTTTATAAATAGGAATGATCTCTGCCCCGGCCCACATAGGGGGGGGTGACATGCCATAAAGAATGGCATTAAATAATGTCTGGAGGTATGGGGCCCAAACAGTCTGTTCATTTCTATACAGGTCCCCGGGGATTCTATCCAGCCCAGGAGCTTTGTTTGGCAGTATTTTGGCTAAGGCAGATAATACCTCAGCCAAGGTACATGGAGGTATATCCCCAGGGGAATCAAAGGTATGACAACAAGCCGATATCCCACTCTCACTAGGTCCATTTTAGGGGCTTGAATATAAATCTTTAAAATAAAGACGCCAGGTTTCCTCAGCAATATTAGGCTCGAGGGTAGACCTACCCTCTATTTTCCCCATGTGGACTAAATTCCAAAAAGTTCTTGTCTTTAACGTCCATGGCATTCTTAATGGCCTGGCATCTTTCCCTTTCCCATTCAGATTTTGCAGCTAAAATAACAATTTTTTAAAACACCCTTGCTTCTCTTATTTGCAAGCTATCCCCCCCCCTCAGGCTTGACAACAGGGCTCTCTTCGTATCCCTGCATGACCTATTGTACCAGGGTTTTTATCTCTGCGATGGTTACTCTTATTGGGCTTACTGCTATAAAAAAAATCTGCCAGGCATGCAACCATATCAAGGTGGATTTTGCCTAGATCTTCATCGGATTCTAAATTAGCACTGCTTCCAGAGACAAGACTTGCTTTTTCTAACTAGGGAATAATGCTAGAATACATATCCGCCATTACTTCTGGAGCTTGGATTATTGAGCCCCAGCGTATTCTTCTCCCTCCTTCAACCACTATCAAATTGTCTAGTGGCGGATTTTCCAGGTCTTGCCCTACTTCCACTACATGGCTATCTAGGGTTACGCCCAATGGATTGTGGTCGCTTTCATCACGGGGGAGAGCGGAAAACTTCCCAACCTTATGCCAAATTTCAACATTTATTAAAATATAATCAATTATTGTTGCTTGTCCAGTTCTATCGAAGTTGGGATGCCCAGGATTATCGTCAGTGAACCGACCATTACATGCCCTCAATGAATAGGTGAGGGTAAGAGAGGTTAATTGCAAGACTAGTGGGGTCCACCCCCTTATCGGGTACGCGTTAGACGCAGGAATTGACCATAATGAATCCTCGTCACTGGTAATAGGTGTTGACAACCCGTTGAGGGGTTCAAAGTGACAATTAAAATCCCCACCAATTAAAAAATACGCTTCCCCAGACAGTAAATTAAGAAGAACAGCTAAACAATCTAGAGTCGCGAAGTTTGCCCATACTTAACTGGGCGAGAGCAGACATTGATAATGGCCAGCTTTGGAAGGTTTCTATGGGTGAGAAGAATACATAAAATGTCAGGTGAATGAGTTTCTATTCTCTTCACCGTACAACCCAAGTGGGTACCTACCCAAATGCACAAACCCCCCGACGGTCTACCCCTTGGGCCCTTCACTGCCACTTCACAATATGCTACAAAACCTACTCTATATAGTGGTCTTACTGCCCAAGTTTCTTGGAATAAGCAAATCTCGTGGGAGTTTATGAAATCGCCCCAGTCGGGGAGATCCAATCTGGACATTAGACCCTCAATATTCCATGACAGGATCCTGGGGCCATGTGATCTTGCTTCCAACTCACTCTCATAGGTCACCTCATAAAATCCCCTATTTATGACTTCAAGGGGCTCGCAATTGTTATCAGCAGTCCCTAATGTTTCGGAGTTTAGTGCCACCTCACTGGTTGTAACAATACTATTCTTGGGTGCATCTAAGGATTTCCCCACCTCCCCACTGTCGCTAACTTTAGTGGTTTTGCTTGTCTCCTCATTCACCTTCTCATAGCTTAGGACAGCCTGTTGGTTTATTACCTCAGCCCCCATACCCAAAGGACTATTACACGGCTGTGTGTCCGTGATAAGTGGGCGAAAATCAGTGGGGGTCCGTCAATCCACCTGGTCTAAGACACTAAATCTATTGCTGAGGGGGATACTGGATGCAAAACAAATACGACCATTCACACCTCTATTGAAGGCATTATCTAACTGGGCTCTCCCTTCCTAATTCTTGCCTGGATGTCCATATTTCTCCATGGTGGTTGGGGGAGTATAAAAGTAACTTAAGTCAAAAGACTGAATACCAGTTTTTGTCCTTTGGTGAGACCACTTGCATATATGTTGGACCACCCGTCTGTCTCTAAAATTAATAACAATACAATCGCCCGCTAGGTCTTTCACTCTTCGACCCACCGAGCTTACTCTATGGGCAAACAAGATTTGACTTTGCGCATTCGGCGGGAGAGGTCTGTTGTTATATAGCCAATGAATAGATTTATTTTTTAGTTCATTGTAAGATTCTACACTATCTTTGTCTAGTTCAGGCACCCCGGTCAGTACGACGACATATGGTAAGGAATCATGGGGTAAATCAATAAATGGCAAGATATGCTTAGACTCACTAGGATTAGATCTTTCCTTTGGTCCTCCAAGCGATGTGTGTGCCAAACCCCCTCCCAAAGATTGCTGTACTGCTCTTTCACCACGGGGACAACCTGTACTTCGTTGGGCCACTACACCACTATAGGAGGTAGATCCGGCTACATCACTCCCACTAAGTGAAGCATCCGCTGCGTTAGATGTAATTGAGGTAGGCAATGGGTGTTTAGAGACTACAGAATCCCAAGTTATATTCGTCATCACTTCGTTAGCCTGGGCACTGCTCCCCAGTCTACTCTTGATACAATCAAAATTAGTTACTGTCGACTGTTCAAGTCTTAACAATTTATCCTCAATTGATAACTTATCAAAAAAAGGCTGCATGGATGAGGTTATGAGGGCTCCTACTTTTAACCAAAATCCATCTTCAAGTGAGGGCAAGGAAGAGTCAACAGAACCCATAGATGAAGTGTTTAGTCTGAGAGAAGTTGCCTGGAGCGCTTCAGAACATATCGGGACTGTGGTCGCCTGGTCGCTGTTCTTCTTATTATTTTTAGGCGCCTTTTAACTTTTTCCCTCTGTATGCCCCCTCCTCGCTTCCTCTTAGAGGCCACTCCCAGTGCGAGGTCCATTGGTTTTTGGCAAAATTTTAGGTGCGAGCCTTGTGGTTGCACGGGTAGCTGTGCCGCTAACAGTGCATGACGGGGATGTATCCGTGAGTGAAACAAAAGAGCCAAGCTCCTGAACCGTAGGTGTATTCACAGGTTCCAGAGGCATTAGGCTACTACTTTGCTCCAAATCCCCAAAGTCTGTTTCTATGGGTGTGGGTTGCTCCGGAGAATGTACCAACATCAGTCTCCCAGAGATGACCTTTTGGAAAATACCGGATCCAGTGAGAGACGGCGCTCAGTTAATGCAATCTCATGCGCCAACACTGACGTTGCTCTTGTTATAAACTGGTCATCAACAGTGAACAAGAGCAATTAAACCGTATGGCTGACCTTGCGTTGCTGAGGATGTCAGAGGCCCAGTCTCCGCCGGTCTCCAACGGGCTCAAATGGGCCCGCCCTTGGCCCGGGCTTCGCCGCGGGAGCCCGTGAGCATCTTTATGCGTCTTTAAGCGCCTCCTGGAACTTTCACAGTGACGCAATGACTGGCGCCACAGTGGGGGCACTGGAGGTTGTAGTTTTCGGTCCCCGTAGTGCTCATGGGTGGCGGGAGCTTAGCGGGAACTTGGAAGGAAGCGGCGTTGCAGTCCCCTTAGACTGTATCCAAACTCGCCGGTGAATGTCTTCACTTGTCTTCACTGTCTTCACTCTCCCTTGACTCTTGTTTGCATAGCACTGCAAAGCAGTTTCATCACACTGCTCCTGCAGTCTTCCTACTGCTTCAACTGCCTTGAGCGGAGCCCTGCGGGGTGTGGGAGCTGCGGCGGCGGTGCCGACCCGGCTGTGGTGTTCGTGTAACTGACTGCAGGCACCTGCTCAACCCTCCTCTCCCCACCTGATCAGGATCAGCCCACAAAACGGGATTACAAATCAATTTTCAAGCCAGCCCCCAAGAGGCCGAAACAACAAAGGGTTCATGGGGACTTTCATGGCTGGGTCACGGCAGCCCCTGCAGCTCTGAAAGCAGCCAACTAGAGTGCAGCCTACTGGGAAACGTCGGAAGGGCCAGACTCAAACAGGGAGACTAAACACTGTGGACCTCTGCTATGTGCCACATGTCCCCTCTGCCTGATGAATACTTTTGTCTTGTACCCATTCATCCAGATTCCTTTATACTGCTTTCATTGGACACGTTTGCCCACCCTGAATGCACAGTAGAAGTTGGAGTGAGTAGGGAGGCCCTCTTTTATTAATCCTTTCTGTGTCCGGCAGTCTTCTGCTTTGCTACTCTGTCTTAACTGCATTTGTGGCCGTGGCCACGTCCCTACTCTGCTTCTCTCCAACCTTTCCCACTCGCCATCATGCTTTCTGAGGCTTCAATTCCAAGTGTCACTCTCACAATTGCAATTTCTGTGATATACATAACATTTGACCAAGATGTAGGCTGTAAATTATGTGTCGGTTTTGTGAGTGTGATCCCTGACCATCTATGCCAGCCATCATTAAACGGTTGAAACACAAAGCCATGGAATGTCGCTGTCCCATCAGCCACGAGGGGCAATACATGAAAGTTCGCTAAAAGAAATGTCTATTATACATATTAAAAAACAACTGTAAGACTTAATTTGTTCAGCTTATTCTATTCTTGTTCCCACTCTTTTGCCCTATCGTCCTCACTCCCTCCATCTCTTGAAAAAATAAGTTCATCCATTCCCTCTCCCCTCTTACACTCTGTTTCCTGCTCAGCTCTGTACCCTCACTTAACATTTCTCACTCACCCATTCGCAAAGCATTTACCCTTGGTGTGGCCTCTCTATATTTACATGTTGTTCAAACCTAGACTTTGAATTGCAATGTTTTGGACTAGGTAGATGATGGGAAGTGACACAACAGTCAATGTTTCACCGCGAATAGAAATTAAGGTAAAAATCAGGTTTAACTCTCTAATGAGTCTTTTGAAAGCTACACCTTCTGCACCTTGTTTACTATAACCCTCCACGTTTCATTCGTTTTAGGTGTTCGCCATATTTCCCTTCCTCTCTCTGATTTCTCTCCATTTGGCCAGCTAATACACACTGAAAATACAGGCTTAAGCAGTAAGGTAATGGGATCTGGGGCTGAGTTCATTGCTTAATTTGAGCTGGTGGTTTCCGGTGCTCAGCACCAGCCATTTATTCTCAGTACCGATGCTTGTGACAGCTGCCACAAGGTGGCGCTCTCTGGCTAATTTGGAGATGACCACAACAGCAGGTAATTATTCATTCAATAAACATAAACAATTACTAATAACTGCAGCCAAAGCCATTTTTATAGCTTTGGGAGCCTGAAATAGTCCAAATTGTCACACTTGCAGGTGTGTGATGGTTAGTACTTGCGTTGTTACTATCGTTGGCAGCATGGCAGGGGCAATGAGCGGTGCAAGCTGCAGTAGGCAGTAGCCTCCTGACAAGAGCCCTAGCACTTATTTTTTTGCAAATTTAGAACTGGCTGACTTGCTTCAGCAACAGAAAAAGGTGACCCACTGAGCAACTCTCCGAGGAAGGAAGTACAGATGTAGAACATTTGTAGAACGTAAACCAAAAATACAAGTAACGTCCGGCACTTAAAGGACTACTCACCTGTGGCCAGCTTCGCATTTTTTCAGCATGATTCACACTGCTGACGTTCAAGCCTGCGCCCTGATACTTTAAAACGGGTGTAGGGATGTTGAACCGTAAGGGTTTCAATAACCTCACACCCGAAAGTCTTTTACGGCCTAATGTTATTTTGCTCGTTAAATTGAAAGAAGACCTGGCCTCGAGGGGTGCTGTCTGGTTACAACTGGGCCACTGGAGCTGGAGTTCTCAGGCAGAGCACGTCAGCCAGAGAACCCCGTCTCTGCATCCTTATTTCATTTTTTTAACTATGTTGCTAAGAAGGCTCCTTACGGATTCATGCTGCATTATTTTGCAGTGGTTTCCAGGAAACAAACTTTTTTCTTTGATTGTCACGGACGGTTACTGAAACAAATGCAGAAGTGCCGGAAACAAACTGAATGTGATGAGTTTGAGGTATGCCTGTCACGCAGTGATTGACGATTTTATTTCCGGGGAATGTGAGAGCCAAGAGAGAGTGGTGAACTGGTTGACTTCACATTTGCCGACCAAACTCAGCGCATTGTATATGAAAAATGCCCTAGTCACGCTCAATGCAAGCACAGACTGCTCCACCAGTGTTCAGCTCTCCTGAACGTCATGCAGTTCTGCCACGGATGCAGACTCACAGGGAAAACAGAGATATACACATAGCGCTCAATAGCAGCTGATTATAATTAGCCATATATATATATGCAAGAGCCTCATGCAGCCATGATGCCACCGACTAAATGTATTTTATTAAACTTGCTTAGCTAAGCATTTCTCAGGAACTGGGTCACTAATTTGGCAGGAGGGTATCCTACCAATTTAGTAGACACAATCTGATTAGGTTGCATCACAGGCCTAAGACAGTCTCTGCTCAACACCCAGTAGCTGTGGCAAAAGCAGCAGGCAGTTCCCCAGGGAAATGTGGGTTAAGTTCCAGCTGTACCAAAGAACGTTAACGTCAATAACATAACGAAATAATAATCTGAAATCAATTTAGAAATTACAAAAATATTTAAAGATTAAAAACACATCAAAACTATTAAACTCAGATATGATGAAACAGCCATATATGTTTTAAAACATTTAAGGCAACAAGTGGCAAAAAAGTTCAAAGCAGCAAATGAAAGTCACTATTCATGGTTGACAGCGCCTAGGCTTGATTTTAATCCAACAGCCATGGAGTGCAAGTTGAGTAAAATAAAAGAGTTAAACAAGTGAAAGGTTTCCCCTTGGGACTTGGTCTTCAAAGGGCTCCAGGTTGGATACGTCTCAATCAAGTTCCCACCATTTTGTAGAAATAAATTCTGAGCACGACTAAGTAGGAATTTGTAGTTGCAGAGGTTCATTTACACTGGTTATAGAATTGCCACAAAGTTCCCTCCAATGTTTTACCTTTGGTTTTAGCCACTTTTTGGTTCTCGAAATACTCCAGCGTGCCAAGGCTTGAAGGAGGAGCAGGGCAGGGCTCCATGAGGCTGGATACATTTACCATGAAGCCCCACCAAAGCTTTTTTTCTTGGCAAATTACTCTGAGTGGAATGCATCTGAATATATCAATCAATCAATCATTGACACTTATAAAGCGCGCTACATACCCGTAGGGTCTCAAGGCGCTGGGGGGGGGGGGGGGGGGGCCGCTACTGCTCGAACAGCCAGGTCTTCAGCTTCTTCCTGAAGGAGAGGTGGTCTTGGGTCAGGCGCAGGTCGGTCGGGAGGGAGTTCCAGGTCTTGGCGGCCAGGTAGGAGAAGGACCTTCCTCCTGTAGTCGCTCTTCGGATGCGGGGGACGGTGGCGAGGGCGTGGTTGGCTGATCGGAGGTGGCGTTTGGGAGCGTAGAAGTTGACTCGGCTGTTGAGGAAGCTCGGGCCTTGGTCGTGTAGGGCTTTGTGTGCGTGGGTGAGGAGGCGGAAGGTGATTCTTTTGTTGACGGGGAGCCAGTGAAGGTCTTTCAGATGTCCGGAGATGTGACTGGTTCGTGGGATGTCGAGGATGAGTCTGGCTGAGGCGTTCTGGATCCGCTGGAGTCTCTTCTGGAGCTTGGCGGTGGTACCGGCGTAGAGGGCGTTGCCGTAGTCCAGTCGGCTGGTGACGAGGGCCTGGGTGACGGTCTTCCTGGTCTCGGTGGGGATCCACCAGAAGATCTTCCGTAGCATGCGAAGGATGTTGAAGCACGCCGAGGAGACGTTGTTGACTTGCCTGGTCATGGAGAGGGAGGAGTCCAGGATGACGCCCAGGTTTCGTGCATGGTCTGTCGGTTTGGGTGCGGTGCCCAGGGCGGGAGGCCACCAGGAGTCGTCCCAGGCGGAGGGTGAGGAGCCCAGGATGAGGACCTCCGTCTTGTCCGAGTTCAGTTTCAGGCGGCTGGTCGTCATCCACTCGGCTACCTCTTTCATCCCTTCGTGCAGGTTGGCTCTGGCGGCGGCGGGGTCGTTGGTCAGGGAGAGGATCAGCTGGGTGTCGTCGGCGTAGGAGATTATGCTGAGGTTGTGTTTGCGTACGATGGCCGCGAGGGGGCTCATGTAGACGTTGAAGAGGGTGGGGCTCAGAGATGATCCTTGGGGGACGCCGCAGATGACTTTGGAGGCCTCTGACTTGTACGGTGGTAGGCGGACTCTCTGTGTTCTTCCGTCGAGGAAGGAGATGATCCATTCCAGCGCCTTGTCCTGGATGCCGATGTTGCTGAGGCGCCGTACTAGGGTGCGGTGGCAGACCGTGTCGAATGCCGCGGAGAGGTCTAGGAGGATGAGGGCCGCTGTTTCTCCATTGTCCATCAGGGCTCGGATGTCATCGGTGGCGGCGATGAGGGCGGTCTCGGTGCTGTGGTTGGCTCGGAAGCCGGACTGTGAGGGGTCGAGGGATCCGTTCGTCTCGAGGAAGGAGGCCATCTGCTTGTTGACGGTCTTCTCGATGACTTTGGCTGGAAACGGGAGGAGCGAGATGGGGCGGTAATTCTTGAGTTCGGTGGGGTCCGCTGTGGGTTTCTTGAGAAGAGCGCTGAGTTCGGCGTGCTTCCAGCTCTCGGGGAAGGTGGCGGTGTCGAAGGATGTGTTGATGATGTCTCGCAGGTGGGGTGCGATGACAGCGTCGGCCTTGTTGAAGACGTGGTGAGGGCAGGGGTCGGTCGGTGATCCGGAGTGGATGGAGTTCATCGTGCGGATGGTGTCTTCGGTGCTGATCGGGGTCCAGGCGTGGAGGGTGGTGGTGGGGGGTGGTTGTTCGGTCATGGTGTGCGTTGGTTGGTTGTTGAAGCTGTTGTGTATGTCGGCGATCTTGTTGTGGAAGTATGAAGCGAGGGAGTTGCAGAGGTCTTGCGATGGGGTGATGTCGTTGTTTCCTGCGCTGGGGTTGGAAAGCTCTTTCACGATGTTGAAGAGTTCCTTGCAGTTGTGTGCGTTGTTGTCCAACCGGTCCTTGAAAGCTGTTTTCTTGGCGGCGCGGATCAGCTGGTGGTGTTTCCGGGTGGCAAGTTTGAAGGAGGTCCTGTTGTCCGGTGTCGGTTCCCTTCTCCAGACTTTCTCGAGGGCTCGGCAGTACTTCTTGGAGCTCTTGAGTTCGTCGGTGAACCATGGGGCCTTCTTGCTGCCGGGTCTGCTGGGCGGGGTCCTCAGTGGGGCGAGTTCGTCCGCGCAGTTGTTGATCCACTTCGTGAGGTTGTCTGCGGCCTGGCTGGGGTTCGCTGAGCTGGCAGGAGGGTGCTGGCTCAGGGAGGTGGCGAGCTGGTCTGCTGTGATCTTGTTCCAGCTTCTGCGGGCGGCCTGTTTCTGGTGGTGGTGGGACGTCGTTCTCTTGAAGGTGAAGTGGACGCAGCTGTGGTCCGTCCATTGAAGCTCTGTGGTGTGGCTGAAGTTGATGTCTGTGCTGGAAGAGAAGACTGCGTCGAGTGTGTGTCCGGCGAGGTGGGTGGGGGTGGACACCAGTTGCTTGAGTCCCAGGTTGGCGAGGTTGTCGAGCAGGGTGCTGGTGTTGCGGTCGTTGTTGTTCTCCAGATGGAAGTTGAGGTCTCCCAGGAGGATGTAGTCGGCGGAGGGGAGGGCATGCGGGCTGACGAAGTCGGCGATGTCCTCGCTGAATTGCGTGCGTGGTCCAGGGGGTCGGTAGATCAGGGTGCCTCTGAGGGTGGTGTTCGGGTTGGTGTGGATCTGGAAATGCAGGTGTTCGGCGCTGGTCAGGGTGTTGTCGGTGCTGGTCGTGAGACGGATGGTGCTCCTGTGGACGATGGCGATGCCTCCTCCCATCTGGTTGGCGTTTCGGTCCCTCCGGACGATCTTGTAGCCCTCTGGGATAGCGATGGCGATGTCGGGAGCTGAAGAGGCGTTCATCCAGGTCTCCGTGAGGAAGGCAACGTCCGGGGCTGTGGCGTCTAGAAGGTTCCAGAGTTCGATGGCGTGTCTGTGGACGGAGCGGGTGTTGAGCAGGATGCACTTGAGGTGGGTGCTGCTGGTGTTCGTCTTGGCGGGTGCTGGTGTGAGGCTGGTCCGGATGCAGGAGAACTTGCAGGCGTGGCAGCTGAAAGGTCCGTGGGTACCTCGTGGAGCGGCTAGGTGGCATTCTGGGAGTCGGCCGGTGTTGAGTGCGGTGAGGGTGGCGGCGGAGTACGTCAGGCGGGTCGGTCGGGCTCTTCGGGGGCCAGGGGTCCTGGCACTGGGCGTGGTCCAGGCGCGGACGGGCGTAGACGGGCTTACCTTTGGCGCACCTTCGGCGCTCAGGCGGCGCGCCCGCTGCGCGAGACCGCTGCGCGTTCGCACGGTCGCCATTTAAGGCGAAGTGCGCGGGTGGGCGGAGCAGCTGGGAGGCGGGAGCGGGGAGGATACAGAAGAAAAAGGGGCGGGGCTAATGGCGGTGGCGGGAAGCGGGAGCGGGGAGGGAGAGCGGAGGGCGGCGAGGTAGGCGGGCAAGCAGGAAGGAGACAGGCACAATGGAGGTCAAAAACACGAAGAGGAAATGGCACAGAAAAAACAGGCAATAATACAGGTCAAAACACGAAGAGAAAACGGCACAGAAAAAACAGGCAACAATTCAGGTCAAAACACGAAGAGAAAACGGCACAGAAAAAAACAGGCAACAATTCAGGTCAAAACGGGGGAAAAACAGTAGGAAAACGATCTTGGGCACAGAAAGAGAACAAGCACAAATTTCAGACAAAAACGGGCTAAAACCAAGAGGGGAGCGCTCAAGGCGGCAGCGAAGTCGGCGCTGAGGCAGAGGCAGGCACTGGGGGCACACGCAGCAGCTGGTGGCCGTGTGGCGCGCTGAGGGTGCACCCTGAGGGTGCACCCTAACTGGGGGAGCTGCAATGCCCTGTCCCAGGCCTCTGTCAGGGCCCGACTGGGATCCCAAAGCAGCCCTGGCAATTTTGAATGACCAGTTCCCTGCTGCATGTGTTACTGGGGGATGATATAGCAGCAACGCTGCAAAACCGGCCCCAGTAACAAAAATGCCCCCCACCGCTGTAAATTGGCCCCACCATTCCGGCTCCCGGGTACACCCTCCATGACCACAATGGCCAGTTCCCCTTTCCTCTAGAGGTAGAGCCTCACTCAGGGGTAGATTTACAAGCCGTTTGCACCTCCTTGTGCTGCCATTGCGTCACTTTTTTTGACGCAACAGCGGCGCAAGCAATGCCGCTTATTTACAACGTGACGCATCTAGGAAGATGCGTCACGTTGTAAAGCTCAGCAGGACATTATACCTGCGTCAGGTATAATGTATGCAGAGAGGGCGTTCCCATGCAGGAAGGCCTCGTAACAGTGGCGCATTGAAATCTACAAGATATCACTGCACCAAATTTAGGACGCCACTGCATCAAAACCTTACGCCTGCTTGAATCAGGCGTAATGAGTGTCGCAGTACAGTAAGTATAGGTCTCAAAATACATTGCTGGAGTTGCGTCGTGCTTGCGACACAACTTCAGCAATGCATGACTTTTGGGCCACAGATGCGTCAGAATTTCTGACGCATCTGTTAATCCTTGTGCCATGGAGCACTGTATTGTAAATACAGCGCATCCATGGTGGTGCAAGGACATTTGCCGCTGGTGCAAGGAAACTGACGCATCTATGCAGGTGCATCAGTTCCTTGTAAATCTGTCCCTTAGTCTTGCAGAAGTAGGATGAGCACTGTTAACCAGCTGTCCTCCTGTCTCGCCACCTTTGCCAGGCAGAAATGGGCAGAAAAAATGTGAAATGGACTCCAAGAGCAGAGAATAATCTCCCTGCATGTGGAGCAATTCACATTTCGTTCAGAGGAAACACTTTAGAGGAATGCAGTTTATGTTACATAAACATCTGATCTGGTACCTTGCTGTCTTCTGCTGGGAGCACGTGTAGGGTGGCTCTGGGTATTAATGATTTCAATTTGTAATATTCCATATGGGATCTCTTCTTTATAAGGAACATCTGTTTAAACTGTCCTTTATGCTGCCAAGTGTTCCTGCTCCAATCCCAGATGGATTATCCCTGCTGAGTGGCCACTGTTAACACAACTTCAGTTTTCTGCTCCTGGAGGCAGACGCATTTTCCTCCAGCAGGAGAATCATTAGCTGCCAGCGGGGATTGGTATTCAGAGCTGGGCCACTTGTCAAACCAGTTTGAATCCAGTTTACTCTCAGGTAGCACAAAGTACACCTTTATAGCTTTCTAAACTTACTATTGCACTCAAGTTAAAAAGCAATATATATTCACCACAGAGATACATTTTTATTTTTAATTTTTATTTTGAGTTTTGAATAGATCATAAATACAACTTGGGCAAAAAACATATCATGACCTAAGAAACTGCTGCGAAGGTGTACGCACTCCCATGACCTGCATCATTACAGTTGGCTTTATAATGATGTACAATACATTTGTGGTACTTGGGACACCATTTGTGAGGCAAGTGACATACATCCCCGCTTCAATCCCTCCATCAAATACTTCGCAATTAGGGGGATGATCAAACAAGGAGCTACAGTATTGCAAAACATTTGTCTCTGCTAAAGGGCACGGAGTAAATGATCAACAGTTGCATGTCTAAAGTAGTGTGTATATAACCGTGTCGGTGTACAAAGCGCGAGGGCTATGAAGATCTGGCTACATGTTTGTTTGTTCTATGGATGCTGCTGCAGCTGTAAGGTTAAACAATGCCTGCAACATCTTAGCCCAGACGAAACAGTCATCTTCCACTATATCATCAGTTCTAACCTCTTGCGTGTGCCTTTCCTGTAGTAATCCCCATTCAGCCATATCCATATTCCGTGCCTACCAAGTGGAGCCTCGGCTTGACAACCATCTGAGTGATACCCTTCCCTTTGCAAAAACAAAGCCCAATGTTGCACATCTGTATTGCATCTTGCCATTTTTGCAATGTAGATTAATGCTCAGCAGGCAGTGTCGCAGAGAGACCTCTAGTTTGATATCTGTTACCTTAGTTAATATATCTTTCTGGCTGAGGTATGCACCGATGCCAGGCAGGAAATACCACTCCAGTCAGGGTAAACTAGATACACACTAAAATATTTACCTGTGCTCACTCTCTGATAGCTTGGCACAGAGCAGTCAGGTTTATCTAAAGAGGTAAAGTGTAAAGCATTTGTGCAACACATAGTAACACAATGAATACACTACAAAAATACTCCACATAGTTCAGAAAAATAGATTATTATATTCGGAACAAAACAAGACCGAAACAACAAAAATACAATGTATAAAAGTTGAGATAATTAATTTTAAAGTAATAAATGCAGTAAAATGCTTAGAACCAAGTAGTGCTAAAATGGTTACCTTTGGCCGTCCTGGACTGGGGCAAAGCCAAAGTTCGGGCCGACTGTGATAGAGTGCCGACCAGCTACAGGACCCACACAGGCCCTGGTGAATAGAGTACCTTTCCTAGTCGAAAACAGCAAGACGTTTCGATGTCGAAGCTCATAGGTGCAGGATGCATCGATCTTCTCCAAGCAGTAAAGGCGATGCATCAGTTCTGAAGACGGGTGCCAGAGTAGAGAGGAGTCGAGTGATGAGCCGAATTCTGCCACAAAGTCAAGGGGATGCGTCGATCTCACCAAGCTGAGCGGCAGCGATAACCTGTCTCATAATTTGATCTCTATAGGGAGAGCACTGGTTCCGAGGCGATGCATGATTTTACTCCTGCAACTGGGTTGATGCACCAGTTCTGCTACAAGCAGACAGGAGATGCATTGAAACCTGTTTGCAAGTATCTGGACCACTTCCAGCGAGGCAGGCACAGGAGCAGCGGTAGAGACTCTGATATCTCTGAGTCTCAAGCAACAGGAGGCAAGTCAACAAGCCCATTGAGATCACTTGGAGTGAAGGCAGAGTCCAACTCTCCTTCAGCAGTGTCAGAGAGCAGCAGGTAGCAGGGCAACAAACAGAAAAGCTCAACTTAAAGATCAGCAGTTCAGTTGAGTCCTTTAAGCAGCACATCAGTTCTTCTGGCAGAGCTTCAGTTACAAGTCCAGTAGTGTCTGATTGGGTGGGATCAGAGACCCAATAGTTACACCTAATAGTGCCTTTGATGTGGGGGTGACTTCAAAGCAACTCTCCTTGAAGTGCACAAAGTTCTCTTTCAGTCCAGTCCCATATGTCAGGCTACCTGTGGGTGGTAATCAGTCCTTTGTGTGGGGACAGTACACTGCCTATTCAAGCCAAGTGTTAGCCCCTCCCTTCCATCCTGCTCAGCAAGGCCATCAGAATGCAGATGTATATAGATGGGTACTCAGATACACCTATCCTTCCTGTGTTGTTGCTTTCTAGAGGGAATGCATAAAGGATAGCTGTCATCCACCCCAGATGTGTATTGGAGACAGGTTGTCAGGCACGCAGTGCAGGACGCGCAGAGAAATGTCCACTTCCTAAAAGTGGCATTTCTAAAGCAGTAATTTTAAATCCAACTTCACCACTAAGAAGGATTTATCATTACCATTTCAAACATATGTAACATGAAAAAGCTACTTCTCTGTGATCAGAAATAACAGCTTAAAAGTGTATTAAAGAAAGCAAGTAAGCCTCACAGTAGTGAAAAATGAATTTGGTTGTTTGTCACTACCAGAACATGCAAAACATAAGAGTACATGTCCTACTTTGTACTTACATAGCTCCCTGCTCTTAGGGGTCATTAGGGCCTACCTTAGGGAAGACTTGTATGTAATAAAAGGGGAGTTTAAGGCTTGGCTAGGAATGTTCAATGCCAAGCCGAAATGTCAGTAAACTGCACACACAGGCCCTGCAATGGCAGGCTTCAGCCAGGTTTGAAAGGCTACTTATGCTGGTGGCAAAATCAGTACTGCAGGCCCACAAGTAGCATTTGAAGTACAGGCCCTGGGTAATATATACCACTTTACAAGGGCCTTACTAGTACATCAAATATGGAATACACAAATGCCATCATGTTTAGTGGTGAAGAGCATGCACTTTACCACTGGTTAGCTGTGGTAAAGTGCTCAGAGTCCTAAGGTGTAGGAAGGTAGGAACCTTCGGCATGGTTACCCCCACTTTTTGCCTGGTTGTAAGCTGTTTTTGACTAGTCTGACTGGGATCCTGCTAATCAGGACCCCACTCTCTCTGCTTTCTCCCTTAAATAGTTCTAACAAGTACTTAGGTACATCCCTGATTGGATACTGGGGTACCCTTATAAGTCCCTAGTATATGGTACTAAGGTACCCAGGGCATAGGTACCCCAGAGGTCCCCCACTGGATGAAACATGGGAGACCATTCAAAATGGAACTACAGGCCTGCCATTGCAGCCTGTGTAAGCTGCTCCTAGCACCACCTACTAAAGATATAGGTTTCCTATATCTAAGGTCACAGCACTTAAAATCTATAAGTCACCCCTATAGCAGTCCTTTATAATCCTAAAAGCAGGGTGATTGGTTTCTAAGTGAGAGGGTGCCCCTGCATGTGGAGGACACCCCTGAAGACTATGGAGACCATTCTCCCGGGATGTCAGTGAAGCAGCCATATACTATATACAGGGATACTGCATAATTACGCAATGACCATCTCGAAAACGGCTGCAACTAATCCTATCACGGCTTGGGAGATATGATTCCAAGCACTGGAAGAGCCATCCGCTAGGCTCTCATTTTTCCCGGTGCCAGTCTTCTAGACCCGGACAGCACGAAATGGTTGCTGTCGACCAGAGACCTGATTTTGCTTCCCTGCTGCTGAGCCAAGCTCGAGCAGGGGAAGGCAGAACAATAGGCATACTGTCACAGGGAGGTGTGACCACCTCCCAGACAGGATTTAGTGTATTAGGACCGGGTGGGTGTGCTTACCAGCACCACTCAGTCTGCATGAGAGGCACATTTGGTGTCCCCATGCATAGTCCAGTTCAAACCAGCTCTGGGAGATGTTGGCTCCCACTCTGGCGCAAAACTGGACAAGGTACATGGGAGTAACCTCCCCCCTGTACAGACCCTCCCCTTGGAGGGTCCCCTGAATCGTCCCAACCCTTTCCTAAGGTACTTAAGGGCTTACCTGTGGGTGGGTCCCTAGGTTCGTGGTGGGGCAAGATTTAGATCAGACACCACTTCTTCTTCTACCGTGTAGTCACCCTGGCCTTCGCTGAACTTTGTTTGCGGTCAACTTCACCTTCCTTCCAGTATGCTGCATCGTCTGTGCCTGTACACCATACAGGAACCTTCCAAGGCCTGTGGGTATCAAAGAAACCCGAAGGAATCTCACTTGAAGTGAAGGAGTCACTTGCCTGCATTCGCAGGCACCACTACTAAGTCAGCCAGTCTGCTGATCCTGAGCTCCTCCAGACTCTGAAAGGTTCTGCAACACAGGTGATGGTTCTCCACAGCTCCCGCGGCCTGCCCTGCCCTCTCACCAAGTTTGAGGCCAGTTTCCCTCATGGTGGTGGCAATAACTGAACCTCTGTGCACCTCGTCAACTTGCAGTTGCTAAGGCTTGTTGCCTACCTTTCAAGAAGATCTTCAAGCTCCAAATAGCCCCAACCTTGAGCACCTCCAGTGATCAGAATCTTCAGCCACACCACATCGTTGTGCATCGTGGCCTTCATCTTTTGGTGAGCTGCTTGAGGTCCACTCGCGACTCCAGTGCTTCTGGCTTGTGGGTCCATTTGAGGGCCGCCTCTGTTTCTTTTGGGCTCCCCTGATTGCTCGGGCCTGCCCTAACTCCTCTGCTTGTGGTGAGTCCCCTGCACCTTGCTGGTACAGACGTTGCACCTTCTTTGACTGCTGCCTTGGTTGCATTTGCCAAGGTTTATTGGTGCTCCCGCAGGACACCGAGCCCTCAGCAGTCGACATCTGATGTGGGACAGCTCATGCATGACTCCTGGTCTTCCTCAGCATTGCCTCGTTTGCACAGCTGCATAGTCAAGGTCTTCGTCAACTCTCCTGCAACTCCCGACATTGGTGGGCATTCATCTTCCAGATCTCCTGGTCACTCCTGAGTGACATAGACTCTGTCCCCTTTGCTTTCAGATACCTGTCTAGAATCCACCTTCGGATTCCACCCGGCACTTGCTCCTTCGTCAGCAGCGGCACTTTCCTGCAGTCCTCCATTTGGTTCGATGGCGGCGTTCGACGCCACTTCACACCTATGCACCCGGCTTCCATGCTGTGGGTAACGTGGGTACTAGGGTATCCACTGGTGGGGTAGCTCTCTAACCTTCTGTCTTCCACATGGTTTCTTTAGGGTCTACTGGGAAGGGTCCTTAATCTCAATTCCAACTGCGGCTTGCACATAGAGTTGTACGGAGCATGCAGTCGCGTTTCCACACTGCACACGCTCTCCGTAGGGTTCCTTGTCACTCACCTTGGGTGGTTCCTTGGGTCCCCAGCACTTCTATGCTCTCTCAACATTGTCTTGACCCGAGTTGTGGTTCTTATACCACTTTCTTGTATATGGTTTTGTCCCTCATGGGGTCCACTGTGTATTCTGTGCTATTTACGGTATTTCTTTGCAAAGTATTGTGTGTATTGTGTTTATGTCCAGGTAGGAGAGATCTAAACATGTTAGAGAGTATTATCTAATAAACACATATTTTTATAAATACCTTGAGTGGTTCTTTTTCCCTTAACCTATACTATGAGATTGCATTCTGGAAAAACAAGCTGCTTTTCACTCCTTCTGTACTAAGCCTGACTTAGAGAGCTTTCTAAGGTTGTTTAAGACCTCTTAAATCACCATATGGGTTGTCTGGACTGGTGCTGGGTGCCCACTTACATTAGTGGACATCATATACCAGGCCAGCTTCTCACA
Organism: Triturus cristatus; assembly: GCF_964204655.1. Lineage (NCBI taxonomy): Eukaryota > Metazoa > Chordata > Amphibia > Caudata > Salamandridae > Triturus > Triturus cristatus. The sequence continues at coordinate 894,371,552 of NC_140588.1, forward strand.
TAAGGCCAACAAAGATAATCAGCAAAAACAAGAGGTAAAAGCAAAAAAGTCTGGGGAAAGAGCACCCTAAAGATGACAGGTCTAACACCACATAAAGACAGGATACGAGGCATAGGGAAGATCCTACATCCAGCAGCACCTCTAGTTTGTGTGTCACTTCCAGCGTGCTCTGTAGGCATGTCCAAATTGCTCTGCCATCTCGGTCAATCTGGCAAAATTTTTAAAACTCACCCAAACCTAGCCCAAAGCTCTCTTGAACCTGCGAGAACATGATGCAACTAGCTCCTGGAGACAAGTATTCCAATGTGTTGAACCCCCTATTAGTGCCACCATAGACATGTCATTACCAATGTTCAAAAAAGTTTGCAACCACCACAGTAGTAGCTGTTTGGAAAAAGGGGCCTGCATATGGTTTTTCTTAATTGTAGTCTCCCTAACCTGTGATGCCTGCTGCACCAAATACAGAGGTTGCTTGTCATGTCTTAATGCAGCAGTAAAACACATCTGTAAATCTCACATCCCTGTGGGCCATGAGAGCAGCCCATTCTCCCAGCTGCCTCCCTCAACTCTCAATTTGGCCACATACAAAAATTATGGCTCCAGATAGTACAACTCTAAATCAGGGAGACCAAGTCCTCTCTCTGCTGTATTTAGTTTTGGAATACCCAGTCTAACTCTACCCCTCTTGCCATCCAATATCACGGAAAGCAACAGACTGTCAAGAATTTGAAATGATATCCTCGTTATTAGGACTATAGAGGCACTGGGGCAATATCACTATTTTGGTTGTTGCGAGCCTGCTTGAGACTGACAGTGGTACCAAAAGGAATAGGAAAAGGAAAGCAACAGAGGCCTGCAAGCCCGCATGTAGCCTGTCCATATTGTAACCATTTTGCTTTTCAGCTTCATGGGTGTCTTGTATCTGTAAGTATTGGAACTTGGCTAGTTCCCACAGTGGGCTGCAGATCTGCGGGCTTTCCTACTAAGCCCACTAGAGGAAACACCAACGACTTCTCAAAGTTCACATGCAGGCCAGAGACACCACCAAACCACCTCATCTCAGCCAGCAACTGTTGCACAGGCGTTTCTGGCTGCAGCAGGTACACAAGAGCGTCATCAGTATACTAAAAGATTATGGGCCATGTGTATGAAGCAGTTTTGCGATCACATACACTGCGAATCCCAAAAAAACAGTGTATGTGATCGCAAAACAAAGCTTTGCTATGTAAGAGAAACATTCTGTACGCAAAATTGCTAATCACAAATTCTGCGATTAGCAAATTTGCGATTAATAAGCCTTTCTGATTTATTTGCGAATTCGCAAGTTGTGACTCAACAATAGCGAATTTCGCTATTGCTGAGCTCGCAAGTTGCGAAATCGCAAAACGGAATGCATGGAAATATTGCTAATTGCGCTTTTCCCAAATTCGCATTTTTGAGAATCACAATTACCACCAAGTATGAGCAGGTGGTAGAGTTTGAGTTTAAAAATATTTATAAAGCGCACTTTCACCAGCGGTTTCATGGCGCTGCAACAAATTGGAAATCCCAAGAGTAGAGTAGAGTTCTGGATGAAGTTCAGCTGACATCCTCTTTGGGGAGATGAGGGGAAATTGGAGGAGGAAGAGGAGGGAGAGGCAGCGAGGCAGAGGACAGATCTAGTAGCGAGATGCGTGAGCGAATATAGGTAGGCAGAGGCCATATGCCATGGAGGTTGCGAAGTTGAGAAGAGGAATAGGTAGTACTCGGGGCGGAGTATCGTGTCCCTGGCCCCGATCGGTCGCGGACGGGCGCAGACGGGCTTGCCTTTGGCGCGCCTTCAGCGCGCCGTCGGCGCGCCCGCTGCGCCCGCCCGCTGCGCCGTCGGGGTTCGTTCTGCATTATATAGGGGCTGAGGAGGGCGGGGCTAATCCCAGCGCAGGTGCGACCAGGCTCCGAAACCCAGCAGCGGCAAGCCCAGCCTCCGGCGCCGTGGACGCAAGGAGTGGGTGAAGCAGCCGAGCAGGGTGAGTGCCAGAGAACAATTCTAAAAGCAGCAATGTGAGCGCTGACAAAAAACAATTTTTAAAAGCAATCCAGTTACTCTAACCTCCGGCTTTCCGCCTCAGAGGGAAATAACAAAATGTTAGCGTGCGAGCAGGAGGAATCAGGTTAAGTAGGTCGACTGGGCGGGGCTAATCCCAGCGCAGGTGCGACCAGGCTCCGAAACCCAGCAGCGGCAAGCCCAGCCTCCGGCGCCGTGGACGCAAGGAGTGGGTGAAGCAGCCGAGCAGGGTGAGTGCCAGAGAACAATTTTAAAAGCAGCAATGTGAGCGCTGACAAAAAACAATTTTTAAAAGCAATCCAGTTACTCTATCCTCCGGCTTTCCGCCTCAGAGGGAAATAACAAAATGTTAGCGTGCGAGCAGGAGGAATCAGGTTAAGTAGGTCGACTGGGCGGGGCTAATCCCAGCGCAGGTGCGACCAGGCTCCGAAACCCAGCAGCGGCAAGCCCAGCCTCCGGCGCCGTGAACGCAAGGAGTGGGTGAAGCAGCCGAGCAGGGTGAGTGCCAGAGAACAATTTTAAAAGCAGCAATGTGAGCGCTGACAAAAAACAATTTTTAAAAGCAATCCAGTTACTCTAACCTCCGGCTTTCCGCCTCAGAGGGAAATAACAAAATGTTAGCGTGCGAGCAGGAGGAATCAGGTTAAGTAGGTCGACTGGGCGGGGCTAATCCCAGCGCAGGTGCGACCAGGCTCCGAAACCCAGCAGCGGCAAGCCCAGCCTCCGGCGCCGTGGACGCAAGGAGTGGGTGAAGCAGCCGAGCAGGGTGAGTGCCAGAGAACAATTTTAAAAGCAGCAATGTGAGCGCTGACAAAAAACAATTTTTAAAAGCAATCCAGTTACTCTAACCTCCGGCTTTCCGCCTCAGAGGGAAATAACAAAATGTTAGCGTGCGAGCAGGAGGAATCAGGTTAAGTAGGTCGACTGGGCGGGGCTAATCCCAGCGCAGGTGCGACCAGGCTCCCAAACCCAGCAGCGGCAAGCCCAGCCTCCGGCGCCGTGGACGCAAGGAGTGGGTGAAGCAGCCGAGCAGGGTGAGTGCCAGAGAACAATTTTAAAAGCAGCAATGTGAGCGCTGACAAAAAACAATTTTTAAAAGCAATCCAGTTACTCTAACCTCCGGCTTTCCGCCTCAGAGGGAAATAACAAAATGTTAGCGTGCGAGCAGGAAGAATCAGGTTAAGTAGGTCGACTGGGCGGGGCTAATCCCAGCGCAGGTGCGACCAGGCTCCGAAACCCAGCAGCGGCAAGCCCAGCCTCCGGCGCCGTGGACGCAAGGAGTGGGTGAAGCAGCCGAGCAGGGTGAGTGCCAGAGAACAATTTTAAAAGCAGCAATGTGAGCGCTGACAAAAAACAATTTTTAAAAGCAATCCAGTTACTCTAACCTCCGGCTTTCCGCCTCAGAGGGAAATAACAAAATGTTAGCGTGCGAGCAGGAGGAATCAGGTTAAGTAGGTCGACTGGGCGGGGCTAATCCAAGCGCAGGTGCGACCAGGCTCCGAAACCCAGCAGCGGCAAGCCCAGCCTCCGGCGCCGTGGACGCAAGGAGTGGGTGAAGCAGCCGAGCAGGGTGAGTGCCAGAGAACAATTTTAAAAGCAGTAATGTGAGCGCTGACAAAAAACAATTTTTAAAAGCAATCCAGTTACTCTAACCTCCGGCTTTCCGCCTCAGAGGGAAATAACAAAATGTGGTAACCAGGTGCAAACTATTTAAGGAGGCCCACAATGCAACAGATCTTTCACAATGGCTGGGCTGTATGTGATAGCCAGGAGGCTGCGACTCAGAGCTGCTGCACAGAGAAGGAGACACCAGGAAAGGATCTTTCATGCGCGCATAACCCTGTTCCAGCGGACTGAGGAGGAGATCCATACAAACTACAGGCTGGATGAAGAGAGCATCTGGATTTAATAGCAGAGCTCAAACCTATACTTGAACACCCCACACACAGGACACACACCATCCCCACCCATATCCAAGTTCTGTGCTCACTGCACCTCTTGGCATCAGGTAGCTTCCAGGGGGTGATAGCCGCAGCAGGAGGGGTCTCACAGAGTGCATTGTCCCGCTTTTTCCACGCGTTCCTTGATGCCATGGTACAGAGGCTGCATCACCACATCCACTTCCCCAGCACACCACAGGCACTAGACCAGACCAAGCAGGAGTTCTGTCAAATTGCACAGTTTCCCCTCGTCATTGGATGCATAGATGGGACAAATGTCGCAATATCCCCCCCTCCCAGAACGAATATGTGTTCAGGAATCGCAAATCCTACCATTCCCTGAACATACAGGGGGTGTGGAATGCCAACCACATTATCACCGACATTGTCGCAAAATACCCAGGCAGCACACACAACCCTTTCATCTTCCGCCACAGTGGGATACACCGTCGACTCACAAGTGGGGAGTTTGGTGAGGGATACCTACTAGGTAATAGCATTTGTACCAAGGACACACTAGTAAAGGACAGCATTGGCAGGACAGTGTATAACCATATTCCTCCCGCCCCACAGGTGACAGTGCGTATGCGGTCCATGATTTTACACTGACTCCTTACCTGAATCCTGCCAACGCTGGGGAGGGGAGGTACAACAGTGCCCACATAGCAACCAGATGTACCATTGAGCAGACCTTCGGGATTCTCAAGAGCAGATTCAGATGCCTACATAAGTGTGGAGGGGCACTACAATACAGCACCCAGACCTGTTGCAAGATAGTGGTTGCATGTGCCATGCTGCACAACATCGCAACCAGGAAAGCCACACCAGTGGAGCTCAGTGAATCGGATTCATCCCATGAGGAGGGACCTGCGCCAGGACGCATGCAAGCCTGTGTAATTGGTGCAGCTGCTGGGCGCCAGAGGCGAGATGAGATCACACAGAACTATTTCTAGGTAAGAAAATATGAGACAATGCTAACTATCAATTACGAGACTGTGTTTTATTTCCTTTACTACCGGATTAATATCTGCACACAGCCTGTGTAGCACACAATGTATTGTTCAATGCCCAGCACATGTCAGGATCACAGTGCATATTAACAATCGGGAGCAAGTATCCATGTACACTGGGTTGATGCACCCTTCTCCCTGTCCAAGTCTGAGCACCTCAAATGCGGCGCTGTTGGCCCGTAGCCCCTGGCTGTGGGTGCACAGTGCCCTCCTCACCTGTCCCAGAAGTCATTCTGTGACTCACACTACGGCGCCTATTCGGGGGGGGGGGCAGGGTGTAATGCTGCTCCTGCCAGATTGGGCGTCCTCATCTGTCGGAGTGAGGACTCCTGGGCCAGTAGTGCTCATCCACAGCACATGTCACCTGTACCAGGGTCCTTACCACATTCTGGCTATTGTGTGCCACCTCACGCTGCATACTGTAGCTGCGCCTTGACAGCACATTGGTTGCTGAGGAAAGGTGGTTGACCGCCCTGGTGTAGAGGTCTAGGCGCTGCATCTCCCTGCGTGTGACAGCACGATCCGCCCTCAGTTCAGCACAGAGTGCCTCCAGGGCACCCGTCATGCCCATGAAGCCAACCCTGATTTGCCGCTGCATTGACCTGATGTTTATGGCCTGCAGGCGCAGGACTTCCAACATGTGCCTCTCCAACCCTCTGAAGACTGTGTCCTCTCCTGGGACTGCTGCACTGGGGAACGAACGTGCCCTGCGCCTGGATGGGTTTGGCGGGATAGAATCAGCACATGCTCGATGATGGTGTTGTGGCTCTGGCTGTTCCGGGACTTGTTGGACATCGGATCGGAGTCCTGGGCTTCCTCCTCCAGCGGGGGCAATGGTGGCACTGCATTCCGCCTGCTGCATTTTTGGGGGATGACTGGGCTGCCCTCCTCCTCCATTCCCTCCTCCTCCTCTTGCCCTGTTTCCTCTGGGTTAGGGGATGCATCCTCTCCTTCACTGACTGTTCCCTGTGTTTCTGATGGTGCTCTGGACGTAAATGAACACATTAATTTTCTGTCCTGACTTGCATCTGTCATGCATTAAAATTCACTGTTTGGAGTTACATGGGTCCTGTCTGTCTGTGTTTTGCCTTTCCTGATGCGCACATGCTGTTTGGGACTGGCTGGGTGTCAAAGCTCCACTGTTACATAATGCATTGCTGTGTGTGCTTGTGTACCTGCACTGGACTTTTAGTTTTGTGGTGCCCCTGTGACTCTCCTGGGAGTGTGGGGGAAGTAGGGGGTATCAGGGGTGTGATGGCATGCTTCTTACCTTGTCTAGGTTCCCGGGGTTCTGAGCTGTCAAGGTCTGCCACGCCCATAACACTCTCCGGAAGCAGGGTCCCCTCAACCATTTTCTCGAGTGGTGTTGAGGCGGTGGCAGTAGAGGTCCCACCATTGGTCTTCTTCATCTGCTCCAACCTGGCAGCGACCTTCTCCTTGGAGCGCTGGCGCATGTCGTACCAGCGCTTCCTGAGGTCTTCCACGCTTCTGTGGGTGATGCCAATTGTGTTTACCTTTCGCTGGATATCAGCCCAATCCTCCTCCTCCGTGTTTCAGGAACATGCAGGGACTTCTTTCCAAAGAGGTGCTCGTGGCTGATGACCATTTCCTGTAACAGGACCTCCAGCTCACTTTCAGAAAACGTTTGTTTTCTTTTCCTGGGTGTTTCCCCCTGCTGCTGATTGTCCTTGCTGGCCATGTCTCCAAGCTCTGCCATTGTTTGTTGCACTGCAGTGATCCCTCACCTCCACTCCTACTTTCTCACTGTGCTTCTGAGGCTCTGAACCAGCATGGGTAGTAACTCTTCCTGGTTGTGATGTCATCATGCTGGACCCGAGTTTCCGATTCTCTAATTTGCGAATTTCACAATTTTGCGATTTTTTGTATAAGGAATCGCTATTTCACATATCGCAATGGAAATAGCAATTTTTTCCGAATCGCAAATTATTTGCGATTTTTTATCTACATACCGTTTTGCGATTCTCAATTTGCGATTCACAAAAAATCATATTTTGGGAATCGCAAAAAGGGAGTTTGATACATATGGCCCTATGTGCTGTGTGAAAGAGATAGATTTTTTAATAAAATGGGAAAATAACTTTTTGATTGAAAGCTCTATTGTTTTCCTTGGTGAAGATGCAATAAAGAATCATTTATTCATAACTAGACTTAACCATAAAAATGTAGCTTTATCTACATAGTGACAACAATATTTTTGTAACTGTTCATTGTGTGTGGGCATAATGTTCCTTTATATCCAACATGTTCCACTTTTATATATTAATCACCCAGGCTTATGGACTTGCAAGGCCCAATTTAGGAGTGTTTTTTGCTCATATACAAAAGCAGGTTTTTCTTCATGGCAAAGGACTTATCATTTTGCTGTAAGGCTGTAGTGCTTTTAAACTCCAGCCCACTCAGAACATTGTTGTAGTCTTTGGAGCCATACACTTTAATCAAGTATGCAAATGGTGTAAATACGCAATGCAGCCCATAAAGGACATTTAACTTAAATGTCACTGGTACATTTTCTGCTCCAACTATCATGGCCTTATTGGAAAGTTTAAATAAGCCAGTTAGATGTACAATACATTTTTTAGGAGAAAGCATGTGTGCTGTGGCACTGTTTAGCAGTGTCATATAAAAGTCCTATAACCAGAAAAATGAAACAGGAAAATGTGACGGGCCACTATAAAAATGATGTTATTTCTTACAGTATGTATGTACCTGTGCCTCTCTTTTATGTAGACATGTACTAACATCCAGGGTCTAAGATTAGCCTGGATGGGTTTTCTAACCCCACCAAAAATATTTTCAAGATGTTTGTGGCTCAACTGAAAGTTCTTAGCCTCCAGGGGATTATCAACCAAAATGCAGAATGTGTAGGAAGGATCTCTTGATAAAACAATTTTTGTTTTGGGCTACGTTACTATCACTTCTATGTTAGAAGCAACAATCCTCTCCATAGATGGATTTATTTATCATCCTTATTAACTCAAAACTTAAAAATAATCCTTTTCTGAATAGAAAGCCACTGTATTGCTATTGGTAAGATTTGTGATAATATTTTCACACTTACATAACGTGTATTTGTAAAGCACACGTTCACCCATAGGTCTCTTGGCACTGAATAACAGATGTTTATTGTTACCCAACTCAATCTTACTCATTTTATCAACCTCAGATGGATGAAAAGCTGAGTGGACCTTCTGGGATTTGAACCTGTGACCACGAGGCCAAACACTGGCCCCTGTAGTGGATGCATTAGTCCACTGAGCCACCAGACCCAGCTTTTCATTTCCACCTTTGCTGTAGCGTTCCAGACTAGCGGTAGCGGTAGCCTTAGCAGCAGAAAGTCCAGCACATCCAGATAAATGGTATTACTTTAACCATATCCCTTGTCGGCTAGAACACTTGCTCTGAGGATCTTTGTTTCATGCACTGGAATTCGGGCAACGTTTCCCAGTTTTTTAATTTGTTAGAATCTAGTAGATGGCTCGAAGCTTAAGGGACAAGGCAAGTGCTGTGTCTAATCTGAAGTCATGGAACCTAACACATCTCAGGTGACAAGGGGAGCCTCCATGTGCCCATGCCAAAACCGAGGAGACCATGTTTGCTTTCCACCTTCAAAAAGCAGCAAATCGAGTTTGTATGTCAGTTGTCTCTTTTCAGTTGTCCCACTTTCGACACATAGGTTTTTACATTGTAACGCATCTACATCACAGCTGTTTAAGGTTTATCTCGATGTCATCTGTGGGCACGTTGAATTTTTGTTACACCCAGGCTAATGGACTTGTTAAAATTGGATAAGTGCACAAAGGAACTCCTAGGAATTCCACAGCAAACAGCAAGAGAATCAGAAATATATGAGGGCACTGTTACTTTTTTAATATGAGAACATAGGTACATTTTTCCTACAGCTCTAAAGCGTTGATGCAAATCCACATTATTTTGTTTAACAAATACACTCAATGGCAATTCTGTCAGACACTGAAACTCAAGAAACACATTGAAAACTAGGACAGTCTAATATCAGCTCTTTTTATTGAAGAAAGTAAAACCATGCTCTCATACGCTTGCATCTGGATGATGCATGATTCTACGGGGGTCCCTGATTTCACAGTGGACTCCTACTTATGGGCATTCTTCATGCAGCAGCATACCTGATCAAGGGTCTGAAGACCTTCACTAGCTGCACTTGCCAGACCTTTCCATCTTCAAATCCAAATACATCATCTAAAAAGCCATTATTACTAGCTCTCCTACCTATCTGGCTGACAAGTTTACCATCTATGGTGGCTCTAGGCACACCCACAGTCAGTCCACCATCCGTCTGGAGAGGAAGAAGTGCAAAAAAAAGAAACTAAAACATGACAACAGGTCTTGTTCATTAATACACTCAGGATCTGAAACAGCATCATGGGATCCATACGGACTTCCCCAATCCTGCCTGAATAATAAAGAGCTGATAGCACACCTCTTTAAAGCACATTACATCATGATGCTGTAACAGCCCACTTTTGGTTTTACAAGCAAGCTACCCCACCAATCATGTATTGACCGGATATTTGCTTGAGACCTAGTACAACTCTACATTGCCTTTCGGCTTCATTTGAGCTATAGAAATGCCATATGCATAGATATATACAATAAGAAAAACAGATGATGTGTTAAAAATTGGGTTGTTGCGTGGCTGGGGTGTGAGCCCTGGTCAAACAACAGCCACAATCCCTTGCAGGGTGAACCACAACAAGCCATTAAATTAACCTGTGCTTAACCTTGGGTAACATGGCACAAAAAGCAGTCAGGCTCAACTTAGAGGCAAGATGTAAAGTATTTATGCAGCACACAAACAGTAATAACATGAAAATACAACACAAGAAAACTCCCAAAACAATTTAGTAAAATGGAGTACATTTTAATAAATTATTTGACACTATAATGACAAAAATAAAAACAGTTGAATCAGATTTATGAGTTTTTAAAGTTTTAACTAAAGATCAAAGTGCCGTCCGTGGACATCTAGTCGCGCAAGACCGTGTCAATGTAAAAAAATATGGCTGACCGTGCTGGAGCGTAGTTTGGATACAAAACTTGCATTGGGCTCAGTTACTGTTTGCCTTTGGACTTAGGAAAGGTCTTGAGAAAAATATTCTGAAAAGATAAAGTTCAGCGTAGCAAGGCTGCAGGAGGTGTTCTGAAGAGTGAGCGTCATCCCCGGATAGCCTTGGGTGGAAGCCGCAGTGAAGATTTCGACGTTCAGAATTTGTGGTCGAAATGGAAGGAAACAAATCTCCACCAGGGCGAAGACAGTTCCACAAGGTCAAATACCCTTTTGGTGAAGTACCTCTGAAACGGATTTGCTGCTGCAGAGAAGAACGTAGTAGGAGAAGCCTCAAAGTCAATCCGACCAGTAATGCACCCCAGACGGATAGGCAAGCAGGTTGGTCCCTATCTCTTCCTGGTTCTCAGAGCAGCGTGCAGCCCAAAAATGTTAACGTACTTACTTTTGGATGGCTATCTGGGCACTTTCAGCACCACTTGCAAGGATCCAGGACTGGAGAGGCACCACTCAGAGGGTCAGAATTCATTTAGGCTGGGTACAGAGGTAGGTTCAAAATAGAGGAAGCCTTTTGTGTCCCTGTGACTCTGAACAAAAGGTCACCAAACTAGCCCTTGTGAGTCACTTTGGTGGTCCTGGGACCGTTGAATATCCAGTCCTTCTCCCAAGGCAGAAAGTAGCAGAGCGGCAGGAGAAGCAGGGCAGCAATCCAGGCAGGTTAGCAGTCTTATAGAGCAGCATCCCAGCAGAGTGGCATTTCTTCCAGCAGCACAGCAGTCCTTCTTCCTGGCAGAGAATCCACAGGTCCAGAAGTGAATTGAAGAGTTGGTGTCTGGAGCCCTACCCTGGTGCCCTGATGCCCTGGTTCTGGAAGGTGGGAGAAGCTTCTAGACAGTGGCTTTGAAGTGCATGGAATTTCCTGCCTCTTCTGCACTGGCTTGAAACTGGCTGAAGTGACAAAACAGGGTTACTAGGCCCTTTGTGTGAAGGCAGAGCACAGACTATTCAGTTGTAAGTGGGCCTGTGCTCAACTCCACCCCCCCTACCACTCAGGCACACTAATCCCTCTATTGAGTGGCTATCTGGGAGGAATTCACAAAGTCAACTTTCGAAAAGTGGCAATTTTAAAATTGTGATCGAAACTTTAATTTTACCATGAAATAGGCTCTTCACCACAAATCCAAAGACACCAAACATGTCATAGCTACCAGCTCCAAATTGGAAATTACAGCTTATCCCCATTGTTATCCTATGGGAGAGATAGGCCTCACAGTAGAGAGAAATGCATATAGGAGTTTTAATTACACAGCACCCTGCCCCTAAGGGCTATCTAGGGCCTGCCTTACATGTGACTTATATGTAATAAAAGGGGAGTTTAAAGCTTGACAAGGAGGTTTAAATGCCAAATTGACATGGCAGTTTAAAGCTGCATTCAGACTCCAGCGGCACACCTGGGATATGTTTGAAGGTGCTACTTAAGTGGGTGCCACAATGAGTGCTGCAAGCCCACTTGTAGCATTTAATGTACAGGCCCTGGGTATATGGTATACCACTCTACAATGGACTTCCTAGTAAATAAAATATGTAAATTGCGTATAAGCCAATGTAAAAAAAATTTAGGGAAGGAGCACAAACACTTTAGCACTGGTTAGAAGTTGTACCATGCACAGAGACTTAAGGCTCACCAAAACTAAGTGCATCAAAAATGGAAGCGGTGGCAAGAGGTGAGGCAAAGTGTTTGGATGAACACCACCCTAAGGCTTACAGGTCTGACAGTGTCTTATGCTCCTGCAAGATCAAGGCAGCAAACAAACCCATCTGTATCTTAAAGTCACCAAGGGCAAATTCAAGCACTGACCCTTAGCCCAAATTCTAAGATTTTATTCAGATCTCACAAACTCAAAAAGTGCGACGGTAACGCTTTTTTCTAAGGCCTTGAAGACCACCGGTCATGTAAATAGACTGATTATTTCCAATTTTGTCCATGTTTTTTAGGAGGTGACTTATTGCTGAGTTCATGTTATGTCTACTTTTGTCAGACTCCAATGGCAAAATAAAAACATCAATAAAAAAATAACATCCCTGCTGGAAAGAAAGCATTGAATATTTTAATTATGCCTAATATTCTAGCAAACACAGACATTAGGGAGCATTTATTCCTAGTATTGGCAATTAAAGTGCAAGGAGAGCATACTTGTCTAATCTAGGTGGGGGTATGACACGTTGGCCCCGTACACCCATGACCACAGGAGCTTGCCAGTGACAACCGAGGCAGCAGTACTCATTGCTGCCGTGCGTGTGGTCCATGCACGCGGCCTTTCGGGTTTCCAACCGCCGGAGCCGTACACCGCTTGGTGGTTCTCTGAGAAGTTGTCCTGATGGGCAGTGTCTCTAGTTGCTGGTGCCTTGTTGATCCTGTCAGCCAATGCTATCACGCCGTGTCCTCCGGTCAGGGGCAGAAACTTGGATGGTGTATACACTGGGGGCTGTTGCGGTAATATGCTCCCTGCCCCTGCTTCCCTATAGAGAGCGCTCTCCTGTTGCGGGGTCACTTACTGCCTGGAGGTCTGTTGCAGTCGGGTTGTGTTGTGGGTGCACTGCAGGAGTGGCCGCCGTGTACTGTCTCGGGCGCGACCCTCCGAGCCCCTGTGTGCACCGCAGGATGGGCCACTGTGTATTGTCTCTGGCGCAACCCTCCGAGCTCCTGAGGATCGGCGCAAGCAGGTCCGCTCACCGCAGGCTAGACGGCAGACACATGGAGGCCCAGATACGAAGGGGCAAGGAGGCTCAAATCTTGACGCGGCACGGGTCGGAGTCAATCTGTCCTGCGTAGCCTCCGTAACCGGCTAACCCCGCCCATGGGCCGGCCAGCATGCGCCTCTTCCCGACAGCACCCCCTGGCACCAGAGCGAGACCACAACCTGGAGGGAGGGCACCAGCTCTCAGGAAGTCTGACGGGGTGTGGAATTCCTCAGTCGGATCGGGCCCACAGGGCACTGTCGGTCAGCAGTTCAGCGGCACCACTCCCACAAATCCAGACTCAGGGAGAGGTTCCGGTTTCAGCTCTCAGGGTCAATGGATCACTAGAGGCCCGGTCCAAGCGTGGCAGGTAGGCCTCAATCTTTTAATACAATTTATCTCGGTGCACTGGCAGCCGCCGTGCACCTCAGCTGTGTCGAGCGATGCCCGTCTTCTTCCAGCAGCATTAGACGGCACTGGAACGTGATTCGGGTCCGGATGAATGAGGCAGATGGTCGGGGAATCTGGCGGAGGTCCGGAGCTCCTCTAGGCTGTGGCCATGTTTGTCAGCTGCCGGCCACGCCCCCTCGAAATAAAGATTTTTGACTGACTTTTTAAATGTTTGGGGTTACTTTCTTTCATTTTTTCATTGTTAGACAGATTACATTCTTCATCAGGAGTGCTATCTCACTATATTCAGCCCAAGCTGGATTTAGAGCTGCACTTAGTACAGAGGTAGCTCTTGCCTTTGTTCACTGTGATTTGCGAATGTTGCTGGGCAGTGGTAGCTGTGCTGCCATGATCCTACTGATCAATCTCCGTTATTGTGTGACACACAGTACTTATCGATGGATTATTGCTAAACCAGTATCGAATGCAAAGATCTGCAGTGCGTCTATTCCTTTTAATCACTTTGCATGCATGCACACTGCTAAATTGACAAAGCTCACCTCCCCATACAGACCTGTCACTTGCATGGTTCCTCAGGGTTCCTCCCTGAGTCCTACCCTTCCAACTATTTATGTAACTCATCTGGAAAAGCTTACCCATTCATTTGGATTCTTCTTCGGATGCTCTACAGACTGCTTTAAGAATAGATCGAAATAAGGAATGACCCAGGGCCAACATTCAGAGTTGCATGATTGCAGTTGCTAAATGGATAAGCAAGAAGCATCTCAAACTCTATTCTGACAAGAATGAGATTTCAATACTGGGATCTGACACTTCTACATTGTCAACCATGAGGTGGGAAATTGCCCACCACCAGTTAAATCTGCCACGATTTAGGTGTCATTTTTGGCATTTCATTTTCCTTTTCTGCTCACATTTCCAAAACCACCTCTCATTGTTTTCTACCTTTAGGAATATTAAGGAAAGTTTTGCCTTTTTTATTAAAGGATACACATTACATTGTCATTTAAGCCACAGTTGTACCCATACTTGATTACAGCAATTGTCACTACCTTGACTGACCAATAGATCTTATTAATTGCTTTCAGCTCATTCAAAACTTTATTGATAGCTTAGATAATTTGCCAAACCAATCTCACATTTCTCCATATTTAAATACCATATATTAGTTGTCAAATGAAAAAAGAGCGGTCTTCAAATGTCTATGTATATGCAGGATTACTATTTGATTTAACAGGAAGCTCTATCATCCTTCCTGTTATCTTCATTCTGCTATTTTTTTCTGTAACAGTTCCTAAGATTAGGAAGGTTCGAAAGGTAGTTGTTCCTTCTCTATTCAGACATACAAGATTTAGAACTCACTTCTGATACACATTTGCTTATTGAGTGGCCATCTCCAGAGTAACCCTCAAAAGTTGACTTTTCACTGTTTGATTGGCTGATATTCTGACTTCAGCTTGATTAAGTATTGGTAATCGTGCACTTTATAAAAATCCAAACCAGTTAATCTGTCACCAAGCAGATGGTGAACTCTCTCTGTGGGCTGTCTGTGCTGTTATGGTATGTTAGTGGGCATTTGTTGAAGACTTACACACCTGTGAAGGTTTTGTGAAGGCTGAACAGTCTGGGGAATCAGACCCTGGTAGCTCTGCTTTCTGCCCTTCTGAGAAACAAAAGAGACAATCAATAACCAATTCAGTACTGCGGGTCTGTTGGGTAGATCAGCAGAAAAGCTGTATAAAAGCAAGAAGCTTTAGCTCAAAGTGCCATTTTTTTTCTTGTATGTTTGTCAAAAGCTATGCCACTTTGCATCAAAGATTGATCACATCAAAATGTACAAAAGCATAAACGGTGGAGGACAAAAGCCAAAGTGCCTAATATATCATCTCTGCAATAAATGAGAATTGTGGGATGCAAAACTATCAGTGTGTGTTTTTGTGTGTCCACAAACTAGCCAAAATCTGAAAGAGTTGTTCAGGAAGGTTTCAACTATTTTTCTCAATAGTAATGAATACTCCCACTCAGTTTTTTCATCACTGCAAATACTCACAAACTCCAGCTCCCACCAAGCTGAACTTCGGACGTATCCTCTGATCTGTGTCTGCACCCAAAGTAACTTGCAACAACCGAGTTACTGGGTGAAACCGTATGCTCTCCTCAGGCAGCAGTGATTCCTACTTTGGCCTCTGGATTTGTCCTCTACCACCTGGAACATTTTCCTTATTCTGCCTCTGTTCTGCGGAGAGCTTTTCCCAACCAATCAAGAACATTGGAACGCTCTGTGTACACTGTAACTATCTCCATTTATGGTTCACTGAGCTCTCAGTAAATCTCGAAGTCTTAAACTAGATTTTCCCTTTAGATAAAAATGCTTTACCTGTTGGCAACCCTTGTCCATTCCCAATCCACAATGACCAATAATCACAGTCCTGCTAAAGAAGACCTAGACAGATACTTAGGAGATGTTCGGAGTTTTTCAATATCCTTCCATACACTTGGTTGAGTTTCTAACAAAGATAAGTATTACATCTATTCTTCTTGCTTGAGTTTTGACCTTTGACCTTGTATCAATACATATGCGCAATTTTAAATCCATATCCTAGTTGAGCTAAGACTTGCATTTCAGACCACACTACCTAAGCATGAGCAAAGACTGCTTCAACAAATTTGTTGGCTCAGCTCTGTGAATAGCTAAACATGAACATTGTAAAATCTTGGGTAAGGCATGGAAAGCCAATAGACACACTTCCATCTGGGACTTCCTCACACTTTAGCATCTTTAGGCCTGAACTTGTGAGATCATTAGTTCATCATTGTGTCTCTATATTATTTCAAATAATATGTTCTATTAAGCTGCAAAATATTAATGGGGAGTTTCAACCTCTTCAGGCTAATGGATGGGAAAATGTAACAATGGTAAGAGGTCCTTAGGCTGATTTCTGCAAGAATTGAAGCTGTAGGAAAAAGGAGTGAAGTGAAAGGGGCAGCAGTTAAAATATGAACACTGCCCATGAGAATAGCCCTGAGAGAAGGAGAAAGACATACTACAATATCACATCAGGATTACTCTAAGTGCAGCGGGCCAGCTTCTCGGCTAGTGATACCCAGACCTCAATTTTGGAATACTTGATCAGAGGCCTTATTATTTCACTCTCATTGGTGCAGGTTGAGTTGCCTCGAAGTCTACATTTCTCCCAGAAAGACATTAAACCATTAACTGATCCAGTGGCGATTAAGCAGCCTGTGTGCAGGAATATTGTGTTTATATATTTAGAACATCTTTCCAAGTTATAATGAACACTATGGTATGTTTCCCAAATTCATAGTATATATGTGAGTGCACATGCACAGCATTTTATAATATGTTACCTCCACACTAAGAAACAGGTTTTGTTAAAACGTCTAGCTGAATGTTGCTGCATACATTGATACAATTGTTGGACCGGCAGTGCTTAATTCACCCACTATTTGCTGAAACACTGCCTGTAAACAATTCTTAAATGACTATTATCAGGAAGTCACCAGGCAGTGTCAATGTCAGCAGTAAGAGCTGAGTTCATTTTTTGCACAGGACGCTTTAGACCTTCGATGTTCCCATTAAGCCAGCTCTCAGGTTTGATTACGTCCACAAGGTGAACACATTAAGGGCATTGCCTTTCCAGCTTTAAACAATGCACAGTTTCTGATACCGTGGACCATTGCCCGAGGTAGTGGTTTAAAGTGTTACTGTACTTCTATTCAACTCTCAGAGATCAGCCTGTCAAAGTTGGGACTTATTTTGTAATCTATTCAGGGGAAATTTATCTTGTAATAAATTGCTAATTTCGATTCAAGAGCTCCTCAAACCATACCTGCAGCTTTCCCTATGGCTACAAAAGTCGCCTTTAGCCAGACTTATAATTTTTCCAACATGATACATACAGAGAAAACGTGCCGACCCAGACAGAATTAGACTGAGAAAGGTGAAACTGCAACCCCAGAATCCAGAATACTACTGGCTAAAAAACCAGAAGTCGTAAGAGGGCAGTGTCATGGGCCAAGTTTGCAATTTGTGTGAATAAACAGTGGGGCAATGATCCTCCGCCATTGCTGAGCAGCTGCGGCTGATCATGTCATGACTGAGCCCAGTGTAGAATTCATCTTTCATGGAATGATAGGCTGTTTGGGTGTATCAGTCCACCTCCTCTCAAGTGCTATAATTGAACTGCATGACGGACTTCTTTACAACTGTAGCCATCTCTGCCTGTTTCCACTGGCTCACTCCCACGTTTCATGCTCTCATACGCGAATGCTGCATGTGCTAGCACATTATGCACAGGCCTATTGGCTTTTGAAAGATTGAAATGAACACCAGAAGTCGGAGATGAATCTTTTTAATCTTCCTTTCTTAAGTGCCCCCTTTTATAAAATGATGGCAGTACTGCACTCTTTTACAATACAATGTTTTTCAAATGTTTTTCTGTTATTGACCATTTTCAGGAGCAAACGTATTATGTGTTTTTCGGAATTTCGTAACTTTTAATTACTCACAACTTTATTGAAAATTTAAATGAAACGAGACCCCATTTTAACATATAACAGTAAATATGCGTGGGACTATTTAGCATTTATGCATGCCTCATCTAAGTAGCCACAGGATCTTACTAGCAGATAATAGCTTCCCACTGTGTGCAATAATTGCAAAAAATGATTGCACTCTTGTTTCATTTAGATCAGCCAGCAGGATTAACTGTACCATTCTTCATTGTCAATAATTATGTACAATGTGCTTTATCTGGAATCAATCGTACACATCAACGACTACAATACATTAGCTGAAAATAATTACTGGTGTTAAGTATGATAAGGTGGGACCAGTAATGCCGATTTAAAGCACTGCCAACATGGTACATACACCAAGAGGAGAGATTGCCCGCAGTGCACTACTAGGAGGCCTTTGACGTGAGTATGCGGTAACAGGCATCACTTAGAGATCGCACAAAAGAAGTTTCAGCAATACCTCTATGTTTTCAGATCATCAATCTGGTGCTTTTTTTATTTTACTGTTTTATAAAGCAGCGGGGGGTTAAAGTATCCAAACATGTACTTCTAAATATCGTGCTACAATATTTTCGTAAACAGAAAATCTACAAAGTGATGCTGAAGGTAAGTATAGATTTAGTAGACTAATATCACACCCATATTTACCTTGACACACACGCACACTTAATATATATATTTATATATATTCATTTTAAGGCAAGTTTCTCCCATCCTCTAGGCGCAAGAAGAAAAGCAAGTGACACTAGTGGCAGTTGTAGTCATACATTTTATTCTACAGTGTTTTATGTAGAATAACATTTGTGACTACAACTTCCGCAAGTGTAATCTCTTTCTCTGCTAGTGTATGGGAGAGGATTTATACTGAAATAAAAAAAGGGAATGGGGGAGTCCGATGGCCTGCAACGTCATGACAGAATGTGAAAATAAATATATATATATAGATGGGATGGGAGCCACTAAACATTTTTTGTGTACTAGGCCCCTATCACTCTATAAACATACAGAAATAATTTGGGAGATGAAACAGTGGTGTCTAGCCAACAATAGTTTTTTATTTGTTACGGATCCATTTTGACAGCTGAGCGGTATGGCAATGGGCACCTTCTTCACACCTGCATCGCCCCCAGCTATGCAAATCTGCATATGGGCTGGTGGGTGGAGCAGATGCTGCCCTCTAGATGTTATGAAGAAATGACTAACAATATAGGTCTATGGCCTCGTTTTATTGATGACCTTTTTGTCATCTGTCGAGGGTCTTTGAGCTCGCCTGAAGATTCCATAAAAAAGATCAATGATAATTCTCTCAATCTCCATTTTACTGCTCATTTGAGCCAGGAATCCGTAGAATTTTTGGATTTGAAAGTATATATGGAAGAGGTCAAAATACACATGAAGAATTTTAGAAAGAGCACAGCAGGCAATATGATTCTGCATGCCCAGAGTTTTCACCCCACTAATTTAAAACACAGTATCCCTTATGGAGAGAATCTGAAGATGTGCAGGAACTGTAGTGAGGGTGAACAATTGGATTCCACTCAAAAGGAACCTGAACAACGATTTGCAGTGAGAAGGTACAGCCAGAAAATATTGAGGGAAGCCAGACAGAAGGCCAAATGGAAAGAGAGGGACAAACTACTGTTTTCAGAGAAGAAACTGAGAGGTTCTGGTCAGGACATAAGGTTCATCACACGTTATAATACCAGAAATAAGGAGGAGAGACAGATCTTGCAGAAGAACTGACACCTATTTGATTTTATTTGATTTGTAATTTATAAAGCGCAGCAATTACCCTAAGGCATCAAGGCGCTAGAAACCGGCTGTCTAAAAACAGGAAGGGAGGGTAAAGAAAAATCCAGATTGATACTAGACTAAAGCCAGGTCTTAAGAGCCTTTCTAGAAGGGAGCAGAAGGGGAATAGACCTAAGGGCAAGGGGTAGGGAGTTCCAAAGCTTGCTTGCTGCCACTGAGAATGCTCTGTCCCCCACTTCCTCTTCTTGGTTCTTGGTACAACCAGTTGAATTTGGAGCGAAGAATGCATGGGTCTGCCGGGTGAATGCCAATTGAACATTGTCTTTAACCTTGACTGGTAGGGAGCATGCAGTGATTTATGAACCATACAAAGTGATTTAAAACCGATGCATTTTTCAATAGAGAGCCAGTGCAGGAACTCCAGTCCCTTCCTGGCAGATTGTTTCCTAGGAATGTCCAGAACGAGTCTTGCCAATGCGTTCTGCAGCACCTGGAGTTTATACTGCATAATCTTATTGGCAGCCTGGTATAATGCGTTGCAGTTGTCAGGTCTGGACATTACCAAGGCCAGTGCTATCTGTATACGAGCTGGTCATTGGATATGAGGGAAGATTTTTTTTAATATCCTTATGAGCCAGGAGCATGTTGAGATGGTGTGGCTCATTTGGATATTAAAACTGAGTTCAATATCCATCAGAACTCCAAGGTTCTTAGCCTTTTTCCTCGGGGCAGGACAGCATCCTAAGGATTGTGGCCAGCAGTTACTGTTCCACTTAGATGACCCTGATCCAAATATCATCACTTTGGTTTTCTCCCCATTGAGTTTCATAAAGTTAGCAGACATCCATTCAGCCACTTTGGTCATGCATCCAATAATATTTTCTGATGATGAGCGTGGCCCTTTAGGGATAGTAACCATAATCTGTGTGTCATCTGCATATGACACCACCTCCAGTCCAAATGAGTGGATCACAGTTGCTAAGCGTGCCACATACAGATTAAAAAGAGTAGGGCTCAGAGACGATCACTGTGAAACTCCACAGGGTAGACATAGGAGTCTAAGTGAGAAGATTTTAAATTCCCCCTTTGGGATCTCCCTGTCAGGAATGAGGACAGGAGGGCTAGCGCTCAATGCGAGATACCAATACTCCGGAGTCTGTCCTGCAGCAGAATAGGTGAAATAGTATCAAATGCTGCTGACAGATCCAAGAGAATCGGCACTACCCCTTGTCCTTCATCCACAGTACGCCTGATAGACTCAGTGGCTGATATTAAAGCTGTTTCTGTTCCATGATGCCTCCTAAATCCAAACTGAGAATCATTGAGCAATTATTGCTGTTCTGCAGTTTCCATGAGCTGCTTGTTAAGATGCAGCTCCAGGATTTTAGCTGGGGCTGGAAGCAAAGATATGGGACTGTAGTTCTTGCAGTCCCCTGGATCTAAGTTATGTTTTTTTAGAAGTGGTCTCATGATGGCCTGTTTCCAACTCTGGGGATAAATTCTAGATAGAATGATATTATTCATTAGTTTACAGAGAGGTTCTGCTATGGTGTTAGCAGCCATACGGAAAATTGCTGGTGGACACGCCTCCATGGGAGAACCTGCATGCGTTCTCAAACGATATTGTGCAACAAGGAGGGGCTTGAGATCAGAGAATTTTGAAAGACCTCTATTTTCCCTACAGGGCTCCAGAGACGCCACTCGATAAGGCTGCTAAATACCGGTCCGATAATGGACACTCCAGGGTGTGGATCGAAGCCGGTATATATATCCATGATTTTGGTTTGAAAGAAAACGGCCAGTTGGTCGCAGAATGCTTGTGAGGTTTCTGGTTCTGCTATGGGTTGGGAGGATGAGAGCTGTTGTACCAGCTTAAACAACTCCTTTGTAGATGTTTAATTTTCAATTATGTGTGTGCAGTATTTGAATTTTTCTTTCACTAATGCGTATTTATATTCCCCAATGCTAGCTTTTATATAAAGTTCTATCAGGTTCCTCTAGGGTTAATCTCCAGGCTTGCTCAGCATGACAACAGGCTTGTTTTAATAGACTGAGTTTGTCATTATACCAGGGAGCCGAGGGATGGCATTTTTTCTGAGTATATGATTTCAAAGCTGCAGATTCTAGCCATGTCGCAAAAGCCTCAGCACCAAGATTAGAATCCTCTTGAATTGTACAAGGAATATTTTTTAAGATGTTGGTAAAGGTGTCGGCTGAGATACCTTTCCAGTTTCTAGTTTTACTAGGCAAATGAGGGGATCTCTGATCCACACCTATAGCTGGGGGGAGGAAATCAAACAGTACTGCACTGTGGTCCGACCAGCAAATAGGTATAGTATGTTGGAAAGTAATTCGAAAATCATTGGAGAAAATTCCATCCGATGTGTGTCCTGCTTTGTGAGTCAGAGCTGTTACTAGTTAAGCCACACCAATGCTAGCAAGCATGTTTATAAGAGTATTAGAATCTTGGTTGTCCCTATTAAGTAATGATCCTGTCATAGGCCAGAAAATCTGCAGAAAGCCAATGATGACGTTTCGCAGGGCCAGATCGATGAGAGACGATTTAGTAGTCTGTAGCCCAGGGGTGACGGTGGGGGGCACATGGCTGGAAGGCAGAGGTGGTTTTACTAAATGTCATAAGTGCAAGGCGTGCCGGTATGGAACTAGTATTAGATCGACTGACCTACCAGGCACTGATAAACAATGTTCAATATATCACTCCCTACACTGTAAAAGTAGACATGTAGTTTATGTCCTCAAATGCATGTCAGAAATTGTACATAGGCAGCACAATTCTGAGTGTTCCTTTGAGGATTCTCTAGCACATCAGGGCAATTGTGAACAAGGATCCAACATACACAGTGGCTGGACACTTCGACCAAATACATAATAATGATCTGAAGGATTTGCAGTATTTGCTATTGATCAGGTACTAGAAAGCATCAGGGGAGGAAAAAGGAAACGTTATTTAAGACAATTAGAATCTTAACATATTCTGAGATTCAATACAAAGGCCCCCCTGGGACTCAATATTGAAGAAGATCTGCATGTACACCTGTAATGGACGGTGACATTTTATAAGTACTTTCAATTGTTGATTTTAGTGCCCGTCTGAATTCTGTAAAGTTTAAGTATATTTTGGATTAGGGTTTTATTATGAGCACAGAGCACTTTAACCTATATATGTAGATCAAATCAGTGAAGATGGGACATGTAATGTATGCACATTGCACCTTTAGGGCCCTATACATGACAATGATTACTATGGACTGGATCACATCGTTCCTCTCCGACAGAACCCAGAGAGTCCGCCTCCCTCCCTTCCGCTCCGCAGCCACCAAGATCATCTGTGGTGTACCCCAAGGCTCCTCACTCAGCCCAACCCTCTTCAATATCTATATGAGTCCCCTCGCCACCATCGCACGCAAACACAACATCAACATCATCTCCTACGCCGACGACACCCAACTGATACTCTCCCTCACCAAAGACCCATCCACCGCCAAAACCAACCTCCAGGACGAAATGAAGGATGTCGCAGAATGGATGAAGCACAGCCGTCTGAAGCTCAACTTGGACAAGACAGAGGTCCTCATCGTAGGACAATCCCCATCCGCCTGGGATGACTCCTGGTGGCCCACAGCGCTGGGCACCACACCAGCACCCACGGACCACGCACGCAACCTGGGATTCATCCTGGACTCCTCCCTCACGATGACTAAGCAAGTCAACGCAGTCTCATCCTCATGTTTCAACACCCTGCGCATGCTCCGAAAGATCTTCCGGTGGATCCCCACCGAAACCAGAAAGACGGTCACCCCCGTAAAAAACATGGTAACATTGGTGTAACCGCAATTGGCATATTTAATTTACTTATAGGTCCCTAGTAAGGTGCACTATATGTGCCCAGGACATGTAAATTAAATGGTAAATAAAGTTTACTGATAGAAATGCTACTAGTGGGTCTCAGGACCGATTGTGCCAGTAGGAGCAGGGCATCAGGGTATAAAAATAGAGCTCTCAGGCCCACTCTTTAGTACATTTCTGGAAGTGTGAATACTGTGCTAGGAAGAAGGACGGCTGTGCTGCTTAAGGAATGCTACTCTGTGGGACTGCTGCTCTGGAAGAACTGGTTTTCTGCTGTGTTGCCCTGCCTGCTGCTCGCTGTGCCTGGGAGAGAAGGACTGGACGTTCACCACTTGAACCCAAAGGGACTCAAAGGGCTTGACTGATTGCCTCCTTTTCTGCCGTCTCAGGGACATCAAAGACTTCCTGCAACTCTCCACCCAGCACCTGGTCTCTGTCAGCTGGAAGGCCTATCCTGTCAAGTGGTGCCACCCAGTCCTGGACCCTGGAAAGTGGGCCTAAGGTGATCTGCCTTCTGTGGACCTCATCGGAACCTGCGCAAAGTAACACCATGCCGACCGCGCACCAGGATTTAGGGTACTCTGTGGAGCGGGCCCAAGTGGCTCCCTGTAGCCGGCTTGCCCTCTATCGCGGTTTAACTGAACTAGTGACTTTGTCCTGGTCTGGTGTTACAAGATAACCATAGTTGGCCCTTTGCACTTTTATGAACTAGTGTTACCTAAGCCTTTAAACCTGCATGTCTCAGGATCTACTTATAGGATTTTTGTCATTTTGGTCTTGTTTTATTTAATAAATCAAGCTCTATTTTTCTAACCCAGTGTGGATTATTTTTGTGTAGTTTTTTTCACTGTTTTCTTGTAATAAGTGTTGCACTAATAGTGTACATCTTAAGTTAAGCCTGCCTGCTCTGTGCCAAGCTACCAGAGGGTAAGCACAAGTTAATTTAGGGAGTGTATCTGACTTACCCTGACTAGAGTGGTGGTTCCTACTTGGACAGGGTGCATCCTTTTGCCAACTAGAGACCACATTTCTAACACTTTGCAACACACAATGATGTAAACAAATCAATATTTATATAGTTCTTTAAATAAAGCATTATGATATATTTCTGATGTGAGAACTTAAATCTGTTTCAATTCAGAAATAACTATTTTTCTAATGCAGAGTACCAGCAATTCTAAAATTAAATCTGCACTTCTTTGAAACAGGGGCACGCACATTTACTTTCTTTTCTACACTACTAAAATAGATTTTAAAAATGGTACTCCAAATATGTGATGATAAGTGTACTGCACACTGTTTCAAAAGCTACAGCGAACTGTTTATAAATAGTACAGCTGTTTGTGAATGTTTTGAAGAAAAAGAATAAGGACAATGGCTTGGTGCTTGGCAGAAAGCAACAAATAATAAAATATGTCCTGTCACTTGATAGGAACAAGCTTGGTGTATTAGCTTAAGGGTGGAAAAACAATGTGTGAGCTGAAATCCATGAAGTCAACCAGCAACCTTCAAAGATTGCCTTGGTAGACCCTGGAGAAAATCATGTCCTGTGCATTTTTGTAGTCTTGCACAGTACATGAGTCTTTTGACTTGAAGTAACAACTGTTATTACATATTTAACTGTATATTGTTCCTTCTTAAAAACAAATTAATCTGCTGCAGTTTGGAGATGTTACACTCCTTTGAGGTTCATCGTTTTGAGACAAAGCTCCTAAGAATACAAGGGAATGGAAAACTGTTTACAGCTGCTCTCACCTGCATGATTGGGCACACTCACAAATAACAAACACACACCATAAAGATTTAAAAAGTTAAATAATTCAAAACATTATAAGACAAGATAATGACTTGCTCAACAACAAAAGTGGAATAGAAGTGATTCATTCGGGTCAGGCTTCCCCCAAGACAATGAGTTGCTCAACAACAAAAGTGGAATGGAAGTGATCCATTCGGGTCAGACTTCCATAGGTCATACAATTCAACTGGGTAACATTGACATCTAGAACTACCGTATCATGAAATTTAGTTGATAAAACGCTATAGTAGTAACAAAATTGTTTTCATTATTAGTTTATTTTTTATTATTATTATTACAAAACCTATGGCAAATGAGCCAAGGAATGATCCCCTTTGCACAGACTATTTATAATTTGAATTCCTTGTCAAGTGTCAGCTTTTAAATGCTAAAGAACCTATTCCCCTTCCACCCAGCCCCTTAGAATTGTTAAATGTAATTTTTGTATCAGTCCCTTTACATATTCAGTCCCAATGTTACTTTTACAGGTAGAGATCTCCACTTGTGAAGCTATCCAACTACACTATGGTGGAGCGAATCTCATGGATAAATTAATAATTTCTGAAAGAGATGGGTTATTTGCCTAGATTTCGACTTGCACGCATCCACACATTAAATGACTGGGTGAGACTCCGATGACCCAATTGATGACTTTAAAATGACTATTAGTACTTTCCAGCTGTTTGTGGACATATCTGACACAATGGTGGAGATCTCTGTTCGAAATGTAATAGGACAAATGAATTAATGTCAACATTTAAATCAAAAGTATTAATTTAATTTTAAAAATATAAAAACACCCTTATCTAATTCCTCTTCGCGTAGGACTAGCACACCAACAAAACTCAACGCAAAGGGGATCATTCCTTGGCTCATTTGCCATTGGTTTTGTAATAATAATAATAAAAAATAAAATAATAATGAAAACTTTTTTTACAATAAATGATAATAATAAATGGTTACTATTATAGCGTTTTATCAACTATATTTCATGATACTGTATTTCTAGATGTCAATGTTACCCAGTTGAATTGTATGACCTATGGAAGTCTGATCCGAATGGATCACTTCCATTCCACTTTTGTTGTTGAGCAACTCATTATCTTGGGGGAAGTCTAACCCGAATGAATCACTTCTATTCCACTTTTGTTGTTGAGCAAGTCATTATCTTGTCTTATAATGTTTTGAATTATTTAACTTTTTAAATCTTTATGGTCTGTGTTTGTTATTTGTGAGTGTGCCCAATCATGCAGGTGAGAGCAGCTGTAAACAGTTTTCCCATTCCCTTGTATTCTTAGGAGCTTTGTCTCAAAACAATGAACTTAAATATGAATGTCAATGAACACTGAGGCAGGGAAAAATAGTATTTCCAAATAGCTGCCTCTTGCTTGGAGCCTGGCACCTGGAAAGTGGTTGTAGCTGACAATTTGTGGTAGAGTTTTCTCCCCTTCATGATTTATTGATTTCACTGTATTTGCCACTTACAGAATACCAAAAACAATATTAGTCACCAACTTCAAAGCCATTCTCAATTTAAAGTACATACATTCCACAATAGCATAAAATTAAACAGATTTATTTGCATTAAACAATTGCTACACTCTTGATTGGGTGGTTCCGAGGATTGTAGAACATATTGTGTAGTGGTCATAATGCTTGGCAATGAAAAAGAATGTGAACTAAGATTTCATTAGGCATTTTACAGTACCTGCACAACCTCAAAGACTGAATAATATTCTTCTATAACAGAGTAGTCTAGAAGGCATGGCCAAATCAAAATCTTGGGATTTTCTCTCTAATATATCGATATTCCATCTGTCTCCAAAAAAGTCTGTGTGCAGCTGGTATTGCAATGATACCAATATTAGATATATGCCATGATTAATTTCTAAATCAGGCAGATGATCATTCCTTGACATAGCATTTAAGGGCACTTTGACTTTTGGCTTAGAGGTTTGTAGGGCAGTCGCTTCGCAGTCGCTTCAGGTTCTTTATCAACAGCTGGTTTATTCTGTTCCACCACTAATCATCCCATAGACATGTTTGACAGGACACACATTCGGACAAAATGAGACTTTGTGCTACTACCACTCTGTGGTAGGTGTGATGTATTGTTAGATACTATGGTAACGGTGGAGACTTATGTCCCATTTTATGTCTTTTCAATCATACTTTCTACATAAACTGGTGGTGGAATCTAACTTGCATACTTTCTACATTTTTTGTACTACTTCATACTTCTAGTAAATCAGAGTTCACCAAGATTAAACCCCTTTCATGCATGCCTACCTCCTAGGTGGAAAGAGATTCGAGTGTATACCATCTATGATGGCTGTAAACAAGGCAATTGCCTGTACATTACTTTCACTCTTAACACATTTCCATACAAGGGATGAAACATGTTGGCTGGCTGCTCAAATGTCTTGAAGTTCAAGTAAACTACGTTCACAAAGGAACTCAATGGTCCACAGAACAAAACTGTAATGTCACATTTCTTAATGGAAATGAACAAAGCAACATACTCTTTGATTGATAGTTGGCAGAGTTAACAGACGTGTGCCCCACCCACGCACTGCTTATGTCCTCACATATTACATCATTCATAACATGTTCTATGACATAATTTATGATATCACTGATGACATCGCAAGTACCATCATCGATTATATCACTGGTGACATCATCCAACCTTTTTTTGTACACATTGCTCTATAAACGGGTATAGTATTAGAGTTCTGAAAGTAAGTACGAAATAGATCAGAAGAATATGAGGCATCATTAATGTCATCACAGAAAAAACTCCCTTAGGTGTACAAAGCATGTGTTATATGCCACACTGACCCTATACCATACACTTGACGAGTAGGGTAGTTCACATTACCAATCAACCAAAGATATTTGGGAAACCCTCATTACATGTACACAACTGTTCAGAGAAAGCCAAGTTCTGAAAAATATGCAACATCTCTTCTAAAACAAACGCCCTACTATGGACACTTTTTTCTGTATCAAACCCCTGACAGTCACCAACTTACATTGATAAATTAAGTTGATATGAGTAGAGAAGTGGCTACTCTAAACAGTGTTTACTGTATGGAGAGAGTTTACCCTGTACCAAGCTGTTTGCACAGAGTGAAACTCTCATGTAAAATACACTACAGAGTTTTCAAAACTATAATCTAAGAACAGTGTACACTCTATGCAACACTTGGCGAAAATACACTATTCACTTAAAATAAGCAACGTCTGAAGGAGCTAAAGATTATACTACCTGCAGACTTCATACTGTGGTGAAAACTTGACAGATAGTCCACCTTGTGAAGCAAAACAAGCCCATGTACATAGTTTAATACTTGGTGCATACAGTCTTCTATGTTACTGAGAAACTATCATGCTGAGACGATTCTGTTTAATTAATCAATGCTGCTTACAATGCTTACTATGTTGTATGTCAAATCTTTGCCCTGTTGCAAACTTTTTCTGTGGAGCCTAAAAACCAGTTTGGAACATAGTGGACACAAGTTGTCAACTGTGCACAGGGTTACTATACAATTCAAACATTTATAAAGGGTTTAACCTAATTAACTCTTAGACTAAGTTCATACAAAGTCTGATGCACCCAAGGAGGAATTGTCTAAACTCTCTCAAACATTACCCATACAAATAGGCTGATTAACTCATTATTGATTTTACATTAATATATGGAGCAATATGTTTTGCAAATAATATTAAGGCCACTATATTTATGTGGCACAATATTATTGTTATCTATATTCTGACATACTACCTTTACTTTAGGCTTATCCATAAAAAGCTGCTTCCCTGGTTGAACCAATTTCTTTCTCCTCAGTATTTTCATCTTTGGACATCATTTGACACTGCTATAACCAACTGCAATGTAGTCACCCTGAACATTCAAAATATACTAAGTTTGGGATATGTGAATGTCATATTTTACAGTGTAAAACACTTATTTGCAACAGTTTCCAAGGTGTCATATACATACCGTATTTAATACAGTCATGTCATATAATGTACATAAATATTTAACATACCTACATATCCGTATGCTGATGTTGAGCCAGTGTAGTAGTACAGCACCCAAAATAAATAGAGAAAAACGAATTAGTGCACATGTACCACATGATTAATGAACAATTATGAAATAGTTAAATAGAAATATTGTAATAGTATGTGTCTTAGTACACCAAGTATATATAGTCTCAGATTTCTTGTATTATATTTTATATTCAATATTAGTTATTACATTATTAATGTATATTTTGTTGTCAGCCTATTCAAAAATTGACACCCCTATCGTTACATTTTTTAGCATTGGTGTGCTTTTGAATAAGAGAGGTTCACCAAAGGTCCAAGTGGCGCAGTTTTCAAGATCATCATCGACTATGTAAATGAGTTTCATTCAGGTTCACTGTTTGTAAAGTTATCTTATTTGTATTTATGCACTGGGAGACACTAATTTACTTATAATAATACATGTACACCTTCAATTCTTTGGATACGATCCTGTATCTAATGTTCTTGTTTTGTTGTGACATCACTAGTCACATGTAATAGGAAAATTATGTAGCTAATCAAATGTGATACGTTATTACTGTTGATATGTGATATGACAATACATGTTGCAAAAGACAATGGGAAAGGCATGTCAAAGTGAAGATTTATAGGTTTTTTCAGACAGTAAAAACTAGCACTACCTTTCACTTCTTCTGAGTTGCTGCCCAGAGATTACCAGTCACTTAAAAAAAATAAATCATTTACGGGAGCATATTTATTTTTGTACAGCTGTTGGTAAATCTCTCTGCATGTCACCACGTATTAAGAACTATATCTCTTTTTTTAAAGTGACTTATTTCAAACTGCATATAATATGCCACATTAGGGTATTACTAGGTGTATATTGGTGTGTTTAATTTCTATGTAAAAACCAAAAGAGGGAAATGTAGGTTGTGACTCACCTTCCTCATATACAGTGTTACAATCCAGAGAGCAATCTCAAGCCATCAAGGGTGGGCCCACTGGATATAGAGAAAATACCTTTTTTTTTAAAAATCTCACTCACTGAATGGTATCCAGTGACATGCTTCATCATCGAATTCTTCCCAACCCTCTGAGGGTTGGGGCATGCTACAACCTCTTTCCTTACAAGGGAGCACTTTTTTAAGGAAAAAGAGTGTGGAACCTACATAAAGTAATCTTCAAAAGTGCTAAGGCAATGCCCAAGTCCGCATTTATTCATGGGTCCATCTGAGAAGATTCAAAACAGGGGAAGACGGGCTAGTTGGAGTTACTATTACTCTTTAGCCCTTAAGTATGACCAACTAGTTTCTGCCACTTACCCCAATCCAATGGCTTTTGTCAGGATCAGTATGACCCTATTAATACCCTTTTGGGAAAGGGAGGCTGGTTATTTATTTAACCATTCCTACCATGCCACAGACATATACGGTACACTACCATAAAAACCTTTACTACAAGAGGATCCCCTTATTTGGTGGACGTCTAGTGCCATATAGGGATCGCCGCAGGGTAGTGTGCCCAGTAGTCACACAGTCATCATGAGTCCTCATTTGGCCAAAGACCTGCGAGGGGGTGGGGTACTGTGTATGAGTGCCTCAAAAGGGTATTAATAGGGTCATACTGATCCTGACAAAAGCCACTGGTTTGGTAGGGTATTAATAGGGACATACTGTTCCTGACAAAAGCCACTGGTTTAGGATAGATGGCAGAAACCAGGCATTTTTAAAGATTATTTCATATAGATCCTACTCCCTTTTTCCTTAAAAATTAGCTCCTTTGGAAGTAAAGAGGTCGTAGCAAGCCCCAACCCTCAGACAGTAAGGAAGAACTCAATGATGAAGCATGTCACTGGATAACATTCAATGAGTGAAAGTTCCTTTAAGGGAATGGTCTTTCCCCTATCCTCCTTAGATGACTTGTGTTTTATTTCTAACTAAATGTATTCTACATAATTGCATCTACCCTCATTCAAATAAGAGAATAAGATTCAGACTTTTTATGGGATGAGTAATGATATAAAAATGATATATAAGGAATAAAATGCCTTGTCATGTATGCATTCCTTAGCTTTATAAAGAACTTTCTCCTAATCCTCTTTTCCCCATATGGTCACATAACTCCTGAATGACTTGCAATATCTTTACAGTTTGCAGAAGAGAGTACTTTATCCAATACATAATAAATGGGAAGAGTATTTTCTTGTTACAGAGGTGTTGTGACTCACAACATATCTGAACTAACAAAATGTTGTAACTGATCACTTGCATTACTTATTACAAATGATCTGAGATGTTCCAAATGAACATTCAAGGCAGTGGAAAGGCTGCACTTCCAAGCCTAGCCACCAGTATTGGCCTTTGAAAAGAGGAGAGGCTATGTATGTTTGGGCAGTCACATGCCAAGGTGTCTCAGACATGAGAGGCTTTGCATGCCAGCAAAGCATCCTACAGCCTCCGATAAATGAGAGGCTGTGCACTAATTTGACTGCCTGCCACAGCCTCTTAGTCAGGAGAAAAAAAGTGCCCTCCCCCATTTGACTGCCATGGCCTTTGAAGCAGAAGAGGCAGTGCATGCCTGGAAATGAACCTACCATTGCCTCTAAGACATAAGAGGACATGCACACAAGGACACCAGTCTGCTGCAACCTTGAGAGGAGGAAATGCCCCCAAACACTAGTAAACCTGCTAGCTGCAGCATCTCAGCCAGGAGAGGCCATGCACATTGGCTCATCTTCGTGCCATGACCTTTGACAAAGGACAGGCCGTTTAGGCCAGGACATCTGCCTGCCACAGGCCCTAACAGAGGAGAATCTCCAAATTACTGGGGCAGCCATCTGTAGCAGCTCCTGCGCTAGTGAGGCCACACCAACTGAGGCCCCACTGAATATGTACTATGATATTCCTACTACATTTTTGGACATGTTTGTCTGTGGCCATGGAACTCCTTGATTACTTAAAGTATCCAGTAAGGTACAGTTGAGGGGGAAATGATCCCATATATCCAGAATATCAGGCTTTGGTCCGAGCCTAGCTTTCAAGACCTTGGCTGGATTCCCCTCTTTTAAAGGACCGTGAGCTTCAGGCAGCAGTCCTATGTTACATACCAAATCCTCACTACTCCTATTACTTCTTCTACTACTTCTCTACCCAAAGGTTTCATGTATTATTGCATTTTTCACTTTATACTTGCTTCTTCATGGTAGCTTCACACAATCAGGTTTTAGTTAGTCCCATAAGAATTATCTGCCTTCTGCTCCAAGTTTTTCACTTTTCTTTAACTCCAGTCGCAACCTCATCCAAACTGTAGCCCAGGCCTTCTTCTATAGCATGTTATCATAGGAAATGTTTTCTAAGATCAGAAAGGTGGTAAGTATGAGAAAGGCTAACATGAGGCCCTGTATCTTGAAACCCTGAAAGACAAGATTCATTAGAAAACAGCTTGCACCTGGCTTCATTTGTGAATGTGGCTCCAAAGGAGAATAGCAAGTAGCATAGCGGTGTATCAGTTTTAAGTATTGCCACAGCTTTATTACATGGAATGTTATTTATATATCTATCTAAATGCAGGAAGTAGATACCTTCCTAATATTACGTCATGATTCACCCAGAGGTTTTTATGTATCAATACTTAACTCCAGTCTACTCGATTACTGGCCTCAATGAAGCATAACTAACTAGGAGTACTGCCTTTACTCTCAGTAATAGCAGTAGACAAATATACTATGGCTTGTTTTGTGAGGTAACCTTTAATGGAAAATCCAAGCACTGGCACTATAGGCAATTCTCCCTTCGAGTCTACAAGCCTCTTGCCTTTGATTGATGTGTGCGCTTGCACCTGATTCTTAACCTGTGGTCTGGGGTCCACCGGTGGTCCCCAATGTCTTCTCAGGGTGTCCATGACTGCTTAGAAAATTAAATAATATTAACAGATTAATAAAGTGGATGTAAATGAAGAAGCGAAATTGAAAATTGAAAATTTGAAAAATGTTCTCTAAATTTGAATGAATTCGAAATTGAATGCTAAAAATCTTCAGATTGATTTGTCGGAGCAGTGCATGTGCATCAAATAGTATGAAGCGTGGACAGTTGGTGGCCTGAACTGAATTTAAAAAAGAAAGCCCCAACCTTCTTATTAAAATGAACATTTTGATTTTTTAAATATGTGTTTATAAATTAAATAGAATATTTCATAATGTGTATATTTGTTTGATGGATGCTTATTTCTCTATTGTTTTTCGGTTAAAATTATCAAAATTGTTTACACCAGGTCTCCCAGATTCCAATAATCACTCAGTGTTGGACCCCAAATTCCTATGTTTTCAATTCTTTATTGAGTTTTTCTCATTACTATAACAAGAGTGGTACATTAAAAATACAAAGACCAATCGCCACACAGGGCGAGAATATCAACAAAGTAAACTGCAACCCATGATCCATCTGTAAGCCAGATCCCCATTAAAGCAGTTAATAAATAATCATTTAAACAAGGGGAAAAGAAGAACACAACCATTGTGGGAGGAAAGGGAAAAGGAAGCACGCACCCATAATGAGGAAGATGGATGGGAGGATATAACATTCATACAGGTGGAAGTAAAATAGGATGACCTTCTGTTCGCGTCCTTTTCCTATAACGAAAGACAATAACATTAAGGGTCAAATTCTGGGGACCCTCAAGAGGAAGGGGCCTGAGAGTGGAACATAGGGGCCTACATCGAACATGAACCAGGACGAGGTACACAGGCAGTGCTGTAAATATAGGAGGGGAAAAACAGCGGCCAGCAATGTGACATACAACCCCGAGTAGTTCCCTCTAAATTTTTGCAGGTGTGGCTATAATGAGTAATGGGCGAGGTAAGGAAGTCAGTATGCGTGTTCCCCAGTGTAGGTGATAGGGCATGGGGCATGGGACAATTGATTGTAGCTCCATAGTTAGAAGGGGGAATCGCAAAGTCCATACATTTCAATTATGTCTCAGTGGTGGTCCCTAGATTCCAGTAATGATTAAGTGGACAAAACGTTTAAGAACCACTGGTCTAGAGGGTTGCATTCAAGTGTGCCTTGCAGTAGCCCTATTATTCTAATCAGGAAACCAATAAAACTGCCTGTAAATTACATTTCATTTATTTAATTAAGCACATCTATGCCCATATTTCTTGAAGACAATCAGGTTTGGGGCAGATATGTTTGGATTTGTTAGACATTGGCTTTTCCAGCGGGTTTATCCCCAGACTTTTTGCTTTTAGGCCTCCTGTTTTGGACCCTGTTTTTGTTTGTTTTATGACTCTGGGCACTTTACCACTGCTGATCAGTACTAAAGTGCATATGTTCCCCCTGTGAATTGTTATGATGGATTGGTGATTCAATGATTGGCATATTTGATTTACTGGTAAGACCCTAGTACAGTGCACTGTGTGTGCCTGTAAATCAAATGCTGCTAGTGGGCCTGCGCCACCCTCATGAGCAGCCTGTAAATGTAACTCAGACCTGCCACCGTGCACAGTTTGGTTCTGCCGTGTCAACCTGGCACGTGCACCTATTTGCCAGGCCCTAACCTTCCCTTTTCTTACATGTAAGTCACACCTAAGGTAGGCTCAAGGTACTCCTGTGGGAAGGGTGCAATGTATGTTAAAGGCAGGACATGTCCTGATGTGAGTGGCACGTCCTGATTGTGAAATACTGCAATTTCGTTTTTTACTATTGAAAGGCTATCTGCCCCTTAGGATAGAATGGGAGTTTATTTATAACATCTTATAAATATAACTTCCCATTGGGACAAGATAGAAAGATGGCGTTTAGTATGCCTGAATTCAGAATATAAAAATGCATCTTTAAGTAAAGATGATTTTTATATTGTGTGTTTGAAAGTGGGTATTTTCTTGCTTAGCCATCATGTGCCTCTGCTGGTTTGTGGATTCACTGTCTGGCTTTTAAATAACAGTGTCTGGGGATGTGTATTCTGCCAGATGGCCACCGGGGGGGTTGATGTGTTTCCCGCCTTTCCTGGATGAGTCAGGGCTGGGCTGAATAGACCTGAGCTGCATTTAGAGTAGGGGAAGTTCGAAAATCTAAATCCCTTCACACAGGGTGTTACCTGCTTTGTGGACGCTTTTGTTCTTCTGCTGGCCCTGCTGGTGCTCCCTCGGCCCCCCACGTAGCACTCGGGGCTGCCGCTGCCGCTACCTCACGCGCGGCCTGGAAGCGGCCACGACTACATATCCCAGGTGCCCCGGCGCAGTCTGACGTTACCTACGCGCCCGGAGGCGCATTTAACATCGGCGCTCCCTCGGTGGAGCGGGAAGTTCGAAAATCTAAATCCCTTCAGACAGGGTGTTACCTGCTTTGTGGACGCTTTTGTTCTTCTGCTGGCCCTGCTGGGGCTCCCTCGGCCCCCCACGTAGCACTCGGGGCTGCCGCTGCCGCTACCTCACGCGCGGCCTGGAAGCGGCCACGACTACATATCCCAGGTGCCCCGGCGCAGTCTGACGTTACCTACGCACCCGGAGGCGCATTTAACATCGGCGCTCCCTCCGCGTCGCGGGACGCGCGCGGGCGGGCGCCGGGCTAAGCCCGGGCAAAGGGCGGGCCCTCTGAGGCCCTCAGAGGACAGAAGAGACTGGACTGGGCCACGGACTTTGTACGTATACAGTTCCTGTGAAGTCACCATACTGTGTTGTGTAACGTGGCTATCTGCATGGTCTAAGCGAAGTTATCCGGTTGTATAGTCCTGGGTAAAAACGTGCCTGGCTCCAGGGATTACCGTCAGGGTTACTAATATGTCTAAGGTTAAGACGAATAAACCTACTAAGGGGGTTGGTTCTATGGATAACTATCTGGTGCAAAAGGTGACCCAAATTAACAACACCCGCAGAGCTTCCCTAGGGCGGGGTAATGATGCTGTTGGGTGTGCTGAATTATCGTCCCCTTTGGTAGTCACAGCTCCTACAGACGGATTGGACGGGGGAAGCGGGGCTGCTGTACTCATTGCAGCACAAACACATATAGATTTGATCACAGATGACCCTGAAGTTGCATCTGAATTAATAGAGGAAGAGTCATCACCCTTATCACCCCTATCGCCCCAGCATAGACCAATGAGACTGTGCAGGAAGGTGCAAGCTAAGCGCATGGGTAATTATTGTAAAAGTAAAACCGGGAGGGGCAATAGAGTCTCTAATAGTGGGGGACTGCAAAAGAATCTAGGAGAGGGTAGTGGTATGGGCGGATTGAGTTCTAACATCGCCCCCGAACCATTAACACTTCTATTTCACTCACTGGAGGGAAAATTAGAGGCAAAAATTGCAGAATTGATGCAACCTTTGCTAGCTAAATTAGATACCATGGCCTCAGAAGTAGAAAGACTAGGTGGCCTGTTAAAATCCCACCTGGCTGGGGTATCAGGCAAATCAGATGCAGGAAATATTAGACCAACTGTGGATGACCCGGGATCATCAAAGGGAAGTATATCTAATACTCACTTAAACAGGCAGATTAACACACAGAACACAGTGGTTGTTGTTGATCCTGTCTTATCGGATCCCACGACATTAACAATGCAGAATACCATTATTAGGAGATCTCTAGAGGGAAATTTGACCTATACCCACATAAAGAAAAATCGTCATGTAAATCTTCCCCCTGATTGTGCACCTTATGTGGCTGTACTTACGAATGTCCCTCCCATTCAGCCCCAGGCACATCAGGTGTCTGAAGAAAATCATGACTCTTTAAAGAATAGGACGGTTTTCTGGCTTAACAAGAACTGTGGGTTCCCCGTTAAGTATGCAGATCAAATATTAACAACAAGGAGGGTGAGCTGGATTGGTTCATCTAGCAAGACAATAAATGGTGACTGCATTATCATTAATTTTAGGCACCCTCAGCATGCTGCTACAGTTCTACTTAGAGCTGCTGCATTGGCCAACACTCCCAACTGTATTTGCATACGCCCACTGGGGTTTTTTTATTCCCACTTTATTAGAAATCCACCAACTCCTGGCCCATTTAGATCATGTATACCCTCACAGTCACTGCCTCCTAATGAGGAATATGCTCATAATGGGGGGTTACAGAGAGGTAATGGTTTCAACATTGTAACCCACAACAGATTCGATGCCCTCTCGGGATTAGAGCTATGTGACTGACAGGAGGTATCTGGTGGGCAGGCAACTTGTGGCCTAATGGATACGGAATGTTCGGAATGTACTTTGGCTGTCAACAACCCTAATAACATAATTTCTTGGAACATTGCGGGCCTTGGTTCCAAAATGGAGGATTGCAATTGGATCGAGTATATTAAAAAATACCAAGTTATCTGTTTACAGGAAACTTGGTCAATCGATTGTAATTACTTCCTAGAAGGGTATAAGGCCTACTATGTACCGGCAGTAGCAACTAACAGGGGTAGACCTAAGGGGGGCTTGGTTGTGTTTATATCTATAGTTTTATGTTGTAAGGTTCGGAGAATTACAACAAACCACACTGGCATTATTGGCTTAGTTTTAAATGGAGATAACTGTATGGCCGGTTTGGTCAATTTTTATAATTCCACCAATTGTAGTACCAACTCTAGTCAGATAGTTACTTTGCATTCCTTTATTAGTAACTCCATGAAGGGTTGTCTTCATAACCTCATGGTGGTCGGGGATTTTAATGTTCATCCCTGTGGAGACCCTCTTTTTAAATTGATCACAGAATGTAATTGCCCGGACCGTGAGAATTTCCATTTTGAGCACACAACTGACGGGGAACACCTCAATGATATGCTTAATGAGTTAGAATTAACTCCTATGATGGCATTGATGGCCCCAAATAAGCGCTTTGACACCCCAACATTAAAGGGGAATGGTAGGGCAACTTTTATAGATTTCATTTTGCTAACATCTGTAATGCAGTCTTTTGTGGGATTCTTCTCTATTGAAGTCAGTGAATTCAGTGACCACAATCCTCTCACTGCTCTTATGAGGGGTCCGCTGATAGCAAAAGAAAGAGTGGAACCCCTTATCGGTAGGGTGAACACCACTGATGGCAGACGCCGACTGAGATGGTCCATGGTAACCCCTGATCAGCTGTACACTAAAATAAAAACTACTTGTGCTGACGAAATTTCGTTATGCACACAAGTGGATACACTCCCAAACACTATCCTAAATGCCTTCAACAGTTTAGCAGGGAAGGTATCTCAATTACTATCAGTACCTATAAAAAATTCGGACTCCTTAAAAGGTCCAAGGTGGTTTAACAAGGATTGTTCCCTAGCAGCAAAAAATCTAAGAGTAGCATTGTCATCTAAGCCTAGGATAAAAGCTGATGTCCAGCAATGTAGAATGATCTACAAAAAAACTATTGCAAGACATAAGGAATTTCTCAGGGAAGAGGCGTGGTTAGCGATCTTAGATCCTGCCACCCTTGGAAGTAGTACAGCTTTCTGGGCCTTGATGAGAAAACCATTTTTGACACAGGACCCGGGAAATGGTACTGAAAGTTATATATCTAAGTGCACTTCAAAAAACTATACTGCTGCACAGAGGACATGGTTACTAGTACTGACTGCAGTAAAACTGGTGTACAGATTGTTTTTAATAGAGCCGAAGTTTTGGAGGGCATACAGGGAATCACAGGTGGAAAAGCTCCCGGCCCGGACGGGATTCCCCCCGATTTATATAAATCTGATCCTAGCTTTTGGGCACCGATTTTAGAGTCAGTTTTTAATGCTGCTGCAAAAGAAGGATGTCCACGATCATGGGGTGTTTCCACAATTGTCCCAGTTTTTAAAAAGGGCGACAAGGGCAGCCCACATTGCTATCGACCGATTTCTTTATTAGATTCTATGGTCAAGATTGTAGGAAGAATTGTACTGCAAAGATTGGTAGAATGGGTGGAGGAAAAGAACATTATGTCTCCCTCGCAGTACGGATTTTGTAAAGGCCGATCAACAACTACTCAATGCCTTAACCTCTTCCTGATCTTAAGTAAATATACTATAATACAGAAAGGTACCATTCATCTTGCCTTTATGGACTTGACCTCAGCGTTTGACTGTGTCAACCGGTCTAAGCTGTGGCAGTCCATGAGGTCAAAAGGGGTTGATAGCGGTCTGGTTGACTTTTTGGTTGCCCTACACTATAATACCAGTGCCAATGTGAGATATTCCCTGGACTTGAGTGTATCTAATAATTTTAGTATTGGAAAGGGGGTCCGGCAGGGCTGTATCCTGGCCCCCTTTCTTTTTAACTTCTATATTAATGACTTAGATGGGGTGTTACAAGATGTTCATGCTGACTGTCCCAGAGTTGGTAGACGAGGAATTCCAATACTTCTTTATGCAGATGATGCAGTACTTATATCTAGGACCGAGAGGGGCTTGCAATCATTGTTAACAGCATTTAATACATTTATGAGAGATAGAGACCTCTTGGTAAATAACTCTAAATCTTTTGTATTACAAGTTGGTCAGCAACCAAGAAAACCCTTCCAATTTAGGATTGGCGGAGAAATAATCCCTTTAACTAAAACATTTTCTTACCTAGGAGTTCTCTTCGATACAAAATTAAATTGGGAACCTCATCTTGTAAAGAAAAAAGGTGAAATGGTGAGGGTTAACGCGTCAATATTCAATTTTGCAACCAAATTGGGGAAAAAGCCAATCTGTGCAATGTTGAAATTGTACAATGCTAAGTCTGTGGCAACTGTATCCTATGGTAGTGAACTTTGGGGTTATGTTAATGGAGAGCAATTACAGATTGTTGAAAATCGTTTTATGAAGCGACTATTGTGTGTCCCATCTGGTACGGCTAATTTTGCTGTACATGAGGAGTTGGGGTCCCAATATATATGTGATTTGCTTTCCTTACGCCCTTTGATGTTTTGGCTTAAAATCTGGCTAAATGAGAACATACCCCTAACACACTTAATCATGAAGGACTTTTTGTCACTGGACAAGGCACTGAGCTCTCCTTGGCTAAGCTACCTAAAATCAAACTTTGATAAACTTGGTCGCCCTGAACTCTTCTCCAAACCACAATTAATTACAAGGGGAGATCTGGAGCAAATTAAACAATCTTTTCTGTGGGATAAGAGGATTACGAGAGAAGATGTGGAGCTCCAGAAGCCAAGTGTGAGAAAGTTTGTTATGCTTAAGACTACCGTGGCCATCGAACCATATCTGGAAGGGTTTTTGTCTTCACATGAGAAATTTTTACTGACCAGATTTAGGTTTAATCAATTTCATCACCTGCTTATTCGACCTAAATGTGACATTTTTAATAAATTGGCAGCGCCC
Source organism: Triturus cristatus (assembly GCF_964204655.1). Taxonomy (NCBI): domain Eukaryota; kingdom Metazoa; phylum Chordata; class Amphibia; order Caudata; family Salamandridae; genus Triturus; species Triturus cristatus. Next base: position 894,412,029 of record NC_140588.1, read on the forward strand.
TGCGGCTGCGACGGAAAGTCTCCGCAGGATATGCTGCATTTTATCTTTTTATGCAAATTTTATGAATTTCCTCGTAAATTATATTTAGTGACTCTTTTAAAAAAACTTGGTTTTAAACAAATCAGACCGGCTCTTTTGTACTTGCAGCTTTTGCACAGTGACAGTATTCTCCAAATTAAGGAATTTTTAAAACTATGTATTAGATTGAGAAACTGCCTGGACCAGTGAAACCAAGCCCCTCGTTTTGTGTCCATACTTTGATTGAACTCTTTTTTTGTATTGAAATGGTTGGTTGTTTTATGTGATAATGATTTGTATATTCTTTGTATGTCTTTTATGGTTAGCAATAACCGAAATAAAGATTTTTGAATTGAATTGAATTGAGTAGGGGGAGGAGATTGCTTTCACACTTGGTCTGCCTGGGACAATGCTGTCTCCAACTCCTGCCAGGCACCTGCACCACAAAGGACAGAACTGGTTTTGGCTGGGCAGAGAACAAAGGAATTTGCTCTATAAGAAGTGGGGCCCAAACCCTTGAACTTTAGATTACTGCTGAACTAAGGAATCTGCCAGGAAGATGAACCGGGAAAGCTGGAGGAGGAGAACTGCCCCTGTGCTGTGTGCTGTTGGGGTTGGCCTGCAGTGGCCTGCAGTGGTTGCTTCTGTCTTGGGCAGAGAAAGGATGGGACTGTGCTTTCATCATCCTGCTGTTAGAGTTTTCTCCAAGCACTAGAAGTAGAGCTTGTCTCCTGTTGGAGGTCTCAGGGATAGAAAAGACTGCAGAGATTACTTCTGGAATTCAAGAGGAACCTTTGCCAAGGAGAAGAGCTGGAGAAACTGAGGAGAAGTACTGCCCCTTTGCTGTGTGCTGTCTGGGGTTAGCCTGCAGTGGCTGTTTCTGCCAAGGTAAGGACAAGGACTTTGCTGTGTGCTGTGTCCCCTGCTTGAGGACGATCTCAAAGGGCTTGATGTAGAGCTTGCCTAATGTTTTTGAAATCTAAGGGATACAAAGACTTCACCCCCAGCTCCCCTGAACTTCCTTTCTGGAAGTTCTGACCTGCCAGGAGGTGCCTGCTGCTGTTCTGGGCCTCTGGAGGTTGTTCCTGCTGTTGGAAGCTGGGAAAACAATGCAATGACAAGAATAATGACACATCCACACCTGTTTCCGACGTATCACCAAAGAAACTGATGCAGCGCCCGCTTGCGGCTTGAGAAATCGCTGCACGCTGCATCGAGTGCACCAATCTATGGAATCCGAGATCACTGCACGATTCAGAGGCAGGCCCGGGCGTGCGGCTGCAAGGACCAATGCATCGTGGGGCCATGGCTGCAAGTACCGACGCATCCCCGATCCTCACACATCGCATCCGGGTGCCATACCTGCAAGAACGCCTGGGCCGCAGTAAGAGACTGACGCACCACCTCCCCTTCAGTAATAAACCGGTGCATCATCTCCCCTTCAGTAAGAAAGCAATGCATCACCGCCCCTGCGTGGCAGTAATCACCAACACATCACCTCCCCTGAAGTATTTAACTGATGCATCACCTTCCATGGGTCTAAGGAACCAACACATCACCTTCCCTGCAACAGTTTTTGTTTGTGGGCATGACGCATCCAAGGTACTTTGCGTGAAAAGAGTTGCAACTGCAATGTCCTTTGAACAGAACTGTTTCTACCTTTTGAGAGTCATATTTTTATTACTGTATTGCAGATTTTTGTCGTTTTGGTCTTGTTTGGTTTAGATAAAGATCACTTATTTTTCTAAATTGGTGTGGTGTCCATTTGTAGTGTTTTTACTGTGTTTCTGTATGCATACACAAATGCTTTACACACTGCCTCTGAGATAAGCCTGTCTGCTCATGTCAAGCTACCAAGGGGGTGAGCAGGAATTATTTTAGAAGTGTTTTTCCCTTACCCTGACAAGTAAGAAGGATCCCTACTTGGACAACGGTGCAACCCATTGCTAACTAGAGACCCCCATTTCTAACAGGATGTTTTGGGGGTTTAAAGTCAGAATGAAACAGCTTGCTGCATATTTCAAAGTATAGATTACAACACTGAGATACAAACAGCAGCCATTACTTGGGGAACCCATTCCCCTTTCTCGATAAAACCACTGATTTGCAAATAGTTTGATATGAGAATATCCTTCAGGATATTATTTCCTGAGCAGTCATTAGGAATAGTGTGGCTGTTCTGCTACATTGTTGCAAACATGATGCAGTTTGTTCACTAAATGCCCTGTGCATAGAATCCTTCAGAATAATTGGCTGATAGTATCGGTGCTTCCAACCTCCGCTGAAGACTGTATGCCCTTTCATAGTCCTCCGCTGTTCTTTTGTACTGGACCGACTTTTCCAAACAGTCACAACACCATTGCCAATGAATGTCTGGGCTGGGTTACTTAGAATCAGTGTATATCGGTGTTTTCTTTTTTGAATAGTATGGACAGGAGAGTGAATACATGAGTAACAATGGTGACTAGTACTGTCCGTCTCTGTGTAGCTTGCAGAGTAAACGCTAAAAATATTTGCAAACATTTCTCTACGTTATCTCATAATGCGTTTTCCCCTCCACCCAATAACCTGTCTGATCTAAAAAAAGGCATTGTGCATTTAATCCCTTAAACTAATAAGCATCGCATTTTGTATAATTTAGTGGCCAGTGTAATATTAGGCATTTTTTCTAGCACAGAGATCTTTGCATGTCATCCCTAAATTTCAATTAGGATATTAAAAATTATTTTTCTTTCTCAAAGTGAATTTATAGGACATGAAAAGTTGTGACTTTATATTGGGCAGTGCTAGTAAAGATTCCTGTGGCAAAGCAGTATCTGGGAAAAAAATCAAAATAACTTTTTCTGTTGCTTGGAACCTTGCTGCAGATGGCTGTTTGGATGATGGACAATCAGACATTGTGGCAAATTGTAAAAGCTTTTATCTTCCAGTAGGATTCAAAGCGGATCTATGCTGCCTGATCACAAAGTGGCCAGGCAGTTTCCCCTATCTCCTAAATGACAGAGCTCTTTGATTAGTTTGACCCAGGAAGAGGGCATGTTCACTTGAAGTTGAGAAAGCAGCCAGTATCTATGCTTGAATTTTGGAGGAAATGTGATGCGAGAATCTGGGTGCTGAAAACCAAGCCCTTTTTAAGGCTGGTCAGTTACAGGGGCAGCTCCTCCACAATAGGGGAGAGGCATCCCCCCTACTGGCTCAGAGCCAGCATCTGAAAAATAAAATTATATTTTATCATCATTTTGGCATTGGCTCTGCCATGCGTATGTAGGGAGGGCAGAGTCGGGCCATGGGATGAGTGAGGAGGAGTGGAGTGGCGTGCACTTATAAATTTGCATGTCAGTTTGGCCAGCGTCTTAGGCGGGCCAAACAGACATGCGCATTTAGGTTTGTCTATGTGGCTGTGTTCTGCAGCCGGGTGCAGGAACGGTACAGACTCTCTGTGCCTGAATGAGCATAGAACCAGCCCGCTCAGGTCAATCCCTGTGCCACTGTCATAGAATGAGAGCAGCGTCTGGATTGGATGGAGAGTCTGTCCCAGGGACTGCCAGGAGCATCAGGAAAACAGAGAAGCACAAAGCGTGAGGTGGTCGGCAGGAAAAGCCACATCTAATTTTGTATTTATTCAAACCATCCCCGCAGCTGCTTCTGCTGGCCTGCCGCCCCCTCCACCCCATATTGGCAGCAGCTATGACCGGTCAGTTCGTGTGGCTTGAGAATGAACCAATAGTGTAAATAGAATGTTTTCAATTGTCATTAGCCATGCCTGAGGTCTCACTACCAGAGTAATGGATTTAGCTCCTGCACTTACCCAAAGTCGAATGCAGTAACTACTATGCAGCAGGTGCCTTTGACTGCGTTTCTATTTGATGACCAAAATTCCATGAAGCCTCTAAGAAAGGCCTCGTAAATGAAGTGTACATGCTGTATAGTAAAGCATTGGAAGCAGATAAGTCTAGAACAGAAAAGCAAGTGCTTCACGTGTAGAACCATATACCCGAGGGCATAATCCAAGATGAGACAGCAGGATCAGGACATTGGTGTTGATGCTTGCCAAGGGCTATGCTGGATGTAAGACAACCTGCCTGAAGACAAATGTGTGAACATTGTTTACTTTTGTTGTGAGATTGTATTACTCAAATTCAGAAGCATTCGCCATAGCAGGATAACACCTCTGAGATGACTTGCTAAACTAACCTAATCATATCACCCATCTTTGCCAGTACCAGCACAGAGACTCCTAAAGATGTAGAAGATCACGGATTCTTCAATGAAGAGAAATAGGAAGCCCTGTCTGTGGTTTGTAACCATCCTCAACTCTTCACTGTGACCATACCCACTATGCAGTTTGAGCCAGAAAGCTCCACAAACTGATAACTTAACTAAGGAATCGGTCATGTATAATGGATGTTAATCATCTAGCTCTGATCTTCAGAAGTTATTTAAATGTCCTCACTCTTAACATTCTGTCTGAGTTCTGACAAAGTTTCTCTGTCATTCGGGAGCACTTGCTGCAATCAGCTTTTTGCTAGAGAATTCAGATCTGCCATTCATCCTCTTCTGAGATTGAACTGAGCGACCACGGGCATTGACTGATAACTCTTCCTGTTCTAAACTCCAGATGCACCATCTCACAGCTTGATCCTTTTGTCTTATCATGAGTTCTCACCCAGTATATTGGGAACTATGACTCCCACTTTCGCCATCTTCCTCAGTTGCCTTCATCTTCCTTGGCTTGAGGTCTGAGAAATGTTCTTAATATAGTAGGAACTTTTTCACACTGACCTTACCCCCATCAACAGGCAAGCCTTATCCACTTGCAAGTTATCCAGCACTTTGATCCTAATTTCACCCAAAAATCCTTGTGAAAAGTAAACCTTCCGAAATGTTTCCTTTTGCCACTAACCCAAGGAAGTGACTTCCCACACACAGGTTTGCCTCATTTACTATAATAAAAAATGTTCCAAGTAAATCAATGTAACACATTTTGCATGGTAAAGACGTGAAGTGATATATTGTAAATATGTTTACACAACCTTGTGGTATACTTTGGGAGCTTCATTCTCTTAAATGTATTGTGTTTGAACTGTTGCCTGCATCCTCTAAATCCTTGACTAAAGCTAGCCCTGCACTACTGGAAGTAGAGTCAAATACTTCAAGTATAACTTTGTCCTGCCTCTCCTACCCAGGTTGAAGAAAATTCAGCCTGGCTAGGAGGGGAGTTCAGCTAAACCACATATCACTATTGTAAGCCAGTCTCCAGTTCTGCCTGCTACCCTGCCGGTGGAACTTTTATATCTAGCCCCTCTATTTGTAAGGTTGTACAGATGTATCATCCTACACCTAATTGTTTCTGATAAAGACCTGCTATAGAGCTCAGAGCAGCTATCAGGCATCCCTTCACAGTGCAGTGTCAGACACACACCAGCAGCTCCAATGTGGCATGAATCATTATTGATCCTAATTTAAGGACTGAGCAGAGCTCTGTCATATGGCAAGTATTACATTTTGGAAATGTATTTTGTTTTACTACAAGCACCATACATGCCTCTAAGATGACGCGAATCCATCGTAAATACAGTCTATTACCTGCCCTTGCATGTTATAAAACCTTGCTATGAAAACCTGCAAAGTCCACAGCTCTCCATCATGATCATCTATCAAGTTCATTTAAGGACTCATTATGAAGCATGTCTCTGATGTTCAATTTGAAGACTCTGTATCCTATGCCAGCTTCCAACAACTTATACAGTCTCTGACCTCAGCACTTTGTACTCTACTTCAGCTTTAATCTCCAATATCAGAACCTTATCTCCTACTTAAGCTGCAAACTGCATTTGCCAATGTCCAATCTCAGGAACTTGTATCGCACTTCAGCTGCAATCTAAAATCTTAAGACTTTGTTTCCTACTTCAATCTTCAATCTCATGACCTTGTATCCTATTGCAATCTTCAGTCTCATGACTTTGCATCCTACTTCAACCTGCTTCAATATCTGTTCACCCTTAGGACCTTTTGGTCATGTTGATACTTCTATGAAAATATTACTGCAATGTGTCCTTGTCTGAGTGAGCTCTGCACAAGAAATTTTCTTTGTACATAGACAACTTTTGTTAGTGAGTCTTCTTTTCACTGCCTGGTAGCCTGGTCCCCTCAATCCTCCGCTTGGCTATTGATCATGGCTGAGTTGTTTGTTTTGCACTGTCTGTATTGTTTCCTACATACCCCAGCAGCTGTTACAGAATGAAACCCTGAGATCTGGCCATGATACCAAACGGTTTTCAAGTTTGAGAGAATCACATTCTCCATTCCTCCTCTTCTTAAGTTAGTAGGCATGATTGCTTCATCTGGAAAAGAGTACAGTACTTGCTCTTATTAATTTTGGAATGTATACAATATGGCACCCTCATTGCAGAACACTGTATAAATGCCAATATTACCTACCCGGCTGCACTGAACATTCACACATAGAACAGATACAGTCAACAACAATGCAAAGTTGTAAGCAGGCACAAGAAGAAAACACGAGTACGCATAAATACAGTAGTAGCACACAACCGCACACACATAGTGATTCACATATGCACATAGATACACAGTAAAGACAGACAGAAAAAAGGCAGAGAAAACTCACACAGGCAAATCCATATGCACACCAATATAAATCAGAGAGACTGGAATAGGCTTTCAAAATATGTATTTTTCAGTTTTCAAACCAGGGTATGCATATTGCAATACACTGTGAGCGGAGAAGACAAAACCGTCCTCTAAGCATGGCTACACAGCTGATCAGGATATGAGGTTGGCTTGGCATACGATGTGACTGTAGTGGTCATTTTCTATGCTGGTGTGCAGCGTGGGAGAATAGCTTACAAGCGGATGTTTGATGAGTAGGAGCTCACAATTTACCTGAGCTACTTATGGAAAATGAATACACTTGCAAGCGGAATGACTGGTTATCCGACAAGACATCTTGCCAGGCGAACACACCTCTTAGGAGGATCATACTCATTTTGTCAACCAGAATTGCATTCAAATATTTCATGAGGTACTTTCAGAAATGTCAATTAAAGCTTTACCATTTTAGCCGAAATGGGGGGAGAACTTCACAGTCCCTCCTTAGGAGGAGTGGTTCCTCGCATAAGAAGTTCCATATATAGACTTATGTGCCACCACATTTTGCAATCACCAGCCGCCACTGCCTGTGTTGAACTTTGGAGGATGCTCTCCTATTAGCTATACTGACTTGCTGCTGGATAGAGAAATACACACTATTGAGAAGAATGCTGGGTGAAAGAACATACAAATGCATTATATGTTCTACTATGCTACAATGCCTGGGTGCAAAATTCTGCTATGCTTATGGAGTTTGCGGAGTTTTTCCCATTCCACAATCTGCGTAGCACGTGGAGTTCCGAAAAACTCTGCAGGGCAGAGTTATTTCCTTGCATGTGCTCGCAAATGCTAAGTTGGCGAGCGAGGAAAATCTTACTCTAGGCCACCTCCCGGCGAGATTTCTCAATGCAGGCGGTCGTGGATGGTCGCTACCGCTCGCATTGAGAAACCTTCTGTTCACGTTGAGGATGCTGCCGCTCGATTGGAAAATCTACTAAAGCGGCATAAAAAAGCAGCGCCCTCCTGCACTGCACATGATGTAGTACGCGCAGATTTTTAGTGCGGGACAAACACCCAAAGCTAAAAATCAGTGCGAGCAGCAGGACGAAACACACTCCGCTACTTGCGGAACTCCGCATAGCCTGGCAGAGTTTTTGGATCACGTCGCAGAGTTCCGCGTAAACTACGCCCAGGCCTAATTGTATTGTAGAATGTTTATGACACTGCTGTTTCCAATATTTGTTTTTCCTCTCAAGATAAATTGTGTACTTTATTCTGTCTTCTTAAATAAACAATAAAAGGTTAATAGTTTTTGTAAGTTTTTTTTTTAAAGTAATATTCTTGAGAGGCACTCTACACGAATACTTATACAAGCCACAAGATCTAGCTGACTATTCCACCAGACTGGTGTGACAAGAGAGAGAAACAGTTGTATTTGCATGCAGGACTGGTTAATAAACTTGCACATCATGAAATTATGTAAAATTATCTTTGGAAAGGGTACAGATTAGTTAGTTGTTATAGACAGTGATCGTTTTGTTGCCTTCAATATTTCTAACTATTTTCCCATCATGGCAAACTTTCCTTTCACGTAGTACTGCTTGCATAGCATTATATATTGAGTGCATAGCTGCAATAAGGGCACAATTGGAAACAAATATTCAAATGACCATACATATCTAACACCATTGCTTTAGGACTTTGTTTCAGGCACCAAAACACACGGTCAGTAAAAAGTAACTTTTAATCTTAATGCACTTTTCACCGATTGGGGGCAGTGTGGCATAAAGATCTACTTTTGTCTCAGGACAGATTAAAAAGTATTGATGGAGAGGGCAACAGAGCTGACGAACGCATTCTTAGAATTAGATTGAACACACCCCAGTCGAGGTCAGAATGGGGTTCGGAGGAGGCTATAAGGCCATCGAATATGTGATGGGATTTTTGGAGGGTGAACAACACGAGGGAAATTAAATGCATATTACCGGTGACATGTGCCCTTTTTTGCGTGACAAATTGGGTGTTTCATTAGAAAAGGTTTAAGCCTTTGCCGCAGACACTGTAAAATCTAATGAAAGTTTCACAAAGCGATTACTGTCGGATTCTTCTCTTTCTTTCAAACAGGAACATTCTTTGTGAGTTTGTTATATTGCAATATAAAAGCAAGGCTGCTTACTGCCGGCTATTCACACATTCAATCAATTAACGCGCCCGCATCCCTGGAGGGTGTTTAAGATGATTTAAATAGGTGGCAGTTCACAACATTTTTATGAATTAGGCGACTGTATTCATGTAAATAAAATTAGCATACTAACTAGAGTACTTTACATACTGCTGATCCAGCTATGCCTTGTGGGAGGAGGCTATCAATAAAGCCATTTCCAATGAGGCTGGATCTAAGAGCAAAACCCATATTCTAAAAAAAGTATTTGTATAACGAAAGATATGGACGTTGCAGATGTGAAGGGGGTCCATGACTCATAAATTGCATCGTTTTGTGCAGCAACTGCTTCAAAAATCCACATCAAAACGATATTTCCATGTTTATTGCCAAATGCTGGTACTAAATTATTCCCATTGACCAGCAGAATGCTGAACTGGGAGTCACGTTGTATCTTCTTTGCCAGGAGGAATTTTAAAATGAGGGATGGGTTTTAAAACGGATATTTATGTTAATAAAAAAAAAGGTCAGCAAACAACCTTATCCATAATAACATTAACATCCTAACTGTATATTTAATCGTACATATTTTAATAGCTTATTTAATGTGTGTGCTGGTACTAAACCAAGATACATCATCCTGGTGAATTAAACACCATGCATATTTTTTTCAGTATGGTACAAATCTGTTCTGGGAAGGAGGACATTCGTCAAGGAGTGACTAAAGCTTAGTGGACCAATACAGCCACTTTAGGGGCCTGTGTTTGACCTCCTGGCCATAGGCTCAAATCCTGGCAGGACTACTCAGCCTTTCATCCTTTTGAGGTTGATAAAATGAGTACCATTGAGCTGCGTGCCAAGATACCCTTCAGGGGGAATGTGTGCTTTACAAATACATATGTTATGTTATGGTAAAGAGGAATGGCAATATTTGCTGCTCAAACAGAAGGTCATCTTGCTTTTTGTCAAATACACCTATTGCCACATCTTCCACTGGACTACTTTGACATTTCTTTTAAACATAGAGTATACCTTGACATCAACAAATTATAAGGCTCCTATACAAGATCTAGTATACAGGACGTCATTAAACACAGCTGGCCTGACTTTAGCACTGGCTTTGCTACAGTCTGTTCTTTCTATTTTGACTCAGGACACTGTGAGGCTTCTAAACCCATCTTAGTGCATTTGATCTGTTTCCTAAAAATGGCAAACAATAGGGGGCGTGGCTTAGTGCCCAACGTGAATGGCGGAGTTCACTTACAGAATATCGAAGGACAGAATATCGACCTACAAAAATATCGCAGCAAGAATATCGAAGTCAAGAATATCAACATCCTATCTACATTATGGTAAGTACAAACATATTGAAAAAAAATATCATTTTCAAAAATATCGTTGTTAAAAATATCGTTTTTTTAGTTAAAAGAATAATGTAAAATAAAGTAAATAATACATATAATTAAAATAAACATAGTTAAAAATATTTTAAAATGTTTCAAAATTTTAAATAATATATATATAATTTATAAATACCTTAAATATATACATATAATATATAATATATACAACTATTAATATGTTTTAATAATTATTTTAATAACATAAATTATTTTTAAAATCTTTTAAATTATAAATACATCTATACACATAAAACAATAATATAAATAAAAATTAAATAAATATATGTAACATATTAAAAACATTCAAATTATTTTTAATCTTTTTAAAATTAATTATATACTACATTAGCTAAAATAATACAAAAATATTAGATAATGGAGGGAATACAATTATTATTCCAACTCCAAACAGTGCAACAGTAGGGTAAATGTTGGCTAGCATAGGGGTTCAAATTACTATTCCCACTCCAATGAGTGCAACAGTAGGGAAGGTGTTGGATAGCGTAGGGGTAAAAATTACTATTCCCACTCCAGTGAGTGTAAAAGTAGGGAAAGTGTGGGATAGTATAGAGGTAAAAATCACTATTCGCACTCCAGAGAGTGCAACAGTAGGGAAAGTGTGGGATAGCTTAGGGGTAAAAACGTACTATTCCCACTCCAGTGGGTGCAACAGTAGGGAAAGTGTTGGATAGCGCATATGTAAAAATAACTATTTCCCCTCCAGAGAGTGCAACGGTAGGGAAAGTGAGGGATAGCGTAGTGGGAAAAATTACTATTCCCACTCCAAAGACTGCAACAGTAGGGAAAGTGTTGGATAGCGTAGGGGTAAAAATTACTATTCCCACACCAGTGAGTGCAACAGTAGGGAAAGTGTTGGATAGCTTAGGGGTAATAATTACTATTCCCACTCCAGTGAGTGCAACAGTTGGGAAAGTGTTGGATAGCGTAGGGGTTAAGAACAACATACTTATAATTAAAAACATGTTTTACAATAAATAATGATTTAATTATTAAATAACAATAAAATAATTAGCAATACCAACAAATAAATAGTAAAAAATAATTAACAATTAATAATTAATTAACAATAAATTAATGATAAATACCAATAAATAATAATTAACAAAAATGTATTACCAATTAATAAATAATGAACAATAAATTAATTGGCACTACCAAAAAATAATAATTATTAAAAATTAATTACCAATTAATAAATAATTTACAACAAATTAATTATCAATTACCAACAATAAAATTAATAAATAATTAATTCGAATTAAATTACTTCCCTCCCTATTCCTCTATAAACTCACACCCCGCTCTAATAATGAATTAATACACTTAATATAATTACCAATTAATCAATTAATAAAAAATAATTACCAATTAATAATTATTTAACAATAAATTAATTATCAATACCAATAAATCAAAAATAAATAATTACTTACTTACAATTAAATTACTTCCCACCCTAATCCCTTATAAACCCACAACCCGCTACAGAACTAAAACGCTAAATTTAATTAAAAATAATCATTAATTCCTAAAAATTATGAATTAATATACATATATTTAAAAACCAGTACAATACTTAACAAGAAATATATAACACATACATATAAAATACATAATAAAAAACATAACACTAATATAAATATCGATATTAGTAACATCGATATTTTTTCTATCGATATTACTAACTTTGATATAAACAAAAACGATATTTCTTACCTTCAGGTCGATATTCTGGTCGTCGATATTCTTGATTTCGATATTCTGTCCCTACGATATTTAAAACTCGATATTACGGTAAGTCGATATTTAAAACTCGATATTTAGACTGTGCACCGTTCACCACAATTTACGGCTTGCCTTCCGTCACCGGTGAGCAGTTTTCAACTTTTGGAGGATGCACTGACCTGCACAGTTTGTTTTTCGAGACCTCCAACAGACGGTAATGCCAGGAATTCAACTTTTCGCGCTCGACGTTCCTGAGGCACTGAGCGCGACCGCCATCTTGTCTGCAATGTCCTGGGCATGAGGAGAAGCTCTGGTGGGGAAATTCTGGCGTGCATTTGCTCATGGCGTCTTTCTCCTTCTGGCACATTAAGCTCCTGATAATATAAGGTCCCAATACTTATGGAGCCTTTTTTTTGGACTATTATTTGCTCATGACATTCTGCTTATTGCTAAATGTTGTTCTTTCCTGCTCTGCTCCTGTGCAGATACTTTCTGGTTGTCATTTTGAGATGGGACCCGGAGTACCCAATTCCTTTGGGCTTGGAAAATATATTTTTTTGGGTACATTTTTGATGAAAAGTCTTCCTTGCATCCTACTCTTTTCGCTGCGCATGAAGGAAACCTTGGTTCTGCTGAATATCTGAAATGTAGTACGTTCAGCTGCTGTTTTTCCAGACCCCCTGCAGGTTTTCTGTACTTTGAAATAAGAGAATTATAATTAATAAAGGTTTCACTGTAGACGCCAAACCGTCTTAGACACTCTACAAACCAGAGGAAAGGTTTTATAATTAATATCATTTGGATACTGGTATTCATTAGAAGAAGAGCTCCTGCCCTAATCCTTCCTGTGCTGAAACGGATGTGAAGACCTATTTGCAGGACCCTCCTCATTTCCTAACCTTTTCCATGGCAACACTAGACCTCATCACACATCATTCTTGTTTTTCTCTTATGGGACGACTGAAAAAGCTGGGCTCCTCTGTGCCACGTACTACGCATACGTTTATCAAAAACTCTAGAATCTTCTCAGAATTTTCCAAGATGGAAGACTCGTTGACATCTGTTTCCAAGGCTTCATTTCCTTTGAGCACGGGTACTTCTACGGCTGGTAAAGTCACCACTAAAAGAATGAAGAAAGACCCACCTTCTCCATCAAAAGCCTCTTCATCTGTATCTTTAGAAGTATTACTGGAAGAGATAAGGGCACTTCGCCCCTTTATGGAAGATGCCTCTACTAAGCTGCAATTCTTAACGGATAATTGGTCTCAGATGATGAGCGTCTTACTACGGTGAAACAGAGTATCTCTTCTTTCACTCACACGCACGAGAAGGTCAATACTCCTCAGTCTCAGATTACATCGCTGCAGCGGCAGGTCAAAGATTTGGAAAACAGAAACAGAAGAAACAATCTTCGCATTTATGGTTTGCTGGAAGATTCAGAAGGTTCAGACCCCTTATCTTTCTTCAAATCTTTTCTTCCTAAATTATTGCGTCTACCCAAAGGAACTTTACTCTATATTCAGCGAGCTCATAGACTAGGTCCTCAACATGCAGATACCTCCTCTTCTCGGAGACCAAGAGGGGTCATTATGTATTTCCTGAAGTACACGGATCTTCTCAAGGTGCTTTCAGCAGCTAAGTCTATTTAACGTATCTCTTAGTCCAGTTCTACATTATTCTTCGCTCAAGATTATGCCAAGTCCACAGCAAATAAGCGCAAAGAATTTTTAAACATGAGACCTGCTCTACGTGCTATGGGTGCTAGATATGGCATCTTCCATCCCTGCCTTTTCAAGGTTACTTATAAGAACAAAACAATGACTTATGAGGACCCTGTCAAATTGCAAAGTTTCATTAACTTTAGCAAATCCAACTCTATTGACTTTTCTGGAGCTTCATCTTCCCAAGCTGTTTAACTGATTCTTGCATTTATTGCAATTACTTTTCTTATTGGTTTCGCTGTTTTTAGGTTTTAACGTTTAAGATGTCAATTTATACTATTTGTTCATTTTTAGCCATTCGTTTAGTTGGCTGAATTTATGGTTTTGTCATCATATATTTTGCTTGTTCTGTTTCCTTGTTATGATGAATATTTCTATCTTTTTTCTCCCTCCCTCTTCTTTACAGGTTCCTTGATGTTCGCATGTACTTTGTACCCTCACCTTTTTTTGAATTCCCGTGGTTTGTTCTCGTCCTCGTTTTGTTGAGTCTGGATGCGCCATTAGTTCCTCGTGGCCTAACCTTCCCCCACCCCTTTTTGATGTCTTTTGAATTAGGTATTTTGTATCATTTTCATTGTTGCTCTTTTTTTCCTTTCCTCTTCTTTTTTTCTTGTTTTCAACCCTTGCATCACTTCTTTTTTTTTCTAATTCTTTTTTTCTTTTCCTCCCTTTTTCGGTTCACTACTATGTCCTCACATGTGTATCTACAGTGCTCAGTTCTCCTTTTCTATTATCTTTTCTACTTTCAAGATTTTCTTCACCCTCTTTCTTTTCTTTCTTTCCTTCTCTCTACATGCTTTATTTTACTTTTCTATTTAGCTCTCTCATTTTCTACTCTTCGTGCTTTTTTATCTCATGCTCATTTTTACATTTATTGCTCTCAACTTCTTTTTATCATCATATCTTTTGCTTTTATAGTTGGAAAGTTACATATCTTACCATTTGATCTTCGAAGGTCATTTTAGGCCTTCATTTTCTTGTTAGTTTCTTGTTGTTTTTATGTCCTTGAAAATCATTTCATGGAATGTCATAGGTCTAAATTCTCCCATCAAACGGCAACGTGTTTTAACTCATTTATCCAAGTTAGGAGCAGATATTGTTTTCTTACAGGAATCCCATTTGAATGCTGTAGAATCTCTGAAGTAAAAAAAAAGATGGGTTGGGAATGTTTTTTTCTCTCCAGGGAATGGTAAACGTAATGGAGTCATTACTCTTTGTCACAAATAGTTAAATATTAATTTGCTTTCTCAACAATCTGATGAGTAGGGTAGATGGTTATGTACTAAATTGCAAATTGAGGGTGTTACGGTTTCTTTGTTTAAAGTGTATGCTCCCACTAATGGAGATCCCCTGTTTTGGTCTTCTTTGTCTCAGCAAATTTCCTTGTATATTGATGACAATTTTATCCTAGCTGGTAATTGTAACCAAGTGATGGATCCCTTTATAGACTGAATCTCATTGGTTTACTTTAAATCACATAAAGCTCACAAATTATTTACTCAGATCATTCAGCAATATAAACTTGTAGCTGCTTGGAGAATTTGCAATCCTACTACTAGAGAATTTACGTTTTTCTCCCCTGCTCACCAAACTCAGTCTAGACTGGATTATATCTTTGTTTCACACAATATATCCCAAACTTTAAGAAGCACTGGTATTGGCTCTATTTTGATCTCAGATCATGCCCCCATTTCCATTCAATTGGATATAGTTTCAAAGTCTAATTTAACTAGAAGATGGCGATTTAATAACATACTTCTTCTAGATCTAAATTTTCACTCCTCTTTTGTTTCCTTTTTAATGAATATTTTTCTTTAAATCAAACTGACATCCTTCCTTTTTCCGTAATTTGGGATGCTTTCAAAGCTGCTGCTAGAGACTTCATTATTGGTTTTGTTTCCAGAAAACATAAAAATGCTCGTAAATTAACCAATTATCTTTTGGCTGAGATAAAGAGACTGGAACATTTCTATCACTCCTCTAAATCCAAGACTTGTCTCTCACAACTTGTTGAGGCAAAATTTCAATTCAACAAAGAATCAACGGATAATACCTCTCTATATTTGTTGAAGTCTAGTGCAAAGTTCTATGGGGGTCAGAATAAAGCTGGCAAGCTTTTAGCAAATTCAGAATCTGATATTACACAATTTCTCTCAGGTATCCATAAATCGTTTAATACTCAAATTGATTTTGCCCCCCTAGAAACTGATTTATCATATGACGAGCTTCTCATTGCTTTACAATTGCTTAAGAAAGACAAAACCTCAGGACCTGATGGGCTTACAGTTGAATTTTTCACTCACTTCGCACCTATCCTTCTTCCCAAGCTACTCAATCTCTTAAATCTTTTTAAACAATCAGGAGAATCTTCAGCATCCTTTTTAGAAGCTCTAATATGGCTAACACAAAAGGAGGGGAAGGATTTGAAATATTGCAAAAATTACAGACCCATTTCGCTTGTAAATATCGATTATACATTTTTTTCTAAAGCTCTGGCTATTCGTCTTGATTCCTTCCTCCCTCAATTGTAGGGTGCAGAAAAATCCTGTTTTGTCAAGGGCCGTCTCATCTCTGACAACACTCGATTATTTTATGATAGTCTATCAAAAGCCTCACACTCACCCCAATCATTAGCTGCAATAGCGTTGGATGCCGAGAAGGCTTTTGATCGAGTTAATTGGTCGTACCTCTTTCAAACATTGAAATGGTTCGGCTTCGGTTAAAAAAATATCTCTTTGAGCTCTATTCTATATTCTAAACCACGAGCTGCCGTTTTTGTTAATGGTACCTCATCTCCCTATTTTGACTTTAAAAAAGGGGTACGTCAGGGTTGCCCATTATCCCCATTCCTTTTTAATTTAGCCCTAGAACATTTTTGTCCAGGATTCGTCAAAATGATGACATAAAGGATTTTGTAACTAAAGACACACAAATTAAGTTGGCAGCATATGCTGATGACATCTTATTATTTCTTTCTGAACCACAATCTTCTGTTCCTGCCTTCTTACAAGAAGTGGAACATTTTGCCTCTGTTTCCGGTTACAAGTATAATCGGGACAAGTTTGAAATATTACCTCTAACTAAGCATACGTTTAAGGGTGATTTCAGCTCTTCTAATTTCGCTTGGAACTCACATCATATTAAATACTTGGGTCTTTACTTTACCCCTTTAATTTCAAAAATGTAATCTCTTTGCATGGAGAAATGTTTACTTAAAATTTCCTCTCTAACCACTAAATGGCACCCTTTATATCTCTCATGGTGGGGACATCTAGATACCATTAAAATGATGCTGGCCCCGTTAGTTTTATACACCATTTCTATTATCCCTGTTTCCATCCCCCTAAATTTGTTTGCAAAAATGTATTCTATATTGTCATCTTTCTTGTGGAACAAAAAAGCATCCCGCATGTCCCTATTGTGATTATTAGAGCCTAAAGCAGAAGGCGGAGTTAATTATCCTGATTTCTCTACTTACCATAAATCTTTCCTACTTCGCCAGGCCTCGAGATGGCTTTGACTCCCCATTGGGCTGCCCTCTATGGGTGGTACTTGAGCTTTCCTTTCTTTCCCCTTTCTCTTTTAAAGAATTTCTTTCCTTTACCCGTAGACCTCCCTCTCTTTCTACTCCTGTTCTCAAATACACCTACAAACTCCTGGTCTTTTCTCCAACCGTATCCCCTACCGATTCAGATTCCTTCCTTAACTCCTCTTTATGGCACAAGATATCCATTTTGATCAGTGGAAAACCTTTCTATTCAAAATCTTGGAGAAACAAAGGCTTAATCTGGATACACCAATTATTTTCTCATAATAAGATCCTGTCTTTTTCTGAAGCTAGTAAACGTTTCCAATTACCCCCTTCCTTCCATTCCTAATATAACTTAATTTCACAAGCTCTTTCAAGTGCACATAATCAAATTTTAGCTCATTCGAAATCTCCCCCGATTAATAGCTTATGTGCTTTTTTACTTTCCTGTCCTAAAGAATCCAATATTTGCACTCATTTACGATCTTCACAATCCGCTAGAGCAAAGACCAAAGTTGAACTTACTTGGGAAGAGGACCTTGGGGTTGACTGGCTGTCTTCTTTGTGGAACAACATTTGGTCCAAATTTAGGAAAACCTCTAAAGCAGCGAATATTATGCAAACATTATTTTTCATCTATAACAGGCTCTTGCTACACCCAGTTGTATTACGCAAAAGTCTGTTTCTGTAACTTGACTTAGGGTACCAAGTCAAACTTAATTATTGTGGGAATTTGCTATAAGTTAATTGAACACACCGATCCAGCCCTATGGAGGCCTCCTCAGCCCACTTTGTCCTCCTGCAAGATATTGAGATATAGAAAAGTGCAGTGTGAATATTTAGGCAAGTGATTTTAGTGAGAAAGCAACCTCAGTGGCAGCATATTTTAAGATGATCCCGCAAGAAACATCCAGTACTTGTCAGTAAATTGATAGATGGTGGTCAATGAGGTGTTCTACTTAATCAAAAGGATTCTTCCCTCTTCTCCTCACTGTGGGGCTGAACAAAATGACAGAACTCGAAACTCAATGGTGAATATAGAAGTCTACTTGAGAGGGAAACGATATGAAGTTTAGTGAGTATTTCTAGTCAACTTTTAGGTTTGGAGTGAGAATCAGGATTGGACCTAGTTTGTTTTTTCTTATCAGGCCTTGCAGGACCAGTGGTTGGCCCTGTGTGGTGCTGGACTTACTCCAATACCATCAATAAATGATGTCCCTTTGAGCCAGGCTTTTCAGCAAACACTGTGCTCACCGCTAAGTCTGACATAGTCACTGTCTGGATAGTTCTGGCCAAGGGGTGTGTGGAACTGGTGAAGTTGGACTTTCTCAACTTAACGAGGTGTTCCTTTGTGGTTTTAGCAGCTGTGGTCTGTGCAGGTAAGCGCAGTGTGGCCTTTTTTTTTTAATTTAAAGGCAACAGACGACGGAAGAGCATTTATTTTATTTTTCCTATTCCGTCATCCCTTCCGCCCACCTCATGGCCCCACCACGCTTACCTGCACAGACTGCCTCTAGGTTTTAGACCATTTCCAGGGCTCGTGTGAGCGCTAATATCAATGTCTCACAGGTGTGTTTGTAATTTGAATCATCTTTCTACAAAGCAGGCCCTCATTTGCGTGTGCTGTAAAAAAGATGTTTTGCAAATGGGCACATGCACGCACACATGACACAACACAGCTTTTCTGGCTGTGCTTTTTTTGAGCCGGTAGTTTCTGGTGCTCGGCACCAGCACTTATTGTCAACATCGGGCGCTTGTGACAGTCTGCCACATGGTGGCGCTGTCTGGCTAATTTAAAGATGACCCCAACATCAGGTAATTATTAATTTAATACATAAAAAATGGCTAACACCTGCCGCCCAAGTCATTCTTATAGCTTTAGGGACTGAAATAGTCTTGTTTGTCACACTTGGAGGAGTGTGATGGTTAGTAATTGTGTTATTACTATCATTGGCAGCATAGCAGGGGCAATGTGTGGTGCAAGCTGCAGTGCCTCTGATTACTCCCCCAACTCATAGCACAAGCAGATGAGGCTTGTGTGCGAAGGCTCGAGGAGCATACCAGCGTGCACAGAAGCTTCGCCGATTTCAAACTCATAATAATGTCATAATTTGAAAGCAAACAATCTTTCCTGTAACGCGCGTTAATGCCACAGGTGCACCAGTCCTCTTTCGCTTTCGCGCTTTCTCACATAACCTCCACCGGTCTCTTTCTCCCACATCAATTTAGAAGGTATTGATTTTGTATGAAGCCGATATAAAGCCAGGCAGCTTGGAGGGGGGGGCTGGCTCTGGCTCGAGACACTGCGTTCAGCGAGGCACGCCAGAAGGGCAGGAGGCCTTTTCAATCATCTAAGAGCCTTGCTAATTGCACTGTTATTTTTTTTCCATAATACTCTTTAAAAGCTGGCAGACGGGGATGGCGGTGCTTTCAGAGGATTCCCTTTAAAAATCATTGACAAAGCCAAAAGTATGAGCTTTTCTACGGGGCATGCCTATAGAGAGGCGCAACTCTTGGTGACGGAGTCTAAAAATAAATGAGGAAATTTGTAGCTCTACACAAGGGGATGAGGGGTGGGGTTCAAACAAAAAGTCACGTACTGGTGGCGCAGGGGGCTTGTAAATCTGCCCCTATGTGTGTAAACAGAGCTAACATGAACAAATAGGTTTGTGAAACAAAATATAAAGGGGCAGATTTACAAGCCCCCTGCGCCACCAGTACGTCACTTTTTGTGACGTACTAGTGGCGTATTTCTCTGCCCCCTATTTACAAGGATAGGAAAAGCCACCATGCCTAGCTTTTCCTGTCCTTGTAAATATGGCCCTTTACACGTAGCACTTTGCATGAAAGGAGCGTTCCATGGGTGTTGCTGTGGGTGTTCCCACTAACCGTGGGCGGAGCGGAGTGTGCGGAGTTTTGTCTACTCTGCTTTCGGCGGAGAACGCGGAGTAGGAAAAACTCTGCACTCTCCGTGGCAGAGCGGAGTTGGGCCGCCGCCCACCTCCATCCCCCTATTAAAAATTAATTAAAAGCACATTAAGGAGTAAATAAAAAAGGCTTACCTTCACTGCAGCGTCCCCGGGCTGCCATCCTCCTCTTCCCTGCGTCTCAGGGTGATCTGCGCATGCGCGCGCACCCGCACATGCGCATTCCTTGCGAGAAATGCACATGTGCGGGAGCGCGCGCATGCGCAGATCACCCTGTGACGCGAGGAAGAGGGGGACGGCAGCCCAGGGACGCCACAGTGAAGGTAAGTCTTTTTATTTACTCCTTATTGTACTTTTCATTCATTTTCTGTATGTGGTGTGGAGGCGGGTGGCAGAGCGGAGCAGAATTCCACGGATTTGGTTCCCAACTCCGTGGACCTCCGCGTAGTGCCGCTCCGCCAGCTCCGCCCAGCCTTAGTTCCCACGCAACACCCATGGAACAAGACACATTTCGAGATTTACGAGGAATCGTAAATCTGGAAAAACGTGTGAATGCTATGCCTCCCCAGGGGAGGCGTAGGGAGGCGCAACGAGGAGAAATGTTTTGATTTCTCCTTGTTTTTCTTCTTTCAATGTGTGCTGCATTCTACAGCACACATTGAAAGATGAAAATGCCTGTAGTGATTGTTTTTGTGCCAGAAGGTGCTCCTTCCTGCACAAAAAGATTCTCCCCATGACGCAGGCATCCTTGCACCATGGTGCAAGGGTGCCTATGCTGGTGCATGGCAGCTGTTTGTGCGCCAGCGCAGGGGAGAGCACAGGAATGCAACATATTAATGTAAATGTGTCGCATTCCTGTGCTTTAGAAGTGCCGCAGCATAAAGCAGCCAAAGGGCTTGCGTTGCAGCGCTGCAGCACTTCCTCGTAAATCTGCCCATAGTTTGCACACATGCAGTCAGTGTAACACATATGTTGACACCCTTGTTCAACAAGCAGTCACCCAACCCACACATGACCGTTCACATGAAGTAGTAGATATATATATGCCCTACATGCAGATCATACTGACATAGAGGCACCCATGCACACAGACCACCATATGTGCAAGCACTCATGCAAATAGATCATCAGGCATATCTGTACCTATGCACACAGACCAACAGGCATAGGTGCGCAGCTGCTTATGCTGAGAACTTTTTATGTAGTGGCAAAATACAAACATTTGTAAAGAGAAAACTCAGAGTATCACAGAAATGGACACAGATATACATGAATATATAACTTGTGTTGTGGAGGTGCAGATTTCATGTCATTGTGCTATGTAGATGAGGACCGCATGCCCTGTTAATCTTGAGACCCTCTGCATGGGCTGCCAGTCCTTGGTGACTCCTAGAGAAATCACCCCTAGTGAGTGATGGAACACTTCAGTCTCCATAGTAAGCCAAGCGGTATGCTCTGCAGGCAGGTTATAACAGAAGGTTCTTTGGAATAATGACACACGTAGCATCTTATGCCACAGACACCACTCTGTGTTCGCCGTATATACTGTGGTGGCTAGGGAGAGTGGCATGGCCTGCTACATGGAACTTCCATGCTTGTTCTATAGACTTGCAGGCAGGTGTCCGCGTGGTGCTCATTGGGGGAGTCATTGGGCTGGTGGCCTCGCTGGCCACCATGTGAGGACACATCTCCTTCCCTTGGACATGTGCTGCGGTGGAATGTGTCCACGTTGAGTCTGAATCTCGGACCATACTCCCAGCCCGTACAAAGCGCGGCTGTTGCCCACGTCAGTAGTTTCAGCACAGCGCCTCCCCTCCTAAGGCTCCACATGTGAACCCACGTCAGAGAGAGTTTCATTTCCATTATGCTGAGGCCATTTCATGGCTACTGCGCACTGGCCTAGTCTTGAGGGGGGCTCCATGCATTGGGAAGTGGGGTGATGCTGCAGGCTATGTATTTGCAGTCGTTGTATGTGGTGGTCCATAGGAG
The DNA here is from genome assembly GCF_964204655.1 of Triturus cristatus. NCBI lineage: Eukaryota > Metazoa > Chordata > Amphibia > Caudata > Salamandridae > Triturus > Triturus cristatus. The sequence goes on from NC_140588.1 coordinate 894,434,135, forward strand.
TGAGCCACACTGTCCGCGTGTAACTTTATATAAAAGGTATTTCCAAAAACAGGTCTTTTCCGTCCTTCATTTGTGCTCTGAAATGTTTCCAAGGCAGATTTAAGCCTTCATTTAGCTTTCTGTGTTTCGTCTTCTTTAGAGTGAATCGTCTGTTTACTGCGTTCCAACGTGTTCTAACAATTCCTTTATTATGTGTGAATTTTCTCTGGCTGGCTTCAGATCCTGCAGGTGCCCATGTCTGAGTGTTGTGCGTCAGTTCTTGGCGCACTTGAAGCCACTTCCTGAGTTCTCCAATCCCCTGCACGAGCCCTCTTGAAGATGTGATGATAAGGGAGGTGGAGATGCAGATGATGCGGTAAACAAGGGCCTCTGTCTCCGACTAGGGCTGGGCGAGAACAGTCTAATCATGGGTTGTTTTCAGCCTGCACTTCAGAATTCTTTGTGTCTATTCCCATCTTCTTTATTTGTGTCACTTTACATTCCACTCAATCAGGGTTCAGGATTATTCTATTTTTCCAGATAATTATACACTTTACAGCTAGACAGGTTTTTGTGACCTTGTCCTGGCGAGTTGTGGCTCTAAACCGCAGAGGATGTGGTGTGACAACTAGAGCTGCCGACTTTGGAACTGGGGAACCGAATTCGAGTCTCAGCGTCACCACATCATTCTGTGACTCTGGGCAAAAAATCACTGAATCTCCCAGCGCCTGCAAAAATGAGTGTGTCCTTGAGTAATGGAACTCGTGCTATATAAAACTGCAAAAGGAACCAAGAAACCTCATTCTACACTCTGTCTATTTAACATTCTCAGTTAAAATGGCATTCGGAAAACTCTGTCTACTGTTTTTGCCAGGAAAGAAAGAACGAGCTATTGGGAACAAGCACATTAGGTTTATTTTCCATGATGGCAGGCTTTGCTTTTCTACACTACAATAGGACTCGGTGCCTCTGGGGGTCTGCCTGTATATGCCATTCAAGAAGCATTCTCAGGTTAATGATGTCTCGCGCCCTCCATGAGTAAAATAAAACGGTGGCCTACTCTTTGGGGAGCAGTGCATGGCAGACTAGCTCTGGTCCCCACAGAGGGTGTCTACAATGTCACAGATGACTATAAGTTCACAAGCTAGAGATTGTTATAATATTTTTTTTATCATACTATTATCTTTTCAATAAAAACCTAATATTTTCATTAAGACAGAATACAACTACTATAAAGGTATATAAGCAAACTAGCAAACATTCTCTTCATAAGGAATAGCATATGTGTGTATTGATTTAATGAACTGTTATAGTACTTTAAGCTGCCAGTGGCTGCCAGCACGCTCTATAAACATAAAAAGCGACCGAACGAATATCTGATATAGATAATGACATTTGAGTTCCACGGTGCCGTGTAAGTAATAGTAAACAGCGTGGTTACATTTGCGGACATATCATTTTTTTGTGTGCCATTCACACCAGTGGGAGACCCGACATTAGATCTTTTGGGCCAAAAACGAGGACGGTGATTAGAACTGGCAAGGAAAGGACAGTGGGTTCCACCAAAGAGGAGGATTGGGGTGCAGTGGAGGGGTGAGGGGTTAATCAATAAATCAGTGGAGGGGTAAATCGATCTTAGTATTGTAGTAAGGACTCCCTTAATACGTACATACATTGTTAAGTTAGCATAACCACGTTAGAAGTAAGAAAGCCATCTTGCTGCTTTTGCACACGACACTGCGTTCACATGTTATTGCTTAAACAAACTGCTGACTCGAGTTTTGCCTCACACGAGAGCAATCTGTTGTTACCATCCTGAGCTCTGCGCAGCGACCTTGGTCTGCACACGATGTGACAAACAGTCTGAGTTGTTAGACAATGCATGTTTTCCACTCTAGGTTGATCGACCCACTATTTAGTCATAACACACGAGCAGCTGCACATACCTGAAAGTTGGTGCTTTTAATATCACAGACATCATGTTTATTATTCAGACCGAAGACGAGCCTTCCTGCGAGAAGACTCCTGATGCTCCTGTGATGTGATTTCACTAAGCTGATCTTTGAGGTATGGGGTCCCCTATTCAAGCCTAAGAGACCTTCTGTTAGTCTAATAATAATATTAGCTTCTTAGTAAAGGGAAGGTGGTAGTATCCACTGTCATTATAATATGATCACCCCTTTTATATTCTATGGAATTGTAACTATGCTGATGGTTTTGATTTTAATCATTTGTCTGCTTGTATTAGCCAAAGTACTGCATATTAGGACACGTGGTCTATAAAAATAAACTCTTTTTATTTTCACCGTGCCTCTGTGGATTCTTGTTGTGGACTGATGTGAGAATAATATACGAACAGGTATTTCCGATTCCCACCATTCCTGAGTATGTACTGAGTCGCTTGTTCTGGGTTGTCTTTTCATTGGGACCGCCGAGCTAAATCTCGGATAACGAATGGGACACTTATGCTAGCCGGATACTTGGTTCTGGGTTCTGAGGTGAGTTTCTGGTACACCACAACTCACTGAGGTCCTGGGGTTCTACGCATAGTTCTGTGTATAAGCAGAATCCCTGCAACAGTATCGATCTTAGTAAGGGCAACATTTTACTTTGGTTGTTCACTGCTTTTAACCTTTGTGCAGCGTTTTAATTTGCCAGGCAGTGTTATTTTAAAGGGGGGCTGAGGGTTGTATGATGGTACAATGCATGTCTCAACAGTGCATGTCGGAACAAGGCAGGTTCAACCACAACTACGTCTTTACCACAAATGCCTTTCGCATGCCTCTTCCACGCAATTTCGTGATAAAAGACATTATTTGTAAAGGGACATGTGTGGTAGAAATCACACCCCTGCCTCCATCCCTGAAAACGATCCCGTCCCCCCGCCCTACCCTGAGCCCTGAGACTCCCCCCCCCCCCGGCACCATCCACCTCTGCCAAAAATTTGGGGGTAAAACTAAATAATGCTCTCAATTAAACAATCTCTCAATGCTACCGCAGGAATTTGTTTCACCCTGTTGATAACTTTAAGAAAGACTCGCAAATTCCTGCTGGAAGATAGCAGAAAGAGCATGTTTCATGCATTGATCATGTCAAGACTCCACAAAGCCAACGTGTTGCTTTTAGGATCTCCCCAAGCATTGTTAAATAGACTGCAACAGGTTCAGAACACGACAGTCAGACTGGTTCTGAGTATTCTTAGAAGGCAATCAATCCAAAATCGCTTGAAAAGCCTTCACTGGCATCCCGTCAATCAAAGAATAAAGTTTAAAGTTCTGACGATAGTGTTTAGGGCCACTCAAATGAAAGGTCCGACGTACATCAGAGACACATCCTCGCAGAGCATTGCACTCAGCCAACCACAACTTGCTATGCATCCCCCAGAATAAGAAAACTAGGGCAAGTGGGCGCTCCTTCTCTTATCTGGCCGGGAGCTCTGTAATCTTTTACCTGAGCATATTAGAAGCACTACTTCAGATGATTCTTTCAAAAGCCTTTTGAAGACCCACCTTTTGAGAGAGACCTAAACTGGTCAACCCCACCTCTTTCAGCTTCTCCTAGCTGCATCTTACTAGTACCTTTGCTCCGGGACACTCCTTTCTCAAGCAGGTGTTGGCACGCAATGCACTTTATTCATTCACATTCATTATGGCTTCCTCTGCAAGGCACTTAAACAGACGCGTAGACTACCATGGCAAGGAAGGACCGCATCGACGGCTGGAAGTACTAGGAGATCACAATTTCTTGTTCTTGCACCAGATTTTCGAGAGGGTTGTTTGCTTGTTATGTACTGGGCATGCGCCGGACTGCAATGAGTGTAGAAGGCTGGAGTTTTGACAATGAGCCCGCAGTTGGGTTGCAGTTCATTTCTTGTGGAGTTGCGGGCGGTGGAGTGGGTGGCGTGTGCCGTTCTCGAGGATGGGCATGATTGCTGGCCAGGTCTTTAGATGGGCTGGTACTGTGAGATACTGAGTACCTGCACTCCTTTAATGTGAAAGAGAGAATAGCAGCACTTCTCAGCATCAGTGCAATACTTGGAATGGGAGATTGCCAGCACTTCTTAGTAGCACAATTATGATGAGATAGGCCTTACCTGCACTTTGGTATATGAGAAAGTTTGGGCAGTTTCAGAGTTTGACTCTTTGTGAATGCTTTTAGCTGGGGCTGTGCTGTTATTTTTAATGTCTTCACAGACTGCTGTGCTTTTGTTCATGAAGAAGGTTGATGGTTTAGAGAACTGTTGATATTTAGTCATTTTTGAACCCATACAGATGTGGCTTATAATTTGCTAGCTTTTTTTTAATAGCACACAGGATGCCCTAGGTGTTTGTGGAGTGAAAATATAGGTTTTTACGGCGAAGTTGACTTTATTATTCAGTGGATTCAGTCTTGTACTGTTAGTGTTTGATTACTTGGTCCTTCAGCTAGGGGAGTCACTGAGGTGGGTTTTGTGTTTTTCATTTTTTTGAAGTCGCACTATAGTTTAATTGCTCGATAGAGTGGCCTTTGTGCTACCCCTGGCACCTGATTTGATGGCTTGCTTGTCCAATCCAATCCCAGCTCCTGAATCTATGCCTTTTCCTCCCATTCTTGGTTACATCCAGGGCCGGACTGGGAACCAAAATCGGCCCTGGCAAAGTGTTCGGCGCCCCCCCCCCATTCCACCCCCCGGGTGTCGGGGTGTCACCGAGCTCTTTGCCAGGGACGGTTTTTGGCCGATTTTGTTACAGGGCCGTTTATGCTGCAAAAACGGCCCTGTAACAAAAACGGCCCCCAGGGGCCCAAAACCGTCCCCCGCCAGTGCGGCCCACAGGGGGATTGCCCGGTGCCCACTACGGCCAGCCCAGCCCTGGATACATCACACCCTTGGAGCATTTCCGCTTCTCCCTAGTTTTCCGTGGGTGAGCTGCATCCTTCCACTGATGATGTCAACAACAATATATATATATATCTACATATTTTTTTTTAACAATCATTTGTAACTTAGTATCCTATGGAAGTGCTTGTCCTGCTCCTCCCTGTCTCTCTCAGGGTCGTGAATACAGGGGGGGGGTGCGTTTGGGGTGTTACACCCCCCTAATAATTCGTTTTTCTGGTGAATAGTTGGGTGCAGGTGCTTTCAGTTGGATATGGTGAGGTGGCTGTCGAATTTCTCCTGAGATTGTTGCAGGCACACACTGACAAAAACACACTCACTCACTCTCATTTGTTTTGAAAGTACTAAAATCTTGGTTATTTTACACAAAATATTGTGTTTCTCTCCCTTAGTACTCCTACCAATGCTCATTCCTCTCCCTTTCCACTACCCCTTGAGCCTCTCTCATGAGCCGTGCTTGTCGGATAATGTATTTTAACAGTTTACGCCAGCGTGATTGTCGGGAAATCTGAAGCTCGCACCCATTCCCCCCACCCCCATATTACTGACCAAGCTACGCCCCTGGTCTCTCTCTTTTGTTCTCTTCCCACTGTATCTCTCTCACCACCCATAATCTGTGCCCTAGCCCTCTGCTCCCCTGATGTGATATTCTTGGTCAGAAAAGGGTTACCATGTTGCTTACTTTTGCAGATGTGAATGGAGGCGATCTGAGGCCTGGGGACAAGTCAAAGGGTGGCGGCTTGAGCTCAGAGTGTCTGATTGCTAACATCTCTGTCTTGCAGCACAAGCTCTCCTTCCTAAAGTGAAACACACAAGGTGCAAACAGACCCACACCAAAGGCCCCTGCAGCACCTGTGGTGCAGGGGGCTCCAACCCTCCAAGGGGCCAAAAATCTTCAACGGGAACCGCTATTCTGCCAAAGGTCAATGAACATCTCTACAATATAGGAGAGTCAGGGACCCCTCATCACATTCTGCAGGGGGGCCCCATCATGTTGTGTTACTCCACTGGGTGCAATCATAATGTAATACTGGTCGGGCCCTCTATAGTCTGCATTGGTGATTGCGAAAGGTAGAACACGACTTGTCTCCAATCTGACTTCATTATTAGAAAGCTCAAGGACTCCTGAACAGGTGATCATTTTGTTGGAAATAGGAGTTTTTCTCACCTTTGTCTCACTTTGGAAACACATTTTTATTTCATATTTGGGAGCAGGGTGCGCCTTTACATTTCTTACCACTTGCAAAGGCAAAGAATTGTCAGGCAGAATTTGGTACAACGCCGCCCTTATCTGTAAGAAGGCACGAAACAAAACTAATGTAGATTGACGGGAATCATTTTTTTTTTTTTTTCTAAACACCATTTTATTTTTAATTTGGAATGCTAAATTAAAACGATATCCACGTAGTTATTTTGCTATGCATTCCAGCTTGGGACTGTTTCTAAATAGGTCAAAAAATGCATTATAAGGATCTTTGAAAAAAAACAAATGAATGGAGCCAATTATCCAAATGTTTCTATCCCTACACTTGTGAAACGATTCACACTGTAATGATCAGGTTTTACGGCTATGGCCGGGCAACGCGCTGTCTGTTTATTGTTACCGCCCTGTACATTGCATGATTAATTTCTAGATAGAAAATTCTCCATCTGACATTTTTTTGTGGCTTAGTTGGAGGCTCCACCATTTCTGTATTTGACATGTAGCTAGAGATATTATGCTGGCAATCAATCTCACATTTAAAAAAAGCATATGAATTAATATGAGCAATACAAGAAACAACACAAACATGCTAATTGGATTTTCAAAAAGAATGAAGACAAAAATGAACTTCAGACAATCAATTATTCATTTCAGTGTTTTTTAGAGCATTTTGCGCCTCGACAAGGATAGGAAGCGCTACATGAATGTAAAAGAAACAAGCATGTGTAAAGTATTGAAAATAAATCTCCTCTTGATGTGCTATAGTAAATCAAAATTAACACAAATAACAGCAGCAAGACTACACTCAAGCCATTCTCGATAGCAAAGAAAGGTTTTCAAAGATGTTGGATTACACATCAATGAAGTGAAGTAATAATCTCTAGTAAGGGGGAGTAAAAGAGAAGAGGCCTTCTCCTCTTTCTACACAATTGTATTTTAGCAGTTACAATAGAGGATCGATTAGTATTGCCATGTATTGTTTGCTGATGGTAAAGGGATAGTACTCTCTTGAAAACATTTATTCAAACATCAAAGAAGCCTAAACAAGTTTTCCTGGAAAGGAAAGCTATTGAAAGCTTCTCAAGAAGGGAGGTACCTGGCAATCGACAAACATTGCAAACCTACAACATTTTGAACTTTTAGGAACATATCGGTCTAAAATCATGTTTCCCAAATAAAGAGAAATAAAATGATCTAAATAGAAACTAATGCAAGCTCCCTCTAGTACTGTACAATTGTGATTACATTTAAAGTGTAGAATTTGCCTCAGCACCTTTATCTGAAAGAATAAGATATTTACAACAGAGCCGACTTAGTGTATGCTGACATCAGCATCTTAAACTGGAGAAACATATCAAATCAATTTATTCTATAAGAATCTGATTCACAAAAGTAAACATACACTTTTGTGTAGGGTTACTGTGTTTTTTTGCTATTCGCAAATGTACAAATTAATAGTAAGTTTTACGACTGCAGTCCGCAGTCGGGATGGAGAACTCTGCACATAAAAGGATAGGCCTATAAAATATGAGAGTGAAGTTCAGAATGTCAATAATTTCACTCAAAACCTTGTGGTGAAAACATCCCCATTATTCCTTTTTTGACCTATCGAAAATGCTATGAATGGCTTCCAAGCTCATCTGCCCCTGCTTTTACTTTCACAAAGGAGCAGAGGGGAAATGGAGAGCCTGTCTCTTGCAAATTCCCTATTTAAAAATTGAACACCTTACCCGGTGTCCAGCTATCCACCCACACCACAATTTCCACTTCTCACACCCCATTAATATTAACAAAAATACCTGACTGTTGGGATGCAAATGTCCACTGCATGGTGAACAATCATGATTCCCTGCCATGAGTGCCCAACTGCTTGTAACTGGTAGCCTGACATTTTGGCCCTGGCATCATGGTAATCAAGCATATATGTAGAAGCCTTGACTTGTTAATAACTATGTTCTGGACTTGTCCTTTGACCTGGAGGGGCTCATTAAGTGTGCCCTCATTTGAGACAGCAGACTACTGCCCCGGATATTGGGTTTAGCCTGTAGAGTGGTGGTGGCAGCATATGGTTTTATGAAATTTATGGTCTGACCAGTCACTGGCGTGGAGGTCTACTGACCCACTTGTGTAAAGTTCTGCTTCTATGCACAGGCCCAGTCCTTTGAACTAACATCCTGAATGAGTGTTAAGCATGTTGATGTGTGCAGCCTGTGTGGAAGATGCATGGTGTGTGAATACGCCTGAGTAATGGAGACCAGTGGGATTCATTTTAGATACCCTTGACCTGGCCTTGCACATGATGGAGGGTGAGGGTTTTACTCCCAGACAGTGGAAGTGTATTGTTCACATTTATGTAGCTGAAGGGATGGGCTTGGACACTGAAGGGAGGGGAGATGGGTCCCATAGATAGCCTATGAGGTATTTTGGTTAGTGATCAGCTGCTGATTAGTCTTCCTGAGCACTGCCATTTGCTGTTTGAAAGGGGTGTGACTGCAGATTCTGCTATGGAAGGTGTGGGAACCTTTAGATGCTGCCAACGATTTGGTCTTTCCCTGATCAATCATTCAGCTGGACTGATGCAACTCTGGTGCAAAAACCTCACACCTCTTTCTGTCTCTGTTGTAGGGGCTCCAGGATGTATTTCACCCTGTTGTGAGGACCGTCACTTCGCACAAAAGTTGTGTCTGGAGAGCACCCCTGAAAGGACACTTGAAAGGAGAACCACCATAAACTTGTTCTACCGTTTCAGACAGTGGAACCACATCTCCTGCCTACCAGTTGTGCATTTTAGTGTTTGTCATACCTGTCAACCTTTGGGCAGTATTCCCTTGAACGTTTTGCCTTCACCACTCCTATTTCTGCTGGTCTTATTTTGTTGGCCTTAGGACTCTGCGGACTTTACCACTGCTACTCAGTGCTAAAGTGATTGTGCTGTCTCCCCTAAACATGGTAGAATTGGCGTATACCCAATTGGCACTTTGAATTTACTTGTAAGTCTCTAGTAATGTGCTACTCCTTGCACCCCCTCAATCAATCAATCAATCAATCAAGGATTTATAAAGCACTAATCACCCATGAGGGTCTCAAGGAACTGGGGGTAGGGGGTTCGGGCAGCTCTGATGTCATCCGAAGAGCCACGTCTCAAAGTCTTTTCTGAAGGCTTGCAGTGTTCTGGTCTGATGCTGAGGGGGATTTTATTCCAGGTCTTGGCCACCATGTAGGAGGAGGATCTGCCTCCCGTTCTTGCTCTGCAGATGCGTTTAATTTCAGCCAGGGCTAGGTCGGCAGAGGGAAGGTTTCTCTTGGGGGCGTGGAAGGAGATTCTTTCCTTGAGGTATTGGGGTCTGGTGTTGTGGAGGGCTTTGTAGGCATGTGTGAGCAGCTTGAAAGTCACTCTTTTTCCGACTGGGAGCCAGTGGAGATCTCAGAGGTGCTGGGAGATGTGGTCATGTCGTGGGATGCTGAGGACGAGTCTGGCTGCGGCATTCTGGATGGTCTGGAGTTTGTGGCAGATAGATTTGTTGACGTCGGTATTGAGGGCTGTTAGAAATTGGATTTCTGGTTGGCTAAGGCTTGCTCCAAAGCCAGGCAGAAACCACCACTCTAGTCAGGGCAAGGGAGTTACACACTGAAGATAACCCCTGCTCACCCCCTTGGTAGCTTGGCACGAGCAGTCAGGCTTATCTCAGAGGCAATGTGTAAAGCGTTTGCGCAACACACACACACAGCAGCAACACACTAGGCACACTACAAAAGAAACTCCACACAAGGTTATATAAAAAAATAGCCTTTGTATTATCATAACCACACTAGAATCATAATCACACAATCTACATTGTGCCAACTGGCACGGGCAAAATTCACAGGGGATTATATACAGGACCGGGCCAATCGGGCCACGGTCAGAATCATCAGAACAGGTAAGTAACTGCAAAACACAACCAACACAACAACTGGTACAATACTGACCTCAGCATTATTGCGTCAGGCATAAAACACATAAGGCCCAACACTCCTCAGCATAAACACATTACGTAATAGGCCTCATAACCATAAACATATTATGCATAACATCCTAAGCATAAATACATTACACATTAGGTATCACAAGCCTACAAGCACATTATGCATCTCATTGAGCATGAATCACATGAGGAATTACATTAGGCATAAACATCAGCAGTACACGCATCAGGGGCAAACATCACCTTCCCCTAGGGCCTTGCGCCCTTCTGGTACATACAAGTACCCAAATACCCTTAGGCCAACTAGCCATACATTGGGGCCCAATGCCCTTGGTCCAAACAGTCAGGGCTCTAAGGGGGGACCTTGCAAATGACCCCCTGGCTGCCTCAGCAGCAAACACCAAGTGCGCTAATGCGCTTGGGTCTGGGATGCACTCACACCTTTCTCATCCACCAAGAATCAGTCCCTCACAACGTTGCAGCTGCCCGCGCTCTCGCACGCAGCTGTGAGAACAGGTACTGGAACCACTGTGCCCTTGAAGCCTCACTCCGGGACTCTTAAATACCAAATTGCCCCAAGTCCCACTCCGGGACTTCAAAAATGAAAACAGAATCGCCCCTAGCATTGCAGCACCGCAGCAGCTGTGGAGCCTCTCCTTCCCTGGGCTTCTCCCGTGCAAAACAAGCACTGATTCCACTGTGCCCGGGGAGCACCAACAAATGCTCCTGCTTAGGCCCCTCGCATCGGGACTTTTGCGCTGGGCCTCAACTTGGCCCAAAAAGAATTCTTGCACTGGCATCAACTGTGCCCACCTTGAGCCCTACTCACCAGAGCTCTTCTCGGCTGCTCCGTGTCCTCCAACGCAGGGGGAATCCTTCACTGGGGTCCCTCGAAGCTCTGGTCGGGTCCCTCCTCTCAGGGTTCCTCCCCTTCTTCCGGCACCACTCTCCTGGGCACCGGGGACTTCCTCCTATGCACGTCACAGCGCGGGGTGGGCTCCCGCCTGGGTCATGGAGTGTGGCGCTTCTCTTCCGGTCCCACGGCTTTTCCTGGTGTGCATGGAGGTGGGGTAGGCTTCCGCTCCCTGGCACAACTCTGCCTCTGGCTCTTCTTTGGCCACCGGAGCGCGGGGTAGGCTCCCGTCTGCTCCCTTTCGCTTGCGTGGCGCCCCGCCCACCAACAGGCAGCTCTGTCTGACTTCCGGGTCACCTGGCAGCGGCCCAGCGGCAACTTCTCTTCGGCGCTAACCAAGTGCAGGGTGGGCACCCGCCGTGCAGCGAACACTATAAGCGGGGTGGGCACCCGCGATGATCATTAAAAAAATAATAATAATAATAATCAAATAAGCGGGGTGGGCACCTGCCAGCACCACACCAACGCGGGGTGGGATCCTGCTATCTTTCAGCAGTGCAGGGTGGGCTCCCACTCTGCTATAGAGGCGCTCAAAATGCTGGGGAATCACATGTTGCAGCCCAGTAAAACAGATCCCAATAGAAGCGCTCTACCCTTGGGAAATGGAAATACAGCGCTCACGAGGCGCTAAAGGTCCCACAGGTGAAGTGGGAAGGCTGGGAAGAGATTCCAGCAGGCAAGAAGAAGTCCTTGGGGCTGGGGACACCCCAGCAGGGTGCAGCCAGGCTGGCCAGCACGCAGGGACCCCCAAGAAGCTGCAGCTGGGTCCCACAGCGGTTCCTCCGGACAGAGTGTCCCCCCCAGCCCAGCTAAGCACAAGAACACCTTTCATGGGGTCACAGCCCATATCTTTATACGACTTTTCCCCTTTGTCTACAGGGCACATGGCTTGAGGAAACCAGTCCCAACTGGTTCTGGAGCACTCTGTTTACCAGGCTCCTCTTCCTTATTGTTAGGAGGGGGCTCGGCATCAGACACACCACAGGGGGGCAGGCATAATCCTGTTCAGGGACCAGGGACTTCCCCTCCCACTACTCAAAACGTAGATGTCCCATTCAGCCTAGAGCTGACTCACCCTGCCCCTCCTGGAGCCACACACACCTCACCAGCCCCTGTCACTCAAAAGCCAGACATTCAATCCACATCAGGCAGGCAGACACATAGCACACAGAAATGCCAACTTCTAAAAGTGGCATTTCTAAAATAGTTATAATAAATGTGCGCACACCATTGCGTAACATTTATTATTACTATTCCAACCGTACTAAACTTGACCACGCTGCACTTCTTATATCAGTAATTACCACTGAAACACTTATCAGGGAATCCCCAATGCATTCCTATGGGAGGGCAGACCCACAATAGTGAGAAACAAAAATGGCTGTCACTACCAGGACATGTCACCCACTTAAGGTACATGTTCTATCTTTTTCCTACAATGCACCTGCCCATAGGGCTACCTAGGGTCTTCCTTAGGTGTGACTGACATGTAGTAAAAGGGGGGTCACAGACATGGCACACACTTTAGATGTCACATCACAGTGGTAGTCACACTGCTCACACAGGCCCTGCAATGGCAGAGGCCTGAGATAGGTTTGGAAGGCTACTTGGGTGGGTGGCACAATCGGCGCTGCAAGCCCACCAGTAGCATCTAATTTACCAGCCCTGGGTATATGAGATACCACTTTACAAGAGACTGACAGGTGAATTAAATAGGCCAAACAGGTTTAGTCCAATCTTACCATATTTAACATAGAGAGCGCACGCACTTTACACTGGACAGCAGTGCTAAAGTGCCCAGAGTCCTAAAACCACCAACACCATGTCAGAAAAAAGGCTAGGAAAAAGGCAAAAAGTTTAGGGATGACCCTGCAAAAAGGGCCAAGTCCAACAAGGGCATTCCCATAGTTCAGCCTGCTGGTGATGAGTGCGTGGGTGATGGTCTTCCTGGATTTGGGGGATCCATTTGAAGGTCTTGCAGAGTATGCGGAGGGTGTTGACACATGTGGAGGATACGGCGTTGATCTGTCGATTCATGGTGCGAGAGTTGTCAAGTATGATTCTGAGTTTGCTGGCGTGGTCTGTGGAAGGGTTTCTAAGGGTGAGGGGCAACTAGGTGTCGTCCCACGTGGTGGGGTGGATCCGAGGGTGAGGACTTCCGTTTGCTCCAAGGTGAGCTTCAGGCAGCTGTTGCTCATCCAGGAGGCTACGTCCCTCAGTCCTTCCTGGAAACTGTGCCTGGTGGTGTTGGGTTCCTTGGTGAGGGAGAGGATGAGCTGTGTGTCGTCGGCTTAGGATACTATGCTGAGTCCATGTTTTCTGATGATGGTTGCAAGGGGGGCCATGTAGATATTGAAGAGCCTGGGTTGAGGGAGGAAACTTGGTGTACTCCACATCTGATCTCTATGGGTTCGGAGAGGAAGGGCAGGAGTCTTATTCTTTGTGTTCTGCCGGAGAGGAAGGAGCGGATCCAGTCTTAGGCGGTTCCCTGTATGCTGGCATCGTGGAGCCTGGCAGCTAGTGTGCAGAGGGAGACGGTGTCAAAAGCTGTTGAGAGGTCTAGTAGGATGAGGGCTGCAGTGTGGCCTTGATCGAAGAGTGTGCGGATGTCGTGTGTGGTGGCTAGGAAAGCGGTCTCAGTGCTGTGGTTGCTGCGGAATCCGGATTGGGATGAGTCAAGGATGTTGTTGGATTCAATGAACTACGTTAACTGGGTGTTGACGAGTTTCTCATTGACTTTGGTGGCAAAGGGGAGGAGAGAGATGTGCCTGTAGCCCTTGGGGTCCGTTGGGTCTGTGGAGGGCTTCTTGAAGAGGGGTTTGACTTCGGTGTATTTCCAGTCATCGGGAAACGTGCCAGTCTCAAGGGTGCAGTTGATTGTCTGTTGTAGTTCCACATTGGCGGAGGCGGTTCTTTGGAAGATGTGTGGCGGGCAGGGGTCAGTGGGTGCTACAGAGTGAATGCTCTTCATATTCTTTGCGGTGTATTCTGTGGTGACAGGGGTCCAGGTGAGGAGGGTCAGCTGGGTGGCTTCGCTGGTGGATGGTGTTAGGTCGGTGCTTTGGTCTTGGTCGTCGAAGTTGTCGTAGAGTGAGAAGGAGCTGAGTTTGTTGCAGAGGTCCTGGGGGAGGGACGTCGGAGGTTTCAGTGTGGGGTCTGGTGAATTCTTGTATGATGTTGAAGAGTTCCTTGCAGTTGTGGGAGTTGGAGAGGTTGTGGGTTTCGAGAAGGAGAAGAGGATGCAGTGGTGGTCCATGCAGAGAGGTTGCGTGGTATGACTGAAGCGAATGTTTTTTTCTCCGGGGAAGATGGGGTCAAGGGTGGGTCCCACCATGTGGCAGGGGGTGGTGATAATTTGCCATCACCACCCCCTGGAGGGCGGTGGAGTTGGGGCCACTGAGGTTGCCAAGATGGAAATTCAGGTCTCGCGAGCAGTGCGTAGTCCATGGAGGCGAGGGTGTGGGGTGCGATGTAGTCTGCGATGGTGTTTGTGAATGAGGAGCAAGGTCCAGGAGGTCTGTAGGAGAGAGTTCCACATAGAGTCGTTCTGGGGTCGGTCTGGTTCTGGAAATGGATGTGTTCAATGGGGAGGAGGCGGCGTTCAAGATTGAGGTTGTCAGTCAATGGGATATTTTGTGGATGATGAAGAGGCCTTCTCCAGGGTGGTTAGGGCGGTCTTTCCTAAGGATCTTGTACCTGTCAGGAATGGCAGTTGCGATGTCGGGAGGGGAGCTGGCGTTGGTCCAGGTCTCTGTGAGGAAGGTGACATCGGGTGCGAGGTTGTTGAGGAGGTCCCAGATTTCTACTGCGTGTCTGTGCAGGGAGCGTACATTGAGGATGATGCAGCTGAGGGGTTTGGGTGCGCTGGCGTCCGGTGGGTTGGCGGTAGCTGTCTGGGTCTGGAAGTGGGTGAAGGTGCGGTGGCAGTGTCGGCAGGAGAACGTACCTTGGAAGTTGCTCGACGTCAAGAGCTGGAAGTTGTTGTTGTGCCCAGGGTTGAGTGCGTGGAGAGTGCTGGAGTCATAGCGGCGGGGTGTCGGAGGACCATGGTCCCTATCGCTAGTTGCAGACCGGCACAGACGGGCCTGCCTTTGGCGAGCCAGCGGCACCATTAAGTAGGCATCGGGGGGAGGGAGACCAGCTGGGAGGCGGGAGCAGGAACACACAGGGGGGAGGGACTGCGGGGGCAGCAACAGCGGGAAAGGCAAAAAAGGGAAAAGGCAAACAGTGAAAACAAACAGTGAAGACAAAAGGCCGAAAACTGAAAAATTTGTCAAAGAGGCACAGACAGACAAAAAGGAAAAATAGACAGAAAAGGTAGCCAGAGCAGACCAGCAGAAGAGCAAGGCTCTCCCACTGGACCACCAGGGATGAGGCGCAGGCAGGAGCCTGCGGGTGGAGGAGGGCCTTGAACACCTACCTGGAACCTGTTGAGCAGCGGCCGCCATTAATTAGGGGAGAGAGAGCAGCTGGGAGGTGGGAGCGGGAACATGCAGGTGGGAGGGGCCGCAGCAGTGGCAGGGAAGGCAAAAAAAGGAAAAAGGCAAACAGTGAAAACAAACAACGAAAATACAAGGCAGAAGACAGAAAGGTGTGGTGCAGCGGCCAGGGCATCTGACTCCGGACCACAGGGGCTCCCGACAGCCCCCAGCGCCTTGATGCCCTCAGGTAATTGTTCGTGCTTTACAAATACTGGATTTACATTTACAGAAAATGGCAAAATTAGGCAAAAAGGCACAGACAGACATGAAGGAAAAATAGACAGAAAAGGCAGCCAGAGCGGACCAGCAGAAGAGCAAAGCTCTCCCACTGGACCACCAGGGATGAGACACAGGTAGGAGCCTGCGGGTGGAGAAAGGCATTGAACACCTACCTGGAACCAGAAAGGCGCAGGGGGCAGAGACTCAAGGACGGTAAACTAAATGGGCCTGTAAACTAAATGTTATTAGTGGGCCTGAAGCACTGAGTGAGCCACTCACTTAAGTACCCTTGCAAAACATATATTAGGCCTGCCATTGCAGCATGTGAGTGTAGTTTTAAACTACCATTTCGACTTAGCAAAAGAAACTTTTGCCAGGACCAAACCTTCTTTTTTATTATATATAAGACCATGAACAGCCTAGAGGGCAGGGTGCAGTGTATTTCAAAAGCTGAGGATGTATTTTTAAGTTATAAATGTCCCATATTGAAAAACTCCTAAATTTGTTTTCCACTACTCCAAGGCCTCCTTCTCCCATAAGACAAAATTTGGCCACCTTATTACATTTAATAAAGGATAACTTTCAATTGGGAGCAGGTAGACAGTTTGGTGTAAAAAGAATTTTAATTAAAAGCCCTCTTTAATTGTAAGGTTGGATTTTTAGTCTGAATTCTGAAAGTACCACTTTTATAAAGTTGGCATTTTGTCCCAACGATTTGGTGCCTGTAGCCTGTTCTTGGGTCACATGACTGGGTGTAGTTGGCTTTTGTCTATTGCTCCCAGTCAGTGAGACAAATAGAAGCTAGGTGGTGTTGGCAGTATGAGCCACTCTAATATAACGAGGTGGAGGAGCTGTCACCTACCGCACTTGCACTTCACAAAGGTCCTCCCTGAACAGACTCACAGAGGGTTTGTCACTACGCTTCAAACTAGCTGGGTCCAAGGCAGGAAGGGTGACACCTCACAGGAATGGATGCCTCAAGAAACTTATCCTACATCAAAGTGTGCACCAGGTATAAATATTGGACCTCAGACCCCTTCTCTTCAGTACACATCTGGACCTGTGGAAGACCCAGAAGAAGGACTGCTGTGCTGATTTACTGCAAGAGGGACTTGCGCTCAGCTGCCCCATCCTGCTGCATTGCTGCCCTCCTGCCTGAGAAGGACTGCACCCTCATCTTGAACACATGACCACCAGCATGACTCCAAGGGCTAGTTGACTGGCCTTTTGATCAGAAGCCTTGGGGACATAACAGGCTTCCTCCACCTTGAACACAGCACCTGGACTCTGGCATCTGTGAGTCCTTCCCTCCCAAGGGATACCACCCCAGTCCTGGACTCTTGCAAGTGGGCCTGAAGGTGCTTTGCTAGCTCAACTGTGATGCCAGCAGAACCGACACATCGCCTCCCAGAAATTTTACCACGCAACTGCTGCACAATGTGTCACCAAACTCCACATCGGAACTACTGCGTGATGCTTCCCTGATGCAGGACTTTATATTACAGCCTCCCCAGAACTGCCACTGTGCTATGCATCTTTGACACAGGATTTTGCAGCACTCCGCAACCAGGATTTAAGGTACTGTTTCCAGTAGGCCAAACTGGGTCCCTGTAGCCAGACAGATAACCACTGTTGCCTCTTCATAAGCTGGAAGATGTTAGAGGGCCACCCAGCCTCTCCTGATGGTTTCAGACAGTCACAGTGATTCCCCAGCAACGCAATTGCCGAGGACTGGTCAGGGCCATGACTGCAAGCTGGCAGAGTCTGATCAGCCCAAATCTGGCATTGTCCTGTGTGGGGCTCCAACTGCAAATTGCTGCGTGATTTGTTGAGTGTTTCGCCTGTAGATCAGGTGGCACTGGTCTGGGCCACAACTGCTGACTACAGACACCCCTAGGGACTCCAGTTAAGAGCAGTCTAGTATGGATGCACCCTCTCATGATTGATTCTTCGAGACTGAGGGTGTGTGTCACTGATTGAGGCTCAGCACCCAATGAGTGGAGTTGCGAAGGTACTCCAGAAATGCCTTCTATTGTACTGCTTCTCCTAGGAGTGTGTGGGCATGCTCCAGAGCATCAGGATACCTGGATGAGACCCCGAGAGGACTGATTCATCCTAATATGGGTAAAGAACATGAAACCGAATGCACATAATGTTTAGGGTGATTGAGCAGCATTTGACTTGATTGAGATTGACACTACTACTGTTTAGCCAAAGATATACAGGTAGGACACCTGACGAAGACCTTATGAATAAAATATAGGACCAACATGAAACAGGTCGAAACGCGTCGGCTAGCAGAGATCCAGACACGTTCGGGATATACAAAAAATTAGACAATAGTGTGCCCTGGAGAGTAAAAACAACAATCCAGTCACTGCTCTCTAGAACTACTATGAAACATCTCTCTCTGAATCTGCTTAGGACCACATTAAAAAGTTAACGCTGTGGAGCCAATTAGTTTGAGCTCCCACGACTTACAAAAGTGGACACCTTAGTACTGTAGTGCAATAATTCCTCCGTTTGTTTAAAGTACTTTATTTATGTTTTGTGATATGTTATTAAGTCACTGTACAAATTGTAAAGAATTTTCACTGTTTTATGTAAAGGACATGTGTGTTGCGAAATGAAGAAGTGTTCTTTCTGTTTCAAACAACCGTAGATTGTAATAATTGACTAAAAACTCGCAGTCAGTAAATAGGCTTGCTGAGAAAAGATACAATTGTGATCAATGGTGTCAGAGGCAATCGCATGTTAAAGACAGATTTCTATTCTAACATTTCCCTTAAACGTATTTTCCTAGTGCCCGGTTCAGACTCAAAGCCATATGTATTATGGTTGTAGGACATTTCTGAAATTTTTCAAAGTAAGAAGTAAACCTGGAAAGTTGTACCTGCTGCTGCTTCAAAGGAGTACTCACATGCATAAACATGTATTTATTCTGAAATTTATGAAGTGTATACCAATGCGGAAATGTAATTGATCATGAATTTGGAGCTGGTTTTTTTTTTGCTATGCATTAGAAAAATATGCATAGTTGATTTTGTGAAGAACTCTGCGCCCTAATATGTGTCATTAATTTTGGGGTTCTGCTCACTATTTCCACATATTCGCCAGAGTAGATTTTTTTTTTTTGCAGATTTATTTTGCACGAACTTGACCTGAAGGTATTGGAGCGCTTTACATGAGCACCAGTTACGTTACACAAGGACACATTCATTGTTTTTGGTAGGCACGTGGAGATTGAGTGATTTGCCCAGAATCACAGGATGTGGAGTCGACCCCGAAGCTAGAAACTTGGTTTCCCAGTTCCAAAGTCGGCAGTCTAGCTGTGAGACCACATCCTCTCCTATATCTCCTAGATTTGCAATGATTTTAATATTTTCAGATCTGTAACTCCCCAAAAATAAGCACATGTATATGTATTAACATTCTTTTACATGTTTCCCCACCTTTAAACACTCACAAATCACCCTTGTTCATATAGAGAACCTCACTATCCCTCTTACACTTAAAATTAGAAAACATTGGTGAAATTCTAATTGCAATTTTAAATCAATTTACAATTTCTGATGAACAAGCTCGATTTTTAGTTGGAACTCACGCTATTTTGGACAAAACTTTTGGCTGCACAAACATCTATAATTAGACCCTTGTTGTTTATAAACTGTGGAATAAGGTATTATGTTCAGGGAAGTTGGTCAGATTCTCGGCGACCAGGGGTGAGTGACGCTTTAAACGGTAAGTTCCTGTTACCAGTAAGCCATCTTTTGAGCACTCTGATAACTCTTGAATGGGCGATTGAGACTTACCATGACATTATGACTCACAGCGTAAGTAGTATTTTCACATCTGGAGCGTCTGTCCAATAAAATCAGAATAATGCTTCACCTCATAGGATTAACCTCCACATGAGTTAATGGTCAGACACAGGCCTTTTATTGTAAGATAAGGCCCTCAATTCGCATGGAAACCTTGAAATCTCCAGATTTGAGAAAGCTAACTGGGGTGGGAGCGGATTTGTTTCATGTACATTGAGGCTGTGGAACTCGCTCCCGACAGAACTAAAACCTGAGGCAAATCTACTAGAATTCAGGAAGAATTTTAAAACCTGGCTTTTTAGCAAATAGTCCTAGCATCTTCTAGATCTGTTCCAGCTCGTCCTTTTCAGCTAGCGTCTGGATACCTCCGGGTAATTGCCAAGCTTTAGAAATTGTATTTTCATTTCATTTCAATGCAAAGCAGCACACAGTTCTCCCGGATAAGAAAAAATAGAAAGATAATCCACTGCATCCAGAAGAAATAAATTCATAATGCAAAAAAGACCAGACTTATTAAGATGATTAGAATATAATAATAAAACACATCAAAAGGTTGATGTCAAATGCTCTGGGATATGCTGAGGTTTATTGTTATTCCGCTCCATCCTCACAAAGGGATTCAGACACTCCATAGTAGTAACTGGTTGATTGTTTAATTTTGCCACGTTAAGGGACAGATTAATCAGGCACTGGCATTAGCTCTCCTACTGTTTACACACTTTTTTTTAGCAGACTTAGGGCAGTAGATAATCACCCCGTAAACTGGCCTTGTGTTAGTCTGATGATACAGCTCTTTTTTAGCAATACCAAAGGAATTGAAATAGTAGCGCAAATAATACCAATAGCCCTGCTACAACTATGCTACTATTCATTGTTTAGTAATGTTCCTATAATTATTTTATTGTTAGCAGTAAATTAGCAGCACCATTTGCTGGACAGGCAAATTATAAAATTGTGGTCGCGGTTCACAAAGAGTTAGATGCAATTTACGATCCCATGATAGCTCATGGGATTTATATTTCGGCAGATGAGATATCCGTCACCGTTGTGATGGAGTTACCCATTTGCCAAGATCTATATCAGGCCCTTAGTCTTGGAGTACTCCAGGTGTACTCCTGGGATTCCATAGTAGATCATGAGTACTACACAAGTAAGTCACACTGCTGGACCAGGCCCTCTCTGAAAGCTCTCACCAGAATTGTTTCTCCCATTGCCTTCATTTGCTGAATGCATTTTGATAGCTTTTAGGTCTCTGTATTTTTCTTGCTAATCAATGGTAACGTTTATGTACTCTTTTAATTATCCATCTGGCACTCCTGCAAACTGTATTAATCTGAGTTTTTTTTACTCTTGTTATGTGCTGCTCCCTCCCAGTGTTTTGTCTCGAAACACTATCTCTACTTAGGTGAATTAGAAGAAAGTGGGGTTTTCCGCTTCCAGGTTGGAGGCGCGCACAAATATACTAAAACCAATGGAGGTCTACTTCCAGTTCAATGCTTTCAATAAAACAATTCTTTCAAAGTTTCAATCTGGTTTGAAATCCGTTGTATTTTATTTCATTTATACTTCCGTTTTTTGTTTATCACAAATTCCTTCTTTGCTGAAGTATTTTTACATTACATTTTCACAACAACCCAATGCATTTCGGGTGAACAAAATGACCCTTCCTCAGGGGTCTATGAATGGAAAAGACAAAGAAAATATTCAGAGCTACTCAGCCATTTAAAAGAAAGAAATTAATACAATGCTTATTGTTATTGCATAACTGTCTGTTAAGTGTGTTTCATTAATATAGAATATCACACATTCCTAATTTCCCTCAGTTCCCATCAAAATGTTACACTGAACTGTCTGAATCAAAAATAAATTCTACCAGTGTCGCTCTTAAGCGAAAATCAAGTTATAAGAACCACCTGTAATATAACAATTGTAGTCGACAACAACCAAATGCTGTAGCTCATTTTTTCTATGGCAATGAACGATGTCATTATTGATAATATAATACTCATGCAGTGTTTATTAGGACAGTGCACTCAAATCCTTCGTATTCTTTACTGTCTTTCTATTGGCGTTTAATTGCACGTAAAGACGCCAGCTTGTAAGTCTATTGTTCTAAACTTAGTATCGTAACGGTGCTTTAGTAGCGTTTCGCCTTCAACACTTACTTCCGTGTGAAAATCTCCCGCGTGTCCGTCTTCCAATCAGAATCGGGTTTGTAAACATCAGCGTGACTTTACTATTTATATGCTCCCTGATTGGTTCAATCGCGCTGCCATGTCGCGGTTGGTCCCGATCAGTGCAGAAGAGATTAGTAAATATTACTTTCACACTGCTAAGCTTCCTAGATGTTGCAATGATTAATTACCTAATGACATATTACAACTGATAAACGCTCAAATATTTAGGAGTATTCTCGTAATAAAAACCTGAACTTCAACTAGCGGGTGTCTAACATGATGATATAAAATAGTTATATGCCTTATACAACCAATATTATCATAGAAAACCAATCGGAATGGAATTATAGTGAAATTCTAAGGTGATCTCATAAGTTCAGCCATTTTGGATTGGGATGGTAATGTTATGTTCATGCAGGAGTACAATAACTCTTCCCTCAATTACTGTTCAAAGGAAGCAGGATAATTCTATCCTGTCATTAATTCCTGTCGGTTGCATGCTGTCCATTTTTCTGATCCAGAAATATTCTGCTCTAAGTCTTTATTTATGACCATCCATAGTTGGGTGTGGTTTAATCACTTCCAGTACAGTAAATCGTAACTGTGAGATGTTGTGACCTGCTTCTATCCAATGAGTAGCCAATGTAGACTTCTGGTTCCTATTCCTAATATTACTTTTATGTTCAGTTATTCTTATTTTTATCTTGCGTTCCGTTTGTCCTAAGTACAACTTTCCACAGGGACATTTTATTCCATAGATTACTCCTTTGGTATCACAAGTGCTTGAATGTAATAAGGGAATCGTTTTCCCAGTCATGGGATGCGTAAAATGTTGGCCAATTATCACATTGTTGCAGTGTGTGCAATTTTCACATCTTCTCATTCCTTTGTGTGTGATCTTCTCACTCTTAGTGTTTTGACTCTTTATTAATTCTTTCAGATTTTTGGATCTTTTATACGCAAATGTGATTCGATTGGCGACTAGTGCTTGCAGATCCGGTTCTTCTGTAATGAGAGGCCAGTGTTTTTTCATGATTGTTGTGATCTGAACTGTTTGCACTGAGCACTTCAATACGCACACTGTGAGTTTTTTGTCTGTTTTTTCTTTCTTGTTGAGTAAAGATTCTCTATTCATGGATAAAACTTTGGTTTTTGACTCCTGGAGTACATTTTTTGGATATCCACGTTTCATGTATTTTTGGATCTGCATATCGATAGTAGAGGACAAGTCATTTGGGTCTGATGTAATCCTTTTGTAACGAATGAATTGAGACAAAGGTAAATGTGTCTTCAATGAATGGTGGTGAAAACTTTCGAAGTGGAGACCACTGTTTCTATCAGTGTCTTTAATGTAAACATTAGTACTTATTTGACCATCCCTTATAGTTATTTTTACATCCAAGAATGCCAATGCGTCTTTGTCCATTTGGTGAGTGAACTTAATCCTTTCGTGCACCTGATTCAAGACATGGATGTTCTCAACAAGTTTTTCTTTAGCTCCTTTCCAGATTAAGAAGATGTCATCTATGTATCTTTTAAATACCATGATGCCACTTGTCCATTGTGGATTATTCAATATATGATCATTTTCAAACTTCGCCATGAAGGTATTTGCGTAGGATGGTGCCCCCGCAAAACCCATAGAAGTTCCACTACATTGTTCGTATAATTCATTATCCCATTCCAGGTAACTATGAAATAGTGCAAAGTGTAGTAGTTCCAACAAAAATGTCTTATCTGTCCCTGTAACCTCATTTTCTAATAGACTCCATTCCATAGCTTCTAGCCCCTCATTGTGCGGGATAGAAGTGTACAAAGCTGTTACATCAATAGAGCACAACCATATTTCCTCATTCACTGGAATTTCAACATTGTTCACTAAGTTCAAAAATGCGGTAGTGTCCTTAATGTAGGTGCTCCACTTCTGTACCAACGGTTGCATGAACTAATCTAAGTATTGTCCTAAAGGTTCTGAAATTGATCCGCAGGCGGACACTATAGGTCTGAAAGGTGGTTAAGTGGCATGTTTATGTATTTTCGGGAGCATGTAAAATTGAGGTCTTCTTGGATACTTGATGTTTAAAAATTGGTGTGTCTTTTCCGTTATCCATTTCATCTCAAGTGCTTTTTCCAAGATTATTTTCAATATTCCTGCGAAAGCATCAGTGGGGTCTTGCTCCAATCTACGATACGTATTGGCATCCTGTAGGTGTGTACGTACACTTTCCATGTAAAATTCTGTGTTCATCACTACTAGGGCTCCTCCCTTGTCTGCCTTCTGTATGGTAATATTCGTCATTTCTTTCAACGATCTCAAGGTATTCCATTCTTTCTTAGAGAAGTTGCTTTTACTACCACCTAAATATTTGATTTTCTTCATCTCAGTGGTGATAACTCTCTCATAGGCGTCGATAGTCTTATGTGAGGTAGGAGCACAGAATGTGCTCTTGACTCTGAATTCTTTCGTAGTGCTCTCTGGTTTATCTGATGGTGGAAGGTTGGAAAAAAAAGATTTTAAGCGCAGAGTACGCAAAAATTTGAAAACAGAAATTTTCGTTTCTTGAGGATTTGACTTATAAACTGGCACAAAAGTGAAACCTTTGTTCAGGAGGTTGGTTTCGGCTGTGGTTAATTGTACGTCTGATATATTTATGACAAGGTTGTCTTCTTTTTGGCTGATCGAAGTTCTCTTTCTGTCTCCGTTTCCTTTATTTATTTTTTTTCCCCTCCTTGTTTTTGGAAATCTGCCGTTGTTACAGATGTCGAAGGAGCGTTGTTTGCGGCCGGACTGGTCTCCAAAAAAGTTACCTTGGTTTGTTGATCTCTGCGTGCAATTTGTGCATTTTTACCAATCGGTCTCCTATTTTGTGCAGTCTCTGATTCAGATATAACACTTTCTTGAGACGAACTTACGTAAGTTTGTGGTTTTTGCCAGTTTCTTTGGTTATAAACATCAGCCCAACTGTAAACTTCTTCCAACTTGTAATCTATGGTGTCTCTTTTATATTTCTTAATCTATCTGTCTTCTATTTCTTTAGCATATCTATCAAGTTTCGTGTTGATGTCTTCCAGTGTAGTTACCAAATCCTCATGCGTGTTCAATTCACGTTTGATTCCCTCAAGCTCTTCTTCCAAGCTTGGCAATTACCCGGAGGTATCCAGACGCTAGCTGAAAAGGACGAGCTGGAACAGATCTAGAAGATGCTAGGACTATTTGCTAAAAAGCCAGGTTTTTAAATTCTTCCTGAATTCTAATTGGCCAACATTTTACGCATCCCATGACTGGGAAAACGATTCCCTTATTACATTCAAGCACTTGTGATACCAAAGGAGTAATCTATGGAATAAAATGTCCCTGTGGAAAGTTGTACATAGGACAAACGGAACGCAAGATAAAAATAAGAATAACTGAACATAAAAGTAATATTAGGAATAACAACCAGAAGTCTACATTGGCTACTCATTGGATAGAAGCAGGTCACAACATCTCACAGTTACGATTTACTGTACTGGAAGTGATTAAACCACACCCAACTATGGATGCTCATAAACAAAGACTTAGAGCAGAATATTTCTGGATCAGAAAAATGGACAGCATGCAACCGACAGGAATTAATGACAGGATAGAATTATCCTGCTTCCTTTGAACAGTAATTGAGGGAAGAGTTATTGTACTGCTGCATGAACATAACATTACCATCCCAATCCAAAATGGCTGAACTTATGAGATCACCTTAGAATTTCACTATAATTCCATTCCGATTGGTTTTCTATGATAATATTGGTTGTATAAGGCATATAACTATTTTATATCATCATGTTAGACACCCGCTAGTTGAAGTTCAGGTTTTTATTACGAGAATACTCCTAAATATTTGAGCGTTTATCAGTTGTAATATGTCATTAGGTAATTAATCATTGCAACATCTAGGAAGCTTAGCAGTGTGAAAGTAATATTTACTAATCTCTTCTGCACTGATCGGGACCAACCGCGACATGGCAGCGCGATTGGACCAATCAGGGAGCATATAAATAGTAAAGTCACGCTGATGTTTACAAACCCGATTCTGATTGGAAGACGGACACGCGGGAGATTTTCACACGGAAGTAAGTGTTGAAGGCGAAACGCTACTAAAGCACCGTTACGATACTAAGTTTAGAACAATAGACTTACAAGCTGGCGTCTTTACGTGCAATTAAACGCCGATAGAAAGACAGTAAAGAATACGAAGGATTTGAGTGCACTGTCTTAATAAACACTGCATGAGTATTATATTACCAATAATGACATCGTTCATTGCCATAGAAAAAATGAGCTACAGCATTTGGTTGTTGTCGACTACAATTGTTATATTACAGGTGGTTCTTATAACTTGATTTTCGCTTAAGAGCGGCACTGGTAGAATTTGTTTTTGATTCAGACAGTTCAGTATAACATTTTGATGGGGAACTGAGGGAAATTAGGAATGTGTGATATTCTATATTAATGAAACACACTTAACAGACAGTTATGCAATAACAACAGAGTTGAATAAGCATTGTATTAATTTCTTTCTTTTAAATTGCTGAGTAGCTCTGAATATTTTCTTTGTCTTTTCGATTCATAGACCCCTGAGGAAGGGTCATTTTGTTGACCCGAAATGCATTGGGTTGTTGTGAAAATGTAATGTAAAAATACTTCAGCAAAGAAGGAATTTGTGATAAACAAAAAACGGAAGTATAAATGAAATAAAATACAACGGATTTCAAACCAGATTGAAACTTTGAAAGAATTGTTTTATTGAAAGCATTGAACTGGAAGTAGACCTTCATTGGTCTTAGTATATTTGTGCGCGCCTCCAACCTGAAAGTGGAAAACCCCACTTTCTTCTAATTCACCAACGTTTATGTACTCTCACCTAATTGGCACATTTAATTTACTTGCAAGGCCGTAGGACATGGTACTACCTGTAACCCAGCATCTGTAAATTAAATGTTACTAGTGGGCAGCAGCACCTATTATTCCACCCACTAAAAGTAGCACTGTAAAATATGCTCCAGACCTGCCACTGCAGTCTGTAATGCAGTTTTAAACTGCCATATTGATTTGACAAAATAAACCTTTTGATGGGCCTCAGCTTACCTTTTTCGTACTTATATGTCACCCCTAAGGTAGGCCCTAAAGATGCATAGGGCAGGGTGCATTGTATTTAAAACGTAGGAAAGGTGGGTTTACGTTTTACATGACCTGGCAGTGAAAAGCTCCTCAAGTCGTTTTCCTTGTTGTAAGTCCTGTCTCTCCCATAGACTAATACTGGGTTACCTTTATTACACTTAATAAGTGCTAACTTCAGATTAAGAGCAGATAAGGAAATTATGTTTACACCCAAATTAATTTTAGTTTAAAACTCTTTAATTGCAAAGTTGGATTTTAAGTTACATTTTCAAAAATGCCACTTTTAGAACATTGGTATTTTTCTTCCAAACCTAAATGTGCCTTTCTGCCAATGCCCTGAGTCACATGACTGTGAATAGCCCTGCTGTTGTGGGTTGTGTATTGCTTCCAGACGGTGAGACACAGGTAGTCTAAGTATGAGAGGAGAGGATATTCCTGACAGGATGGACGCCAAGGGGCTGTACCTTACCATGATTACACTTCAAAGGGCTCTGCCTGCAGCACATACAAAAGAAGCAGGCACCCTGCAACTATACAGCTAACCAGTATCAACTGGACCTGCCTAGATCTGTCTGAGCACTACTGCTGTCCTCTGCTGGAGTGAGTCTTGATCCCCAAGAGCTGCTTCCCAGGTCCTGGGATCTTGGATGACATCAGTGAGAACTCCTCCTCAAGAAAAGGTGAAGAGCCCAAAGTTTGGGGTACTTGCGACCGGAAAGTGACCACTTTGCATCTACAATCGATTGCCCGCATTGACCACACTCACGAAGCTTCAGCAGGACCCGCTCTTCGCACCAACAGTGATACTCTGTGAGGACCAGCAACGCGAGACCTGCACTTGACTCCGACAGCTACCTTTCCCAGTAATCTACCAATGCGAAGCTCCAGTGATAACCAGCTCTTCGTGGTACAGCAATGACTGCCCGCAATGCTCGATCCGTTCTTCATGCCAAAAGCTTGAGCCCTCTCCAATGTGAACTGAATTCTTCGCACCCGACTTGAGAAGGTAACTCTTCAGCGGGACTAATCTGGTCCCTCCATCCAACTGCCACTCCATTATGGTCAGACTGAAATTGTGACTTAACCCGGTCTATTGTGACCAGATAACCATGTTTTGTGCTTCTTAGCTCTATTTTTGCCTAAAACTTTAAAAACTAAGGGGCATATCAACAAGGGCTTTATCTCTGCTTTTTTGGCTTTAAAAGCCAAAAAAGCAGAGATAAAACTAGCACCCTATTAACAACAGGGTGCTAACATGCAAATTTGCATGTTAGCACCCTTTTACTCTACGCTTCCCCTTGCATCTCTAATGAGATGCAAAGGGGGCGTTCCAGAGTAAAATAATAGGAGAAATGTTGCTAAGCGACATTTCTCCTATTATCAAGAATACCGCTAACCCTGTTAGAGACAAAAAAAGCAGAGCTAACCGCGGTTAACGCTGCTTTTTTACGTCTGGTATTTTTCTGACTTAGCCATGATATCCTATGGAAGGAGGATATCATGGCTAAGTTTGTCTGTCCCTATTAACAAGCTAACATGAGATTATCGCTGGGTTTCCAGCGACAATCTCACGTTAGCCACTTAGCGTGAGGATTTTTATCGCTATTGAGATAAGCGTTGCTAATAGCACGCTATCTCAGCGATAAAAATCAACGCTAGCCGCCGATAATTATCCTAGCGCTAAGTGCGCTTAGCGATAATTATCGCCGGTTGTTGTTGATATGCCCCTAATATCTCTGGTTCCACTGATTTAATTTTTGAAGTTCTGGTATAATTTTATATATCAAATTTACTCTTGGGATTGTTATTGTGTTTTGTTTTTATTTGATTACTGTTTGTGTGCTGCATTAATAATTTATACATTGACTCAAAGTTAAACCTGACTGCTTTGTGCCAAGCTACCAGAGGGTTAAGCACAGGCTATTTTAGTGACTTTTCTGATTCACCCGCACAAGCATTGTGTTTATTATTTGAGTGGGGCTTCCAGTTCTCTCAGCTATTGACCCAGTTTCTTATACACCTTCACAAAATCTTTGTGATCCTGCCCCTTCATTTACTTTTTGCCAATTATTCAACATTTACATGCCATTGTTGTGTACTCATCCACACTCATCACTGCAAAAGTTTCTTTTACTGAAAATAAACATTTACTTTGCACTGCATATCATCATTAACTGCAATCCTTACCGTACGAATGCAGTTTAACATTACAACGCCTAGAGTGACTGCCAAGAGAAATTTTATCCCAGATATCAAAGAGTTGTCAACAAAAATCTCTAAACTTTTGACATTTTACTGAAAAACAACATTTTCACAGGAGTCTTTCACATCTGGGGTGTAGAGATTTGCAATCGTTTAGTGTCACGTTTGATTAGATTTCCTTATGGTGCTTAAATCTTCATGGATATCCAAATGTTTGTCCACAGGATAGGTAGTAGATGTGCTGCATCATGCACCCAATGTTTTATCTCGTTCCTAAAATTCAAAACTCTTTTCAATTATGAGTGGTGCCTGTAGTGACTTTGAACATAATGTACGCTGCAGCCTGTGATCAACAACAGATCTATTGTAATATTAGGGAATTATAAGAATTTTTATTCTCAGATCAGAATGTATTAGATAGTTGTAGGCATGTTCAGCATGATCCGTCATGCACAGGGCTGAAAGATGAAGCAAGAGCCGGCCAAGATTTAATTTTCATACCAGCAATACATTGCCCTAAGTGAGCAATCAAACCTCTTCCACTCCAGTGATGAGTGTTTTGTTGCTCCCACAAGATAAGTAGGGCGATCAAGTGAAGCATTTCAAAGAACAATTGTATTTGCAAAAAAACAATAGGTCTTATAGGCAAGTCCAAAAGAGATTTAGTGAAATATTCAAATGCCTCATGATTGACCCTAGCAGACAGGAACACAATTTCTCCACTGTAGCACATCATGTGTGTGTCTACATGAAATCTGGTTGTTTGATTAGAAAATACTGGATGCACAATGGTCAGATCCATATGTCACTATCTACGACACCATGCTCCAAAGGAAAACACTGTTCCCAACAATTCTTTGCCACTAAATTAACACCATTTTTAAATATTGTGCCAGGACATAATGAGAGGAGCCTGTGACACCTGAAAATTCAATGCAAATTAGAATTGATGCCAGGGTTCTACCATCATATATGCCATAGTAAATTCAATATATCTGAGGGCCAATCAAATATTCAAGTGAGCTGAAAATGATGGACCCACTTCAGAAAGCAATTTGAGCACATCATTGAAGCATTAACCCCTTAATTGTTGAGGCTTCCCTCACAATACTAAGCCTTGTTTTGATTTGTAGAGAAATTCACACTTAAGCCTTCACAACATTTTATCCAGAAACGGTATCCAAGACAAATTTCCCTCCTTTTTTCCCACAAGCTGGAGGCAAATGAGAAAATAGCCAAAACACAGCAAAACATTTTTTTTAATTTAATAAGTGGCAAAAAAGAGTGTTGTGCAATAAAGCATATGTTTTTCCCCAAAAGTAATATCAAGAAAAGATTAAGGGCTAAGATAATCATCTTCCTACCTCACAGGAACAAAAATAATTGTAAAAAAACAAAACAATTTTTGGCACAATGTTTGAATTTTATTAAGTGGTAATTGATATTTCCTACTTTTTTGTTTGTGGTGGAAACAGGTGTGAAACCCCGGGGTGAACTGGGAAAGCTATACATTTCTGAAAATGAGAGACAATTCGAAATTTAGCAAGGGGCCATTTGTGTAGATTGTTAATGGGATTCCCAAAGACACTAATCATTGAAATAAAAAATAATTAAACTAAGTAAAAAATAGAAATAGGTAATGCTTTCGTGTGTAAAGTTTTGCTGCAAAGGCTGATTTACAAAAGTAATATAAATTTACTCCCCTCAGAAAAACCTAATAAATAAAAAATGGTATGTTGGACATGTCCCTTTCCGCAGGGTCATTTCTAAACTTTTTGGCTTCACCCTCCTGTTTTCTGAACCAGTTTTTGTTGACTTTTGCACATTTTACCACTGCTGACTAGTGCTAAAGTGCTCTGGCTCGCTCCTTTAAATAAGGTAAAATTGGCTTACAAACATGGGCACATTTAATTTATTTGTAAGTCCATAGCAAAGTGGTACTATCCGTACCCAGGGCCTGTAAATTAAATGCTACTAGTTCACCTGCTGCAATGATTGTGCCCCCACTTAAATAGCCTTTTAAACATGCCTCAGGGCTGCCATTGCAGCCTGTGTGTTCAGTTTTATACTGCCAATTTGACCTGGCAAAATAAACCTTTTGCCAAGTCCAAACCTTCCTTTGTAATACATATAAGCCATCCATAGGGAACGCCCTAAACAGCCTGTAGGGAACGGTGCAGTGTCTTTAAAAAGCTGGACATGTACATTTAACTTATACATGTCCTGGTAGTGAAAAACTCCTAAATAATTTTTCACTACTGCAAGGCCTGCCTATCCCATAGGATAACATTGGGTTAACTTTCAACGTTTAATAATTGCTAACGTTTCATTGGAAATAGGTAAACATTTACTGTTTGCTGTCTGAGAAATTGTAATTAAAATTCATCCTTAATGGTAAAGTTGGATTTTAAGTTACAATTTTGAAAATGACTCTTTTAGAAACTTTGAATTTTCCTGCACTAATTATTTGGCGCTTGCAGCCTTTCTTGGGTCACATGACTGGGTGTAGTTGGCAGTTGTATTTTATTTATTACTCCCAGACAGTCACACAATAGAGGGATGACGTGTGCCTGGATGGGCCAACAACTGGCAGGATGGGGGGGGGCGGAGCTGGGCACATCCCCACTTGCAACTGAAATAGCTGTGCAATGCCTTCACATAAAGGACTTGTCACCACTGACATACTGCCTACTTGGGGCCATGGCAAGTGAGGCATGAAGCATCTAGGACTTCAAAGGGAATTCTCTAGAACCTTCTCCTACTTCAAAGAAGGCACCAGGTGTGAAATTAGGAGCCTCAGACCCATTCTTCAGTACACTCCAGGCCCTGTGCATTCCACAGAAAGGGCTGCCCATAGCCTGAACTGTTTTTATGGGAAGAATGACCACATGATATCTGAAGGTAAAATAAACTCAGGAAAGCAAAAGTTAGGACCCTCTTCCTGTTAATGGTGCCCAAACATTCTACTGGACTATCACAGAGAAATAAAGTGCTCACTGTTTTCTATCGTTTTTTCTATTTCTGGGCAAGAAATCTACTTTTTATGTTAAAGGCTAGAATTATATTCCTTGTTTATTACACGGAGACTGAGAAAGTGGAAGGCTTTGCCAAGAAATCTTGTCTCTCCCCATTGGCTGGTGGAAGCCTCCGGTGGGCTCGGGTAGTTAGTGTGCAGGAATAAAGAAAATTGGAGATTAAAATAATGGTATTTTTCTGTAATAGCTGATTGATGCAAAGCTCTTTATGTTTTATTTGAAGTGAACTATAGTAGTCTACAATCATGGTCTTAGTAGCAGGTAGTTATTTTCTGATTGATGCAAAGTTTTGTGTTTTTATTTGAAGTAAATTTCAGACTACAATAATGGTCTTAGTTGCAGGTAGTTATTTGTTGATTGATGCAAAGCTTTTTAAGTTTTATTTAAAGTGAATGTCAGTCTACAATGGTGTGCAGTTTTAAACAGCCATATTGACCTGCTAAAATAAACATTTTCCCAGGCCCAAATCTTCATTTTTAATACATGTTGGTAACCCCTAGAGTAGCCCTGGACAGCCCAGAGGACAGGGTTTAGTGTCTTTAAAAAGTTGGCTATGCACATTTTAGTTTTCCATGTCTAAGTAGTGAAAAACTCTCAAATTCGTTTTTCAACACTGAAAGGCCTGCCTCTCCCATAGGCTAACATTGGAGTTACCTTATTACATCTAATAAGTGATAATTTGCAAATGGGAGCAAGAAACCTGTTAATGGTCGGTGTCTTTGGGATTGTAAAGAAAATCCCTCTTTCATGGTGAAGTTGGATTTTAAATTACAATTTTAACGATGCCACTTTTAGAAAGCTGATTACCAAGGGGTTGGGGCTGTTTTGTGCCAGTAAGGGTGGGCCACTGTAAATTAAAACTCAACAAATTAAACAATAACTGACAATGTCAACAACGCATTGAATTGATCATTGCGGTCATGAAATTCAATGAGCATGATCACATTTATTTTATCTTATAATTTTCATCAGATTCTCAAATTCTTTTTACATAACACATCATATGCTTTGGAACACTAAATCCATTGTGAAGGTCAACAAAATGTTTACAACCAATGATATAAAGTTAAAAGACAAAAGCTTCAAAGATTCATTTTAATGGTACAACATCATCGGTGAATTAGTAAGATATTTTGGTTTCCCAGTTCCCAAATTCAATATTGGGGGAGTAAACTTTGAGTATCACATTTGTCCATACTCCTACAGTAAACCATAACTAGGGGTTGGAGTGCTGCCTATCACATGTCCTACATCAGGGACCCAGATTTTCACACAGGTCTCCCAGAGTCTCCAATCCAACTTCCTTAGTTAAAAAGTGTTTACGCATTGCTACCCCCACGAATCAGGGTTCTCCTAAGGACGAAGAACTGGATGACACTGTAGGAAACAAAAATGGGGTTGGGGTGAACGTTATGAGCAAAGCTTTGTGAAAGAGACTTGAATGTGGTGGGCTAATAGATTCTTGACAAACCCCTCACTTTTTACTTACAACTATTTTTCACTCAAGGTCACTTGTATCGTCTATTATTTGATGATGACTTTAGATTCACTGACTGAAACAGAAATAAACAATAACACAAGATCTAGTTGCAGTTAGCATTGAAACTTCCATTCGAACGCTGACTTTGTTAATGGCTGAACAACTCACTTGTTTGAGTATATCAGTATAAGGCCCTTGTTTCCTCTTCCTGGACACATTGATTGCACTTGTGATGACTGCTTTGATTGTGGTGGATGGCTACTTGGTTTCTTCTTTCTTTTTTCAGCACTTCCTAATTGCACCTCAGAAACGGTATTTTCTTCAACAACTGCTTATACGTCTGAGCCTTGACGTGTATGCTGAATTAGTATGGTTGCCTGCTAAGGTGGCTGCGCTGCATTGTATTACAGTGCGGGCGAAGACTTCTATTTGACAAGAGAAGGATACTTTGTTTTCGCTTGGAAGCATCAGTTATTAGCTGTGACTGAGTGGATTGAAAGGAATTCAAAGGAAGAATGCCCATCCGTAATAATTGTAATAGTCTTGGCTATTGTTTTTTTACTTTATCTTTTAGCATCTTTAGCTTCTTAATGCTTCAAGTATCAGTGTGAAGAGTAAAACCCTGTGTACGCCAGAAGTAATGATAGACAAGCCATGTTTACATTGTAAACAAAAAAAATCATGTGTTAGGAGTGGAAGCCACTTGATATCTCTTATGTTCGTTGATATTGATTCCGAAAATGCGATCTAAGTCTCCCCGTTATTGCAATGTGGCTGATTGGAGCGGGAGTGTCTCAAGATCATGGCAGATAATTACACATGCACCTTTCGCGCCTCAAACCACAACATCTTGAGCTTTGTTCTCCGATCGCAGCCAGACAATACCCTCAGCACAGCAACAGTTGCTGACAATAAAGTTCAAAATACCAGTAGCAACCTTCTTTAAATTCTGGGTAGCCCTGGCAGAACTTACTTGTGTTATTTCCAGAATCCTTCGTACAGTGCATCAGCAAGCCATGTAGTGACTGTCAGTGTCCTCGAGCGATTGGGCGCAATTAATCAGCTTCCTCTTTTTGACTCTTCTCAAAAATATGCTGCTTGTTTTTGATTGGTGGGTGCTTGTCTCAATGTGGTTACTCCTTTTATAAAAGCATC
This sequence comes from Triturus cristatus, assembly GCF_964204655.1. Taxonomy (NCBI): domain Eukaryota; kingdom Metazoa; phylum Chordata; class Amphibia; order Caudata; family Salamandridae; genus Triturus; species Triturus cristatus. The sequence continues at coordinate 894,468,797 of NC_140588.1, forward strand.
GATTCAGATTAGTGTTTCACATTCAATTTGTTCACTACAGCATCCACGCTCACTGGGAAAAGTGTTCCTTAATTTAAATCACAAAACAGCAATCCTAAGGAGGCTTAAATATTTTATTTCCTGGTCACAAGAACCTTCGAGGTTCATGCTTGTTGCATCGTTTGATATGTAGTAGTTGATGGAGTCTCCACTTAATCCTGACTTCTATCGTAAACTTTTAAGGAGGAAGGCTATTCATGATGCATGGTGGGTGTCATAGTTCAGACCAGAAGGGTCTTGCTAGATTGTTGTGGCATACGTAAAATGCATAGTCTAAGTTCCTTTTTCTTTTTTTCCCTTATGTTTATTAGCGATTCTGCAACTCTTCGGTATTTGGAAGGGCCACCCTAAACACACCCCTTCCTAATACCGAATCGCAAACCCATTTTCCGATTCAGTACCGGGTTACTGAATCGAATATTAGGGTTTAATACATGTAAAAAGCCTTTTTTGCATTCGCAAACGGGCCGATTCTGCGACACATCGCCTCTGCTGCAAGGGTTCTCTCAGAACAAGGACTCCTCTTTGACTTCGCAGCCTGCTTCAGAACTGCTGCTGTGCGAAGGTTCACAGATGCAGTCACTCGCATCGCAAATCACCCGTCAATGACAGCCTCAACGAGGATGCAGGTTCTCGCATTTCAGTCTCGCTGCTCTCAGAACTGATGCATCACCTCGACTGCGGGACACATCCTCAATGCCGGACTTCGCATTACTATTCCTAATCAATGGGATCCTCAATGACAATGCAGGACCTGTCATTGCAGCTCCTCAGAAGACAAACACTGCTGCAAATAGCGATGCATCCTCGGTGCCGGACCTTGCAATGCTGCGCAACCAGAATGGAAGGTATTCTTTTTCAGTAGGTCCCTGTAGCATCCTGCTTTCCGCCGTGGTCAGCCTGAACTTGCGACTTTGCCCCAATTCGCAAGACCAGATATCTCCAGCTGGTGCTTTTTGAAGCTATTTTCACAGAAATCTTTAAAACTGCATATCTCCAATTCTACTAATTGGGTTTTTGTTGTTTTGGTCTTGTTTTATGTATTAAAGTCTACTCTATTTCTCTAATTTGTTGTGGGATCCTATTAGTGGTGCGTTTTCAATTTATTCCTGTTTGAAGTGTTGCACAAATATTATACACATTATCTCTAAGTTAAGCCTGGCTACTCTGTGCCAAACTACCCGAGGATTGAGCACAAGTTAATTCAGGGTTTGCTTGTGACTTTACCCTGAGAAGGATTGTGGTTCCTGCTTGAGTAGGGTATCACACCCTCAACCAGTAAACCAATTTCCAACATGAAGCATACCAAGATACAATACACTTGACCAGTAAACAACTCTCCACACCCATTGGTATGGGTATGGTAACTCCTTTCCTTTGTTAGCATTCACACTCTCTGGAGAGGACGGAGTTAGTTCCTATCTATTTTATGTGTGCATATGCAAAGAAATTATCAATCAAGAATTTTCTGTAGTTTTAAGCATAAACAAAATACATGTGTCCTAATCGATAAACACCTGTTGTACCATGCACACAATCATATCTAAATATTACTACTACATACGATTAATCAAAGTTCTTTTTGCCATAATTCTTCCTATTGCCTTTCCAAGTTTGAACCAATAATCTAATGTTTAAAGTTTGTTACTTTGCCTAAAACAACCTAATTTCTAAATACTTCTGTGAAATACAAACTGTCCTCAAATAGTCTCATGTGACAGAAGATCTCAACATTGAGAAGATACATATCCATTCTCAATATCCTGGCTGCAGCAACATTGCATCACAATTGACTAGCAAGGATGCTGTAGGGCATGAAGATAATTATACCCAATGATCCACGGTGGCCAACGCAATCTCCAAACAATGAGGGAGTTTAGGGAATTCTGGGGACTGCAGTATTCATTTTGTCAGGTGGTTCCTTGCACTCAACAACTACTGCCAGAACCTTCTTTCATTGAAATGATTACAGCATGAGCTGGTTTGATGTATCACACACACATGCCTGATTAATTCTGACAGTTAAGCTACACATTCTGAGAATGTGTTGTATAAACTACATTTATGGTGAAATCAAACTGCATCTCAATGAATGAGATAAGTTTGACATATTGTGGATTTATCATTTTGATTTACTGGTTGGAGGAGGGAACCGGAACGGGATTTGGATCCTGCATCAGGATTATGTTATTGTTGGTAGGTAGATGGTGACATGGGCAAAAACAAAATAGTGGGCAACTATTACTGTGTACTGCTATAACCGTTTAGTGTCAGATGATTTACCTAATCCATACAATTTTTCATTAATATAAATGGCTGTTTAGCCTACATATTTCGGTGTGAATTTAAAACTGTACATACAGAGGTAAACCCTGAGAATTATGTGGCAGGATGGCGGAATGTGGACATTTATGTATTGCTTAGTTGTCATACAATGGTATACAATTTTCCTTCATGCTTTGCCCTGAATTCTGTTATTTATCATCAATAGGTTTAATTGTATACTTGCTCCTATTGAACTTTATATTCTTTTGACTGTTACTGTATCGATGTAGATCAAGTCTTTGAAAGACACAAACATATGATATCCAGGAAGGCTTAATAGAGTAGCTCTTTAGTATTAGAGATGAGATAAATGCTAAACAAAATTGTAAATTCCTCTTTTTTCACCTCTGATATAGGGTAGTATGTGATTGCTGCAAGGATCCCATCCAGGTTATATTGTACTGTCTAAATTGACAAGAAAATGTTTTAAATTATAATGGATCACTTGATAAAATAGAGGGTGTCCTGAGATAGAAAAAGAGATTTAGGGCTTGAATTAGATCCCGGTAGACGGGTTATTCCATCATAACGATGAAGGATATCCATCCGCCAAAATATAAATCCCATAGGATGTAATGGGATTTATATTTTGTTGGACGGGCTATCAGTCACCGCTGTGACACAGTACCCATCCTCTGAGATCTAAATCAGGCCCTTAATTCATATGTTAGTTGAAAGATCTTCAAAAGGGCTATGACAAAACAACGACACTGAAAAAATGAGCCTGTTAAATTAAAAGGCACGTAGCCCAGGATCATATATTCCAACATCATTAGCCACATCCCACATTTAATTAAACAAAAGGGGGTAAATGAATCAAAAGTATTTCTGGAATTTCATCATCAACCATATGCTGATTTCTTAAGCTCTGAGAAGGAGGGGCGTTTTTGTTTTCTTCAACAGGCCAAAATTTCATGTTTTGTCTTCAACTATATAGTTACTGCTATAGCATGAAAAGATTTTTAAACATTGTGCCTTTCTTAAAAAGCAAGGCCCGATGGGATAATGATGTGCTTCCTAAAGCTCTGACCATTAATGTATGCAAAAATGCTTTTCATTACTTTTTATTTTCAATGTACTTTTCCCCTCATCTCCGAATTCCAGTGACAAAGTATGCTTCAAAAAATGGTGTCTATGAGATTAACCAGAGTTGAAGGGCCTGTTTCACAAAGGCAGATTTACACTTTTGTGTAAGTTTACGATTGCTTGCTTTTCACAAAGGTATTTTACTAGTAGTGTCTTTAGAACTGTGGTATCTTTTATGTACGGAGAATCCGCAGTCGTAAAGATACTACTAGTAAAATACCTTTGTGCATTGCAAACAATAGTGAAATACATCTGTAATGTAATGTAATGTAAAATGTAATGTAAAAAATTCTTGTAAAGCGCAGCTTACACCTGACGGTTTCTTGGCGCTGTTCACTTATTTGGGGAAGATGGCATAAAGGGAAGGTGATGAGTGCTTATGTGTAGATACTGCGGAAGAGGTGAGTTTTGAGGAGAGACCTAAAGTGAGGGTAGGAGAGAGAGAGTCTGAGTTCCAACGGGAGTGAGTTCCAGAATGAGGGAGCCAGGAAAGAAAATCTGAGACCTCCGTGTTTTTTGCGGCTAAACCTAGGCGTCTGGAGGAGCGCATGGTGAGAGGATCGGAGGTGCCTGGAGGGGACGTAAGGATGCAGAAGAGAGGAGATGAAGGAAGGACCGATGCCGGCCAGAGATTTGTGGGTCAAACAGCCTAGTTTGAACTTGCAGCGCTCCGATACAGGGAGCCAGTGAAGGGCTTTAAGCCGGGGGCGGACGTGGTGGTGTTTGGGTTGATGGTAGATCAGGCGGGCTGCCTGGTTCTGTACCAGCTGTAGTCTTTTGATTTGATATTGTGGAATGCCTGCATACAGGGCGTTGGCATAGTCAATCCGGGAGATGACTAATGCCAGCAGTGCCAAA